>NC_044246.1:29183170-29825863 GCF_003957555.1 Calypte anna
GCTTTCATGGGAAATTTCACCTCTTGGTGCAAGGATAAAGAAATGCAAATATTTATTCCTTCCCAGAAAGAGAAGGTATGTGGGCATGATTTGACTTGACAGTAAAAACAATGCTGACCAGGCTGTACCACCAGGGTCTAATGGGCTAAAGCAACAACCCCATGCAGCGCTACAGGCTGGGGACAGAGTGGCTGGAGAGCAGCCAGGCAGAAAGGGACCTGGGAGTCTGCATCGACAAGAAACTGAACATGAGCCAGCAGTGTGCCCAGGTGGCCAAGAAAGCCAATGGCATCCTGGCCTGTATCAAAAACAGCGTCACCAGCAGGTCCAGGGAGGTGATTCTTCCCCTGTACTCAGCACTGGTTAGGCCACACCTCGAGTACTGTGTCCAGTTCTGGGCCCCTCAGTTTAAGAAGGATGTAGAGGTCCTGGAACAGGTCCAAAGGAGGGCAACCAGGCTGGTGAAGGGACTCGAGCACAGGTCCTATGAGGAGAGGCTGAGAGAGCTGGGGCTGTTCAGCCTGAAGAAGAGGAGGCTCAGGGGAGACCTCATTGCTGTCTACAACTACCTGAAAGGAGGCTGTAGCGAGGTGGGAACTGGACTCCTTTCACAGACGACCTTCAACAAGACAAGAGGACACAGTCTTAAGTTGTGCCAGGGGAGGTTTAGGTTAGATATTAGAAAGAATTTCTTCACGGAGAGGGTGATTAGGCTATGGAATGGACTGCCCGGTGAGGTGGTAGATTCTCCGTCCCTGGAGACATTTAAAAAAAGACTGGATGTGGCACTCAGTGCCATGGTCTAGCAACTGCTCCGGTGGGTCAAGGGTTGGACTAGATGATCTCTGAGGTCCCTTCCAACCCGGCTAATTCTATGATTCTATGATTCTCTAAGCTACTATGTCAGCTTGGCTTTCCCTTCCCAGCTTTGAAGAGAGTCAAGAGAGAACTACTCTTTCTCCTAATTCTTTATGCCAGCCTAATCAGTGTATGAACATAGCAGACCCCAAGGTATATTAGTACATACTTTGTTATCACTGTCTTCAGCTTAGTTAAAAAATGCACACATTTGCCTTGCTTTCTATTCCTTGATGCTTTTTTTTTTTTTAATATATTGGGGTATGATCTGCATTTCTTCCTATAGGGAGTTAACAAGTCTTTTCCAGGTGAGCATAATAATTACATTTTCAAAGTATAACATGATGTATTGCCAGCACTGTTTGCTAGTTCAGGAGCAGTAGCTATAAAACTGCTATATCTATGATGATTGCAGATAGGAGAGGATACTTTCTTGAGTGCTTGGGACTTTTCCTCTGTCTTCCACCTACATCAAACAAAGGGATCTTTTCCTGTAATGTAGGTTAGTAACCTCAGAGACAATGTCTACAGAATTTAATCTGTAACTAGGACTTTAGTTTCCTCCTTTCCCTAAACTTCTGAAACTAAATGGGAATTAACTATTTATTAAATAAAGCAGCCATTTATTTTCCCCTCAACCTGCATATCTGGAAGCAGACTGGAAACAAATCTGGCTCAGTGTAATCTGTAGTATTACTTGCTTTCATTTTCTCTTTCTTTCCTTGTATCTAAGGTTTACAAATCTGGCCCAAATTGGCTGATTATATTTTTCAATTATTTTTTGATGTAAAAGGATACAAACTAATATTTGTAACTAAATAAGTTTTAAAATATGTCTCCTATGACATGCAAAGCCTTGCTTTGTCATCACAAAATTTGCTTGTTCTTGTAAATTAGCAGTGCTTAACAGAACGCAGAGAATTTTTTTAAAGTGTGTTTTATTAGCATTATAGTGTGGTATTATAAGGTCACAGCAGCAGAGAGTTGCTTGAATTTACTCCAGATGTTGCTTTTCTGGGCCTTTTCTCTGCTGCTGAATTTTGAATGTGTGCTAATCAGTGTTTGTTGTTGTCTCTACTGAGATGTGGTTATATGTGAACTTCCTTGAGCTCCTTGGGTGAAAGTCTATGCAAGGGCAAATCAAAATACAGTATCATGACGTAATTTGGTGAAAGGAAAAAGTTCCTTCTGTTTAGCTTTGCCTGCTAAGGTCAGTATAATAGTTTTTTCCTTTCCATTTGAAACCACACTTTATGTCAGTGAGACCTCAAAGTGCCTTTTGCAATACTGCTCTTGAAACGTCTTCTAGTAAACAAATAAAGTTGTTCTGCTAAAAGGATTAGTTTCAACAGATGTTGCTCATGTTTGTAACATCATGATAAGAAGATGAACAAGGTCTTCTTTCTTGTCCACTAAAATACATGTGACATTGTGATATACATGAGTCTTCTTTCTTCTCCATGAATATACATGTGGTACAGATGGCCATCTAACTTGTTGCATGAGAATTTGGCTGCTCAGTTTCCAGTAGCATGAGGAATTGCTTATATATATTTGGCAGCACAGATTTTAATCTATGACAATACTGCTGAAGCCTTTTAGGAGAAAAAAAAAAATGGATAAAAGCCATTATCTTTCTATTTGAACTTGTCTTAAATCAAATGACAGAGTTAATTATATTTCTTGAGATTTCTCAGCCCAGTATGACAAAATAACCTTTGAGAAAGGACTGAATATACACAAATGGTCAAAGACCATGACAAATATCTATTTAGTATTATCCATCCTACCAAAAATCAAATTCTTCTTTTTGTTCTTCTACTTTCTCTGTAGAATGATTTTTCCCACACATTTCCAGAAACATGAGATACAATCCAAATGGCTGTCTTGCTCACTCCTTATATAGATGGGTGTTATATATTTGAGTGGAGTGTTTCTGGGGACTCATTTTTACATTATCTCATTCCTTGAGATTTAAGGGACAAAGGGCAGCTATTGGGAGACACAGAACTTTAAGTTGCTAATAAGTAAACATTGCAGGCTAACTGCCTGGGTACTGCTGGGTAGTTATGTATCATTACTTTCCTCTGCAGTATCTGTGGTTTTGTCTCTTCTCTTTGCTTCTCTGCTCTTTGATGTGTTGGGCCTGCCGGGTCCTTTCCCTAGAGTTTCTCCATTGCTCCATCACGGTATCCCTGGCAGTCAGAAGATCCTCCTACAGACAGCGCTGCCCTCTCAAGCCTTCTGTTCTTTCTCTGAAACACATGAATGTTTCAAGGCCAGTAAGAGCTCCAGTGCACTGCTAACTAAAAGCAGACAATCTTTGCTCTTTGGATGCCTACACCCTGGGGAAAACATAAATTCTCCATCACAATACCTGCAGTTAGGTGATTATCTTGGTCTGGTGAGCAGATGAGCTCCTTAAGGCACAGGTTAGCCGGAGGCTATTGTCTGTATCAGCCCAAGTACACCACTGGCACATAGCTCTGAGCAATAAATGTAATGCTTGCCCACAAAAATCAGGAACTGTTATGTTGTTAAAATCTTCACAAACTGCAGGTTTCAGAAGCAAAGTGCTTAAGGAATTGTGAGTCATACTGAAGCAAGAGGAATAAGTTAAGTTTAAAAGCTTATTAATGTGTGTAGAGAAAATATTTTCAAAATTAAAGTGAGCTCGTCTGGCTCCTCAAACCTGAGTACAGATTAAATATATATTGCTTGTCCTGATGGACTGTCATTCAAACACTCTATTTGCCTTAAGTTCTTTCTTTTTCTTTCCCATGAGTGTGTAAATAGCCAGAGATTTGGACAAATAAAACCGGAACAATCCTTTTGCAGACTTCTGGACAAGTTGAACGTATCAGGACTACAAAAGAACTGTCTGGTTAGAGATGCTGTCAGTTTCAGAAACCTTGTAAAAACGATCCGCTGAGTCTCTTCTTAAACCACTAAGAAGTTCTAAATTCTGTTTCCAGCAAACTCTGAAGCACAATTAAAATCACAAAATCAGTACATCACTTGTAAAATGAAATAAAAATCTCAATCGTGTGAAGGTTTTGATGTCAGCTACTACCCAGTTATCAAAAGACTAAGGAGTTAAATGGTGAAAATAAATAGGTGAGAAATCCACAGAGATAATTAATCAATGACAACTGAAGAGGGACACTTTACAAAAGATCCTGAGGCTCCATTTTGTTCAAATGACAAATGCTTAATAACTTCATTATTTATTATTATTTATCACTACTTTTTGAAGTGCAGGATTCTGAATCTTGTTTTGTTTGTACTGAAGTCGGTGAGAGATCATTCACTGATTGTCTGTACAAAATATTGTGTGCCAACAGAGACTACATGAGATATCCTTATTCCAGCATTTGAAAAATGAGATGTGAACAATGTCATAAATTGTGGCAGCATATGTCAGTCAGTAATTGCAGCTTTGACTAAGTTTCAGCAGACTGTGGCAAGGAATGAGACCAACATGTGATAGCTGAGATTACCACCAAATGTGGCTTAATTCATTAAAAGAGATCAAAATAAGACCAGGAGTCTTTAAAAACAGTTATTGCTTAGCATTTTAACAATGCTCAGTATACCCAGGAGAGTCCTGACAGGAGTCTGTACACTCTGAAGGGTTTACACAGAGCTTGCCATAAGCCACACGTGTGAAATCCCAAAAATGTATAAGGACAAGAACACTGCATGCTTTAAGAGACTATGGGAAAACTGAGGAGTGGTATGTATCCAGAGGAAGATTCACCTGGGATCTGCTCTTATTTCTGTTGGATTGGACAGTAAAATATGTCAACGAGAAGTCATTTAAAGGTTCTTAAAATCCTAAAGGCCTCATTTTTAAATTTATGAGCAGATCTTCTGAAGCATGATTTTAAACAGTAAAAAAAAGTAAATAACTTACGATGGCAAAAGGGGCCTAAAATCTTATTGTTGTACTGCCATAAAAATTACATAAATGAAATACAAAATCCCACTAGGTCCATCAATGCTTTCTGTACTTTTCTTTTTTAAACATAAATCTGTGTAAAATAATCCCAAACTGCAGCCATAGAAAACTTTGGTTTACTTGGCAGAGAAAGACAGTATTACTTTTACATGGAACTTTTTGTTTGCTAATTTGTTTGTTGTTTTGTTGTTGTTATTGTTGCTGTTCCTCTGCTCTTTTTGTTCCTGCAGCTAAGTTTGGAAGAGCTACCTGGTGGAAATGGTATTAATGAAAAAAACATAGAACCAGGGAAGGTTAAGAACGCACTACCTGCTTTTGTTTCTGAGATGTTTTGTGTAGAAAAACAAATACCAAAAGTAAAATGCCCACTTGAATCTTACCAATTTTGTAAACATTCTCAAATGCAGTGCTAAGAATTGTTTACACAGGTTGTGCCAGCTGTTAAGTGGGTAAAGACTTTACATTGAAGACTTTACATTAAAGACTTTCTTCACATTGAAGCAGCAGGGAAGGAGACACATAGAGGCGGAACTTGCAATTAGGAGCAAAGTAATTGATCATCCAAAGACCATCTGGAAAATTTGCCTACCCATGGACAAACTGCTGATAAAGGTTTCAGGATGCTTAACACTTAACACCCAACACTACCCTATGCTCCCAGAATTTATGGATTCATGGGGAAACTACCTGGCACCAGTACTCTCTGCTTGGCCTTTTGCATTGCTTAAAACCATGAACCTAAATTTTCAGAACTGGTTCTTCACTTGAAGTCAGCTAAATACATTGATCAGCTATGTTTTCCACAACGTAGTTTTTCCTTAAGAAGCTTAAAAAGTCTCTTATTTACATAGACTATTTTTTTAATTGCTACTTATGGGGCTAAATCCTGTAATGATATTACTGATGTTTGTGCTTCCTTACCTACAATGGTACAGTCAACCTTAATTGAACCTAATCTTTGGAATTTTAATAAAAGCAGCAATTTGATGACTTATTAGGAAGTGGAATGATTTTTTCACATATATGATTTTTCCCTCAAATGAGTCACCTCAGCCCAAAGCATTAAGGTTTGATGCCACAAAGTACTTAAACATAAGTGTAATTTTAAATATATGACTAGTGCTACTGTTTAAAAAATGCCCCACTACACATGCCCTCAATTTACAAATACTGAAAGACCTTGTTGAATCAGCATCTGCAGCAAAAGTGGTAAAACTGTATAACTGTATCACATTTTCTTGCTTTTTTGTGTTTGTTGTTTTGTAAGGTTTGTTTGTTTGTTTGTTTTTAAGCATAGGTCTACAAAACAAGAAAACCAGCAGGGAAAAATCCCATTATTCAGCTGACAGTAAGCAAAGGATGCGGTGATGATAGTAAAATATGCAGTACTATACCTTCTACTAGACAAGTACACACAAAACCAGAAAAAGGCTCATACGTCTCCAGGTAAGTAGTCCAATTTTAGACCTATTTTGTTCAAACATATACCAGCAGCCGTAACTATAAATTGAGTTACCAAATATACAGTAGAGCAATATAACTCCAGCAACTGATCTCAATAAAGCTAGAATTTTTTCAAAAGATAGTAAAATATTGCTATATAAAAGGATTTTCCAGTACAATGACATGAAGTGAAAAGGGAGCTGTGAAGCCTTTGGGATATATATTTTATTTTGCCATTGAATTTTCCTCCTGTCAGAGCATAAACAAAGGGTGCACAGTGCTGTCTGGCTCTTTTTACTTCTTCAGAAAAAAAGAGGTTTCTGTTGATCTCTTTCCTCTGCAGTATACATGCTCCCTTTTTTCATTAAGAGGAGGTTTGTCTTTTGACACAAACACTGCAGAAGAAATTGCCAGGGATCCAGAGGATGAAGCTTTCATACAAAACTGCTGTAGGCAGTAAATGAAGAATCTCATTCACTTTAATGTTGATAAGGTTTTTATAGGGCAACTCCTGAGCACGCTAAGTTCAGTGAATGGAGAAGATGGTCTTGGCCTCCAGAACCAGCATTCACCCTAGAAATCTGGGAGTCCTACATGAAAGTATGCCTTTTACACTTCTGATGTTAAAATCCTGTAGCATATTTTTCAGTCCTGATTAAATTACCTCCAATTTGGTCCCATGGGACCTGAAGGTGCTCACTTTTGTGAAACTGGCCTACCCCTAACATTTGCAGCTGCTGTGGGCAAAATAAACAATACAATCTTAGAGAACCCTCAATTTTTCTTTCTTGAGCAAATTTGAGTAAAACTTCCTTGGGCCTTCTTTGAAACCATCAGAAAATGTCCTAAATCAAGAGGTGTTTCAAGATCACTAGAAGTACTTAAGTGATCAAATCTTGTTGATTGTTGGTAAAATCTTACTTATTGATGGAAGATTTGCATGTAAATCAGTGGAGGAGGAATTCATCCAACCTCCTTCCCAATCAAACACATTTGCCTTGTGGTGATTGTGACCTGTGGTTACAGAAAGGGAGGAGAACCACTAGAAAAAGCAGACCTTGAGTGAGATCAAGCTTTGTCTTGGACTTGTTTTGAATACTGCTACTTGGATGGTCATACAGGTACTGATACTAGGAGGAGAATCTGTCAGAGGACGGTCTAGTTCAGCTGTGTGTTCTTCACAAGATAAGTCATTTTGGGAAAACACAAGCAGAAGTCCTTACAAATAATGTGTCCTTACATTACAGGGCTGCAGTGCTTAGCTGAGGCTCTGTAGGGAAAATGGGTTTTGCAGTGACCCCGACACAAAGGCCACTGCTGCTGACTTGCTCAGCACACCTCACCCTCTATGTGTTGCTCTGTTGGAGCTTTTGGTCTTTATGCCCTCCCCTGACCACAAAAATAACTTTAAATCAAAAGCAAATGCCAAAAATATATAGTGCCCTAAACTAAACCAAAACCACAATAAAAAAGTAGGCCTCAAACTAGTAAGTTGCAAATGCAGTTTTTCTGTGTGGGAAGGATGGGTAATTGAGGGACGAAAGGGGATTTTGAACTCGCACCAGATTCTTGTGGTGCTGTTTCTCTTTCAAGGAGCATGTGAGAGGTGCCAGACATCCAACAAAACACTAAATATTAAAAGACAACAACCCCACTCATCTTGTGGCTGGGTTTGAAAGAACAAACATCAGGCTATTGTCTGGCTTCTTCAGTCATCTTGTACACACAGAAAGCCAAAGACTCCAAATAATTTTGTGGCCTAAGGCATCAACAATATACAATGTATATTTTATATGTTGGCCTAATTTTTGTTGACTGAATCTGCTGTCTTAAAGCTGTTTCCATGCTTCTTTTTGTTGTTATGTTCAAGTCTTTATATGCCCTGCAATCTCTCTTTGTACTTTTCTCAAGTCTTCAAGCTACATGTTTAGGATGCTGTTACTGAGGAATGGGTGACCAAACATCTCTTTTTCACTAAAAGACCACTGAAACTTAATTCTTGCAGAAATTTGCTGTTCTAGTTTGGTGAACTCCTGATCTGCCACTACACTTTCTAATTATTTTATCAAATTTTGTGAGAAAGTCTTGAAAGCAGGGAAAAGGAAACATAATCACCCTTGCAGTGGAAACAACACTTAGTGAATGTGGTTTCCAAATTTTTTGCCAGACTTCTGCTATGAAAATTATTGTCCAGAAGGGAGACTATAGTCTACTTATTTTTGAAGATCATTATGATTCAAGAACTATTGTACTTCAGTTAATTACTTTACCCTTTCTCAAATGATTTATAAGGTCTTCCAACACTTGTGGTACCAACATTTGTTTTTGACTTTTATTGCTCTCAGAGCAGTCACTGATTCAAAAGACAGACCTACTCTTTGGTGTTTGCAAAGCTGTATTTTCAGAGGGTTAAATGACCCCTTCTTCCTCTTCATTCCTCTGAACTCTTCTCCCCCAGGGCTTCACTTTGCATCCCAGCCTCAACACAACCAGTGAGTAAGCTTGTTGCAGAAGCAAGAGTAATACAGACTAAGGAAGCATTGCACATAATGCAGTAATTTATCAAAGGATAAGCTTGTGATGTATGGACAGGAAAGATTTCAATGCTGCTCCTTGATGAAGGAATGACAGGTATAAACTTCTCAGCAGTGGTAATAAAAAACTTGTAATGTACAAAGCAAACTTTTGAGCATGATTGGTATTTCATTTTCCAGCAAGGTTTTGTAAAAGTGGTATTTTTCCAACACCAACAGCACTTGTCACAAGGGCAAGTGCCACAGAGCCAAGGCATTTGCTTTCTCCTCAGATTTCACAGGCAGCACGGGAAGAGAGATGGCTGTGTAAAGAGTATAAGCCATGAAATCAAAAAAACCTTTGAAAGAACTAGCTGAACCAGTCCACTAAGAAACACTGATAGGGCTAGACTTGGGAGGTGAAACTATAGCTAGAAATGGCCCCGGGAAGCAAACAAAAATCCTGTGGGGCAGAGGGGGGAGCTGAACTGAGGTGCCTCACAGCCTGGGTGAGGCTGCGGCTCACCCAGCTTGCAGATGGAGCTCCAGCATTTTTGCCCAACTGGTTTGATCAGACTTATTCTGAATATGCCTATTAATTTAAGATCCCCACGTGCCAGAGGAAAGTGAACAAAATTAGCAAGTGAACCCAGAAAAAACCCTGGTCAGTAGATAGTCATTGCTCTAGAACTTGGCCAAACCTGGCCTGAGGGCCTGGGCATACACATGCCAGGACACACTTAGAACATTGCCTTGTTCTAAGATATTATTGCTCTCACTCCTATCTCTCCTCTGCTTCTTCCAGCAGAGCCCCTGCCACAGATCATCCTTCTTCAGGGGACTACCTGGAATTATTTTTGGAAGCTCCTCAGGTGCTCTAAGGGACAGTCAGAGATGAGGCTCTCAGCAGCTGCAAGAGGGTTGTTTGGTCTTTGAACCCAAACGTAGCCTTAAATCCCCTTAATCTGAAAACATTTCAGCACATTCTTCCCTCTGAAATTAGCACCATTGCTCTCATGCCTAAATTTAAAGCACTTCAGGACCAGAGCCTTTCGTAGTCTCACATGAGCTGGCTGTGACAGCTAGACTTTGAACTTCTTTCTTTTGAAATTGAGTTGGGTTGTCTTAACCACAAGACCACAGGTATTTTGTGAGCCTGCTCATTAATGTTTGCAGCATGTTTTAGGATCTGAAGATTTGAGAATGCTATAGAAGATACTGTAGCAGTAGCTCACTTTCCAGCTTTCTAGAGAAACTGTTGCTAAAGTTAAGGGAGTCTTTAATTCCTGATTAGGTTGATTTTCCTGGCTGCAGGAAGCAGTTGTGGTACTGTGATACTGCTGCCACTTCTACTTAAAAAGTTTAAATACATGACTTTTCTCCTTCCAAAAAATTACTTCTACTTGTAAGTAAAGCTCTAGCAGGTAGAGTTAGTGCATCTTTCTTACACTTCAGAGTCTACAGATAAACTTAGGATACTGAAAAAAAAAAAAACGGCTGAATTAAAATTCTTACATATCTAACATTCTTTAAAAGAAGCTAGAGGAATACTGCCAAAGAGGGCAAGAAATCCTGTCTTCCTTGTAAGGTCATATAGCTTTCCAAAAACCTTGTGGTTCCACTGCTGCATGCACTCATTCAGCCATCCTGGCTTTGAATTCGTTTGGCTGCTGTTTCCTGGTGTCCTAGGACTTAAGTGAGAGAAGGAGGAGGAGTTAGAGAGATTTAGGCAGAACATAGGATTCTTGAATCAGAGTCTTTACATACAATATACAGAGCATGCTCCCTCTGTGCAGGAATAGCTATGTTTTTCCATCAGTAATTTTGTATCCCTTAGATCTTATTTTGAGTAAGTTTCCAGACAATCGTGAGGTGGGGTGTTTGCGCTATATGAGAAATGGTCTTTCCCTGCTTTTGGCTATCGTGTGCTCATTCAGCATGTGGATGAGGATGCTTCCACCATCTGTATGTGGCTTCAGGGCTGGTGGGGACATCACATCTGCCCTGGTGACCATTCTCCTTCACACCACTGGCCGATGCAGTCTCACTCCTCCCAGTTCCCCAGCCTGGAGCAGCACTGTGCTTGAGAGGTGCTGCAAAGTGCCTCTGCCTTCTCCTCTGCTCTCAGATGTGCAGTGTCTGCTTCACCTGCTGGTGTACAGCACTGTGTCACTTCCCACTCCCTCTGCCCCTTCAGGCATCAGCCAGGATTGGGTTTGAGTCCACTTCTGTGTGCCTTTGACTGCTGGACAAACCTCAGCAGCAAATGGGGTGGATGTTGCTCCTTGCTAATTTTTCAAAGTGCTTTCCCTGCTCCACCAGCATAACTTTCTCTTTGGGAGCATTAAACTCTCAGCAGTTATTTTCCATTTGGGAACATAATTCTTCTGTATGCGATCAAACTGATGGATGGGGTGCACTCGAGATAAATCTTTCTTCTTGTGTGCCATTTAGGCAGGGGGATGAGGATGAGGTGAAATTGTCTCTCTATTTCTGCATAGAAAAATCTTGCCATAGGACTTTATGTTTCTCTTTAAGCATTGATATTGGTGAGTTTTGTAATTTTAAACTTGTCACTCTTATGCTCTGTTTACCTGAGAGTCACCAGTTTCAAAGCCAAGTAAAGAGACTCAAGGTAGGCCTAAATACATTTATGATCCTATTTCTATTAACTATAAAATTGATTTCTAATAAATTTATATTTCACAAAACAGGTTTGTAATCCACTTCTAATAGATGCCACCCCATCACAAGGTGCAGTGGAGTAAATTATTTCTGTGTAGTGGCTTGAGTCTTGCTTAATAAAAAATTGTAGTGGATTTAAAATGAAAATATATGGCAATTTAAGGCCATATTTCTGCACACTTGAATGATAAAAAAAAAATTCCTCAATGAAGCTCAGAGGATTTTTCTTTGAGTAAAAGTTTGAGAGCAGGCCTTTCTACTCACTCGCTACATGTGCTTAGCTCAGTTAGAACAGTATCATCAGTGTACATATTTACACACATATTTTTATATGTAGACATATTTATATATATATATACACTTAGTAGGTTGTTTGAAACCTGAATGAAAGCAAAAAGGGACAATCCAAGTACGGGATTTAATATCTTAGGATTAATTTCTTAGGAAATAAATACTTCAGGAGGGTTACCATGAGGGTAAAAAAAAGTCTACAGCAAGTCTGAAAGAGCAATTGACATATGTAAGTATTCCTAACTTTACTTTGGTTACTGATAAACCAGTCATAGGCCTCTTTTACACAATACATGTTACAGTATTGCCAGCTGTAGGTAGATACAAAGCTGAATTAATTTAGAAAATTCATTGCAACCACTTTGTTTCTGTCTTTTCGTCTAACTATTTATTTCTTATGCCTTTGTACTTAGAAACATTTCAAGACTTAGAAACCCTCCTATTTACTGGAGCTAGAAATGTATTTTTATTTCTGGAGATATTTCAGTTATTTAGAAAAGAAATAGTCTGAAGAAAGAAAAAAATAATAATTTGGTCCAGGTCATGAGGAGAACAGGTGCCAGCACTGGGAAGAACTCGTATCTTTCTAATAATTTCCTTTCTCAGCAATCAGTTTTATAATTAAGAAAAACTTGTTATGTAATTGGTCCAATCTGAAATAACTATTTTTGTTTCACTGAAATTTAATTGCTTTATTTAAATAATTCTGAGTTCATGAAAGTATTGTATGAATTTGCACCTAGGTCATTCTGCTCTCTCTGGACACAGGGAAGGCATGGCTAGGACATTGTTTTTCCAAAGTGTGATTGAGCCAGGAAGACCCAGAGGCCATCATCCTTATCCCATTCAGCTGAAAAAGACTCTGAATACATTGTGTTCATAAAAGGACTAGGCAGACCTGTTTCTCTCAATAGGCTGCACCAAAATCCCCCACATTGTCATGTACAGAAGAGATCCATCACTAACAATTCCAGTTCCAAGGTGAGAAGTGGGATGTTGATTCCTGTACAACAACAGCTTCCCATTAATGTGAATTTTTTAATTATATGCTTAAAGAACCAAACCCAGTTCTGTACCTGACTCATTCTGACTCAGTTAATTTACCTGCTGCAATTTCCAAATGAACTTTAAATACTCACTGACCTTACTGGGAAGCTCTCTGTTCTACCGAGGGAGGGTAAAACTTTCTTGCTATTGTGCAAAAAGTCTTACAAACTTCTGTGAACTGCGTGTGTGAGTAAGGTACTGCTTGGAAAATCATATGTAAATCCTAATACTTTTGTAGTGACAGTAGCAGTGAGGGACTCTGAAGCATTAGGAGTGACAAAAGGTCGGGGAATGACTATTCCCTAATGAACATCTGCGGTTTGTCCATAAGGGCAAGGAGAGGATTTTCTGTTCATGCACTGCCTTTTGTTCCTTATACTTTAAATGTGTCAGTTTTCAACACTGAATATTAAATAATCTATAAGCCTTTAAAGAATGATGTACTAAAATACAGTGAAACTTCCTTGGGCAATGCTTTGCCAAACAGGATAATCATCCCTTCCACTCAAAGATATAAATTGCAATATGCTGATCCCTCTAAAAAATTTGATTCACTAAGAAAAATAACTTGTGACCCTGAACAGAAAACACACTTTTAAAACTTGGTATGTGAACTTTGGCTAAACGCTTGTTTATTCACCTCTCTAGAGATAAGTAAAAGCAGTTAACTCTCTTGGAGAAAGGGGCTTAAGGCTCAAGCCTGCATCCCCGCAGGTGGAGAGCTCTGCAGCTGTGCAGAGCGGCTGCTGCTGGTGTAAATCTGCACTGCCCAAAGGGACCGGCTGCACAGCTCTGGTAGCTGGTAGGAAGCCTGGTAACTGGGAGACTACGATGCAGAGGTCAGAGGACACGAGAAACCAGGTGATGTAAAGTGATAACCTGGTCCAAATTCATTAAGGTCCATTAATTTTGTTGTGTGCTCTCTGTACCAACAGGTCCTTGTGCTCCATCAGCCATTGCCTTGTGTCCTTGATGTCAGCTTGAAAATTGAATACTGTCCTTGTTGTACGCTTCAGTTACTTTGTCAGAATTGTGATCATCCAGCTATCACCAGATCCAAGCTGGTGTCCTGGGTGTACACAGATTTGGTACGGAAAACTATGGCCTGAGAGGCAGGATCAATCAGACTGTGCTTAGATAAAACGATAAATCTAGTATTAAGCCAGACTAGAGTCAACATGAATGCTGAGATGCTGCTGCTGAGTCTTTCCAGTGATTCAAGTAAGAGTTTTCCCCATTTCTGTTACAATGAATCATCTGCCCTCCTTCTGCTGACCAGATACCATGATAGAAACCTGAAGCTGACAAACACTGTAACTTCCTTTGCCAACCTGACTGGGGTTCGGCTTCGAGTTTGTTAACTCTTTTGTGAGTCTTTGCCGCGGGGTTATGGGAGAATGCACGGTGCTGCATCCATGGCTGTGGAACCATGATCCTGGTCCCCACTGAGTTATGTGTTGCCAGACTCTACACACGAACACACTAACCTGATGTCCCTCTGAAACCCTGGACTGCAAGCAAAACGAAAAGGAAGAAAACAACTAAAGTGGGGAATCAGCAAATGAGTGGTCTGAATCTTCTTCTCATATCAAATCACTTTTATTGTTGCAAAATTGTAACAGATGAAAAAATGCTCATTTCTGGAAAGATGGTAATCTGATTTTTGCCACAGTAACAAACTCCACACAAGGCTGGAAGCAAGGGAAGGAAACCTTTGCTGGTGCACCACAATGGCACAAAACTCATAAATTAACCCAGAGCATCTGAGGACATGCAAGGGGCAGTGTTATTTTTTTGTTTTGTCATTACTGGCAATCAGACAGAGGGGTTTTTTTGTTTGCTTGTTTGTTTGGGCTTTTTTTATAATGTGTTTTGACAATGAGTATTTTTGAACAAAAAAACCTTCTACTAACAGAACTTCTAATAGCATCATGCAAACTGACTTCTAGTTAATCTCATT
Source organism: Calypte anna (assembly GCF_003957555.1). Classification (NCBI taxonomy): domain Eukaryota; kingdom Metazoa; phylum Chordata; class Aves; order Apodiformes; family Trochilidae; genus Calypte; species Calypte anna. Next base: position 29,197,929 of record NC_044246.1, read on the forward strand.
TCAGATAAAGACAAGACACAATCATGAGAAAAATCAATACAACAGAACAGTTACAGTCTGGGTTTGGAAAGAGTAACACAGGTACTGGAGACATGCTGTCTTTCCCTGTCAACCCCATTTCATTTGTCCAGAGCAGGCTGTAAAGCATCTGGTTCCAGGGGACATAATGTAATAAAAGAACTGAGAGTCACTGCAATATCGTCCTGCTCCATAAAAATTAAACAGATTTTTCATTTTGTAAATTACAAAGAAGTGTAATCAAGGAACAATGGATTTATCAGATTGGCAATCTTCTAGCAAGTGACCAGATCTGTATGCCTTACTCACAAAATACGGTGCTCATATCTTATTCAAACCAAACACAAGACAGAGAAGGACTACAGCAGATGAACGCTCCAAACCCCAACAGCGAGACACATTTGCTTTCCTGCCTACAACCTTGGGAAGCATCTGTGTAGTTAAAGCAGAAGAGCTGGGACATTAACCCTTGTGAAACCATTTGCAGGGTGCATGGCCAAGCCCATCTGTTTACTCAGTTGGGGGTGGGGGGTGGGGTAGTGGTGTGTGCAGAAACATTTTGTTACTCTTTGAGTCTGAGTGACCCACGGTTCCACGAGGAGTCAAACTTTTGGTTGTTTCACCAATGTTAAAGCTGTGGCAAGCCGCGTTTTAAGTGACAGGTCTAATTATTTCACAAACTAATAAGCAAACAAATAAATTTGCTATAACGAACTGACCTCATAATCAAGACCTAAAGACTTGTCTTCAGCTAAAAAAAAAAAAAAAAAAAAAGAATGTAACAAAAAAGAATGAGCAAATTACTAGGTTATTTTTGTTACATTTGTTTATTATATTTTGGTTGTGTTTTTTTGTTTGTTTGGGTTTTTTTTTTGTTCGTTTTTTGCTTTTTTTTCAGGTAAACATGCGAAAAAGCCCATTTGTTTTTTTAACTATTAATTCCCAAACTAGAACTCGAGAAGCGTTGCTTCTTGATTCTGTGGCAAGGGTCTGCAGTTGCGATCACTCTACTCTTCCTCACTGTTTCTTCTCAGCACTTTGGCAATCACAGAAACACAGGACCGGACCGCGAAGGACCGGGCTGGGCCGAACCGAACTAGCCATTAACGGCGGCGCTCGGCCCGGCCGGGAGGGGACCCAGCACCTGGGGGCGGAGCGGCAACGGGGCGGGCCCGGCCGCGTCCGGCGGGAGGAGTCAGTCCCGGGTAGGGGGCGGCCCGGAGCGGTGCTGCCGGGATGGGAGTTTGAGAGGGGACGAGTCCGCGTCCGGACGGGAGCGGGGACGGTCTCCCGTGGGGGTTGGTGTTGGTGGGGTTGAACCCGCACCATGGAGCCGGTGACCAAGTGGAGCCCAAAGCAGGTGGTGGACTGGACTAAGGGTAAGAAGGCGCCGGCTCGCCCGAGTTTGCACTGAAGGGACTTTCTGGTGTCGGGCTCAGAGGTGACCCACAGCTCCGCAGGGTAGCTCTGGCCGCCACGGCTTCTCTTCTCGAAGCTGGGCGGCCGCATGGCCGATGAGGCCTTTGCCAGCGCCGCGCCGGTGCCAGCCCGGGCCCCGACTCCGCGGCCGCCCCGCCGGCAGAGCCCCGGGGACTCCCCGGACGTGCTGCTTGGGAGTTGGTGGTTTACTGCTCCCTCTTGGCTTGTGTCCTTACGAGTTGGTGCACTTTTGGGGAGTTGGCGTCGTATTATTAGTATTGTCATTATTATTTTTTTTAAATCTGGACGTGGGAGAGGGAGGAGGTCAACTTCCCCTTGGGCTGCGTGAGGGTGGCTGGCTCGAGGTGCGTATATTGGCGGTGAGGTCTCCCCGGGGCTGGAGCCTCTTCTTCTGTGGTCTTGCTGCCCAGTTCGCTTGTACTGAGTTTCTATCTCTGCCTGAAGGAGAATAGTTGCTAAGTTAACTTCCAAGTTTTCAAGCAAAAGCCGCCGACTTGTCGAAAAAACTTCAGTTTTGTAAATTAAGCTAAAACTTTGTAAACTGGCTCAAATAAACAAGAACTCTCAATCCCGCTTATCGGTGATGGGATTTAAACGCTGGACTCATGCTCAGAGAGTTGAATAGCGGCCCTTTCGTCTGTCTCTCCATCCATCCCTCATACCTTTCATCTCTGCTGTGTGCGCTTTTTTCGCTCCCACTCCCGCCCACCAAAACTTCCCACTCCGCTTCGAAGAGTCTTCACGATGCTGACATCAGGAAGACTGTGAGTTTGGGAAGCCTGTCCCCCGCTTTCAGCTCCGGGGAGCTCATGGATTGGGAGAGCAAAGGTGGGGACAAAGCGGGCGCTGGAAGGTGGGCTGCACCCGTGAGAGACTCTGCCGTGGTGAGTGTCTTCGGATTTGCCTTCGAAGCCAAGTTGAAACTTAGTTTTGTCAAGTGAAGTTGGACTCCGAGTGCTTTCTGAATGCCGATAGGGATACTGGTGTCGCAGTTCCTGCCCTTCAGGGAATAAATCGAAAGGGAAGTAGCTGTGACTTAGGGGAGGAGTTTAAGATTTAGGAAATGTACTTCTCTTTTCTTGTACGACTACATTGCAGCATGATCATCTGTTGTCACACAAAGTTTTTTTCACATGCTATGCTAGAGTTTGATGTGTAGTTAGGAACGCTTTCAGAAGTGAAAGTTTCCCTGGGTTAGAATTGGCATTTACTTATAGCAGCCATTACTCCTCTGTCTCAGGACCATAATGCTGATTAGCCTGCGTGCCTGTGGTCAGCACTTGGCAGTAGCTGGGCTCAATACTCGGGGAGATTTGGAAAGCAGACTCATGTTTTCATACAGGGCGAGATAGATACTCCCAGCCATCCTGAGCGTGAACATGTGCATGAAAGGGCCGGTGCCAGAAAGGGACCTTCCAAGCAGCTTTGCTTTTTTTTTTTTTTTTTTTTTTTTTCCTCTGATTGGTATTGACTTAAACAGGAGTGCATTGTTCCAATGAAATAAGACTTTTTCTTTGGCATGTGGAATATTTCTATAATGCTTTTACTTCTTTCTGTTTTTTCTCTTGGGGCTGAAAATGTGTTGCCTTGCCAGATTAAAGAGTAAAGCTGCTAATCATTTTAAAAGACTTTATTATACTTGAGCATGCTTGGCTTGCTTTCTTGCATAATTTATTTTACTCTCAGGTTCCTTGAACAGGTAACTCTTTGGCTGGACTGTCAATTATTCTACATAACACTAATTTGAGGGCTGGCTGTCCTTGGGAGGTGGATCTTCTGACTAATGCAAACACGTGTCCTATGAAATGCGAAGGAATAAATTAAAGGCTGCTGGTGACTTTTGTTTCTGCTGTGGGTTTTTTTTTTTTTTTTCAGTTTCTAGGTATGCTTTCAACCTCTTTTGTGCACAGCATCATTTTATGTCACTCCCTGTATGACAAGACTGTAGTAAAGAAATGAGATGTGGAAAATATTTTCTATGGTTGAGCTTTCATCTTTGCACATCAAACCTGACACCTTAATAGCTAACTAACAGCCTTATTAACACAATGTTTCATAGTTTATTTTTAATCTCAAATGGTTATGTACTGTGTAGTTCAACCACTGGATTTTGTTTGACCAAGATCCAAGATTCTATATCTTGCTTTAGTATTAATACTGAATTATGAACATTATATTTACTTCTTACAGTTTTGTAAAGCAAGTGATTGGAGGGGACCTTATGCCATTTGTTTTCCTACACATGCCATGATATTCACTGAACTGGTCAAGCTTTGGAGAAAGTATTTGTCTGGTGATACCCACTGCCTGTGGTGCCATGGAGATGTATTCTAGAAGAATGACACAAATAAATAGCTGTAGTAGGAGATGCCAGCTCTCAGTGGGGAGATTGGTTTTGCAGATAGTGATGCATGCCTATCATATAACGATAAAATAATCTTGGAAAAATGTAGGGAGCAGAGGAAATAAATAATCTGACCGGCATAGGCCATTTTAATGCTCAATACAAAACTGAGAATATTTCTTCAGGAACTGTGGTGGTGAGTTTTTTCCCCTTCCAAATATTACAGTCAAAAAATTCCAAAAATTAACAGTCAAACACCTATAAATTATTTTTTAAAGGTAAATTTTCCAATCCAAAAGAAGTGTGGAAACTTTCTCTGGTTCCATAAAACAAACCTCAAAAAAAGCAAACTTCTAAAATAAGCTCTATGACTGCTGCTTGGTTGTTGATGAACTTGCTTTTCTACCCCCCCTTTATTAGCTATTAAACTAACTTATTTTTGACAAGGTTAACTTTTATCCTGAGAAGTTTGCTTTCTATGATTTTTATACAGCATTTATCTAGACTTTAAAGTAGAATGTATGAAGGACGAGTAAGCCAAATATTTTTGGCCTTTTGTAATCAGGTTTTAAATAAAAAGTACTCGGTCCATTGTTACCAACAATGGTTGATACAAAATGCAGTTACTTGTCTTTTCTTGCTAATTAATTCTAGAATGCTGATATTTTTTATGAACAAGGGTGGGGTTTTTTTGTTTGTTTTTTTTTTTTTTTTTCTGTCAGGCTGTGCTGAGCTGACAGTAGCAGGCCATGTAGATAATAGGAGTAGATCCAGTTAAACTGAAGCTGCTGAGGAAGAGTTAAGCTTTCACTCGCTAGCAGTTTTCTGTATAGATGAAGTGTTTCTCAAGCTTTGACCAAAGCTGTGATAAATTCTTAGCTACAGCATCAATATTTGAAAACTACCTGTTATTCTTGTAAGCACCTCCTCAATTTTTGTCTGGAAGAAATGACGATATAGCTTTCTCTTACAGTGTGATATAAGTTCAAATTGATTTCACTTATGGCTGGGTTAACATGGTCTCTTTGATACAGCCTCTACTGTTTTCCTGACCATACTGAGAAGATGGTGTCGTGGGGTGTTGTTTTTGGGTTGATACTTGTTGGGGTATAACCAGGTATCTGGTTGGTGTTATGGTTGACCTGCCATCTGGCTCCTGTGCAGGTTAAGATACTTTTGGTCTCAGAGTCCTCACCTGTATTTCACAGCCCTCCCTCGTGTCCCTGCAAGAGTGAATACACCCAGAGCTACTCAGGAGAGATTCCTGGAGTTATTCAGGTTATTACGGGAGAGGTGGGTGGCCATGGAAGTTGCAGGACATCTGCAGTGCTAACTTTATTTATTTGATTGTGCACTTGCAGTTTTCTGCATTGCCATTTATTTCCAGATGGTGATGTGCGTGGGGAAATCTTCAACATAAAAGTGGCCTAATTTTACTGGCCTAGGAACAATTTGAAAGAAACAATGATCTGATCATATGGAGGAACTTCCCCTGGTCACAGAAGCCCCTGGCTACTGAGAGCCTTGCAGCTGAGGTCATCCCTCAGAAGATGAGGGAAGGAAAGCAGTGTATGGGACAGAGCCTCCTGTGTGAGAAATGTCACTCTCTTCTTGGAGAACATTGCTGTGCCTCCTCTTTGTTTGCTGTAGCCTGATCTGTCTCTTTCCCCCTGCCCCCAGGCCTCACATACTTATGCGAGTTGTGACTTCAAGCCAAATTTTACACGGTAAAGACAGTTTGACATGTTTGCAGTTAGATCCCTCTGTTGTTGTGAGGCTCCAGAACAATTAGGCTTTTGTAGCTGTAGACCCAGCTAGCCGGGGATCACTCGCCTGCTTCCCCCTGCTTTGGTGTCTTTATTGCACTCCAGGTTTGGTTATTCCCTTCCTCAGTAGCTCATGGATATCACTTATTCTGGCTCCTGTTATATAATGAAATACTCTGATTTACATTAGTAAAACTTTTGGGCTTATTTATTATATTTAAGTATGGTTGGGAGAAGAAGGGAGAAGTACTAATTTATTAATAGTTAGCAATTAATTGTGGGGGCCTGGTATTCTTTTTTTAGAGCTATCTTGCTTACCCAGGGAGATTTTGACAAGGTCAGTCAGTCAATTTAACTGTGTGTGCTGGGAGCTGCAAACCATGGCTGGATTATACAGACAATTAGGGGTAACAGAGCACTAAAAGTTTCTGGTTTGGTAATATTTATTTATTTTTTTATAAATCCTTACTTTCTTTTTAAGTACTCTCAAATGGATGGAATCCTATTCAATAGATACAATAGGTTTGGGTTAATATCACATGAATAAACTTTTTTTTTTTATGTGGTGTTTCAAAAATATTTGTAAGGAGTATTTGTTAACTAGCTCAGAAAATTACATTGAATTACCACTGTCTTCAGAGTTTAGTCAAAATTTTATCTAAAGGTGACCCATAATGCTTTATTAGCAAAAGGTGACTATTCTAAATATATCTATTTGTGAGTAGAAACACAGTAAAAAGTTGCACAACCAGTTTATACTGCTGCAGTCTTAAAATTACTTAGTCATTATTGCCAAGATCAATTAATGTATATTTTAAAAAGTAAAGCAGTGGAGCTGGCATCTCTGTTCATGTGTTTAGATCATGTTTTCATGTTTTTTTTTTTATCCTGTCTTACACTTTCTTAGAGTGGATTATTGGTTCATTTTTGTTTGTTTGGTTGGGTTTTTTTGTTTGTTTGTTTTGTTTTTTTTTTTGTTGTTTGTTTGTTTTGTTTTGTTTTTGTTGTTCTGGTTTTGTTACTATTGTTGTTGGTTTTGTTTATGGTGGTTTTTTGTCCCTCCTTCCTCCTCCCAGGAACTCCACCCTGTCTTTTCATGTTCACACAGTCAGCCCTGTTTATTTGTCATTAAGTTGCTGTTTGGTCTTAACCAAACATCAGGAAGTCAAAAATCTGAATGTTGTGGCATAATGTCTCGGAAAGCAACACTGGTAAATGTTAAAATCATAGACCTTAGTACAAAGTTGATTGTAACATTTTAGGTTACAGGGTAGTAGGTGATACAAGGTAAATTTATGTAGCGTGTACCTAGACATTTTTACTAGTGTTAACTGGCCCAACTAGGGATGTAAGGTTGTTTATTTATTAAGAGAAATTTATTCTAACTCAGAGGAAGGGGCAGAGATTGACCAGTGGGTCAGTTGCTTTTTTCCTTTTAATTCTTTAAAGCTTTTCTTTGAGTTACCAGCAGTCTTTTGTATAGGTATCTTTATAGGAAAAGCCTCATTTTAGATGGAAAGTTATGTCGACTTTCATAATTCTTGTGTCCTCATACCATCCACTTCTTCCTGGGATCCCATGTTTACAGCACTAGAGATCCCCTCTTCTGAGGATCATGCCTCTCTGTATACTGTCTAGCACAAGATGAAGACAAAGTACAGAGCACTGGTTAAAATGCAGGTTGAAATTTGTCATGTTTTTTTATTAAGTAAAAGAACCTGACAAAAGGCTGTTGTCCAACAGATGCTACTAGATGAGTTGCAGTTTTGAGTGATGCTTGTGCACAGCTTGTCAGCAAGTATTCAAAAATAGTGTTTGTTTGTGGTTTTTTTCCCCCTTTTTTGGGTGTTTTTTTTGTTTGTGGTTGTTGGTTTTTTGTTTTTGCTATTTTTGGTCTTTTTGTTTGTTTGGTTTGGGGTTTTTTTTTGTTTGTTGTTTTTTTTTTATTTTTGAGGTGGGGTTGGGGTTGTGTTGGTGGTGTTTGTTCTTTCCTTTTGATTTCTTAAATCTAAATCTGGAATGACTGGATTCAGCCATGGTCTGGCAGGTGAGCTCTTTCTAAGCAAGTCAAACAGATGATGACCAGTGACCTAGAGACTGCAGAAGAGGCATCGAGACTGCTCAGTCTTTGGTTTGCTGCGTTGTCTTAGGATAAGATTTTCACTTACAAGAAAGCTTCACACAGAAGGTATGTTAGTGATTTAGTTCAAACAGTGCCTTTGCAAATTAAGTGGAAAAAGTTGATTACAGTTGTCTGTTTTCCATAAAAGTGATGACATTGGTCTTAATTTGTACCTTGCATTTCCCTAACAACTTTACAGTCAGGTCTGATCTCCAGAAAGGGTTGGTATTTCTGCAGTGTCTCCTTGCTCTGTCTTGTGTATACCCAAATATGTAAGTCCTGCCAAGAAGAGGAGGTAGGGAGGTACTGATGTTTTCAAAGCTCGTTTGAGGAGAGGAAAAAAAAAGGGTGAGCAGCAGTTAATGCAGCTGAGGCCATTGCAGTAACCTTTCAGATATTTATGGTAGTTCCTTAGAACACAGCTTCTTGTGGTCATGGGATTGCTCATAGATCTTGGTGTATTTGTCCACAGGACTTCAGGAAGAGAGAGGAAATTAAAATAAAAATGTTGTTTGACTGGATCTCTTTCTGATGTTAGGGTGTACAGTGAGTTACCAGAGTGAGGTGACTTCTGAGTCTGAGGCTCTTGATTGGGTCTTTTCTTTTTCCTTTTTTTATTTTTTTTTTTAACAAGGAAATTGCAGGGTACAAGCAGTAACGTATCATGGTTTGGAGGACCTGCATCATGTACACAAAATCAGCCTGATCTGTTTTACTGGCTTTAAACACTCATTACCTATTAAGATATAGATTTATTATTTTGTGAAATGTAAATAATTTTCAGCAAACATGACACATGCTGGACAAACCCAAGCATCTGTGTTTGATTTGGTGAGATCAAGTCACTGACCTCTAACTTTGGTTTACACGCATGCATCCAGTATCTGTCTGAATTATAATATTGTATCAGTGCTGAGTTAAGGTAGTTTTTTTACATAATGCTCTGATATCCTTTTACATGAAGACAGTTCTTTGTCACTACAATGACAATCTAATTTTTTGGGGCTTTCTTTGCAAGCAAAGCATCTAGTGTGCTGTTGCAATCAAAGCTCTGTGGCATAAATGTGATCTTATCTTGCTTCTTGATCAAAGGAAGGAACTCAATTTAAAACTTAATTGGTGCTCATCAAGGGCTAAGGCTTCTGCTAAAGCAAGTGTTGGTACATGCTCCTAGACTAATGATCCTGATGTCTCTGTCTTGTGTATGCAAAATGAATGTTGCTTAGGTTGCTATACTTTTATCATGAATATCTTTCCTTATCTCAGTCTTGTATTACTGAAATTAAATTTTCTAGATGAATGCTCTATGAAAAATCTTTGCAATATGCCAATAGTGTCATCAAATAAAAGGTATCTTGTCTGATAAAGATGCTTTCCTAGCTGTAACAAAAGGAAAAGCAATTGCCCCCCTTGGTTATATTGTGAGTTTGCTGAGCCAGTGATGCAGACTGGTTGGGCTTTCCATCTTTAGTAGCTTGTAAAAGACCCTTATCAAATAAGGGGATTTTTGCCTTCTGTTTGTTGTAATATTACTGCTAGTACCATTGCTAAAGATGCATTGTTCTGAGCTGCAAGTCTTGGCAGTACATTTTTTCTCCTCCTAAAGTAGCATTATGAAAACTTTGCTGAGATGAGCAAAAGGCAACCCTCTGGTGACAGGTGGGCATGTAAATAGAAAAATGAAAGTCTACCAGCCTCTTTCACCTGGACAGCAATATCTTCAACAGCCTTTTCAGTGCCTTGAAAATTTAATTTTGAGTTGGCAGCTATCCCACTGTTCAGCAGGCAGAATACTGTACCTGTGGTACAGTACCTGTAAGATACCTGTGCTATCTTAGCACTACATTGCTGAGAGTGAGTCTGCTTGGCTGTGGGAGTGAGGAAGGAACCAATAAGGGATGGAGACTTTCCCCACCACCCTCTCCTACTTACGACTTCCCCTGAGGAAGGAGGGCTACAAGAACAAGTTCAGACATGTCTGAAGAATGTGGACTGAAAAGCATGTACAGGGAACAGAGGATGGAGCTGTGCCTGGAGGGTACTGTAGAGTAGAAGTGAGAACCTAGTAAAATGTAGATACCTACTCTGACATGAGTGTGGATTCTTACAGTTTGTATTCTGTTAGCTTCTCCAAACAGAATTTTAAAAGGATTATGGCAAAATATAAAATTTAGTTGTTGGCATTCCTAATACAAGCTGTAATGGAATCTTTGGAAGAAAGAGGAGAGAAGATAAATATGCTATAAATTTTGTGTGCTCGTTGTATTTGTAGTATTCCATGAAGTATTTGGACTTAGTCCATATTAAAAATTATAATCTTTAACTATGAATACTTCACACTATTTCAGACAATAATAGTAGATAAATAAATCCATATGTGATTGAAGTAAAAACTTGGAAATCAAGCCTGCCAAGAAACCTTTTTATGTTTTGCTGATTTTGGTGGTATTTCACAATAACACGAGCAACATTACTGTGTTAAAAAAAAAAAAAAGTTGAGAACATGATTTTCCCTCAGTTATGATTAGGATTTAATAGTAATCCTGGAAAAATGTGTAATGTTGGCATTTGACTGAGAATGAGATTCACTGCTTATTTGGGAGGGTAGGTGTGGGTTTGATGCAGCAGCGCCAAAGCTGGAGCATTAAAATGGACTTAAATGGATGTTTCCATAAGTACTTCCATACCAGGTACTCACTGGCAGGGGGGATCTTATTTTTACAGTTGCTTTTATAATAGTTTCATGCTTATTACATGTTTTGCTGCTAACTATTTTATTAGAGTATGTGCTCTGGAGTGATGCTGACTGGTAGGATTCTGGCTAGTTGTGGTATTTTATTCAGATTTTAAAAGTATCAAGAGAAGATGACTACAGTAGAACCTTGAGAAACCAAGTCTCTAGGGGCTGACAAATTGTCTACTTTGTGCCTTGTGCAGTTCTCATCTTGATTAAACCTTAACACATGATTATTACCGTGTCCCTGGTTCTGTGCAATCTTTATTCTTTCAGCATCGTTCTCACCAGGAATTTGCTGTTATTTTAATTTTAAAGATAGGGACTTAACGCTGTGAGGAATTTGGGGTGTGCCTATCTTACACAGTGCAGATCCACCTAACCTGAATAAGGTTATCTGTGTAGTGGAAATAGTGTTCACATGATTGCCTTGGCTATTTTCATCCCCTAGTGCAGTTACAATGCTTATAAAGTGAGACATCTGGGCTACTCCTGGTGTCCCTTTATGGCTCTCGTTTTGTGGACTACATGGTGAGAAAAAGTGATTTGCTTCTGTTGTACTGTGGGTGGCATTCAAATTGGGACTAAGGTGTGACTTATGTAGATGTCTATATTGCTGGTATAGTCACTGGAGCCTGGGAAGAGTGGCTCAGCAGCTCTTGTGTTCTGTGTCTATTCTGGGGTCAGTTGAATCAAGCTTTGGGCCCTGTAGAGTAGGTCTATGAGTTTTAAGTACGTCAGTCTCTAACTGGGTCCATTCCATCAGGCTTGGAGTGGATGAAGGTAACTTGTAGGCCCTGGTACAGTCTTGTAGTTACAGGATCCTCTCTCTACTGATCACCTGGGAAGGGTTGCATTGCAGCAAGGTGCAACAAATGAGGGGACTTGCCCATTTAAAAATTATGTGTGTGCTTGCTTAAGAACATGGAGCATGGATGCACCTTAGGGTTATTGAAGTACTACTGATCAATAGGTATGTGATGTACCAAAGAATTGTTGAATACAGTGAGTGTCATCTGTATGTGGGAGAGCTGTAATTACACCTCATGCTACTCGGCATTTGATGAAAAATTTTGTACTTTTAAACACAGTTCTCAAACTATTGCATGTGAAAATAATAACAGATGCATGTGTAGTACTAGTAACTGACCTTTCTGCTTTGTCTAGCCTCAGTGCAGTGTCTTTAATTGGTGAGCTACCTTGTAATAGTGCACAGGATGGGCAGCACCATGTGTTACTGCATGAAAAGGCAGCATCTAACAAGTGTAATTGGATCAGGTGTGGTTGATACTTTTTAGATCTTTCTAGTATAACTAGGAAAACTTAGAGGAGCCTTCTAGAGCTGTTCTGCATTATTTTTTGCAGCACAAGCCCTCCTATCTTGTGCTAGTCCTAATGGCAAAACCTGTAGGAAAATTTTCCATTGATGCTGTTGGAACCAAACCTTTGAAACAGATACTCTTGGCTGTTCTGGGAGGCTGTTTAGTATTTTGTCATCTTAGACCACATCACAGTGCCTGGGGTCTAAGCTAGTGAACATCTTTAGTGTATAAAATTGCCTCTTGAAACCAACCAGTTGACAGCAGGACAGTGCTATGTGGCCGTGGTACCTTGAGTAACACTGTATGCCAGCTTTTACTGCAGGAAGCTTTTACTGGCTTCTCAGGGCAAGATATCTGGAGAGTAATTCTAGCTTCCAGTAGTCAGTCCTGAACTAGACCTGTTTGGAGACTTCTGTTGAGCTGCTGTTAACAGAAGGACTCATTTCCCAGACTGTCAGCTTGTACATATGTTTATAGCTGTGCTGAAATCAACTTGGCTTGGTTGCTGTAGAGTACTGAATAGACTGTGTGGTTTCTACCCCATGTATAATTGACCATGATGCATGTAATTTTATTGTCCAGTATCATCCTCATTTCTCTAAGGATTAACAATATGTTGAAATGGTAGTTGGAAACTTAGTTAATTATCTCTTGTGACTTTACTGAGATATATTTTCTTCTTTGATATTCCCCACTCTCACTGGGTGTTTTCAAAAAATCTGTTAACTTTTGAAAACTAGTTTTCAATTAAGATTTAAACTGGTTTTATTCTGCCTGTAGCATCATCCTAGCAGCTTTGTTAGCCATCTATATTTAAGGGCCCTTCCTACAGATGTGTCTGGCATTTAGGAATCATACACAAAACATACCAAAAAACAACCAACCCTCCCCCCAAAACAAACAAACCAACCCCAAACCAAAACACAAAAAATCCAAACCCTAAAACAACAAAAAATGTCCAACCAAAATTCCACAACAACAAAAAAATCCCCAATTCAGCTGAAATGATGTGAAAAAGAAGCAAATTGAATTGACTGGCTTGCTCTCTAATCCTTGCTGGTGATGTACTGTGCCTTAAAAATATCTGGAAGACTTGTCCGAAGCTTCAGTAGAGAGTTAGAAATAACTTGTCACCATCCTAATAAGAGGGGTGGAATATCTGCTCATACTCTTGCATCTTCATAATCCCAGGAAATACAGTATAAGGGTGTCAGATGGAGTGGCTGACATAGATGTAGGGCTCTTTCTTGCCTTCCTCTGCTCAACTTTACATCTGAGAGGAAGGTAGGACTCCTGGGAAAGTTGGTGGAACTTTGGACTTGTGTATGATTCAGACAGAGCCCCCAGTCAGCTTTGCTGCTGTTGAGAGCCTTTGGCTTTCTTACAGTTGAGGTGAACTTGAACTCTGGTGAGGTCTCTGCTATTTTAGGGAGCAGCAGCATCACACATAACCAGGGCTGTAAGATAATATGGAATAATGAAAATGTGTCAGGCAGTTAATTGTTTAAAGCTATTGCTTTACACGTTTAAAACAATTATAAAAAATAAGGGGAAGATGAGAGATTTGAATGACTGCTTAACTGATAAACTTCTTGACACAGTCTGTTCAAAGGAAGTTGAGGTGCTTCAGTGATATGCTCTAAAATGTATATTGAATTGGGTGCCTCAAGGCAAGTCTCTTCTGGCACATGGGGACAATTTTATCAGCTTGTTGTACTGCTCTGAATTTTTTTGTTGTGTAGGATGTTTTTCTTCCTTTGTTTTGTTTTCTAGCTAGGTGTCCTAACCATATTGGTTGTCTTCCTTAAAGCTGTCAGCTGGGATGGCATCAACCTTTTCAGCCTTTGGCTAGTGAAGGGTGGTGGCTAGTGCAGTGAAACTGTCACCTGTCCAACCGAATGGAGTGTCATTCCTCATCTTATGTTCCTCTGTCTCAGTTTCAAGTTCCCTGTGGACAGGAACTGGATTTTTGTTCTTGGGTCTCTTTGCATGTCCTGGCTCATGGGAGAGACTCCAGTGCACTATCTAAAATAATTCAAACAATAATTTTTAAGAAGCTAAGGTTCCTGATGTAAATGTGGGGATTTTTAACATGAAGTAATATGTGCATCCAAGTAATGATATTGTTTCCTAGGAGGACCCAGTAGTGACTGCTGGAGATGTGTCCATGATGGATAGAGATATGCACCATCAGCATTTTTTTTATTAATGTCATTCAGGTTGCTATGACATATTAGTATGATTAGCAGGTGATGATGGCTGACAATTCTCATGTGCCTGTGCCTCCTTGGTGACCGTGAGATGGTAAGGTTCTAGTCACAAACGTTTCACAACAGAGTAGGAGGCTGTCATCTGGCTATCTGGCAACTGCATCAGCAAACTGCTCTCTGACTAGCTCATGGGTGTAACAATAATCACAGCCTTCACAAGGGTTCCTACACAAAGGAGATGCAGATGTGAGTAATGGACCTTGCTGCAATCAGCCAAAACAGTTCCACATGGTGGGACGAGGAGGCAGCCAAACAAAAATAAAGGGATCACCTCATTTCTTCTTGGGACCTAAGAGGCAGGCAGGTAGTTTTGCAATGTTACCTTTTGTTTCCACTGTGGGAACAGGTATCAGAGTGTTACTACTAGAGTTCAAGAAAAGGAGCTCTTGTGACTAATGAACTACCCCTTCAACCACAAAGACCTTGAAACTTTTCAATGCCAAGCTCTTAATTGCATGCTTGAAGTGAAGGCCCTAGGGTGTGGGGGGTTATTGGTCTGTGGTAACCACACAAAATTAGCAGTCACACAAGTGTCACGGGCTAGATACAAATATGTACAGTGTCCTGTTACTGCACTTAGAAATTGGAATGACTCTGGCCTTGACCTCCAGAAGGGTAGTGTGTATGTTTTTAGGGTCAGCAAAGGCCTTTTTTTGTACTTTCCATGGAGTATAAAAGTGACTCTTGATGGAAAGGTGTTGACCTAGTTTCCCTGCAGAAGGGGCCAAACCTGTTAAAGCCGACAAGCCAAGAAAGCAGCCACCTTAGGAAGTGTGCTCCAAAGGGCACAGTGCTTTCGTGTTGTCTTGTTTTCCATGGACAATTACTGTGATTAATATTAATATTGCTAGTGACTGAATTCTGTGCTTATGTTTGCTTCCATCCATTTTATTCCTTTGGAAGAGTATCCATTCTGTTGTGAAGAAGTTGTTAGCTACAATAAATCAGATGAGTAGAGGCTTGGTGATGAGATGATGAAAGTCCAGCTCTGGGTAAAATGGGCAGAAGTTTTGATTTTAATTTTGTCTTCTTATTTATTTATTTATTTACTTTCCCCTTCTGAGTGGAAGGTGTTGGTTGTATTTTTTTTTAAGTGAGGTTATTGCTTTGCCAAGGAGTACTGCAATGCAATTGACTCTATAGTCTTCCTTTGCTGGAGGTTTTGATGTGGAGCTGGAGAGTGAGGCTGGTATGGGATCTGCCTTGTCCCTGAATTTTCTTTCTAGGTCCAGCCAGTTCTCTATGTAGAAACAAGGTGTGAATTGCTACTTTCAGCTCTGGTCTGCAAGTAAGGGTGTGGTTTTGGTGGCTATGGCTTGTATTCCAGCATCTTTCACCAGGATTAGTGTGTGTGTGGGAGCAGGGGAAACAGTTGTTGAAGTTAAGTGTCTGCAGACCAAGAGGTTGATGACTGTTTCACATCTATTAGACTAAAAAACACTGTGGGTAAAATAAATGTCTGTCTTATTTCATGTGAGCAGGATGGAACATCTAGAGAAAGTAACCTGGTGATTTCTGTGTTACCCTTTTTCATATATGGTCACAATGCTCTTCTGTGGATTCCTTGCTTTTGAGATCTTGCTAGTTCTGTCAATTTGAAATAAGCACTAAGAAGGGAAAATAATTAAAAAGAAAATGCTTACTGTAGTTGAAACAGTGTAATTGCTTAAAAGTCAGTGAAATAATCTCTGGGAAGAGAGATGGTCCCAACAAGGAGCATCCTCACCTGTGCTGAGTATGGGGACGACCACTTCCTGTGTGCTGCTGGCTGCACTATTTCTGTTGCAGGCCAGGATGCTCTTGGCCTTCTTGGCCACCTGGGCACTCTGCTGCCTTATATTCAGCTGCTGGTGTTGACCAGCACCCTGAGGTCCTTTTCCTCTGGGCAGCTTCTGAACACAGTGAGAAATTTCTTATGATCTGGAAGTCTGAAAATTTAAAGACTAACTGGAGGTTGCTACGCAGTACTAACTATGTGGTGGATTAATTTGTAGAAGTCCAAGCTGTGGAAATGTGCTCTAGCTTGGAGAGGGCATTTTATCACTTTAATTTACTTAAAAATAATGCTCTGTAATACTTGAGAGGGGTTGAGCTCCAAAAATCCTAAACCTTATTTTAATAAAACATGACATTTCTAGATTAAATGTAGTATTTCTTTTACTAGTAGGCAAACTTCTCCTAAGTTTCCATGCCGTTCAGGTTTATACAGTCTACAAAACAATCAGATGGCACTTTAAAAAAAAATATTTAACTTTTAAAAATGAGGAGGGGGGGTGCGATAAAATTGTTGAGGGATTTTTTTAATCCTTTTATGTGTTTTGAATGAGTGGCTCTACTAAGTTCATCTGTGATTAAGGTACTCCTAACTCCTTTGAAAGATCAGAAGAAGAGGCTATATTTATTCTGTCAAGTTGAGGACAAGATAAGCTTCTTAGAATGAGGAGGCCAGGTTTCTTCTAAAGCTGTATTTCAAGGACCTGCAAAACCTGAGAATTTTACAGTGCTCATGAAGCATAATTTGCTATTTCTTCCTACCCCATTCTTGTCTTCAAGTATAATGTTAATCACAGAGCTACATGAAGCACCTGGTTTCACCTGAAGCCTTCCATTTACTCCTTCTCATAATTTCTGCTCTTTGTACTACTAGGCAAAAACCTCCAGAGTTAGGAATAGCTGGTAGTGGGATGCTTGATTTTTAAAAAAACTTAATACTATTTGAAAGGTAAATAGAAAAACACTAATTAGAAAAAAAAAATTATGTCTGGGAGGCACTATAAATAGAAATAAAGGAGGGACATATTGGATTTAAAAAACAGGTGCAAAAATTATTGCATTCACTGTTTTTAGGACGATGTTTCCATTGCTTTGTTTCTAGCCTGTTTTTCACCTGTTACAAAGACTTCTGGATGGAGTCCTCTCTTTGTGATTAGATACTGTGTTAAGAATAAATGCTTTCTTTTCTCTTCTTCTCTTGCAGTTTCTCTTGCATATCTTAAAAACCTGGGCAAGGTACATGACACTGAAAAGTTTTGCCTAATTTAATTGTTCACAGGTGTCTCACGATGTCAATGCCCAACTAAATAACTTGTGATTATGCACTTGGTGTATAGCTAAATCAGGGTCTACATTTAGGAAACTGCAATGTACTCAGAACCATCAACATATGTGTTCAAGAAGTATCTGAAGGGGGTTATTTAATCACCAAAAAGAGCAACCAAGAAGTGAGGAAGAGCAACTGCTTTTGATCTGAAGCAGGAACCTGTCATAGTGATGCAGATGTTACTAGATGACATTTTGATCAATGCTGTTAATACAGAAGCAGAACTGTAGGCTATTTTTGGTGTTTAAATAATGCTACAGGTATCAGGATCAGGGCCTCATTATAAAAGATTGCATGCAATCTCACACATACACAAGTAGTGTGCTCCCTAAGGACTAAATTGTGTCAGACATCAAGAATGCAAACCATTTATGGGATTTTCATCCCTTCATGCATCTGTTTTGCAAATACAGAACTCAAAGCCTTAAGAGGAGGTTGTCCACTTGCTACTCGCTTTGAAACAGGGCTGTTCTATTGTTAGTTTATCACTTCCATAAATGTTAACTATTTATCGGTCTTTAAGACCCAGTTCAGAGAAGTCTTTCCCTTTGTTAGTGTACAGCTGTAGACATGGATTATCTCAAGTTTGATGTAACTGAAATTGGCAGTAGTAGTATTTGGAATGAGGGACAAACATTGTCCTTACAAAGTGTATCAGCCACTGGGTTAGTACATGTCTTCTACCCAGGTGGCTTGTCATCTTTTAGGAGCTGTCTTCCTGTTCTTGCCTCTTGAAAAGGTTGCTCTTGTCTAACAGTTCCTGTCCTTCCAGAGGATTGCATGAAAATGATATTTTTTCTTCCTTTAAATTGGTTATTGATTAATTTTTTTTCTGTATGAAAGTCAATCCTGATTAAAAATGGTAACACACATTGTTCTCTTTTTAAAAAGACTGGCAAGTGACATAGAAAAAATGCAGTATTAGGAGACATTTACTACACATAAGAAAACAGTGATGCCATGTGGAAAAAAGAGAATTGTTAAATGCATGGAAATAATGAAACAAGCCCTGCTTTGAAGTGTCAGTAGGCAAAAGGTGGTAGAGGTGGAAATATAGGTGGCTGCATTTTACTGAGGTGAACTGCCTGTGAAGAAAACACATATTCTCTTTCAGACAGCTTTGAATTTTTGACACCTTGAAGTTTCATCTTGCATTGGTGCTGATGTAAACTGCTTGTTACTGTGAATGCATTAACATTATAATTGAAATTACAAGACTTTATAGGGGGAATGGCTAATTAAATGGTTCAGGAGTGCTCTTTTGCCTGGTGCTGTTTGCTGTTGTGAAAATAATTCTAATTTGGTTGTGAATTACTTCAAAGTATAGTAATAATGAAGTTAGGTGAGCTAGAGAAGTACAGTGGGGAGGGAACTACCTCTTAGTAAGCTCAATTTCATGCGTATGCTTCTTGGAAAACTGGGGCAAAGAGGTGTCTTGAAGGATGGGGTGAAACCTGCCAAAGGACATACCCCTCAGTAAGATGTGAAATGTTGCTTCACTGTAAGCAATATTGTAGAAATGATGGGTAACATTGGGATCCCAGAAGGTGAGTCTCACCAGGAATCTGGGACACTGCTGTGACAAAGCAGTATCCAGTTTTGAACACTTAGGCAGTAAATGTACTTGGTATGCCTTGAATATTTTGTATCTGGTGATATGCTGAGAACAGTGCCATACAGGAGGGACTTTATTGTTGTCCTGCCAAGTACCAATAGTACCAAGATCTTTTCCTAACCACACACTCCCTGCCCCAAATGAGATTATCAGGTTTACCTTGTAGGACCTCATGTGCTAACATACTAGCTGTGCCAACCTTCTGTCCCACATCATACTCCTCACTGTCCCCTACATTTTGTGGCATTCATTGTTTCTTGTCCCTTCAGTCGTTAAAGTGCCTTTTAAAATGAAGTCCATGACACTGAATACAGCCCCATGGCATCTCCCTGATTATTCCGATGTGAAACCTGTATAGTGTATTTCCCAAAACCTGTGCCTTACATGGTCTCATTTGCTTCTTGGCTGTACACTAGTGTCTCAGAGCTGGTGTATGTTAGAACTTATCTAGTCTGTTATCTGCTCTGGTGCACTGCCTTGCCTCCAGGAAGATGCTCAGAGTGAGAAAGGGATCAGGGATGTTAGAAGAGTGGGATGGATGATGAGGAGAATGAGACTAGAAAGGTGGTCAGCCATATAACATGATTTACAGACTATATGCTAATTCTGTAATTTCCACAGCTTCTAGAATTTTTACCTCTAGGGACTGAAATGGTTCCATATTCCTGCTGTGGATTAAGCTACAGTACGTATTTCACTAGAACAATAATGTGGAGTTAAATTGTTTCTACTAAAAATAATCTGGTTCCAGTAATCTTGTGGATGATTCCACAGCTAACATTGGGACTACTTAGATTCAGTGTTATTATACTTCTTTAAGTGAAATGGCAAAGCGTTTTAAATGTTGGCTTTCTTCTCTAAAGAGTGGGTTAGAGTAGTGGCATAGAAAACAAACTGCCCAACAAATCCAGCATATTCTGTGAGTTGGAAAATTCTGGGAAATGTATTTTTCTGTGGTTGCACTTATTTAGTGAAAACATCTGTATCTGTTAGCAGAAATATTCCTTTTGGGCTTTTCTTTGGAGCTGCTAATTAATGTGGCCTCTCTGTAAGGGGAGTCAGCAGTCTGTCCAGTGAGTGCCACTGCTGGGGGCAGGATCTCAAATCAGGTCTCTGACAGATAACCTCTGCTGGGCGTATTTATGCCACTTTCTGCTATCCCCCACCACCCAGCAACTTTCTGCTCTCCTCCTCTGCAGTAATTCCACAGCAAAGAAGTCACATTGGGTTGTGTTCTACATCTTCTCCCAGTTTACAGCCCCATGTACCGGATGAAGCTGCTGCTGATATTGAGCTTACAAAGGTCTTATTGCA
The DNA here is from genome assembly GCF_003957555.1 of Calypte anna. Lineage (NCBI taxonomy): Eukaryota > Metazoa > Chordata > Aves > Apodiformes > Trochilidae > Calypte > Calypte anna. The sequence continues at coordinate 29,217,974 of NC_044246.1, forward strand.
CTGGTTGAGGCATAGAGCATCTGTGGAGCTTGCCTTCCCCTCTTAAGGTGTTGATGCTAAGTGCTTGGACAAATCCATCTCTGATGGTGTGGGGGAACTTAGACCTCAGTTTTGGATTAAAGGGAGTTGGCACTAACCAACTGTGCATAGCTTTGTGCCAGCTGGCATCCAATGAAGTGAATGTTCTGAGAACATGTTGTCTTCCTGCATGTCACTGGACCAGCCTGAAGATGAAATGGCATATGGTCTACTACCTCAGTTCTTATTGCCACCTACCTGCAGAAGAGACAAATACTGTTATACACCTATGGGTGGCTTGTTTCTGAGGTGGTCATCCCATATGCTCTGCACAGGAGAGGGAATGTGATAAAGTGAACTGATTGCTCACAAGCACTAGCACAGTATGGAGAGAGGGGCAAAGCTTTTGTCTGTAGTTTCTTCTCAACTGTGGCTTTCAGTGTTGGCATTCCAGCCAAAACCCTCCTGTGCACAGACAAAGCTGTAATTTTGATCAGTGGAAGAAAGAACTAATTTTTCAAGGTGAAGAAAAAGCAGACCTACCTTGACTACAGAAGTTGCAAATTTGTGTTTAACTGTAATTCAAAATGTGTTGGCCTGCATGTGTTTGAAAGGCATTTACTATGGAAAAAAAGCCTTAGTGGGGTGAGAAAAAAGAACACTGGAACAATCTAGTTTTTTTCCACTTTTGATTTTGCTAGTTGACTTTTTTTTTTTTTTTTTCCTGCTGGAGAAAGACATTGTGGTCCTTTGAGCCCATATGCATTGGGAAACAACTTCTGAGCATCTAAGAGGATTTTCAGGCTAAGGGTGGAACAGTGTCAACATTAAGCTTTAGTGAAACTGTAATTGTCAGTTTTGAGACAGTATGTGGGGACGATGCTTTTTGTCACTAACAGCCTGTAATATGCATTAATTTGTCCTGATGTATGTGGAACTGCTCTTCACTCACTCCTTGAGTGGAATTAATGAGGCCATGGTGTAATACACAGTGGTGTAATAAAATAACTGACTTCTGTTGGTGCTTCTTAAAGCAACTAGTTATGGACATTAGTTGGAAGCAGCAAAAATAGACAAAAGAGCATTTTCTAGTTTGTAGGAAGATACCAGCAGTGTTTTTAGACCTTTTTAGATCCTGTTGCATCTGTCTCTCACCACAGCCATTTACTTGTCTTTCTTGCCTTCCCTAATGCATGTGTATAATTTTAAATTCACGTTGAGTTACTATTTTTTTTTACCATGCTAAAAGCTCTGTATTTGTTGACACAGTCATGTCTTTATGAGAAAAATGGCTGTGAAAACACTAGTCTATGTTCATTGGATAAAATGGCTGTCAGTAGAGTTTGAAAGAATGAGTTCAAGGAAAATCTTTTGTAGCAACAATTAAATGTGAGTTTTTCTGCCCTTGCAGTAGTCTACTACATTATGCAATGCTTATCTCCATGGGTTGAAAATAATATTTTGGGGTGGCAGATAAGTTGATTGCTAGATATGATGGTAAAACTGGGTGAAACAGAATAACAAGATGTGAGTCATACTGGCTAGAAGTACTTTATCAGTGGAGAGCCCTTCTAGACCCATTTATTTTGGCTATTTTAGGGGATGCCAACATAATATAATTTACCTATTTGTCTATATTATTATATTTGTCAAGGAGATATTTTCTTCTTTCATTTTGGAAGTTATGGTAGTTCTTAGGTGCTGCTTGAACAATAATTGTTGATTAAGTAGAAATGCCTCCCTACAGCTACAATATACTGCCATTTTATTTGATGTTGCCTTGCTCATGCTGTAGTATACCCAGGGTATGAATGCACGCTTCATCTTGCCATGAGTAGGATAGTTTTTACTGTGATGTCAGGGGCTATGTTGTCAGCAGTGTCCCTGAAGACTTTAGGGAGTGTGATGACAGAAAAGCCCCACTCGGGTATGGCCACCTACGTACAGCAGGGCCCACAGCTGTGTGCAGGTGTCCAGTCCAGCCTTCTGCTGGTGAAAAGCATGACTGAATGTCTATCTGATCCATCTGCCTTCAAATTGGTGGGAATGTAATACAATAGGTTGCTTGTTTGTTTGTTTCCTGGTATACTCTTTTTCTCTTCCTTTTGTCTACAGGGAAAACCCTGTCAAATTTAAAAAGGCTTTAATTTCCACCCTCTGTGGCATGGTGATACGTTTTTCTGTTTTACCCTCTATGTATGTGCTGTGTCCCGTTTTTTTTCCTCTGCTTTTTTTCCTCCATGTTTTTAGAAACGTGGCATGCCAGCACAATTCACTTTTCAGTATCTATAATATTCCATTTTAATTTTGCCTTTAATTAAAAAACTTAAAGGTACATCATAATATAAAACTCCTATGGGAAATAGTAGAAATAGGTGTCTCTTCCGTCAACCTTTTTATTTTATTTATTTTTCCATTAATTCCTTGAGAAAGAGGTATGAAAAGGAAAGAAAACTACTTTGAGTTTTAGCTGAAATGCTTTTGGAATTAAATACCATTAATTTTTAATTTATTATAAGTTTACTTTTATTTCAGCTTATTGTATGCTACCATTCACTCATGTCAAATGTATTTTTAAGTCCCGATGCAAGTTCACTCATTGTCAACTGCAGGTACAATTTCCAAATTAACTTGCTCTTGCAATTTCCTATTTGCTGTTAATACCTGTAGCTTGATTACAACCCACCAGAGGAGCTATCTGATTCACAGTGATTAACTCCTAGTATTATTAGGTTCTATTTTTTTTCTGTTTCTTTTACCAGTCTGTACAACCTCTAGTTATATCTCTGGATTAAACTGATATTGTCGTTCAGTATTAGTGTTTAGCCTTTTCCTCCATTTCCTCTCCTCACCTTCTATTTCTCTATAAAGGCTTTTTAAATCATAGAATCATAGAATTGGCTGGGTTGGAAGGGACCTCAGAGATCATCGAGTCCAACCCTTGAACCACCGTTGCGGTTGCTAGACCATGGCACTGAGTGCCATTTTTGAGAAAATCTTACATCACCTACTGTAATTACTAACAGCAGTAGTAGCTTTCACTAGTGAAAAGACAACAATTTTCTTAAGTCTTAAGATAATAGTAAATAACAAAGTGGCCATCTACATTTTGGTGCTGTGTATGGCACATTTGTGGAAGTCCTGTGTCCAGTGCTGTCTAGCTCTGTGTTCCATCCTGAATGTCTGCCAAAAAAAAGGATGTGTTAAAGAGATTCATAGAAAAGATGACATATTATATGTTTCCTTCTCTGGGTTCCCTCAAGCCTTTAAGTATTTATGTTTGAATCTTTTGGAGCTGAACATGGCTTCAGCAACACCTACTTGGATGAATCTGTTCACCTTTCACTGAAACCATATAAGCATTGCATACTGCTGTGTGAAGAATCACTCTCTTATTGCTTGTTATATGCTACCCCCATTGGCTCTCCCTAATTCCTGTATTAGAAGAGATAATACATAATAGATGTTCTTTGTTTTTCTATGCCAGTTCTGGCTTTATGGGCCTCTATCATGTCATTCTCCTCCCTATAATGTTTTCTTCTGTAAAGACTCCACACTTGACTCTTTCTTACTCTGTGTCTGTTTAGTTTCCTGAAAATATTCTGTGAGGTAAATCTGAGTGGTTTTTTCTGGCTTTGTAGAGCGAGGTCTGGCTTTGCAAACTTGCTGGAGCTCTTGGAAGGGTTTGGCAAGTGTGTGGACAAAAGTTATTTTAACTCTTCCTTAATGTACTTTTGTGATTTTTCTCTCTGAAGTGTTGAAATTTAAAGCTGTCTTCAGATTTCCTGTCTGGAGCATGGTAATGGGAACTTCTGGAATGGTCTCATTTTATGGTTTTGTAAGCAGGAGTGGAAGGCCTGTCAATCTGAGATAGTAACTCTACATGGAGCAGCTAAAGGTCTCCATGTCTCCATAGCCCTTCTGGTCAGGATGTCTTACAACCCAAGTTTACTCACCGAGTTCTTTTATTACAAAGCAAAGCTTTCAATTTTGCATTCAAAAGCAGCTAAGGGATTTATGGGTGGATTTGAATGGAATGAGTGGATTTATTTTGGGGTAGTATGACCACGTGTATATCGTCTGTTTTTCGAGGCTAAATATGCTAGTTGCAGATACTGAAAATAGGAACGTGTTGCAAAAGGCCTTCTGTGGAACTGTCAGTCAGAGTGGATTACAGAGGGGACAGTAAAGCATTGATTATCAAAGCTGAAGGCTTCACCCTTTCCCTCTGTCCTTCTCTGACCTCCGTGAGAGAGCTGCCCTTTGCATCCCTGCTGGCAGACAGGGGCCAGATATTTGTCTGATTCCATCCCTGTATGAAGTGTGGGGACAGACAAGAAGCTTCTGTTCTGTTCTGGTTGTTCTAGGCAATGCCTGTCCTCAGCAAAGCTAGACCTAGTGCCTGGTGAGGTGACAAGCCTGCCTGCATGGGTAGGAGGCAAACGATGAAACAAATGTGGAAGATTTGCTTACAGTTGCCTATGTGAGGAGAACCTATTTTACAGACAAGCTGGTTTATGCAGGAAACATTTTGAAAAAGCTAATAATAAGCAGCTCTTCAATTCTGGTTGTTTTTTTGGGGATTTTTTGTTTGTTTTATTTTTTGTTTTAGTGATTGATACTTAAGATGGTGGCAGTGTTACAAGGGACTGTGAAACTAGTTGGATTAAAATAATCAAACAAGTGGTTTTACCTCTATCCACTTGACAGTAACTAAAAAATTTCTTGAAGGCGTTTTTTGGGGGTTTTTGGGTTTTTTTGGTAGAACTCTATGGTAAAGAAAAATGTTAGTTTTCTTTACTCCTTGAACTTTTCAGTTTGTTCCTTTTCACCTTCTACCTATTGAGTTGCTTCAGCTTTTCACAGCTGTCTTGCAGAGCCTTTTCTCTTACTTTCAACAGCTTTCTCAGGTGCTGGCTCACCTCTCTATGAAGTAGCTCTTTTCTCCTTCTAGTGTTCCTTTGCTGCCTTGGTTTCCCCTTACTACTACTTTTATTAATTTCTTCTACTCCTGGAAATAGATGGAGGAAATAAAGGCAGGAAGCTATCACAATAACAGTTGTAAAATGGTGTTGAATGTGCATGATGGTATAATGGCATGTAACAGGAGATGTGTCAAAGGTTCTCCTAGAACTGATGATCTTTCAAAGCTTGTCAGGATGGATTGAAGTAGGTGTGTATAAGGAATCTTTGGAGACTAATAGTAGCAAATTAATAGACTCTGAAGAGTGACTTAGATTGGAATTTCAGATTCTTACAACATTTGAATGTGTGTTTCTTAGAATGGTAGGGCAAAAAAAGATTTTGGCGGCCTACCTAGCCAGCTATCCAAAGGCCAAGGAAGCACCTTGATGGTCTAAGGGCTGTGTTGCCCTGAGCCACCAGGTGCTGTCAGTTTACTAACAAGTCACCTAACAGAAGAGATAAAGTAAATCTTCATAATAATAAGGCTATATTTCCTTGAGACAGCGAGCAATGATCCCGATGGTGGTGCTACATGAAGGAGTGAGTCTTGTACTTATAAGCTCTTCCATGGTCCAAGAGGCTTCTGCTGCTCCCACTGTCTTCAGCCAGATTTGGCAATTTATGAGCTACCCTGAGAATGTGTTCAAGGGTTCAACAGAAATAATCCTTGTTACCTTCTAGTTCTTCCTCTCCCTAGTCCTTCTTCAGTTCCTCGTCCTGTTATTCTCCCTTTCCTGTTCCCTGCCCTCCTCCCCACCCTGTTGTTGGAGCATATAGACTGTGGTCTCCCAAGAGAAGAGAGGGTGAAAGAGGGAGGGGTGATGGGAGGAAAGAAGAGGTGGGAAGTCAGCTGGTTTCGGACCTGTGGCCATAACATATTAGTGAACTGTTTTTATGGCTTTACAGTATGTAAATTATTTGATTTTTGTCTAGCACAAAAGAAGCAAAAAAACATTATCACTTACTTATAAAATGCATCTCTAGTGCTTTGGGAGTCAGATATGTTGTTGCTCAAAGGCTGACATCTATCAACAGTAGAAATGTTAATTCTCTCTGAACAGTAAATTGATAGTTATGGCTTAGACCCAAGCTTCTCTCTTAAAGTTTTTTTTTTCCCAACTTAATTCTTATTCAAAATAACTTTCTTAATCTTGGAAACAGACTGAGATTCATATCGGTGCAAATCTGTAGGTACAAGCCCTATCCTAATGTTTTTGCATGAATGCAAGGTATTGAATATCTTCTGGGGTGCTTTTTCTGGTGGTGGAAGGTTATTTTAGACAGAAAAGTCTAGACAGCTCTTAGGATCTCTTGCACATCTCTACACCTGCCAAAATTTGTGAGGGAGTTTTGTTCAAGTTACACTGCAGTTTCTCAGAAGGGTTTTCACAATAGGAATAATGCTAACTAGACAAGCCTCTCTCTCTCTTCCTCCCCTCAAAATCACTGCTATTACTGTTTTAAAACTTGTGTAACATTCTACAATTGCTATTCCTATTTCCATCTTCCATCATTCTCTAAAAAATATGTAATTAGAAGGATGTTATCTTTTATGCATGGTTTTGATATGTGTTGAGGAATAATACAAAGATGATTCACATGCAGTTGATGCAAGTGCTTTTTAAACACACTTAGAGCATAAAATTACCAGATGAGACTTTACAAGGGGTCTTCAATGAGTAAGGGAAATACCTAACTTTCTTTTCCAGTGTCAGCCTTAATTGCTTTTTTTTTTTTTTTATAGAGAAAGTTATTTTCTTGCTTCAACTTGGTAATATTGTATTGTTGAAAATGACACATGTAAGAGAGCGTCTTTCTGAGTAATGTAGATTACTTTTTATTGGTTTTAATTCATGTCTCAAATAATAATAATAATATCTCAAAATAAATGACTCAACAATATCCAGACTGCTAATGGGCAGTACCAAGTCTATAGGAGTCTCTGAGGTTCAGAGAGAAAAGGCATGGAAATAAATGGGATGTTGGAAGAAGGAAAAAATAAGCAGTTCAATTAGATATTACCAATGACCTTTGAATGCTGACTTTTTGAACTCAATAAAATACATTTAATAGTTCTTAAGTAAACTGATTCGAGTCCTTATTTTCCTTGCTTCTTCTTTCCCTCTTGGGAGAAATTGGAATCTTTTTGGTTTGCATATGATTAAACATTTCATATGGTGTAAAATTAAACAATAGGCTAGAAATGTGGTTGTAATCTCAATTAAAATGTTTAAGATTTTCCCATATGTTTCTTAGTAAAAATAATAACACTTATGTTAGTCAGCTCCTCTTAAACCATTAGTGAATGTTTGCCATGAGTGTGTGGGTCTGTCTTCACTTCCTGCTTTGCATAGTTTTGGTCCCTTAATCTTAAGTACATTTCTAGCTGAGTGGCTGTTCCTCTGACTGTTTTGAATTAACATTTGTGTGATTTAAATATTTTTTTTTGGTAATACTTTAATTTGCAAAGTATTCTTATCATGTGATCTTGGAAGTATTGTTTTTAAGGAGTTATTAAAAAAAAATCTTTCAGAGGTAGCTGTTCAAGTTTTAATAGACCTTCAAGAACAGACAAGCATAAATTAAACCAAAATGGAACACAGGCAAGCTGAAAGCCAAAATTGCATTTCTTAGGAGGGATATATACATTTGTGACTCTCATTTTAGCATAGAATGAGGATCTGCAATGTTGAGTGAACACCTAGAAAGGATAGTAGGCAAAAGTAGTGCTGTGTCCAGGAAACTTAAAAAATAAGAACTTTGCATGCTGAATAAAGTATTTTAATTTAGTTTGTGAAATTTGTAGTGGAAACTATGGGCTTGCAATGGCAAATGATGGGAAAAAGTGTCTGCAAGATGGCATTAAAAATTGGGAATGCAAAATATGTGCACTGTATGTCAGCCTTGGTTGAGAATTTGTTTTAAAAAAATAAATTGTTAAACAATGAAGGCCAGATCTCTTTATTATTTTTCCTGGGAAAAGAGTTTGCATAGCCTAAGGGAGAATTTGGTGCCTGTGGGAAAGAGAACACTGGGGTCAATTTTCAAAATTTATGTGGCCTTGCCAAGACAGATGGGAAGAAACAAGAGTGAACCCCAAACAACTGTAGCCCTGGGAGACTCTGCTCGTCTCGCATGTGGCTTTTCCCATTCATAATTATGCTTAAAAATCAAGCTGCAGTCACTGGTAGCTCTGCACATGGAGGAATCAAGCTTGTTCAGCCAGATTTTAATGTACTGCAATAATTAAGCTTGCCCAGGTCACGTAAAGGGGTGACTGTTAAGTGCCAGGGTGTCTGTCATTATTTTCTAAGCGAGTGATGTCTTAAAGGCAAGTGATGTCTGTTAAGGAAGCCTGAACCCATGAGAGTCCATAACCCACAGATCTGCTGTGACCCAGACACTGCAAAACACCAGTGACTGCTCATGCTGCTCTTATGAAAAGAGAATGTTTCATGTGACTCTTAGAAACCCCCCTTGTGATTTCTTTCAAATGTTTTCTTGGCAGTGCTTGGCTGATGCTGTGGCTCCATGAGTGGAAATGAGTGCTGGTCTTCTGGCTCTCATTTTCTTCTATTTCAGGATGCTGTTCGTGTTTCTCATCTGCAGCATTCAACATCCTGTCCATCTCAATGGCTTCCTTTTGAGCCAGCACAGTGGATAAACATCCTTTATGCAGCTGAAGCTTCAATTTTATAAAACTTATCAGTCAAACAATGTAGCTATTGTGGATGTTACAAAGTAGATGTCAAATTTGTAATCTGATTATTTTTTTTTTGCCTTTTGTCAGCTATTTTCAGTAGACGTGATGTATTTCTACAAAACAGAACTAATTAGATCTGTTCCTTTTGTGCTGGCTAATATGTTGAAGTGGAATAGGGCATTAAGAGCACTGCATCATGTTTAAAGGAAAACATCCATTCAGCTGTTTTCCCCAGACTGTTGCTGTGCACAGAATCTTTAAGAACAGGAGAAATGAGCAGATGACAGATTCTTAAACAGGACTAACACATGAAGTTTGGTTAACTAAAATGAAAACAATAAGTCCTTTCCCTAATCACTAGGGAAAATATACTGTAAGGAACAGTCATAGAACCACAGTTTAAAGTTAGGATTTTGGGGATATTGCTGGGACAAAACACGCTAAATTGTTTTAAAAATACATCATAGATACAAATGTGAATTAAGTTTCTTATTGGTGTGTGCTGTTAATGCTCAGCAAGGGAGAAGAAATGGCTGTTTCAGGAAGCTGAAAGGTCTCTTAAATCAAAGGAATAATGAAAGGAGCCAAACACAATTTTGCTTACTTTGTTGCATTTTTCTCTCATCATTTATTCAGCCATTTTACATATAAGTGGATGGGGAACTGTGGAGTTTTGTGCTTTTGTTTGTTTGCTTGTTTAACTAGACTTTGGGCAACATCTTTCTGCTTGCCTTGCCTTGTTGAATTGTTTTTTCCCCCCATGTCAGTTGTTTTGTTGTTGTTGTTGCCTTCCTTGTCGTTCAGGGTTTGGGTTACTATCATAGCCGAGTCTGTGCATGCTCCCTGGTAGCTTTGACTATGCAGGCACCAAGTTGATCATAGAATCATAGAACTGGCTGGGTTGGAAGGGACCTCTGAGATCATCAAGTCCAACCCTTGATCCACTACCGCTGCAGTTACCAGACCATGGCACTGAGTGCCACATCCAGTCTCTTTTTAAATATCTCCAGGGATGGAGAATCCACTACTTCCTGGGTCAGCCCATTCCAATGTCTGATCACCCTCTCCGTAAAGAAATTCTTTCTAATATCTAACCTAAACCTGATGTTCTCACCTGCTGAGCTTGATCCCCAAGGAGCAGGTCAGTTGTGCACTGACAGGGGACCCACAAAACCTTGTGCCTCTCTCTGTCCTTGAGGTACAAATTCCCGTTCTCAATTTCACTGTAGGTTTCATTCATAATTTGTCACTGTAGAGTGTATGAATTTGTCTTTTGTGTCTTTCACTTATTTTATTTTTTTTAATTTGGGGGAGGGGAGGAAAAGACAAATTTGTGATTACATCTCCTCTTTTTCTTTCTCTCTCTCCCTTTTGTGCTTTGATAGGCCTGGATGATTGCCTGCAGCAGTATGTCCATAAATTTGAAAGAGAGAAAATAAATGGAGAACAGCTGTTACAGATCTCTCACCAGGACCTCGAAGAGTTGGGTATCTCACGGATCGGACATCAAGAACTGGTTCTAGAGGCTGTGGATCTCTTATGTGCACTGGTTAGTTAAGTTGTGAACAAGCATGCACAAAATTTCTTAAAGTGTTCTTTCAGGTGAATGTCTAAGGCATGTTCAATAAGACCAAAATATGTGTCTCTTGCTTTCTGCTACACATCATGGTAAATGAAAACAATAAAAATTTGTTTAATCCTTGTAAGCTTTGCATTAAATAGCTTTAACTTTTTCTTGATAAGATGCAAAGCTAATTCATTTGGTTGCACTTCTAAAGAAAGGAGTTGTTTGCATGGCATTGTTAGATCTTGTGGCTCCTGCTGGTAGCAATTTTAATCACTGTTTACTCAGCAGAGTGAATTTGTTGTAGAAGACAGAAAACAGACTGTTGAAATGACAGCTGCTAATGGTTTCTCAGGCCAGTTGAAACAGGTCTAGGTCAATTTTGTTGCATACAAAGAGAAGAAAATGTTACTGAAATGAGGGATGTTTTGCTAACTCGGTTACAGTGGGGTTCAGCTCTCACTGGGTTGGGAACTGAAGCTGTTACTGTGTCTTACTCCTTATGTATAACCACACACATACTTTCAAAACAAACACACTAGGAAAAGAACTATATTTTAGATTGTTTTGCTAGTGCAAGCATTATGTAAAAACTCTTGAAGATGTGTTTATTGTACTGCAGTGGATGAGCTCCAGAGGAGTATATGATTACATCAGGGAGAAGGATGGGAAAGGCCGCTTGATGATTCCTTGGCCAGCACTGGCCTGCCTTCCCTTCATTAGGCAAAGCTTTCAGCACCAAGCATATTCTTCTTAAAATGGAGAGTCTTTACTGCATGAAGGATACACACTTTATTTGCCTCAGAGAGGTGCTACAGGGATCATTCGTACTCCAGAAACAAACTGGATAAACCATGCTAAAGGAAGTGTATTTAGTGCAATACCTTCATACAATCTGAAATGTTTCCTGAAGAGTGACTGTGATATTTGAAAACCATTTTATTTCTCTTCAGTGTTTGATCTATGAAATTTTTAACACTTAGCTTGAAAATCTAATAGAAGAATGGAAATTAGCCTGAAATGCAGCTCATTTTGAGGGAAGGAATAATTTATTAGGTGAGTGAAGAATTTTGAATTAGTGAATGTACTCTGTGCTGTATACAGTCCTAACTGAAATAAAAGATGTGGCAGCCCCCAAAGGCACTTCTTCCTTCTTGCTTTTTAAAACAGTAGAATAAAATGAACAAAGCTGGACAGTTGCCAGAACCTAAAGCTGTGTTTTATCTCCTACAATTTCCTTCTAATTTCCTTTCTAGACAAAAGTTTTGACCTCAGACTCATTTCTAGAAATCCTTTGTGAAATGCAGCTCAAGTTAGTGCATTAGACAGTGTTCATATAGTGCATCTGAAATGTCCTTGTTTCCTTTTAAAACGTGGAGGAAGAATTCCTGTGTTTTGCTTATGCCCTTTGTCACCTTGATGCCCCTTTCCTTGAGTTTTTGGAATTGTTGTGTAAAATCACAACTGATTTTTGTTCCTGAGGTCATGAGATGTTCAAGTTCTCATTACAGCCAATTTTTCATTTTGTTCTATTCTTTTTGTGGGACAAAATAAAGGTTCCATCTGTATTAGTTCTTAAAAAGTGGGTCTGCTTGCTGATATAATTTAATGAATGTTTTTGCGTGCGTATTTACAGTGATGGTTCCCTAATTGTTGGAGTCTTGAATTAAAAAAGCTAAATGACAATTTTGGGGATTTTTTTTTTTTTTATCTTCTCCATCCCCCAATGCTTTTAGCTCACACTATGGAAATGTTGCATTATCTGGACCAGCCTGAGATCAGGCTTTGAACGCTGTCCCTCTCGGTGGTGGTGGCAATTGGTGGCAATTGGTGAGAGGGAGTTTTGGTGGCTCCTCAGGCCTGGACTACTCGAGAGCAATTTCCCTTTTTTGTCCAGTTTTGGCAGTTTTCCACCTGGGCTTCCTTCGATTTGTTGCTTAGGTTCCATCAAGCCACAAAACACTTCCAGCTCTAAAGACAGCAGAGCAGCTGTATTTAGACCTTCTTTCTTCTGCACTCTCTTGAAACATTGATATATACATTTTCCAGCCTCAGTAAATCAGGCATAAAATTTCAGTGTGAAGGTAGTCCTCTATTTGAGAAAGGACATCAAATACACTCTCCCCCACCCCCCTTTTCAGTTTTCATATGGGTAGATCCCTTTTTAGCAACTACACTGCCAAGCTGAAAAATATATCTGCAAGTTATGGGGTTTGCTGCCACAGAAAGTGAACTCTGGGACCAGTATTGCTGAAAGAGACATTAATAGATCTTTCTCTACTGCTTTGTTTCCTGTGTAAACACACATTTCTGTTGCTCTCAAGCTGGCCTAATACACTTTTCTGAACAGGTGTTGAAGGCTTATTTAAGGAATTTAGACAACATATCAAAGAAACTGAATTCCATGGATGGGGTAGAGCAAAACATCAACTTCAGTGCCTCTGCCTTTTTGTCAATGATAATTTTGCTTGAGGTAGAAAAGGGTTAGCAGAAAGATATTTCTGAGTTGACTGAGGTATTTGGGGGAGGAGGGAACAGAGATACATAAATATGCTTTTTAAACTCATGCAAAACCACAAAAGCAGGGGCAGGGATCCAGAAAAAAAGCTTTATCAACCAAATAATTGGGACAAAAAGCATATAGAGTGGTAGTGAAAATGGAATACTTACTCATCACACCCTCATGAGTTGATTTGCTTGTTTGGGCTTAATAAATACAGAACTAAGCAAGAATTAAGAGGAAACTGTATGCAAATATTTTCACTTTTAATGTGTTCTTTGGATTATATTTTTCAATCTTTACATGTGTTTATAGGATGCAAAAGTTTGGGAGCAAAAATACAGCTGATTTTTCCTGGGGTTAGAATGAAGAGATACTAGTTTTAGGCAACCTACAAAAAAATTCAAACAACAAACCACAAAAGAAAAAGAATATAATTTCTAGAGTTGTGCCTTTGATAATTTCACTGGTAGTAACATTCTGCCAGCACATTTGCAGTGCCACAAAATATAAGTTCATAAGATAAAATAGAACATGCATACATGGTTATTCTTTGTGGCTAATTCTTGTCAAAAGTTTTCAGCTTTCTAGAAGTCTCATATTTAGTGCTGTTTATTTGCAATTTTGGGTCCCCAGAGGATTATTTAGAATGCCATTATTTTTAAAAGGGAGAGAGCTAGAATGAGTGACTGTGACAGTACCTTGTGTTAACTCCAGTGTTTATATAGATGTGCAGTAAGTTGAATCACCTTTTTTCCAGGAATTCAGTTTTATTATTTTTTTTTTCCCAGAGCTGTTTTTCAGTTGGATCAGCCAGCAGACCCAGCTCATCATGCTACTGTACATGAGCACAGGTGTGAAGGGGAAGACAGTGCTGTCCCTGGGCAATAGCAGAGCTTTGGATCAGCCCAAGTCAGCTCTGACCCAACTGATGAGCTCTGTTACCTAAGCTTTTTTAAAATTATTTTTTAATGTTGGTTATCTGGCCTTCAGCAATTTTTTGGTTAGTGTACTTTTTCTCATTAAGTGCAATGGAGTTTGGAAAGAGTGCACCCCTGTGCACATGTGCTCTGGTGTATGTGTGTGTGTGCTGTCTCTTGCTCCTGCCCTGCATGTGGTTCCTCAGGTTAATGAGTAACAACCTGAGAGTGTTTGGGATAGGGTGCTCTTAATTGTTGGTTTCAGCCTGCTTTGATGAAAGCAACTTTGACTTTTAAATTGGGAGCAACAGGAAAATGTAATGTCTTCTTTGGTTCCTGAGCAACATCTGAAACCTTTGGATTTGTTAAATAATAGAATTGTTAAATATTGTAGCCTCAGTCCTGAGGCTGGCCCAGCAATTAAACTGAATGACAGATGCTCTCTATTAATCCTTCCCCCCCTCCTTGATAAAGAAAGGAGAGACAGACTTATGAGTTGGAAACTTAACTACACACCCTTAATGAAACAGTAATGATAAAAAGGAAAAATTACTAAATATATACAAATATACAGGAAAATTGATACCACCTTCCTCCCCATCTTCCCCCAGTAACTCTCACGTCACCACTGACGCTGCAGGGCAGCCCTGGGAAAGTCCAGGCTGGACTCCTGGAATCAGCAGCAGTCAGGATCTGGAGGCAGGAACACACAGATTCAGGCTGGCAGGGATCAGGACCACAGGCAGAAAAACAGAATCCTCCCAGGATGCCAACACAAACGGGGGCAGGTGAAGAAGGGGAAGCAGGAAGGGGTTTGACCCTCGTGATCCCTCAAATTTATACTGAGTGTGACGTGTATGGGATGGAATACTCTGGTTAATTTTGGTCTTTTATCTTGTCTACTCCTCCTCAAAGAAGGGTAGCAGGTGTGACCTTTTTACTCCTTTTCTTCTTCAAGAGGTCAAAATGTTCCTCAGAGCTGAGCAGTGTCCTTGGTTCTGCACATCAGTCTCTGGCTGTAACTATAAACATCAAGTGTTATCAGTCCTAGAAGCAGACATTGACTGAGAAACTTGCTGTTAATTTCAGCAAGTGCAGCTACTTACAAAAGACTCAGCTGAAAGCAAAATTACAAGACAGAAAATTACATTTATTTTCATTTTTCATTTATTACATTTATTACTGGCTTAATCCAGGACACCTGTAAAAATATTTCAAAAAAGCCTGCTAAGCCTTGAACTTCAGCTGTGTGTCTCTGTAAAGGCTGTTGGGTGTGCTGCCATGTTATCCACATTCCTGTATGTCCTAAGTTAGAGCTACAGCTGTATGACAAGTTAAATAACCCCAAGTCAGCTGCTGTCTCCACCTCTCCTGGCCTCCAATTCGTCATTTTTCTACTTGGACTCACCTGAGGTGAGCTACTTCAAGGGGCTAAAATGGCTGAAGGCTCACTACAGTAAGAAAGGGAATAGATTTTTTTTTAGCATGGTTTGGTTCCCTGAACCAGCCCTCCCAACAGACTGGACACTGCAAGTTAAGGAGAAGAAAAATTGCAGAATTAGGTGGTTATGTGTGAAGTGGTCAGTGTCAGCTTGCAGAGAAGCATTGCTATGTCTGCTGGAGGGGTGCAATGTTTTCTGTGTATCAGGTCAAAGTTGGAAAATTTGGTAACCTCTACTGGTAAGATAGATGCTGCCTGTTGTGCTGGATAGGTAGAGTGGCTTAGATATCTTGGGTGCACTCCATCAAGTCTCTGGGACACTAAGTGGTAGGAAAGCTTAGTGCAGTGACTGGAGAAATTGGTTGTGATGTGATGGGCTCTTGATAGGCTGTGGGGAAGACCAGTTGCAGCCATAAGCTGAGGCCCTGTTAAGTCCAGGGGCCACACCTGTGTTGCTGAAGTCCATCTCACAACTGAGAACTACTTTAGGGAATTATTTAAAAACTGGCCGAACTGGAAAAGTCACACTGGAGTGACCCACTGTATAAATAAGGTGTAATAAGCTTGTGAATGTTTTAGGGCCAAACCCAAAATCTAACCTAATATATCAACATGTGTTCTTTTAAGTGTTGGGGCCAGCTCTAATCACAAACACCCACAAGTGTTTGCCATAATTTCTACATCTGAATGACAGAAAGACCAGGAGACACTTAAATTTATGTAGACTTTCTCAGGTTCTGACCAGAGTGATAAAGTGGTTATATCATCATACAGACAAAAAATTCTCTTGTATTTTCTGTCCCTTTACAGAAGAAGAGGGTCAGCATCCTCTATCTCCTATGTTACAGGAGGAGATTTATGGCACATGACTACTTTCAAATTCTTGTGATCACAGGAACAAACCTCAAAGACAGGCCTGTTGGTGAAAAAGTAGTCATCCAAAAATGGACTAATATGCAATATCGTGTGAGGAATATGATGGTTTTTGTTGTTTTTGTTTGGTTGGTTTTTTCTGTTAAAATGAAATGTGGCAAGTTCACATGTGTGACAGTGTGCAAGTACTTCAACATTGTTTAATAATCTAAATCTTTCCCTCTCTGTGATCCTGGGAAATGTAAGGATATCCTTTGCTCTTGCAACCGTGGCATTTTTTAAATTAGATATATCCTCTCAGCCCCTATTCCTCTCTCCACTTGAAGGGTATTTCCTTGCCAAGAGCGATCATGGGGAGGCATTTGTAACTTACACCCACTGGGATGTTCCCCATGGGATGTGATAGGTATTTTAAAGTTAACTGAGTAGCTGAAACTTCTCCTTGCTTCCCTGTGTTTTTGGTGGAGCAAAGATTCCATTTAATATTTTGTAATTTACTTAATATAAGATGTTCCAGCCTGTTTTATGGGCACTTGGATGTGAAGGGAATGGACTCATGAGCCATCAGTATGCCCTGGCAGCAAAGAAGTCAGCAGTACCCTGGACTTCATTAATGGGAACATGGCCAGGAGAGGAAGAGAAGTGATTATTACCCTTTACTCATTAGTACACTCATTACCCTTTGCCCTCAAGTACAGGAAAGACATGTACAAACTAGTGGAAGGCATCACAAGGTTAGTCAGAGCTGCAGTACTCACCTGTGAGGAGAGGCTGAAAGAATGGGAATTCTTTAGCACGGCGAAGATATGGCTTTGGGGAGACCTCAAGCTGCCCCCCCGGCACCTGCCATGGATGGATGTGGTCTGGATGAACAGAGCCAGGCAGCTTGTGCTGGTACATGACAGGAGGATAAGAGACTTTGGAACAAGAAGCTCAGGATGGGTTTAAGAAAACACCTTCTCACCCTGAGGACAGTCAGGCAGAAGACCAGGTCACCCAGAGAAGCTGTGCAGTCTCTGTCCTTGGAGGTTTTCAAGACCAGACTGGATAAAGCCCTGAATTAGCTGGTCTGAGCTCAGTTACCTCTGAGCCTGCTGCAAGCAGGAGGCTGGACTGACACCTCATGAGCATCCTGCCAGCTTGGGTGATGCTGTTATCCTAAGTGGATGTGGTGGGAACCTCTGAAAACTTGAAATTGCATGAAATTGAGATTTTCTTTAGTTTTTTTAAGAGGGAAAAGAGAAACAATAGATAGTATAGCTCTGTGGCACCAAAAGGCAAACAGGTGTGTTGCTGTCTTTAGGCATTGCCTGGGTCTTAAGGTTTAGAAGATGCCCACAGCTGCTCAAAAGCAAAGATAATTAGCAACATATTGCTACATAAGCATAACTCACACATTTGCACACTGACAACAGAAAGAAGAAAATCTCAATTACGAAACCAGTTGCATTCAGAACAGAAATAATGTAACATTTCTCTGTTTGGGAGATTATTTGACTTGAATTTATAAAGCTGAATTTACAGGCTTGATTTATGGATTATTAGGTTTCAGATTTTTTTATAAAGATGCTGTTGCATGAAAAATATGTTTAAGAATGGTTTTAATTAATATGTATAGTGTTAATGCAGTCTTCAATCTTGCAAATAATTACACTGCTGTTATCAAGGAGCACAGTTACTGAAAACTTCTGATCCAAATACTTATTCCAGCTTTTGACTGTGAAATTACATTTGCTTCCTCTAGATGTTTTTATCTCTTGCCAGATCAAAAGTATCTCTAGTTGTGAATTAAATGTTATTTCACTGTTTATATGTATGTATACAAAACATCTTAAGAAAAAACAGCATTTGCTTTCTTTTAACAAAAAGAAAACCACCTAAATCCTGTTGCTCCAACTACATTTAAAAGTTAAATTGCATCTTATAGGACATAGAGACCTCATTCTGATTGGAAAGTGTCCTCGAAAAAATTGTCTTGATATCTCATTAGTGTCAGAAACTTAGGGGCTTTGGCACTCACAAAAGTATTCAGCAAAAGAGCCTCAAAAAAACAACCAATAGAAAAGAATAGGTAAATCTTTAGACCTTTCACCCCAGATGAGTTTGTAACTTGTATAATAAATAGCAGGACTCATTAGGGCAATTTATCAAACTTAATAATATTCTTTGCAGAACTATGGCCTTGAAACAGATAATATGAAGAACCTGGTTCTCAAACTGCGAGCATCATCCAACAATCTGCAAAATTACATCAGCAGCCGTAGGAAAAGTTCAAGTTATGACGGCCATACTTCTCGCAAGCCCCCTAATGAATTCCTTACTTCTGTGGTAGAGCTTATTGGTGCTGCTAAAGCCTTGCTTGCATGGTTAGACAGGTAAGAATAAAATATTCATATTTTAATTTACTGCTATAATGAATTGTTTCTCCATTCAGGACAATTTCCAGATGCTTGGGTTTAAAGAGCTTGATCTTGTTCAACCCTTTTTTGGTCTTGCCAGAAGGCCTCTAGCATAAAACTTTAATCTAGGGTATCTACTCTTGCACTTCAACTCTATGTAAAAGCAGTGAACCTGTTACCATTGCATCCAAACTTGTATTTATAAAAGTAGGAGTCTTCCTGTTTGAGGGAGGTGACCAGTTTTTAAGCCAGTTCCTCATACATGTGACTTCCTTCTCTCACCTTCTAATTACTTGTCATTGGCAAGTCACTTTCCAAAACAATTTTTAATGTTTTGCTGAAATTGTGGCCTTAACTCTGTGATGTGAAAACTGATCGGTGGGGGAAAGACTCTCTCTCTGCACTGATTAATTTTTTTTACTTATTTTGTTGACAAGAGCTGAAGTTGTTTTGTAACAGCTGCAGCTGAACCAAAGAGGCAACAGAGACATTTGGGCACTGAGCAGGATGCAGGTCAAGCTCAAGCTTCTTGCCAACTTTCCCGAGAAGGAAGGTTAGGAGGAGAGCAGCATGAGGACTGGCAGCAAGGAGAGGTTTTATTCTTCAGTATCCCTCCTCTCCAGGGAGGAAACCAGTTCTGTGTCCCAGCAGTGACATTAACAGCTTGTGCCTCTCACCTGATCCTCTCATCTCACCCTGTTGCTGGCAGCTCGCCCTAAATTTCTTCTGCAGCTCACTGTCAGCAAGGTGGCTGGCTTGTCTATTTCCAGATCTGCTTGGGTAACTTCTGAACCATCACTTCTAGGTCTTTAAGCTGTCTGGACAGTCTAAAGTGGGAGGCTATGGGCTCTAAAACTGTTCTACCTATAATGATCCTTTTCTAAGGTAGGGCTTCACTGTACCTTGGTGTGTAAAATGTGAAAATCCACTTTTCTTCTTTCAGAGAACTTTTGGGTGTTTTTCTCTCTAGCCTCAATTCAGTTATGAAAAATGTGTAAGTTAGAAATCTATTCACTGGCAAACTCAGGGGTGATTTTTACAATGCAGTGTGATCTGACTCAATTGCCCAGCTGAGACAACTGTATTTGGAGAATTAATGTCTTCTTCTCGTTTTGGTCTCCCAATGTGCTTTACCAGAGGACTAGATATTCACCAGCTTTGCTTCAAGGGTGTAGTGGGACTATGCAGTCAGGAATATTATATTGTAAAACAGTGTCTTCACATATGGATGTCAGTTACATCTCTTGCTTTCACTGCTATTCCTCACTGATAAGAAAGGACAGGACAAGTATTGTCCCTTTAAGCTAAGGTGATTTTTCTCTTGTTGCAGGACCCCATTTACAGGTATTGCTGACTTTTCATCAATGAAGAACAGTATCATTCAGCTATGCTTGGATCTCACTACTACTGTTCAGAAGGTCAGCTGATTTCTTTCTTCTTTGCTTTCCAAAAGGGAAGGATGGGGGTTGTTTGGGAAAGTCATGTGCTTGCTGGATTCAGAGTGCTAATGGGAAATCAGATCTGGAAATGAGCTCTTGCTTCAAACTTTGAAGGTCTGTGAAGGTCAGTTTCAGTTGTCCATTTTTCTAAATTTTTTTTCCTCAACCTAACAGTCAATTTTTGCTATTGCTGGCTGTATCATAAGTGACTTTGAACTCTGCTCATAGTTCCTTGAGCTTTAATGGAATGAGGATTAGTTTTTGAAATAACTGATCTTCATTTGAAGATTTTCAAGTTCCAAAAAACATGTTGAGAAACAGTTATTCATGATAACTCTAAACAAAAGCATGGCTCCATTAGTAAGTGTACCCATGCTTGCAGACTTCTTAAGTCTTATCCCATACAGAGTGTTTGAGCCACGAGATGGGCAATGCTGCATGCAATGGGAGGAGCTGCCACCTTTATGATACAAATCCTGCCAGCCAGGCTTCTTCCACCCATAATACGTGACTGCAGTGTTTTGCTTCAAGACTTTTCATCTATCAGCTGTGTGCTGAGCACTCATATTGGTAGCACCTAAAAGAAGATGTAACTTGTGGCAGTCTGGTCAAATGATGTCGTTTAGCTCTCTGAATAATACTGCTTGTCTTTGCAACTCTTCTGACAGTGTGCCACTGCTTTGGCTGTGAAGCATGACATGCAGGCTTCAGCTCCTGCCAAACTTGCTTCTAGCCATTAATTCATGGCCATATGTTGTTTGAAGAGTCATGTCCTGTGACATGGCTGTTTCCCTCCTCGTTCTGGGGGAATGCTGTCAAAGGACAGAAACAACCTGTTTTTTGTCAGCTTATAATGACACCCAATTATATCAGCTGGTTTGTTGTGAAAATACAGTGTTTGGATATTAGAAGTTCAAAGGCACATAAGTTTGTCTTGCTGCTAAATGCCCTTGCTTGAGTGCTGTTTACAATTGCAAGAGTCAGTGATTTACAGCTACAGATTTGCAGTCTGTGAAGTAGAACAGTAACCACTTCTAGCAGCAGATGGTGTTCACCCAAGGAACTGAGATATGAGATCACTGAACTGTATTAATAAAACTGCTAAAAATGGTGTCTAATCTGTTAGTTAATTCAGCCTTTGATGGCAGGGAAATGGAAGTTGGCAAATACAACCTAATCCTGTTAAAAAGTGTTAAGAATACTCTGCCAATTTGATGCGAGCTATAGTAAAGAATGAGGATGGCTGAGAAAACTCATTAATGGGGGAAGAATCAACACTAATTTGTTCTGGGACTCTGCAGGTACTTTAGAGTAATGTGAAGGAATCCACTGATGTGTAGGAGAGAGAGTTGCAGCTGTAAAAACTTTTGCTGAGTTTTTAGATGTTAAAAATCATTCTTACTGGGAAACAGTGTAGGAATAAATGATCAGTGATCCTAGAGGAGAAGAAGCCAGTGTGTCTCTCATGCAACTTACAGTGCTCTGCATAATCATAAATGTTGTGTGAAAATGGATGAATAATAAGACAAGACTGGAATGCAGTAGGAGCCCTGTTCACGGTAATGACAGCTATATAGATACAAAACAGTTTGCTCTGCAGTTTCTTTAAGTTTTGTGGCAAACTTTAAGGATAAAATAATAATTAATGGAAATAAAATTAAGAGGAGCAGAAGGATCTTGCAATACTGAGCAACTGGGCTGCATAATGCAAGGTAACATTCACTATTGATTTACGCAGATGTATTCAGCAGAACAAAATTATGCTGATGCCCACCAATGGAGCCTATATTTTGTTGCAGTGTTCAGGAAAGGTCTACAAGCTTTTGGTGACAAGCTGTAAAAAGTGTGACCTCAGTTGCTGGCATTACAAGAGTGGACAAGGTGTTGTTATGAAAATATTGAAGAGAATATAGCAGAGCTCTTTCATATATTGTTGTTGTGCCCATACCTGGAGGCCTGTATGCTTTTTTGATTTCTGTCTTTATAAGCACATGTAAGTAGGAAGGAACAGAAAAAGTATGGAGGATAATAAAAGCTGTGGAACAGCTTCAATTCACTGCTCGTGGATGTATCTCTTGGGCATATCTCTTGTATGCAGTTGTTTTGCCAGCTAAGATGTTAATGGCAAAAATCTTGGAGTTTAAACTTGCTTAAATGGCTGGGGTTTGGCATTTTGTTTTATCCTTAGAAATATTTTGAATCTTGTTTCATTATTTACTTAACTTTTAAAATCTGAGAATTTAAAACCATTCTGTAGTTTAGCGGTTCTTGTAGAAAACAAGGATAACTTCTGTAGCCTGTTACACGAACTTGTTTCAGTCTATAGACTTTTGTACCTGGGCTGTGTAAATAATGCTTTGTGTGCAGTCCTCTCACCCTCAGGAATGTCATTGATAGCATATATTAAAAAGTAGTTTTCATTGCATTTTTAGCAATATATTTTACATCCATTTTTTGACCTCTGGGACAGAGGAGTGCCTGAGCTGGTATTTATTGACATAAGACAAGCTTATGAGCCTGGCCTTCTGACAGCATAGTTTTACTGTGCAGGGTTCTGTTTTCTGGAAAAGTCTGCTGTAATTGAATGCCATGCTCTCTTAGTTCTCAAGGTTTATTATTGCTTTACACCAGGGTCAGAAAATGGATGTTTAACAGTACATTTGAGCCCTGCTGGGTGAGACTAATCTGAATAATCCCTGCACCATGAATAATTTATTTCATTTTGAGAATAAAGTAGCAGTTTTGCAGATTTTCTAGAGAGGATGTGTTTACATATTTATTGGTTAATATAGGACTTTTGTTCTTGTTTTGTTTATAGGACTGCACTGTAGCTGAAATGGAAGATAAAGTTCAGACTGTAGTAAGTACTCATTTCTTTTGAAACTTGGCTTCCCACATTCACATTTATTTTGGTGGCTTCTAGGCTGACTGTACTAACAACAGTTTTCCAGTCCCACACATGAGTTTATTTCACAGTAAAGATTGTTATAGGCCATTTTGTGAGCACTCTTCACTGTAGAGGAAGTCAGTGAAATTTGTGAACAGACAGGTGGTGTGCATAATAGCATGGAATCATGTTCTTTAAAGTTTTATTACACAGCTATTTTTTTTTTAGGAGAATTTAGACCTCAAATTTTCAAGGGAGGGATAGTACTGTAGAATAATTGTAGGGTAGGTAAACCAATTATGACTAAAGTGTATTTTAGTGCCTGAATAAGCAGAGACTATGCCTTATTAAGCTTCTTCATGTAAAAGAACTGCCCTGCCACAGAAATCAAACTCTGTCTCTGATTGTACTTGAACTTGAAAGATCAGGGGATGTCTGAAACAGCCTTGTGACCAAATGAGGAGCTTAATGGAATGCTTTTTATATTTTGTAACACTTAATCATCTCTTCCTGCTTTTGACATGACCCAGGCTGTGCTCTTTGATAAGGCCTTCCGCTAGCTCATAGATGCTTAGGAATTTAGCAACACAATACCTAAAAATATTTTTGTCAGTAAATAATCAGATCACGTAAAAGGGAGTTTTCTGTATCTTTTTCCATTTGTGCACACCCACTCTGGAACTGGGTATTGTTTGGAGTTCCCTTGTTTGAGCATTTCCTCATATTCACACTTAAGCATTGTTTTGTTTTATTTTATTGCTGCGCTATAAAACTGACGTAAAACAAAGCGAAATGTTGGAACTATTGTTTTCAGGAACCATTGTAGTCCAAACCCATGTCTTCCAACAAGACAGTTCCCCCTGCCCTGTAATTACATAGATCTACTTTGAAGGATTCAAACCCCTTGTGAAAGATGGATTACTTTGCTTGTTCACAGATTGCATTTAACTAACTACTGTTTACTAATCCTCCCTCCCTTCTTCTTTAAGCTTTTGTAAACGACTTTGAGTTTCAGCATTGCTTCAGTTAATGTCAAGACCCAGGATACCCTGTGGGGCTTCATCCAAATTTTTGTGTAGGGACAGCAACAATTTTTTAACTAAGATTTCTTTTTTTTTCCCTTCTGATTACTTAGCTGTTCTGCTCGTTAAAATGTACATGAGACAAAGCCATTCTGACTTAACTGACACACACACAAGGTCAGAATTTGCCTTTAGTTACAATGTTGGCTTAGGATCAGTTATGTTTTGGTCAAAAGGAAATATGAACCTTGCTTGTGTAAGCATTCCACAAAAGGTCAGCTCAGAGGCTCAGTGAGAGAAATGATGCTAAAATGCTGAAGTGCTAAATGTACTACCTTAAGCTGTAAAGCTTTGTATGGTTGAGTCAGTGGTCAGCACCTCACTTTTTGTGACACATTATCAATTTTATTCTCAAGCAGAAACAAAGAATAATATGAAAAACTGTCAGTTGTTCCCACAAGGAATCATCAAAAAGTTTCAGTATTTTAATAGGCATTTTGGCTAAAGCAAGCAAACCTCAACAACATTTTTTTGCTATGTTTAGTGTTTATTTTAAGACAGAGGATGTGTTGGCATCTATTATGATGATACAGTGGCACTAGTGGAAACACATTGTTTGTACTAGTTTACAGTAAGAAGATAAACATGATGTAGAATAGTGGCCCAAGTCTTAGAACTGATTTCCTTTCAATTTTTGAAAACTGAAGGAGAAAGAAACCATGAGAGAAATTTTGTCACTCTTCTTTCTATGTGCTCATTGTAGGCCAAGACTCTAAATGTTATATGTGATAAAGCCATTCGATCAACTACAGATCCATTGATGAGCCAGTGTGCATGTCTGGAGGAGGTTCATTTAACTAACATTAAACCTGGAGAAGGCCTGGTAAGAACTGATTCTGGAGTCTCCTGATGTCCATAATGTTTTATAGGTAATCTTAGGAGCCACTGTGTGTGTATGTATAGCAAGATATTTTAAAACCATCAATATCCTATGGGGGGCAGAAAGAGGTGTGGGAAGGACCTCTGAAGGTTGATTTTCAGGGGGTGTGCAGGAGTGGCTGCCAGAGATGGGTATGCATGTAAATAAGTTTGATTCCAAATACAATTTCTAATTATGAAATGCTGCAAATCTGTCTCTTAGCCAGGGTACTTGGGCATTTACAGATGTTTGTGAAGGCAGACGTTATTTTTGCAGGTTAATTTAACCATCAGGTTTTTGGAAGAGGGAGAGAGAAGGTGATGAGAAATGATGTTTGCTTATTTTTATGTGTGGTTATAGCAAGATTGTGAAGAATTTGAAGATTTTTGCAGTTTGCTGTTATTATTCAGTGGCTAGGTAACTACTAAATCTAGTTAATTCAACGAATACTGCTTATTTTACTGGTAGTTATGAAAAAAAGAGTTTGCAATCTTGCTTTGATTTTCTGTCTGAGGAACAGACATGTTAGAATGAGTTGGAGGGATTTTAAATTTGTAAGTGCATTTGTATTCCCCCCTAGTCCATGAGGCAGAAGACAGCAATTCTGTTAGAGGAAGCTTTACAGTCTTATTGTGCTGTATAGTTTTACTTGGGCCACTGAATTTGACTGAATTGGTCAGGCATTCTTGGAGCTATGGTGACCTCTTTCCTTCATTTGAGCTTGTGCATTAACAAAGTTAGCCTAGCTTGGACTAAGTAAGAAACAAGGATGTTGGTGCACAAAATTGGATACTCAAAAGCAAATAGGGAAGGGAATTGTCCAGAAAGGAAGGGGCAAAAAAAAAATCTTGTAGTCTTTTTTTTTTTTTTTCCACTTGTAAGCAAATGCAGTAACTTTAGGAATATATACTGCATATGGCTTCTGAATAACCACCCAGTTCTGAACACCTCAGTGTCAGTACTGCTACTAGATGTGTTCAGGAACAGTAGAGAGATATGGCATTTGTTTATAAACAGTGAAACTACTGTACTGGTCACCTCTTGTTGAGAAATCTATGCAATTTTTAGTTAATAGCCTTTTGGTGATTTTTAATTTCGTGTTCATATGGTCAACAAATTTGTCTGAGTTTGTTCTTTCCTTCACAGTTAGCATTAACATATAGAGCCACAAATACTTCTGCCAGAGCTTTTATTGTTTATGCCAGAGCTGTGGTTACATGGCAGTCTGTATATTGACTTGCAAAGAGAACTTGTAAAAGAATGTGTAGCCAATATTTGTAGCCCAACTGTGTAAGTGTGTTAGGTATGGAGTGCTGGTGGCCACCTAGCAAGACCTGGGTTTTTCTACCTGTGCAGACTGGGCACTAAGGAAATGAAGTTTTGTTCCAGGCCAAAGACTGACAGGGCAGCAAAACTAGTGGTGTTTGGTATTACCAAGCAGACAGTACTTCTAAAATGCATTCAATATATTAGTCATCTGAAGTCATTGTAAATATTTTAATTAATTACAGTGAAAATTATCTGTGGAGAGGTTTATAATATTGTAATATTAGAGTGCATACTTTCCTAGGGAAAATGTGTGAACTATTAAGAGTTTTTAATAATGTTTTCAGTCTGTTGCCAACAGTTGTTTAATCAGATAAGTTACATGGGGTTTTTTTTGCCTTTAAACGTGTCTTTAATTTTCTACTTACATATAGGGAATGTACATCAAATCAACTTATGATGGATTACACGTAATTACTGGAACTACAGAAAACGTAAGTGAAGTAAATGTATATCAACTCAGGCTACCTGACAGTAGCTTTGATTTAGACTCTTACTTCTTTTTGTTGTTTTACATACAACTTTCATTATATTACTACTTTAAATGCTGTGATGAATCATTTGTGTATGCACAATTTGTAAATATTTTGTTTCTGCATGTTTTACTGTTAGTCTAATTAAACCAGTTTCTGCAAGTACATGAGTTAGTTCAAATGCTTGGCATGAAAATAATTGCTTTAATAAGTTACTGTATCTGGTTTTCTGAGTACTTATGGCATCCTGCTTAACAAAGTCTTGGATGTATTTGGACTCTGCTGGCAAAGGCAATCTCCCTTAATGGGAATGTTTAGGTGGTAGTGTGCTTAATTCAGTAATGAGTAATGAAATCAATGAGCTGTCCAGTTACAAAATTACCTTGCAAAGTAAAAAAAAACTAGAAAAAGAAGGACTTTCAGAGCAGTCTGCTGGAAGGAAATGGTTGTTATGATGGGCAACTATTTTTTGCTGCAGATGGCTGCTTGTTTTATTCTTACACTGTGAGTTCTCTTTGGTTGAGAGTTTATTAAAGGCTCCTGGGCAGTCAGTGCAGTTGACCTGGCCAGCAGCTGAGGCTGGCAGGTGATGTTGTGCTGTTGGTGTCAGACATGCCACTCTGTAGAAAGAATAAAAAAGGAGTGGAGGAACTTGGCTTTTGCAACGATGCCTTTTTTGTTTGCATATGAGTAGGAAAGAACCAGTGGTTCTAGTTGTACCCTGCTGAGTCCAGGGGCCAGAGAGGAGTGGGTGGAAATCTGTGCTTGCAGTTCAGAGTGAAAAGTGAAATCTTTTATAGCCTTTATGCTATTACCCTGGGATAACTCTTTATAGAGTCTGCAGCAGATTCAAAGTCCACTTTGACAACAATTTCAGCATCCAATAAATGTGAAAGAACATAAGGTTGGCTGCCATCAAGCACACTGCATCTGGATCTCTCATTGCAAGCTTGAAGTGGGGATGTATTGTTCTGTAGCTTTGAATGTTGACATAAACATCTCCTTTTTAAATGAACACTAGTTCTTCCTTTGGGGAAGCTCTTTCCTTTCAAGAAACAACATTTGATGAGTGACTGAGAGATCTGCAAACACCTGTCTTTCTGGTGGCATAGGATCATTTAGATGACCCTGGATGGGTCTTAGCTTAATTTTCTTTCTAGATTTGGAATGGCAATTTAGCACCTATTCCTAGAAGCCAGTGTGTTGTAATTCAGTGGAACTGCACCCCAAAATCAACAGTAATGTTCATTGGAAGGACTAGGGAAGTCCATGCGTTGGATACTAGTCAGCCAAGAGAATTCTAGAGTTCTGCTGTGCTACTTGACTTCCCACATCACATTGGGCTAGATCTAAACTTTGCTCTTTCCTCCCTTCTCACAATGCCATTGCAGTGTCTGTTGTTCTGGCTGGTGCTTTTAGGAGTGTGCAAGTGTCCCCCACCCTCCTCCAGACAGGCAGTTGACTGCCCAAAGGACAGCTCAAAATGAGCTTTGTTTTTCACAAACTTGACTTTGGCCCAGCATTTTTCCATGGTTTTGGTTGACTCAGATATGTGCAGCCTTCCACAGAGGCATTTCCTCCCAGAGGAAGCAAGATGACAATGAAGAAATGGGGTTACTCATGATAGCTGGAGCCTCCCACAAATCCCCCTGTGTTGCACTATTTTTTTCTACAGTTCCGTCTAATAAAAGAAGTTCTGAAGGTTTGATGACAAGAAGAAGGGAGTCCTTAATAATCCAGGTGCTTAGTTCTGGAGTCACTAGGAAGAGCTGGCCTGCTGCCAGGTGGTTACTCATGGGGTGGGGGGAGTGGGAGGAGAACTTGTCCTGGGACCAAGGTGCAATAAAACAAGGTAGGATGCCTGTGTGCTTTGGGTGTTGTCAAGGCTGGTCAGAGTTGGTGTGTTATGGCAGCAAAACAGTTATTAAAAACTTCAGTGATAGGTGGTACATGGTATCAGTCACAGATAAATATAAATAAATATTGACAGGCTTAGCTGTTCTTCCCTAATGGCTTCCCAGAGGTTGGGTTTTGTTCCAAGAAAATTATACATTTAAGGTGTGTTATTAGGTAAGTATTTTTCATATAGGTATCTAAGCACACTTGATATATGCAAGAATATATTTTATCTGTTGACCTTGATGCAGGCAGTTAATTTCACATTAAAGCTGGTAGCTTTTATTTACGTTAGGAAAAAAAAAGGGAAAATGAAATGGGTCTGTTCAGTGGAGAGAAGTGTTTTTGTTCAAAATCTTAGTGTGTTGGTTTGTTTGGTTTCTTTTTAAATACATTTGTTTTATACATATATTTAATACATTTATTTTAAAGCTAAGTTTTAAATAGTTGCTATGTTAGGAGAGAAGTCTTCTCTTTAGTCCTCCCTCACTGCTGTCTGGAACTAAAGTACAAACTGGAGGTAAAAGGACAGTGGAGACTGTCCCATGACTTAATTACGATTTGGTCTGTGACAGATGTAGGCTATGCCTTCCTCCTTTACCCCTAGTTCTCTCAAAATAAAAAATAAACCCTTAGCTTAATTCATTTGCATTTCTCAAGTTATAAAAGATGTAATGTGGTTTTGCTGTGTAAAACTTTTCATCAGTTCTTTTCATTTTAGGTACAATCTTTGACTTAGCTTGGTGGGGGTTGTTATGGGAGGGAAGAAAACCTGCTGAAGCACATGCTTCTTGTTTTCCTCTTTGCAGTCCCCTGCTGATCGATCTCAGAAGATTCATGCTGGTGATGAAGTGATTCAGGTTAACCGCCAAACTGTGGTAAGTAAAAACCTGACCAATCTTTCCTTAAAACAGAGCACTGGAAGTTGTGGAGTCTCCAATGGGGACATTCAGAACCTACCTGGGTGCATTCCTGTGAGGTCTCTTCCAACCCCTAACATTCTGTGATTCTGTGACTGCTCTGCAAAACTCTCTCCCCACAAGTTCTGAATAGACAGGGCCAGAAGATGGTTCTGGTGTTGTCCTCTAAAATTCTTTGAGGGTTTTTTTGTTTTACTTTCAAGACCTTTCTCTTTTTTTTTTCTTTTTTCTTTTTTTTGCAATTACAATTAATTGTTTGCAATATTTTGATAAATATGCAGGGTTTTGTTTTTAAATGCTCAATGCATCATAGCAAACTTCTTTGTGTTGTATTGAAGGCCTGCTTTTTAAAATGTATCAGTGTGAACTACTGGAATGCAGGTACAAACAGCTTTAAAAAAACACTGAGTATTTATCAAATCATTTGCATCTTGAAAATTATTTTTAAAAAATTACATTTTTGCTTAATCACAGGTAATCAGTGCTCTCTAATGTGTGAAAAAACTTGACAGGAGTAGTTCACTATGAATCCTGGTGTTACTCAATTTGAACACATCTATGCATCCTTGTAGGATCTGAGCTGAAGTACAAAGAGCATTGCTTGATATGTCTGTGTTTAATTTGCATCTTAGGTAGAAATATTTATTTGAAACAAACCAAAGAATATCCTTCTAAAAAAAGAACTTTGCAATTTTTTTCCTCCATTCTGGCTTTTTTTTAGATCTGTTTTCTCCCTTTAAGATGAATAGTTTGACTTGGGGTTTTTTTTCTTCTTGTTTACTTGCTTTCAGAAAAGCAGTACTAAAGAATTTTTTTTTTTTTTTTTTTTTCTTTTTTTTTTCCAGGTTGGATGGCAACTAAAAAACCTGGTGGCAAAACTGCGTGAGAATCCTGCTGGAGTGAGGCTGCTGCTTAAGAAACGTCCCACTGGCTCTTACCATTTCACTCCTGCTCCACTAAAGAACCTGCGCTGGAAACCACCCTTGGTGCAGGTGAGAGGATGCAACTGTAGAACTGGGATGGGAATGGCCTTGATTATGACTTGAAAAATAAGACTACCAGAAATGCTCCGAAGTACTCATGTTTAAGTACAGTTCAAGGAAGGTTTGGTGAAATGGCTGTCCTTTTCTGGTTCCTAGATAAAAGGGAAAATGTTCCTGCTTTTTTTGTGTGTGGGTTTTTTTGTGGTTTTTTTAATGTATTCATTTATTTAGGGAAAAAACCACTGGTAATGCCCTTTTGGGGACTAGGTGTGTTGAGCATTGCAATTAGTCAGTGTGCCACAGGGAGAACTTAACTGAGGTAAAATTGCCAATATGTATGAAAGTCATCAGCATGGAGTAATAAATGCTTGCTCTGTTGAGCAGAGTAATAAGGTTTTGCTGGAATAGCTTAGATTATTCTGTATATTTATCCTCTTTTTAGTCTGGTTAAGGGTAGGAAAGAGCGAGTGCTGTTCAAGAAGTTATTTAAGCTACTTGCATGGGCAATTCACAGGTTGAGTAATGAGGAAACAAATTGAGGTTAATAAGTTAAACAACCATGTTGAGGAATGGCATATTGTATATCAGAAGCTTTGGGTTTAATGATTACAGGAGGAAATAACCTAATTAAATCTTCTGGTTACTAGAAATAAAGAAAACCAGAGAGATTTCCCATTCCTACTCCTGTTCTTATGCAAGTCTCCCTACAGCAGTGAGGAGAGTTTATCAAGCTGTGAAATGCCTGTGCCTATTGTAAGCCTCAAGGCAGGTAGATTTCTCTCAAACTGCATAGATGATGTGTGCTTGGGTCCTTTCTCATCCTTCTGTTCACCAATGCTTGTACCTTGTTTTTGTTGCATCATGCCTGATATTTAATCAGAGCCAAAGAAAAGAAAACAGCATTGAGTTTTCCAGGGTTACCCAAAGAGAGAACTGTGTCACTGGTGTGAAGAGGTGAGGTGGGCTGGAAAATAGGCTGTGGCAAGTATCCTTTTCTTGGGGCAATGGATGATTGGAGAAGCCTACTGGCAGTTTTGGCCTCCTACAGACTAGTAAAAGGCAGCCATCAAATGAGTGGTCAGAGTGAAAGCCTGGGCTTTATCCTTCACAAAAAGGTTAAAGTGCAGTCCTCTTGCCTGACAAAGATGAAAGGGTCCTCAAGCCTTAGCTGGCCTAGAGGGAGACAGGAGCCTGGCAATGTGCTG
The DNA here is from genome assembly GCF_003957555.1 of Calypte anna. Lineage (NCBI taxonomy): Eukaryota > Metazoa > Chordata > Aves > Apodiformes > Trochilidae > Calypte > Calypte anna. Next base: position 29,249,427 of record NC_044246.1, read on the forward strand.
TGGACATGGACGTGAGCTGAAAAGAACAAAATGACAAACTTGCTCAGATGAGCAGTACTAAATGTAATTTTCCTTTCCTTCCCTTACCCTAGTTGTATCCCTTGATGCAATTTGTGGTGAATATACCACATTCCTACCCATGCCCCAGGTATTGGGCTATATAGAATCAGGATAGAGTGACCTGGCTTTGCAAGTGTTGCAGATCGTATCTGTATTTAACACTGAATTATTTTAGTGGATCTAAAAATAGAAGAAGGGGTTTTGTTGCTGTTGCTTTTTCTGTCTGTGGAATTTGCAGGAAGAAATGGAATTAGAAATGGTAAAATTACATTTGATGGAATTTCTTCAGGAGAGGCTGTAAAGCTAGCCAAAACTTGGAGTGGAGGAAAATGTATATGCTTTCTTTAAGCATAGAAATAGTTCACTGGGGGATGAAATAGTACTATTGACTACTGAAGTATCTGGTTTTTTTGAATGATAAATCAATGCTCAGATGTTTGATAGCTGTCTAAAATTTCAGACCAGTCCTCTGCCAACTTCAACCCAGTCACCAGAAAGCACCATGGATACCTCACTGAAAAAGGAGAAGCCAGCCATTTTGGATCTGTACATACCACCTCCACCAGCTGTTCCGTATTCTCCTCGGTATGTACTACTGAGCAAAATAATTCCTCTGTTACACTTGTTTTTGAGCTGGCTTGCTGTTAGATCTCTGAACAAATTAGCTTGAGGAAACTGCAGATCTTGAAGACTTTCTAGTTGTGTAACTTATGCTTAAATGCATAAACTACCAGGATTGTAGTAGACTTTATTGTTAGAAGGTTACTGTGTACCACATAGATCAGAATTGTTCCTAAAGCATGAATAGATGTCATCTCTAGTTTTGTTGCATGGTTGTTTTTTATTTTGTTTAAATCTGACTGCACACAGCAAGAAGTAATTTTTTTTTTTTCTGTAACGTGATCCACTGGTTTTTGTTGCATTGGGTTTTTTAAATTATTTTAATTTTTATTAACAAGTGATTTTTGTGGGAGATTGGATAGAAAAGATCTGGTGCTAAATTGTTGAGTTTGTGAGTTTTATAAAATGGAAATATTGCCACAAAAGGAAGGAAGAGTCAACTCATTCAACTTTATTTTTTTCCCCTGCAGTGTAGGCTGTAAAAATGCAGATATGTGTACACAAAAGAGGTGCTGGGGGCAAGTATGATGTGGCTAGCTTTTGTTTGAGTCCATGTTGACTCATACCAGAATCCTGCCAGCTGACCTGAGAAAGTGATGGACAAAGGGGATTTCAGGCATGGCATACTTTGTGGCCTGCCCTGACACTTTAGGTGACATTGTAGATGTCCCAGCACAGAAACTCTGACCCTTTTCAGCAGGACACGTATGTGAGGAGAGCTTGCCTCCTGTTATGTAAAGGCTAATAGTGAAACAGAGGTTGAATTACTGCAATCTACAGGGCAGTGCTACAATGGGGGGAGTGTTTCTCCAGTGCTGGGGTCTCTTTACTGAAGCTGGACTCAGCTAGACCTGCTGTATCCCTGTTTTTCATGTTTATCTATTCTCACTTCTTAACAAAACAAAACGTAAAAATAATAATTTCCTGGCATAAAGCTGGGGATGTAGATTAACAGCTGACTGGATGCCTTTGTCCTTTTTTCAGTTCATTACATTTTGAGCATATTGGTTAATTCTGTGTATGTGTTTGGTTTGTTTACTAGTTTTCTAAAGAGTCACAAAATTGTATCTAGCTTCAGCTGGTTGTAGATCTGAATCCCTGTTGACAAGGAAGAAAGTAGAAATGGGAGCTATAAAACTTGTCTTGGATGATCTGTGGAAAGAGGAAAGTTTCTTGACTTTGATTCTTAAAGTAAGCAAAAGTGGAAAGCTATGGCATCCAGAAAGAGGAGGAAGTGCAGTTCTCTTGCCTCTGTTTAATTTCTGTCTGTTTAATTTCACCTCTGCATGTTTTGGTCTTTTGAAGTTTTGTTGCATTTATGCAGTAATTCCTTTTCTCTCCCTTCATCACTTTGTTCTCTTCTGGCATGGACCTTCTCCAGTCCTCACTGGGGAGGCAGTGAGCAGGGGCTGGTTTCTTTCTCCATGGCATGGTCTCCTCATAGTGGTGTTATGGGAAAGTTCTCTGCATCCATATTGTTGTGGTGTTACATTTCTGTGCATTTTTTGGTCCCTGAATAAATAACTCCCTTCCGTTCACTGCACTCTAGCATTGTTGATGTAGAGCTGGAAAAAAAGTCATGTGCTGCACAGGGTTCTCTTGTAAAATGCTGGGGTGTGTATCTGGTGTGTATTTGCTTAGACAGTCAGCTGTGGTCTTTAGTGCCTGACCTGGCTGATGATGGCTTCAGGCATTAAGATTGCAGCATGTACAGGGATGTGGAACCACATATACGACCCCCACCTTCTCCTGAAAATTCTTAACTTTGGAGGGTAGATTTTCTTCCAAAAGTACTGACAAAGTTCTGAAAGTGGCTGTCCTTGGCCTTTAGAATGAAGAATTGCTCCGGGGAGCTCCTGCAGAAACTGGTCAAAATCATACGAATAGACACTAAGAATTTATGACTTAAACTTGCAAGGGGACCTCAGTTTTGGATGGAAACAGAAGGTGATGAATAACCAGTGGCAGTTATGAGGCTCTTAGAATGACTGAAAAGTATAATTTCTTAGATGGAGGCAATAGGTGTTGCCCTTACACAGAGATGGATAAATCTATTTATGTACTCCCCTTTCACAGCTGTGAAACAGGCAGTGTATCAGAAGCTTTGATGCCCTCAGGGCAGAAAGGGCTCGTTTCTCAAAAGCTTTTTCAGGGATGGTACCTCTAAACTTCTGTTTGTTAAATTGCTGGCTTATTAAAAGGGAATTATCATGAGATAGGCAGCTTGCTTTTTTCCTTGGTAAATATGTTTACAATGAAATCCTCTACCACCTGACTTCATGTTTTTCAGCTTGTTGGCAGTACAATGCCTGTTGTCAGGAACATGGCTGGAAGATAGAACTATCTTCCAAACCTACTTATGTTTGTAGCCTGAAACTCCTTTAAGCTACTAACTGAAGTGAAATGTTCTTTCAGAGATGAAAAGGGAAGTTTTGTATATGGAGGAGGAAACAAATTCAGTCAGCCACTGCCTGGGTCCAAGGGTGCCGAGTCTCCCAATTCTTTTCTGGATCAGGAGAGTCGAAGGCGAAGGTTTACTATTGCTGATTCGGATCAATTGCCTGGGTATCCCATGGAAGCACATATCTTGCCAGCCAAGATGAGGGAAAAAACACAGTCCTATGGTGAGTTCATTTCTCCTTTATCATTGCTGATATGATAAACCCTTTAGTTGGTTTGAAATAATTTGTGTTAGAAAACGCCTCATTAGACATAGTGCATATTAAGGTCAGTCTGTGCAAACTGTGAATGAAATTCCACTTCTGAATTATTTCACTTTAACGATATTATTTCTTTATTGCATGCTGTTCAGCTGGGCTCTGCTACCATGATTGGCCATTTCCATGTGTGCTTTGGTTAAAACTTCTGGTCATTATGTCCCTGCTGCTGTAAATGAGCAAGAGTGTAGCTGTTCAATCTCAGCACATTGCTTTCTATTATTTCACTGGTGAAAGTATCTTGAAATATTTTTTCCTGCAATTTTAACTGTTTATTGCTGTACTTTTCTCTTTGCTTAATAATGAAAAGAATAAATTTAAAAATTAGTTTCCTAAACTTAACGTAATTCCATATAACCTTCTCTCTTTCCTTTAGGAAAACCTCGTCCTTTGTCAATGCCTGCTGATGGGAGCTGGATAGGAGCTGCAGAGCCCTTCTCCAGGCCACGAGCACCAGGGAGAAAAGGTAAGGAGATTTTAGGTCTTGTGTTAATTTACTCTCCAAAATTTTTTTTGGGGTGAGCTGGCTGGAAGTGTCCGAATTAGGAATGAAGGAGTAAGTCTTAGAAGTCTTATGAGTGTTAAAAGTAGGCTATTATGATTAGGGCATTTAGTACTTGTCTCTTTATAATACAGGCTTACCATTTTGCTCTTACCCTCTCTCCCTTCCCCTTCTGCTGCATGTAATATTGATCATAAATTTCTTTTTTTTAATATGTCTTCCTGTTTAGCTCACTGTGAAGGCTGTTGTTAGAAGCAAGCTTGTTCTCAAAAGTAAAATTTAGGGTCTTTTAGGAGATGTGTTTTTTCTGTGACTGCTTTTAGAAAACAACATACTCTGTAGATGTAACAAAATGGAGAAACAAAAGCTGATAAGGTTGGGTGGGGTTTTTCCATCCCCTCCTTACTTTTATCTCCTTTAACCCTTTTGCATCTGAAAGGCTCTGAATCCTTTTAGAGTGGGAAATGAGAAAGGATAGCTATTTAGTTTATTTTTGAAAGCAATCATAAAAACTGATGTGTAATTTTAGGGAATATAGAAGCTGAATTGTATTATTTTAATGCAAGAATTGAAGCTAATCACAAGAAACAGCAACCTGGAGAGACATTTGATAGAATCAGGCTAAGTAACAATCTAACAGAGTCATCACCAGGTGGCAGGGCTGGGTTTTTTGTGTGCCTGGCTTTTTGTTTGGTTTTGCTTTTGGTTTCGTGTTTGCTTTTTGTAACACTTGAAAATGTACCTAAGCCCTGCAGGCTTTTATGTAAGCTGTATTGGGTCCAAACAAGGGCTTGTCTAGCCCAGTAGGATGTCTCTAGAAGCAGACATTGTTAGATGTCTAAGGAAGAGTAAAAAGAGAGAAAGAATTGCAAATCAATGATCAAAACCAGGGAAGTGTTTACATCTTTATCTGTAAAATTAATTCCTATTGTACAGGGTAGTATTCTTAGCTTTTAAGTTAGTCATGGGTTACGTTCAGATACACATAGATTCAGCTCTGGTCTATCAGCATCTTGAATGACAAATGAGATGAGGTTTGTTAGGCCTGATGATAATGGTTTGCATGAAGGTAGCCTGTACTAGAAGTTTGAGTGTTTGAATCAGGAATTTAGCAGTCAGTTGGCATCCTCTGTGTGAATTCTTTTGGGTTTTTTATTAATAAGTTGCATGAAAAACATTAAAGACACAAAAAGCCACAAATCTATTGATACTGCTTACTACCAAAATCTGGATAAGTTGAAATGTAATCAGCATCTTTATAAAACCAGAAAATGCCAATGGAGGATGTTGAAGTCAGCAATAATTGGTTTTCTTCCTCCTGTCTGTGCAGGTGAAGATGTCCTCTGCAGGTACTTCAGTAACGAAAGGATACCCCCAATCATTGAAGAAAGTCCCTCCACACAACACCCCCTCTCAAGGCCAGTGTCTGACAAGCACTTAGTGAGGGGAACAGATTATATTCGAGGCAGCAGGTGTTTTATGAATACAGACCTCCACAACAGTGCAACAATTCCCTTTCAAGAGGAAGGTGCTAAAAAATCCTCTGTTACATCATCCACAAAATCTTCCTCTGCTGAGCCCTCGCTGCTGGTCAGTTGGATCACAAGACTGAAATTGTTGACTCATTGACTATTGTTCACAGGACTGTTACCAAGTGCCTTTGCTCATCGGTCAGACTTAACTACTTTACAGCTTAACTGATGCATAGTGACTAATGCAGCATTCTTTTCCTGGAGAATCTTACATTGTTGCCTTTTTGTGATTTTTTTTGATGGATCAGAGGGTTTCATAGTGCAAGGAGGGAAGAATGACAAAGAACAAGTTCCTCTTCCTGGCCAGAAGCTGAGGGCATTTATTCCTTGGAAATGTGTAAAATTTCAGTGATACAGAAGCCACACATGACCTGAATGATGCACTATGACTATGCATGGTAAATCTATGCATTACCATGAAGTTCAGTGGTGCTTCAGTTGTCTAAATGCTCAGAGGCTGGTGTGACTGGCTGGGTATCTTGAGTTTGTAGAGCTCAGGAAAAGCTGTGTTGCTCTCCTGCCCAGGAAAGAGAAGTAGGAAAATGGCATTTTTATGCAAATTAGGGGTTCTGTTGCAAGTACTACATGAGATCAACCTTGTGAGGAAGAAGTACTAGTGTTGCTGTTCTTTCTCTGATATCCAGAGAGCTTAAGAAGTCTTATAGGAAGAGAGTTCTCTTATTCAGAGATCTTAGGATGTTGGACTAATTTAATTATAAATCAATCCAACCTGATATATAATCCATTTTTTTGAAATCAGAGTACCAGTAAAGAGCGCTGAATAGTTGCAGTGCTCATCCATATCCAAGTATCAATGGATTGCTACAACACATCAAGGAGATGCATCTGTAGAGGTGGTAAAGAATATATATATATTTCCTTAATTGTTTAAGAATGATTAGCTGTTAACCAAAGTACACTTCTAAAGACAGTCCTGTTGGACTTAGGAGAACTTATACAGTGGTTCATTTTTTGAATGATGTGTTGTTTTTATGAAAAATATGTGCTATGATACATTACAGTTGTAAGACACCTTGCTATTTTCTATAGAGCTCTTCCCCTCTCCAGGATTTTAAAGTAGAATTTGGTATTTTGGGAGGAGAATAAAACTTGTTTAACAAATAAAGAGGATATTGAAGAGATATTGTTTAAAATGGAATGTACATAAGATTGTTAGTAGGCAAACAGTTGTGTTTAAAGTAATTTAAATGTAAAATATAGTTCTGTATATTTTTGACACTTAAACAGATACAGTGTGTACTTTCCTGTCTGCAGTACTGGGCACAAATTAGACAAATGAAGAAGAGTTTTTTATCTTCCTTGATAATTACAAGACTAGCTATTTTCATAAATGGTGCATTGCCAACAGCCTTTACTCTCTTGGTCTTGCTGAAGAAGAATAATTTGTATTTAATAACTGGTGTGTACAGAGGGAGGTTAAACACTAGATGCACTTTGGACTAGGGCAGGAATCATATGTGATAATACAAGTGATGTTAAAAACATATTGTAATTCTGGCCATGAAGATGCAGCCCTGCAGAGACATAGGCTGTTAAATTCAGTCCTTAATTATGTTTGATTCTGGCTCAATGGTGACTGAGATTGGGACTGGCTTGTAACTTTTTGATCAAACCAGACTCTGTTATGACTGTGTTGCACCACTCTTTTCCACCTCCATGAGAGTAGTTTGTCCTAGAGAGCTGGCCAGACACAGCTGCAGTGTACTTGAATCCTCGACCAGTTTGGTCTCTGCTCTGAAACTGTAGTGTTGTAGGCACTGTGGTGTAGTCCAGCTCCAAATCGACTAAACTGTTTTAATTTAACCCATGTCGATAACTTCATATCAAAGTTAGAGATGTTATCTAATCAAAGCTTAAAAAAAGAGTTGTTGCTTGTCTTTAATGTCCTGTTTTCTATGGTTTAAAAATGAATGGGGAAGGATACATTTTGGCATACGCATTCATGCATATTGATGTGGAAGAACCCATGGATACACTTGACTTGTAACCAGGCACGTTTTAAGGATACTGATAAGTTTCCTGCATTTGGCCAGTTAGGTTTTCTTGAAATTAGATCTAAGATAGTGAAATAGGCTTGCTCTAATTTAACAAGTACATTTAAATCACTGCAGCTATGAGGAAAAAGCAATTTGTAAGCATTTAGGCAGAGGAACACTTTCAACATTTTTTTTTTTGTCTTTTTTGAAAATTGTTGCCTAAATACAAGCTAACTCTTGCTATGTGGAATGGCTATATGTGGTTCTAAGAGGTCACCACTAAGCAAGAATATTTCTTGGCTCAGGTATGCACAAATAATGTCTAAGTTATTTCTTTACCAAAGAAGGAAGCATGTAGCTCTTATTTCCTTTTCAGTGTTTATTACAAAATGTTAATAATACTAGAAAAGTCCTTTCAAGAGAACTGATAGAGTAGGTCTGGAGATGGGCTTGGTGTTGTATAGAGGACAAGTGTGCAGTTGCCACTGGATGATACAGTGCAATTGGTTGAATTTGCAATTTGGTGCAGATGTGCAGCACCAGCTAATAAAGTCCTATATTTTGTTTCAAAGCAAAGTGAAGTCCCTTACTTCTTGAGCACCAAATGAAGGGGAAAATAGAAGTACCAGCATAGGAAGAGAAATAAGGGGAAGTTGTCAGGAACTGATAGAAAGCAGACCATTAAGAGCAGTTTTTATACTGTTCTATAAAAAGCATTCAGACTTTAGATGGTTTGCTTCCCTGCATGACCTCCCTTCCATAGAAAAGAATAGAGATTAAAATCTCAGCTCTCTGTGTGTCTGTGAACATTAGGCAATACTAACCAGCTGATGTTTAGCAAATAGCAACACGGCACAGATCATTTACTCCCTTTGTTACCACTTGGGAAATATCATGGAATGTTTTGGGTTGGAAGGGAGATTGAAGATAATTTGGTTCCAACCCTCCTGCATGGGCAGGGACCCCTCCCGCTTGACCAGCCCCATCCAGTCTCTCCTTGAGCACTTCCAGGGATGGAGCATCTCTGACCAATATATTCCAGTGTCTCAGCACCCTCACACTAGAGAATTTCTTTCTAATCTCTAACCTAAATCTGCCTTCTCTCAGTTTAAAACCATCCCTTTGTCCTTCTCACCAGCTTTCTTGTAGGCACTGGAAGGATGCTATAAGGTCTCCTTAGAGCCTTCTCTTCTTCAGACTGAGCAATCCCAACTCTCTCAGTCTGTCTTGTAGGAGAGGTGCTCCAGTCCTCTGTTCATATTCATGGCCCTCCTCTGGGCTTGCTCCAACAACTCCATGACATTATTGTGTTGAGAGCTCCAAACTGGACACAGTACTACAGGTAGGATCTCACTAAAGAGGAGCAGAGGTGAGAGAATCACATTCTTTGACTGGCTGGCCACACTTCTTTTGATGCAGCCCAGGGTATGGTTGGCTTTCGGGGCTGCAAGTGCACATAGCTGCAAATGCCACTATTGGTTTGGGGGAATGGTTTTAAATGCAGGAAAGAACCATAGCTGTGCACATTGTAATATTCCTGAGTATGGTTATTTTTCTTCTTTACAGTAACAGATTCTATTGGAATTTAGTGCATGAAAAAATGTTAAAAATTCATCTTTTTCAGATTACTTCTATTGCTTTTTAATCTCATTTGTTAGAAGGTTAAATCTGTACACAGGCAATATTTTTCTTGCTTAACCTGAGATAAATGTAGATAACAAGTTAGAAATTTCTATCATGCCCAAACTTCACTCATCTCTTGCTATTGAAGGTACATGTAAATTTTATAATAAAAACTATGCCTAGGTTGACTTTCCTAATAAGTACAACATATATATCCACATAACCTGCTGTGGCACGGTGTTCCACAATGCTCTGAATACTCTGTCATGATGGCCAAACAACATGGTTAATTGGAAACCACACAGAATATTTTGGGTTTTTTGCATATATATGTATAGTGATGTTTCAGGAATTGTAATTCAGAAATATTGAGCAGGCTTCTATTTCAGTTTGTAGAGTATTTGCAAGTCAATACCTTGGGTATTCCTTTACATAACCATTGTGAGGAAACACTGTTTTTAGACTGTAGTGTGCAAGAGGAAATAGGATCCAAAATTGAATACTAATGGCTTATAGAGACAGAGTTCAGGGGAATTCTCCATGCCGTGTGGTTCCTTTAATATTACAGATAATGAAATTAATCAATGTTTGAATTTTGGATGACCAACAGAGGCTACTGTGTGCCTTATATTAGTGTTATACCAGTCAAAGAACTGATAACCCTTTCTTCCCCCTAAGCAGGGCTTGTTTCAAAAACAACATACTCCATAAGCTGGCTGTTCATTGAACAGAAAGAGAGGAAAAAAATTAGTCTAAAACTTAGCCAAACCAAGAAACAGATGGTGAAGACTAGCTTTGTGGTTGAAGGTGATAAAGAATTTTCTTTTTTGCAAAGTACTTTTTTGGTCAAAATCTTATGCCCTATTCTATTATACTTCTAACAGGCAGTCTTCACAGACTGCTCTATACCTGCATTCACCTCCTGAGTTGACCAAAATTTGGCATTTTAAGTTATTTCAAAATTATTTCAAATGTTTTCTGCCAGTTTTACTTACTCAGGTTCCTTTCTGCATTCGTTAGACTATATTTGGAGATTCTTGTGCATGATCAGGGCAGCAAGATTCTTCTCTTGCTTGTGCTTGTGTTTTCTGTACTTACCTAAGTACATCTTCTGACTTACACCATACACCCTAGGGCACCAACTCACAGTGTGAGTTAGAAATGCTTGGAAAGAATCATTGGGTCTTTGGGAGTAAATTGTCTTTGTCCTGCTGTACAACTGTGGTTTAATTCCTCTCTTTAGTTTGAGTTTTCCTTTGCATATGCTTGTGAAACACATGCTCCTTGTGGCCATCACATAGAAATAACTTTTTGCCTTGGGGCCTGTAAGGTTTTATAATGGACAAGAGCTCTCAGTAAACCCAACAAATTAAACTAAAATGTAGAAAGACTCAAAATGGAGAATGATGAAGCAGGGGTTAGGCTAAGCTATATGGATGGTTCTGTGTTGTGTTAAACATCCTTTCAGCATTATAGCAGTAACTCTTCAGAGAAAACAACCCACACAAGTGCTCCATGCCAATTTTTCCCTAGTGCTACATTTGTGTGCTGCTGGAATATGAAACTAGGGCTATCACCCAAGGTAGATATATATAGAGTTCTAGGCACAGCGCTTGAGCTGTAAGGTGCATGACAAAAGCAGTCAAGAGCTGTTGTCAATATATAATTTCACTGAATTCCACTGCCTACACTGCTGCTTTATCAGCTTAAAATAGTAACCCCTCTTTATCCTGTCCTCTGCATAATGTGAACCCAGCTCTCTGGCAAGCATGCAACCATCAGTTTTACCTTCTTTTGTGGCAGTCCTAACTACTGGTGAGATTGTATCATTCCCACAGGGCCTCACACATTGGTCCAAAAGCTTTGTCAGTTTGGGTTACTCTGGACTCAGTCCAGAAGTGGAAAGTCAAATTTAAAAACAAAATTGTTGGGTCAATATCACTCAGAGTTGGAATTTTTTTAATATATACTAAGTATGAAAGAGGCAGGAGTTGTCTGTTGTACAAACTTTGCCAGTAGAAAGAAAAATGAGGATTACATATTTGGTGGAGTAAAAAAAAATCCCAGACCTTTGGGTGTCCTCCAGTTCCTGCCAGTGAGAGAAATTTGTTTGTTTTAGCCTGACACAGAATAGATGTAAATGTTTCTTTTTAAACCTCCCTGTGTGGCCACCTCAGTTGTTGAGAATGATGTAAGCCATTGACTTTCCCCCTTAAGTAGTTATGGGGTTCACCTAATACTTTTTTTTTTTCTAGGAGAGGGCAAAGGTATATTTTCTTAGGTGATTACGTGATTTTTAAGTGGGTACAGAGATGGAGGACTTAGCCATAAAACAGATGCTGGGCAATGCTAATTTGCAGGGAAAATCCTTGGGGTCAACTTGTGATTGTGACTTCTGTTTCTTTCCTGGGTTCTGTTGAGGATAAATATTCACCATGCACGGGGGCAGCTGGCAACAGCCAAAGAGCTGGAGGATGACCAGATCCCATTTAGAGTGCTACATTCAGCAAAGTGCTTTAGTTGCTTAGGATTTTGGTGGGTTTTGGGTTTGTGGTTGGTTTTTTTCTGTTTTTGTTTGTTTTGTTGGTATATTTTTCTCTAAGTGTAGCCCTCCCTCAGTACAAATGAGCCACAGTAGGATGTTGGAAAGTACCAGTGAGATCCCCATGAAGCAGTAGCCTGTGCTTGCTGCTGGCACTCAGCTGCCACACATTTGGAAGTATTCCAGGAGTGCCTTTGCAGGTAGATATGCTTCAGACTCTTATGACCTTTGCTTGAAGGCTTTTTTGTTTGGGAAATACTGAGAGCCACAGTCTAAAGTGATACATTTATGTAATGGCTTTCCAAGTAACTGCATTCTTCTCAGTACTACTTATTAATGTGTTTCCTCCTTCTATCCCCCCTTAGTTGTTCCCAGTGCAATTGCTTCTAGTGAAATTGCAACTCATACTTCCAATGAAAGTGTTAATAATGCCAAGAAGAAAAACAGCCATAAAATTTGACCTATAACCTGCAAAACCCCCCCAAAACCCAACACAAAAACTGACCACAAAAAACCTCAAATTAAACAACCCAAAGAGCAGGAAGAAATGTTTGGGTTTTGTTTTTTTTCTTTTTCCCCTACCTTATGAATGCAAACTCAGTGAATTATAAAAATAATTAAACTGTGGATTTTTACCCCAGTGAAATTATCAGCCACTTCAGTGGATACATCTTGGAGGATTTACTTGGTGTCATTTCATGGAAGCAGGAGGTGAGGACAGTAGTTCAAGTGTTGTAGGTCCTTGAAGAGCAACTGTGGTGGTGCAACATCTCTCCACAGAACCTAAACAAAGGTTTTCTTAAGTAAAATGCTATTCCAGATGCAGCTGGCTTCCCTAAGCTCACTGAATGTCTCAATGAACACACAGATATCTTCATGTTTCTGACACCTGGCACAGCTCTTGGCCACCTACTTGTGGTGGGACTTTGGTATAAGTTGCTGTGAGTCAGATGAGTACAAGATAATTGATCTCCAAAATTAATTATTTCCCTTTCCCTATTTCATTCTTCCCCTCTGACCTATTCTTTCCTACATTAAAGACAATGGACTTTCCAGGATTTTCTTGCACAAACAAACATCTATAAAGCTTTTAACATTTATAGCATAATTTGGTTTGTTTTGTTGTCCAAGAGACTTTTAGCCAGAGCTTTCCAGTAAAAATAGCACTGCAGGCAAGACAGTATTTCTAAGCCTTTTATTCACATAAGAATTCCTCTCTGCTTAGTAAGCTGTCTGCTTGGACTCTGCTTTTAAACTGCTTAGACCACCCCAGGCAATCCTTGGCCCTCCAAACACATCAGCTTCTTATAACTGATGAGGAAGAGAGGTTTGCTTTTTTTCTTCACTCTTGAGTTTTGCAGTGCTGGATGGATGGAAAGATGGGTGTAGACCTAGAGTAAAAGCCTTCTGCCTTTTCCCACCTGCCCTTTCCCTGCTTTTAATGCTTTTGCTTGGAAGAGAGAAGAAGGCTGAAAGGTCCCCCCTCCCTTTCTTTCTCTCAGAAGCTGAATTTCAGGCCTAAAAATTCAGCTAAAAATTCATTAAAGTTTAAAGTTTAGCTAAAGTAAAAATATGAATGTAGAAAGTTTTTGGTTGCAGGAGAGATGAGTAATTGTTCAGGTATTTTTTAGAAGTAATAAAGACAGTAAGTACAGCTGTTTAGGAATTTAGAATCAGGTGCAGCTAATTGCTTCCCAGTCAGAAGGTTTGCTTGAGATGCTGCAGATGTGGCTGGGGATTAACCCTTCAGGCAGCAGCTCAATAGTTAGCTCCAGGGCTCTATCTCCTGCTGTCATGCAGGGACTGTTCTCAGGCTTTTTTAAAGGAATGGGATGGATTTTTATTAGCAGCATCTGCACTGACAGGTTCTTTTTGCCCTGTAGTCAAGTAGAGGGTTTCCTTCCTCTTCCAGTGTGGCTTTTTCATGATCTGGAAGGCAGGTGAGCCTCTCTGCAGGGAGAGAGGGATGAGCATAGACCTGTCCACGTCAGTGGTGCCATCTCCTGTGGTGAGCAACCTGCAGTTGGTTGCTGTGACAGTGGTCTCGATGAGTTGAAGGTCAATACTAGCCCTTGTGTATATGTAAACAGCAAAAGAATCTGGGACTAGAAAACTTAAAAACCAGGTTGAAAGGCTAATGTGATAAGATACGAGTTGTTCTTTGACTTGCAAAGTTCATTATCCAGTTTGGAGGGATGATGTGTCCCAAAGCAGAATGTTAATGCATAGGTAATGGGAGGAAGCCATTATTTAGAAGCAAAAAAACCCTGGCAACATAGAAGCTCCCTGTATGGCACGAATGTGATTCACTTAGTGCTGCACATGAAGGTCTTGATTATGTAGAAGTGGGGAAGTAAGGTGGAGCTGTCTAGAGGAAACTGCAGAGCAAGGCACTGAGGAAAATAGAATCATAGAATCATAGAATTGGCTGGGTTGGAAGGGACCTCAGAGATCATCGAGTCCAACCCTTGAACCACCGTTGCGGTTGCTAGACCATGGCACTGAGTGCCACATCCAGTCTCTTTTTAAATATCTCCAGGGACGGAGAATCCACTACTTCCCTGGGCAGCCCATTCCAATGCCTGATCACTCTCTCCGTAAAGAAATTCTTTCTAATATCTAACCTAAACTTCCCCTGACACAACTTAAGACCATGCCCTCTTATCTTGTTGAAAGTCGTCTGGCAAAAGAGACCAACCCCCACCTGGCTACAACCTCCTTTCAGGGAGTTGTAGAGAGCTGAGGGTGCTCAGGTGTGGGTAAACCCAGCCACCAGAAATTTAATTTGCTACTGACTGGAGTTTACTGTTCTGCTTGGGATGGGTATGGTCTGTGTGTTGGGGAATAAGACCTCTAGCAGGATGGGGTAGAGGCTCAGGTTTTCAGTATTGTGCCTCGTTTTCCAAGAGGCTGACCTAAGAGGGGGGAGTATAATGGGAAGCTGCGATGAGAAGTACTCCTGTTGCTATCAAGAAATTTCAGGGAATGAAAACACCACCACCAGAAATTTGAAGCTCAGAAAATGTGAACCACCTCTGTTAACTGAAACACATGGCACCTCCCACAGCTTATTCCTGCAAATGTGGATTTTTCATCTACTTTCCCATGAAGTATTTATTTGATGCGTTTTCAAAACGTGGAAGATTTTGGGCACCCTCTGGTGTCACAGTGTTTGCTGCTCAAGGAGCAGAGTGAGATTGCAGACATCTTGGTGAGGGAGGATGAGTCTGTCAGTGTTAACTTTGGGCAGGAGCTACAAGGTGAGAGTTGCACCAACCAACTTGATACCAGCTCTTTGAGGTGGATATGTATAACATGTCTGCATCTTAAAACTAAGTGGAAGTCTGATATAAAAAAGCATAAATAAAAGCCAGTAGTGGAAGAAGAGATGCTGCCAAACCATGGGTCTCTAGTTGCTTTCAGAATACTCTCACCTACTTTGCCAGCCCTAAGACAAAATCCCATGTGATGGCCTAATGGAAAGTGACACATTGGGTGACCCCAAATATTTCCTTCTGTTGATCAAAGCAACATTTCTGTTGGTTTTCTGTAGGTCTTAAAGATTTGACCAGTCCATTGTATGTGTTTTTGTCTTCTACCTGAGCTCGAGCAAGGTGACTTGGGATGGCATGGGTGCTCCATGTGCACTTGGACAAGAGTTGTGTGTTCCTCTGGATGGCTCCTCACTGAGCATCCTGAACATGTTCTGCACTTCTGCCCCTGCAGAAGGCAGTGTTGTGTTTGACTTGTTTGTGCTGCTTTTGTTCTCTAGGATAAATAAACATTTCTCCTGCTAAGCAAATAGGGCTTGTCTGGCCTGAGGTTCTGTCCAAGGCCTGATTCTTCTTTTTATTTTTTGTGTCAAATTTGTGGTTTATTAGAGCTGTTCATGATTAGTGGTTTCAGGAATGAAATTAAAAATGGGATTTTATTAATGAAGAGGATCCAAGTAAAAATTTGAACAAGTGTGAAAACACCAAGGAAATTGGAGAAGTAAAATCAGGCACTGTTTCTTCATCTTGGAGCAGTACTAAAACAAAAATACGCCAAGTATATGTGTATGTGGTTTGCATTTTTTTTCTTTTTTGTTTTAATTCTCAGTCTACTGTTTGGATACTTTTAATATTACTTTTTTTGCAAGTTTTTAGGTAGTGAGAATGTCTTGAAATTTCAAAATGTAGCTTCACATAACTTGCCATCAAGCTGCTGATCGTTATGCTGTTGTATCTGGGATCGCAGAGTGCTTGCAGCCTCTGGCTTTTCTGTTCCTTCCCAACCCTCCCACCCTAAAGCCAAGGCACATCACATCAGGTGACTTTCAAAATTATGAGCTCATTGCTAGATCCTCTTTTCACTGCCTTGTTTGATGCAACTTTGAGAACAATATAAAATAGATTTTTAAAGGATGGAGATACTGCAGTACATAAGCATGGGTAGATGTCATTTATTAATCAGTTAAGAACTGGAGCTGTTGTAAGGTAGTGGATATACTGTTGTATTTTAGATGGAAAGTTTTTCTTCAAATAGAAATTTTGTTGATATGTACTGGGACTATTAATCATGCATTTGTTTCCGAAATGCACAAAGCAGCATTTGTGTGCAGCTTCAGTAAAGTTCACATGGAAAAGCTGAATCGTCCAAGCCATCTGAATGATGCACACTATTGGGTGGTTGTTTTCTTCAGCAAGCAGCTGGTGATCTCTCTTCCTGTATTCGTAGTGGGGGGAAGGGAAGGTTGAAAAGGAAGATGAGAAGTCTCTGTAGGGAGGGAGCCCTCCTGGTTCATATGTGCAAAGCTCATTGTTTTCCTGAGAGATCTCTAGGTTTGTGGTAAGTTAAAACTATTCAGAGGACTGAAAAGGTGATCTTTCTTACAAGTAGGTTATAAAGTGTTTTTTTACTATAAAATATAATACTTTATATATTTTTCAAGCTTGATTTGCTTAGTGTAAGTTATATTTCAAGCAGTGCTTCATGGGGAGGACATGGGAGTTGTGCTAGGGCTGGGGATGCTTTGAGTGGCTTCTGCATCTGCTTTTCCTCTCTGAAAATCAGGTGAACTGTGAGATTTGTTACTTTCCATTGCAGTAAAATGGCAACTCGACTTACCTCTTGTGCTGCCTATGTTGAACACCTAAAACTTAATTTACTTCTTTACCTATGTAAACTCAGTGGTAACAGGGAGCTGTTTAAAGATAAAAAAATTCCAGTTAAGGAGTGAGACACTTAATTAATAGGGTTAGGATGGGGAACAGTTGTTTCACAGCCACAACAGCCCCTGGCCCCCTGCTCCCTGCAACTATAACATCTTTAATTTTCCTCATATAGGATGTAATCTAGTTTTCTAGTGGAATACTATGTTTAGTTGACCTTGGAAAAGAAGTTAACTGTTTTTTATACTCCATCCCTTTATTACAGCATGTCTTATCTATTTAGATAGTAATTTTTTCTTTTGTAGCAAGCCATAGCTTACAGTTGCAACTTGCTGAGCATGCTGGGTCAGTGACTAAATTGGCTTCTACACACTTTCATGTTATATGGTGACAATACAACTCAAAAGGCCTAAAGAGCAGCAGCAAGAGCCTGGGACTGGAATGGCAAAAGCAACATACAGGAGCTCCAGGAGGTCTGTTCAGAGTCTTGTTGGCTCAATTTTTCTTCTTTCCTTTTTTTCCCTGCCCAAGCTGAAGAGGGATGCAGGAGGCATTCAGATTTTCTTTTGATTCTGTAACAGCCTCTGTGACTGTCAGTATGAATAATAATCTTCCAAAAAAATTTTGGTAAAATGCTTATATTTCTAACACAGAACAGAAAAAAGGCTCAGGGAAGAGTCTCTCATTGACTATGCTAGGAGAGGACACTTACATTCCTTTTGGTGACTGTAATTTTAGGGCTGGCAGTGGGAGTCATATAACCTGAAGTATTCTCCTGCAGCAACTATTTCTAATGAGGGGGCAACAGCCTCCTTAGGTATCTTTGCTTAGAAAACATTTGCCTTAAGGAGATATTTAATAACATTATATTGCATAGTCTTAAGAACATATGTCTGAATGGTTGTCATAAGAACAAGCATAATAAAGATTTATATAAGAAATGTATAGGTCAAGAGACAGTAGGCTTAAATTACAATATAAAGCTTGAAGCTGGTAGAACAATTTAAATTCAAGGAGAATTAAGCACAGGTTTAGGCTGCTGAAGAAATCTGTGGAACTTCCATTATGTGGCGTCTTGAAGAACAGGTTAGGCAGCCTATGTCGGGGATAGCCCAAGTATAATGATCCTGCTGAGAGGGACTTACTTAATGACCTATTGATGTCTCTTTCCAACCTTATAAATCTCTGCAGATGTGAGTAGGTCCTATATAATTGCATCCTGGTAGAGGTTATCAAGTTTTTTCAGGTTGTTCTGGGTAAAAACCACCAAAGGCACTTCAAATAATGATAACCATAGTGAAGTTCTGAGGTTTAAAGGAGCCTGAGGCAATCAAGTGAATGCATGAGATGATTCAGTTCAGTGGAAAAGCAACAGTCAGTACAGTGGAAATCAATACCTTTCAAATTCACAGTTGTACTGAATAAAATAATCATCTTCTGCAATTACCATTGTAATTCCTTCAGTCAAGACACCTGGAGAACATTGGAAAAACTGTCATTTAATTTGAGGAACTGCATTTTTTCTGGCTTAATGAAAAGAGTGTATTACAGACTGCTGTAAAAATTCTGAGTCTTCAAAAGAGAGTATATTGGTAGCTCTAGAAGGCATTTTAGTCTTCAAAAACCAAAGATCTAAAAAAATCTATTCTTCTCTATCACTTCCTTTGATGTGATAGAGTTGAAAGACCTTCCCTTCCCCTCCCCAATTCCTCTTGTAATCCTTAATTTTTACAAAGGAAAATAATTTGTAGGTAGGCATGGTAACTCAGTGCTTGTGGAAGTAGCTTGTGTCCGTGTACAAGATTCTTGTTAAAAAAAGCTGTGAAGCAAAACCAAAATAACCACCCTCATCTTCTTTCAACCAATGGGTTGCCCAGGGATAGGAGCTTTGTGGGGAGACATGGTGATGGTATTATACTGAGAAATTAATTTCCCACACAGTGCAAGTCATCAGTGGCCAGTCTCCAGCAAGCAGCACAAGATGCCTTGAATATTTTGGCATGCAATTCTGTAGAAAACTCCAAAGAGAAGGAAGTGAAAGAATGATGACAAGTCTCTTGCAAGCCAATTTAGAGATATGGAACTTCATTTGCACAAGAGTCCTATATCTCTCTTCAGCAAAAAGCATGGTGGGAAGTGAGACTGACTCTGTCTTTCCTACTACTGAAAAGAATGAGCCCTCTGATTTTCCGTGTCATCACTGAACACAGTCTGGTCTGCTGTCTTCTCTCTTCTATGAACTATTAATTCTTTCCACAAGTAACACATAATCTTCTTCATGCCTGTCACTATAACCCTCACTGAAATTTGATGCACATATAAAGGCAGTAGTTATTTTTGGAAGCAATAGATGAGTCTGTGTTTCAGATTCAAAGATAGGTTCTTGGGCAAGCTTTCAGATAATCCATTTATATGCAATTAAACTGCTTTGAAGATGTGAAGTGCTGTGTTACTGATAAATACTGATTAGTCATGCAAACAAATGGAAATGTTTTAATTAGGACAATTTCAACATGACTCGTACTGTGGAAAAGAACCTATATAAACATATTAAGTAGGTAGTTTATTAGTGGGAACAACCTATGATTAAGGATGTTGTGTTTTAATTTTGGGGCAAAGGGGGTGGGGAAAAATATACATAGCAAAGTAGCAATGCAAGAGAAAAATAATCTGATAAACTAAACCCAATAACTAATAGCCTGTTTTTCAAAGTATGTAGAAAACTACATATCAAATGTGTGTCTTTTCAGCTCTGCTTGAGCCACTGTACAACTTGGAGTAGGCTGAGGGTGCCCCGATGTGTACTGCCTGAAATGTGGTAACTTTGCCAGCTGGTCACTGTTTGAGTCTACCTATATGTCCTATTGTTTTATAGTAGTTTTGTTCTATGATTTACCACCATTATTTGCCTTCTTTCTTGCAAAGGCTTTTTTTCTGGGTGGTCTGCCAGCATTCTGACTGGCAGTAACAGTAAGTGCCTGGAACATTCACCCTAAGGCCTTGTGGAGTTATATAGGAGATGTGTGACAAAGGTTGCAGGGTCATTTTATATCTACTTCATAGTCATTTTTGAATATGTGTGCAATTACATGTAAAGTGAATAGAAATTGAGGGCCAGGATAAAGGTGTTGTGTTGCTCTATAAATGTTCAGGAAAGCTTTGAAGAGTTAGAGCCTGATCCTTCATGTTCTTGCATGTGGTTGCACCCTAGGCTTCTGCTTCCCCTGAAAAACAGGATCTGGTATCTCTGTGATGGGGAATAGAGTAGGATATCAGACTAATATAATTGATATGTGTGTGTTTATCACCTTTGATAGCATATCTGGGTGAGGTAAGTGACAAATATCAGGTGGACTGTGGGAATAAGTTCATGAAATTATGCGTTGTCTTTTTGGTTTTGTGACAGGATTTGTTTATAGTAGGGTGTGCCAGAGTTCAATTAACCTCCAGCTAAAAATCAGGAGAAGCAAAGCATCATAAAGACTATGTAGTGCCTCAATATATTGTCTGCCAGCCAGTCACAAGACTCGTAGCCTGTTTACATTAAGCCTTTACATTTTATTCACAAATTAAAGTGAATCTTCCAGTCTGACTTCCTAGTTTCAGTGGAGTTTGCCTGAGCTTTATATAAGCACATTTATGTTTGTAAGTGTATGTATATATAAACATATCTTTTTGAATCTTGCCCAAATTTAAGCTACTTATCTATAACATTTTTTAGAGGTGGAATTGCAAGACTTGTCAGCTCTGTATTTCAGAGTCACTTTCACCTTTGCTGCAGCCCTCCCCAAAGGACTTATACTAAAAATCTATAGGCAAAGCACACAGATCTCCCAGTTGTGTCATGGCCCTGTCCCAGCAGCAAGCCTCCTTACCTAGAAAAGGGGTAAAATCAGGCTCAACTGAAAGGTTTCATGATGCACCTCATGCGTAACTTGCAACTTTACACCTGTATGAGAGATATATTTATCTGACTTTCTTTTTTCATTTAAACTGAGAATATACAACAATACATTTTTACAATTATAGGTATTTCAGTCTTTTTATGGCTGTCTACACAAAGTTCAGTGCAAAATATCTTGTTAATCATTGCTATTCTCTTCAATCCAAGTGCAGCTGTGTTTGTCTTTGCCTTAAAAAGAGGTCATATTGACATTTAGAGTTGTGCTTTGAAAAAACTACTGTGACTTCATGACCTTTGTAAAGCTGGTATTCTCCGCCTTTTAAATAGGAACTTTCACTTGAGGAATTTACAACAGATTCTCCACTCAGTCCTGCACACTTAGATCCTGGCTTTGTTCCAGATTATAGAAACTACATTTGTAATTGCCTTATTTACAAGGCAGATTTTCCCCACCTCGTTTGCTTTTGCTTAACTTGACAGATTGTAGACTATCAGGCACCACTTAACCATTTTTTTTTTTTTTAAAAAAAAGGTTTCTTTTGAAAAAATAAAAAGGTTGTTTGTTTAGTGGGGTTTTTTTTTTGGGTTTTTTTGGGTTTTTTTTTTGGCTTTAAAGTCTATCTGTTCTATTAAGACATGCCATCATGTGCCCTGTGCCTTCTCACTGCCCAAAGGAGCTTCTCTTCAGTATCTTCTTCCCAATGAACCTACCAGGTGGTCCTGGGCTCAGCATTTTCTTTAGGAAGAGATAGTTGATGGGTGAGAGCAGGGGGAATCCGGAGTTTGTTTTGAGACCAACAGGCTGTAAGAAAGGTCCCAAATGAGCTGATAGTCCTTCTGGTGTCTGTGGTTTCCACTGGATTCCTCCCACTGAGGGGGAAAAGGCTTTGGTCTAGGGCTAGGTCCAATCCATGACAGTGGAGGTGGAGGAGGAATGGTCCTCCTCTGTGCCATGCTAGAGGCTGAACTATGTCTGGAGGAGCCAGGGTGTCTGTCTGATTATGCCAGGAGCACTGGGTGTTGCTGAAGATCCCCGAGGAGGATTGTAGATTAGAGCAAAGAGGAGGATCCTGCACCATACGTGAAACATGATGTCTGCAGAGTCCATCCTCCCAGCACCGTCATCATGGGAGGTGAAAGCAGGCACAGTGTGGTAGCACCACTGAACCTCATGCCTCCTTACTCCTCCAAGATTGGCACCTTCTCCTCACTGGTGTCCTGAGGCATTTGTGCCTGTGGTTTTAGTCAGAAGGCCTACGGCTGAGGAAGATCTTTCTCTTGGATACAGTACTCTGGTGCTTGCAAGCTGGAGCCTCCTCACCCTGCTCCCTTCACAGAGCATGTGACAACATTAGAGGGACAGCTGGAGAGATCTGGTGTTTTTCTGCAGACTGCATCATCTTAAGTGGGCAACCCTGGCAGATCCTACATCAGCCCATGATGGCCTTGGACAAGATGGGAACTTTTGCGTGAGTGTGCTAACAGTGACCACCAAAATGTGTCTTACTTATATAGCATATTGTCCTATGGCTTTGTATAGATTTATTTCAAAAGGATCCATGCAAAAGCTAGCCTTCACCTGGCATTTCTGACAGGGTCTTGTTGCTGTATTATTTATATTTTTTTTCAAAAACCACTGTGCGAACAGATGGCACTTGCAGTCTGACTGGTTGGGCAGGCAGGCTTTTATCTGTATGATTGCTGTAGAAGAGCACAACAGTGCTGAACTAGCTGGGCTGCTGAGGAGGTGTCAGTGGTGACTAGGATTGGTTGGACTTGCTGGTCTGTTCATCCCTTTCTTTTGTCTCAAATAGGTAGCTAAAAGATTCTGAATCGTACAAATTGACTTTTCTCTAACTGTGAAAAGAAGCTTGTGTATGGTAGCTGGATATGCAATCCTTGGGAAGCTGCTTTCATGGTTTCCTGTTTATTGGTGGCATTTGACTGCATGGTGGAGCTATGTGGGTCTATCTGACTCGGCTCCCTGACAAACTTTTGAGGTGGCAGAAAGATATTTGTCCTCTATGGATGAATATGGGTATTCATACAAAGTGCAGACTGTCCAGTCATGCAAATAAATAAAAATCCATTCAAGGTAATGATGACGAAAAGGAACATGTATAAGTTGAACAGATCATCTTCTGTAGATCTACATACTATAAAGGCTTGTAAAAGCTTTTTTTATTTAGGCCCTGGTCCTGAAAGCATTTACCAGTATGTGAATACATTGATGTAGCACTGTGGACTTTTATAGGACTGCTTGAGTTTTTAATAGTCCGAAACCAGAGTAATTTTTTGTTAAATCTCCTTTATTTGAATGTGCTAGCATCTTTGGGCTGTAGTTGAATGTATTTTGTATTTCATAGGCAGTGGAGGGTTATCCCAGAGGTGAATAGCTGTTAACTGGGAAGTTGCAAGCTGTGAGCACAGGTGCTGGAGCTGCTGCAGCCTTCTGTTTTGTTCCTGGCAGTAGGAAAAGGAAGGTTATTGTAGAGAAAGATATTTTTAACTTTCATGTTACAAGTTTTGTAAGAGTGAATACTTTCAAAACTGTGAGGCAATCAGAAACTACTCATGGTTCTTCATGTGTCTTTTTTGAAGTCAACAGGGTGGCTGACTTTTGATGGGGCGTGTAGTATATTGTTCAATATGTTCAGAATTCAGAGTGAAACTGCTTATAAAGAAGCACCTTTGGGCTTGCCATCAGGAAGGAAATTTAGAATGACTTGTTTGGCTTCACCCACAAGATATAACAACCAAAGAAAAAGGGCTTTGGAGCTAAATGACTTTAATATGACTCTTGTAGACAAGACTGGATATACTGGATTTTTAAAATTTTATTTTTAAGAAAGTAGATTCAAAGCATGTATATGCTAAATATTATGGCACTGAACATAAGAAGTTTATAATTCTCCTTTTTCATACACTGAAGATCTGTCAACTGTGGTATCTCAGTAGACACTGAGCAGGAGAATGATGCTTATTCCTGCATCATCATTGCTGTTGAACTGATGTGTGAAAGGCCTGATGTGCCTTTAGGGAACAGTCTCATGCTTTATCATGTACATTATCAGAATACACAATTGAACTGATTCCATACCAGTGAAAAATAATATATATTGAATCACAGTGGAAACCTGGATGCAATCACTAAGAGAAGAACTTGAAGGATAAGTTTCTTCTTCAGCTTTTCTATGTATAGCAAACACCACAAGGGTAAGCACACACTGTTCAGTGTAAATACACTTAAAATGTGTTTTGTAGGCACATATTTTCAATATGTTGTCATGATCAGAAACACATGTACACTCCGAAAATTTATGTGAAGCATGCAGAGCCCTTGTCCATGCACGTAAGTTAAAAGATATACGTGGTATATGTGTGTAAATATTTAGCTGGAGGAACAGCCACATGAGAACTACTTCAGAGCAATCCCCAAGTCAGGAAGCCTCAAATTATAGGTCTGAAATTTACCACACTGTCATGTCTACATAAATAAAACCAACTGGAAAGATAGGAGGAAGGAAAAATGCATTAACAAACAGCATTAGATTAGAGAAGAGGAAAAATGCTGAACTCTTTTCTTGGTTCTAATCAGAAGTCAGGACGATTATTACAGGCAGGAGCTAGCAGACTTTAGCTAAACAGCCTCTCATCTCTGAGTTGGAGTCTTGATTTTTATTTACGTGTATGCATGCAATCAGGGCTTTACACATAATCATTATTTTGATAGAAGCAAAGAGGAGGCATGGTTGGATTAGTTCTTCACCTTTCCAGGAACATTGCCATCATTTTACTCCCTCTTTATCTTTGCCAGGTCTTTGGGTTGGGATGATGTCATCTTCTTTATCTACCATGACAAGGCCTTGATCCTGACCACGGGTGTTGGCTCTTTCATGAATGTTGAATTGGGAAGCAGCCATGGGAAACCTGAATTGCTATTGCAGACAGCAACACTTCAGTTAGAGTAAATACAACTGATACTTGTAAAACCCCTGAGACAACTGCTAGTTGTCACAAGGCCTTATACAGGCATTAGAACGTCAGCCCTCTTCCAGGTGTCCCACCCTTAATCTACAGCAGAGCAAACTCCCAGAGCTTCTCTCCCCAATTAGTTGTCACATTTGTAAGTCAAGCTAGGGTGCAGCTGGGCTGCTGGAGGCTTGGAAAAAGTAGCTGCCAGATCTGGGTGTTCCTGTAGCTGGAGGGAGGGCAGCAGGTAAAATACCTACTCAAAAATTTGAGGAGCAGGAAAAGGGGATGTCAGTAGTTCTGAAGGGAGAAAGGATACCAACCGTGCATGTTTGTCTGGACTTGTCTTTTCCATCTGTCTCTCTGAAGAGAATCACTGAGCAGAGATGTAATTATCTCTGATCTGGATCATAGACACATGGCAGAGAAAGTCAGACACTCACCTTGTCTCCTGGTCAGGTCTGGGAGGTTTGTAGCATGACTGGCAAGAATGTAGCAAGGATCCCTGCTCTTTCTCATGCAGACTTCTTGCATCTTTGCCCACACCCTCTGCTTCGCTGCCTTGGAGGATTTAAAGGAAGAGGAGGAGAAGGGAAACCATTATGTAAGTTGGAAAAACTCCCTTATCTAGCAATATATGAAAGTTTTAAGGGGCGAGGGGAGAAAGCATTATTTTTATTTTTTTTTTAAAGAGCCTGTTGTGAAACTAGAATTAAACCCACCGGTTCAGGTCAGTCACCTGTCTTCTCTGGAAAGGAAATATGAGGAGTTTATTTTGTAAATGCCTGGACTCTAAGGGATTGTTTAGAAAGCTGAATTCTATCCTTAAGCCCTGCTGTCAGAGATCATAATAAGCAAATGCTGCATATAACCCTAAGCAAAGGGATTGTCAAGAATGTGTTGGCACTGTTACATGGAAGCTCCTGGGAACTGGAGGGAGCACCAGGTAGCACCTGGACCAGGGATGCTTCTTTGGGATGGTACTTTCTGTTCTCACACCAAGAGCTTACTTCAATGTCAGTGTAGCTATGGCATTGTTTCCAGCTTTATTAATTTAAAATCATGAGTGTCTGGCCAACAATTAGTGTAGTCTTTGTATCTTTTTAGTTCATCTGGTTGAAAGGTTTACTGCTTCTGTTAATGAGGTAAATTGATCGTCATTGGCATCTAATAATATTTACAACTTGTTTTGGGTGGTACCTGGTGGCTGCAGTCCCCACAGCGAAGGAGCTGAAGTTCCTTTATTGTTTAGTGGATTGATGTCTCCTCTTCACAAAGCTTCTGCCTTCAGCTGTCACTTTCCTGAAGTGACCTGGAGAATGGAGACAGAAATAAGCCAAGCTTACCCAGCACTGCAAAGCAAACGTGGAAATGGAAAGCCCTGGAATTGTAAACTAGTGCTCTTCCACAAATGGACTTTCTTCCCTGCTGGCAATTTCTTAACTACTCAGTGTCTGTGCATCATTCCGAGGTACATAGTACTGATCCCTACCAGTTATTTAGTCCTTAGAATGACCTCTGCTTGCTGGAGTTCCTGTGCCTGCAGAGAATTTGTTGTATATTTCTCTCTTCAGTATGACTGTCATTTTTCCATTAAGATTTTTAGTCATCTGTTTGGAGCAATTCCACTTTCATTTTGCAGTAACAGAAGTGGTCAAGGCCAAACTCTTATTTCTGTCTCATTTTCCTGGATTAGAACGCTTACAGTTCTCCTTCCTGAAGAAGAGGGGAGGAAATGGTTTGAGCTGTGATACAGAATACTTGTGTAAAAAGAGTCTCAAGATTTGTGATTTGCAATGTTCCTCTGCCTGCTCCATTGGTGTATGTATAGAGCATGATCTTGCTGGGGACAGGATACACGTATTGTTGTCACGACAGCAGAAGGCTGAGTAGACACATGCTGGAGGATAAGTATCTGCTGGGTTGTAATAATTGAAACAAAGTTGTTATCTGCGACAGATTTTGGTCTTCTCTGATATGTCTTCTCTGACATATCTGGTACTTCTTTCATAATACCTTCCCATATATTTCCTCAAAGCTTTTTGGGTGTATATAATGTTCTTTTTGGGTTTTCCTGAATGTGACAGGGCAAGATTGGGAAAGGACATGTAAGTATTTAATGTGACTACCATTCATGGGATTAAAAATTTATGACTAGTGCTTTACTGAATACTTTGTATACCTGTCATACCTAACATTATATACAACTGAAAGTTGCTCCAGCATAACCAGCTTCTCTTGTCGTTTGATTAGGAGGAACTGTTGGACTCATGGACAGAAACAAGATGTCTTTTTAGATTCCTCATCTCTGATCTTGAGTCTCTTACTGAAATCTGAGCTCTCCAAAGCATCAGCCCTCCCTGCAAGCAAAGTCCCTGCTTCCCTCTTTACTGGAGGAGGGCACTCCATCAGCTGTCACCTTCTGCTCTTTAAACTCATGTTTCCAGCTGCAGCACAGTGGCTGGACCAGGAAATTTGCTGCTGCTGTAGATCTTTCATGGCCCAAGGAGTAGGTAATAGTTAAACACTCCATGGCTGGTAGAGGCTGGGTCATGCACCAGTTCAAATTTTTGATGTAAGGTTGGGCTATAGAGAAGTCTTGAACTGCTGCAGTTGAGTGTTTCTGGCAGACAGCCTGAGGGATGGGATAGAAGGTTTCTGTAAATACACTGCTGTACAAACGCATGCTTAACCTGTGCAACCATATGCAGTACTAACTAAGCAGCTTTGCATAGCAAGAGAGGTGAACAACTCTTCTGCATATGGCTGATGCAGGGTGCAGAGCCTGGCCTCAGCCCTCTTCTGCCAGGTGTCACAAGACACTGCCTTTTCCTGCCTGGTGTCACCAGCAGTCCCAGAGCAGGAAGCAGCAAAAGCCTCCTAAATCCTCCTTGGCTTACCGGAGCTGCAGAGGGAGCAGTGTCCCAAGCCCTGGTTTAAGGATGAAGTTGTTATTTTCTATTATTATTATTTATTATTAATATTCCAGCTTTCTGAGAAAGCAAACAACAGCATGTAATCTACAGAGATTTTCCTTCTCATGTCAGGCAAAATTTCTCAATAGTAAAGATTTCATATTTTTAGTAGGATGTGCTTAATAAGAAGAAAGAAAACATCCTGGCTAATTTTTTTATTCCAGATGTCTGTAACAAAGTGCTTAGGGGAAAAATAAAGGATAGCATTGCATCTCTTATCTTCATTAGCTTGAACAAGTGTAACTCTGTTATTGCTGATACTAGAAGTTACTCCTTCCTGAGAGAATTAACAAGCTAACCCTTAAAACAAGAGTCTTCAGAAGAGCCTGAGCAATGCACAGCAGTCTGACGTAAGATTTAAGAACCACTTTTCAGTAGGAGCCATAGTGACTTCAAATTTGGCATCAGTCTGGTAGTTGAGAAACAAAAAAAGGTAACTTAAATGTGGACCTAAATGTTAGGAAAGTGTGTGCTAAGAGAAAAGTAAGAGGACCAGCTAAAATGATGAATTGTTTGAAATGCTATCAAGACTATTTAAACATGGCATTACCAGAAACTAAGAGTAAATGTTCATCACCTGTCAAGGAAGATTTAAAATGTACCAATGATAAATTGAAAAGTAGTAATATATATAAACATAGAATTCCAAGAATATATCCAAAATAAAAAAGGCATTTTTAAAATTAATAGAAATCTCATCCAATAAAGTGAAATGGAAAAGACTAGGTTCTGGTAAATAGTTGTTAGTCTACTTGGATTACTAGTTGCTTAAGTAATAAAAAAAGGGGGACAAACCAAAATACTTTCAGATCATTAGAAATAGAAACTAGGAAAATATTTTGATACTTTCTGAGTTGTAAAAAAAATACAAAAATCTGACAAGACCATAATAAACAGTGTTAAATGAGTCTTTGTACCAAATATTTCTAGAGGACAGCCTTTTTGTGTGAAAGAAATCAAAGGAACCATCCCAAACATAAGTGTCACAAGGATACTTTATAAATTTTTTAAGTAAGAAAGACTGATAGATTATCAGCCTTTGGCAACTGTCAGTGTTGATGCAGAATTCTAAAGCAACTGGAAAAAGAAAGCTTTAAGTTATATACTGTGGTATGCAATTTGTTGGCTGAACTAGTTACAGGTTACCGAATTAATAGAAACTTCAAAATTAATAACCAGCTGAATTCACAAGTACAAAATAAGAGTAATCTTAACGTTGGGGTTTTTGGGGTGAAGATGACAAACCCAGAGTTGTTTAGATAAGTGACCAAACCCAAACTGAAGGTGAATCTAATTGATAGAGGACATGGTGCCATGGGTGGGTTGATTCAGATCATAAGTGCACTTCTGAAGCAGGTATCCTGACTATCCCTCACTTACCTTGCTGTAGTTCATGCAGTACTCTGATCTAATTTTGTAATTATACAAAATTAGTATAATATTAAATCACATATGCTCCAGGAGTGCACTACTGATCAGCCCATGAGACTTGACTACGACTGGTCTCTTGCAGTATTTGTGTGCATGTTGGCACCACCTCTTTTACTCTACAAATCTGTTGTTATTGGCCCATTGCACTATTTGCTTAAGTACACATTAGTGCAGTGGGCTTGGATTTCCAGAAATCTTTTGGCTGGGCTATTGCCAAATTCTTGTGTCATCTAGATAGCTACAGGTCTTCTGTGGGCTAACAGCTAATTAAAAGATGGGAAGTGAAGGTCAGAAAAAATATACAGAAAAGCAGAACTAGGGTTTCAGAACACTGGGGTTTTTCAGCTTGCAAAAGAGGATTGAAAGGTAATGTGGTAAAGGTCTGCCAGAAACCTTTTCCATGACTGGCACAGAGATGGTTACAGAGTGGCAATGAACACTCACTTTATCATAGAAAAACTAATTTGCTCCATTTAAAAAAAAAAAAAACAAAACAAAAAAACAAAAAAATACCCAAGCCACAAAAAACCTAACAAATGAAAACCCAACCAAACCTTACTGTACATTCAGGCAAAAAGGAAGTACTTTTTCTTGTACGACACAAACTGTGGGTGTTGGTGTGTATTTGGTTTTCCTGAAAGTATAAATGGATTTAAAAAACAAGAAGAAAAGTTTATGGGAGGAGAAGATGCATGGAAGCTGCCCCAATTTTCATTCAGGATGTGGCCAGACTGTGAAATGGCAGACGTCCCCATGGATGTCTTCCATTACAGTGCTTCTATTCCTGCCTTTCATTTTGGTATTTCAGCTATTGTTAAAGATAGGGTCTGAGATTACCATGACTCTGACCCAGTCCAGAGCATAAGAAAAATAAAATATATATATATATATAAAAGAAAATCCATTTTTATTTATTTTTCAACCTGATGCGAGTAATTCAGGTGGGGCAGAGGAGGTCTGAACCCTGCTTTGTAGTGTCAGGGGACGGTGGATGACCACTGAGTCACGCTGGCTGTGAGGTGGAGAGCAGCAGAAGGGCCTCTCCTTTGCTTCGTTCCCAGTAGGTCAAACTTTGCTATCATGGGAGCCTACTTAAAGACTGGCCCATTCTGGTAGAAAAGGAAAACAGATTACTGCTAGTTGTTGATGAGTTTGAAAGTTAGAGTTGGTGATACAATCGATAACGTTTTCTCTTTAATCAAGGAACATTTGGATGGCTTTTCATAAAACTGGTTAAGCAATTGCTCATGATGATAAAGCAGAAATCAGTAATGACATCCTCAGTATGCCTGCATGGGAGATTTTCTACACTTCTGAACAGAAGTGTCATTAGTCAATGACACCAAGTGTCATTGGTGTCATTAGCTATGTAAAACTGTAGTTAGAAGTGTCACACATGTTCTTACAGTTTTGTTTGGTTTTGTTTAATCCAGATACTACCTAATCCTAACACTTTCAGGTTCCTCATCTATACAATGGGTTTAAGTGAGCTGTCTTTCTAAAGATGTTTGGAGAGTTCCAGACTTAAGTTTTTACTAAGGTGAAATGCACTGTTGAGGCACATAGGAACCTCGAAGAAAAATGACTTGGTAAAAAAGGAACAGTGAGTCTCAACTACATTTCTTGAAGCCTAATACATAGGTACTAGCATAGGAGCTGATTCAAAGTTTTCTGTCAAAGAGAGGTTTTTAACCACTAGACCACAATGACTCAAATGTTTAATGAGATGTATCACAAAATTCTTCAATTCCCTTCTCTCACTTTCTTGTGACTGACAGTTGATCAAGAAGAAAATAAGCTGGGGGCATGAAGGAAGGGTAAAAATCATAGCTGGTCAGAAGGAGTGATTGTTTAGCATCCTTTACCTTCCTCATTCTGGCTGCAGTGCTGGGGATGAACATTGTGGGGGAGGAAGAGAGAAAGAGGAAGTAACAACCGTGGAGGCTTTGCAACCTCAGCAGAAAACACTGATGAGAAATGACAAGCAGCTGAGGCTGGTGCTCTTCCTGCTGAACATGGCAGTGTTGTGACATGACCCCTTTTGCTCTCTTTGGAGGTGTGTTTTCTTCTCAGCAGTCAGCTTTCCTCAGCACAAAGGAAAAAAGCTTCCAGGGAAGTTGATTTGGGGAAACTAAGTTAATCCAAATGAATACAGACTATGCATGTACACCTAATGATAGTATCATTTGAAGAGGCATTACTTGACAAACAGATGTGCAAACAAAAAGATCACGGTATATCAGCCTTTCCAGTCTTTTTTACCAATGTTTCAAAACCTGATCTTCTGCAAGTTAAGGTCTTTTGAAGGCAGTAATTAGGCTCTGCATTTCAGATGGCTTTCTTGTGACAGTGTTTGATGTTAAATGCAGTGCATGCTACCCTAAGGTATGATTGAATTAGAAACATTTTCAGTGACTTCATTTTTTATTGATAAATTGTTGAATTTGAAGATAGGATTCAATGACTGCGTTGACTTTTTTGTCTTTTTATCTTACACCTTACCCTTTTTTTGGTTTCTTTGCAAGCAATTAGATGGGCTGTGTTTAGGAAGCTTAGAGCACAACTCTGGAGTTATTTCACAAAATAAATTTGAAATGTGTGAAAATAAAGTTGTTGTGTTTTTTGTTCCCCCCCCAGTATATTTTCACTTTTAAATCTTTTATTTTTGAAGAAATATATTCGTTTTTTTCTTTTTAATTTTGCTTTTGCAAAATGACCTCAAACAGAATAGGTATGGCTGAACGGGAATACAGAAAAATGTGTCTTGTTGGTTTATCTTTCCTACTAAATAATTCTTTTTCTTCTCAAGCAAAAGGTTATATCCAGCAACTTCTCTCTTTTCTCAAATGATTTTAAAAATATGAAATAGTTGTCTTATTCCTTTTTCTGTCTGTGAAAAAACATACTTTAAAAACTAAGTCTGGATGACTTGGCAGAGCAACTGAAATATATGAACGAAGTAGAAGGATGTGTTGACTTGGATAGAAAAGAAAACTTCTAAAGGAACATATTTTTGAAAGTGTGCAGTGTCTGTTCATTACTGTATCCCTGGCCGTGACATTTTGTGGTTGAAATCTAGCACAGATTTTTACAAACCTGAGCAAATACACAAGGTCTTCTGCACTTGTATTTGTATTCATAGATATATTGCTTTTTGAAAACTACTAGTTAGAGGGAGGTTTGGATCTAACAGGGAATCACAGGCTTATTGTACCGACCAGGCTGGATGGAAGCTCCAGAACTCTCAGTCCAGCCTCCTACTCACATCAGGCTCAGCTGTGAGCTCAGACCAACTCACTCAGGGCTTTATCTTGTTGAGTCTTGAAACTCTCCAAGGACAGAGACTGCACAATGTCTCTGGGTCAGTGGTCCCACTGTCTTCATGAGGGGAGAGGTTTTCTTTGTATTCAGTCTGGGCCTCTGCCTTTTGTGTCTCAGCCTTTTGCCACAGAGAAGAACCTACCTCCATCATCTTTCTGATATTGGTTCCATCCCCTCTTAAGTGGTGGAAGGCTGGTGTTAGATGGCTTCTGGAGTTGTCCCTCCTACAAGCTGACAATGTCTCCATCCCTCAGCTTCTTATTGCAGTACAAATGCTCCAGCTCCAAGCATTCTGGTGTTCCCTGCTGGGTTTTCTTATACTGTGAGGGGGGTGTCCCAAACTGAATATAGTAATTAGATGTGGTTCAGACAAAGCAAAAGGGAATAATTACATCCCTCGATCCCTTGGCTATGCTTGCATCAATACAACACAGGATGCAAACTCACCATACTTCCAGTATATCTGGAACTCTGACTTTCTGTCACAGGATTGGTGATGAAAATTTCATTGTTAATATTTGCAATGGGGAGGTGTTGCAAGTTCTCTGGCAGATCAATATATTTTGAATGTATACACCTGTGACGAGCAGCAGCAGTGTTAATATGACAGAAACTGTTGATTGGTTTTTATCAGAGATGAAAGGAAAGTAGTGGCATAAGGTTGTGCAAGAAGTATCTTTGAAGCAAAGAATGGGATTTAGTATTGTGTATACAAGTTAAACTCTTTGATTAGTATACTGCTGCAATAAAACCAGTGTATAATGTTTAACTTTGGCAACTGTTTGTTTTCAAGACATTTGGGAATTTCTGGTCATTTTAAAGATGCTTTTCTTTTCTGATAATTCTCTCATCATGAAGATAGCTAATATACTTCCCTCCTGTGAAGCATTTAATCTCAGAAACTCCAAATACTCTAGAGGTGTTAATTTGCAATTTTTCATAATGTTCCTCCATGTAGGTAATTACTCTGTGCCTCCCTTAAAAGTGTGGAAGTAAAGCTGTGGAAGTGGTCAGTTCAAAGTCCAGTGTGAGCTGGGACTGGAGCCTCCAACTGCTCATTCCCTGCTCAAAGGCTGCCAGTCCCATGTTGTCCATCAGCATTTTATTCTCAGTCTTACACTGGTATTTAGCCAAATGGTAGAGGTAAAACCACAGCTGATTTAATCTCCTTTGGTTTTGCAAAAAATACTTCTATGAGGTTGATTTCATGTGAGAAAGGTAGAAATGCAAAACTGAAGTGATGTGTATAAAACCCCACCATACTCTCAACGCTGGAGTGTTCAAGGGCTGGTTAGTGCTTTCAGTTCAAGTTCACTTCATTACGTGAAACAAGTTGAAACAGAAATAATCCTCACAGAGGAAGCTGGAACATCTTTATCACTTAGAAAGAAAACTTTATGCTAGTGGGAGTGTTGCTTTCAATCATAAATGTTATGAGCCAGCAGCAACTGGTTTGCATGTAACAGATGGGTATGGCAAATGTGAATCATATTGGTTGACAGAGACTCATCTCATCCTATTTGTGGTCTCCTCAGCCTGTGGCAGCAGTAATGCAACCAATAGGATTTGTTTGTTAGTGGTGTATAATCTGCTTTCAGTGCCTTTTTCATACCTTTTGGTACATTCAGTGGTTACTATTTTGGCTGAATAGGCAAAGGAAGGCTCAAATAATACCTTACTTTCCAATCTGGTAAGGAACAAACACGGAGCATTTTTGAATAAAAAAGTTGCAGTGTCTAATGAGATTCCATTCTCAGCAAATAAGCTGCAAACTGAATCACTTTTTCTGATTCATGTGACAACTGCTGCTAAGCTCAAGGAGAAAATACAGAAGCTATGTCTTGAATTTGCAACCAGGCAGATGTATTCTCCCCTACACAATGACCAGATCAAAAAGATTTGAAACCTGTATAGGAACAAAATGAAAAATAATTTTACCTGCCTGCTTTCTCCATGCCATACTCTTCTGATCTCTAAGAGCTGCCCTCATGTTCCTGGTACATACAATTTTTGGTTATTGTTTCCTTAGTCCTTTGATTCCTCATAAGAGGTTGCCAGATAATGGCAATTGTGAATTCCTACATTTTTGTGGTTTTCCTCACCTTGAGGTTTCTTGTGTCCTCGTAACCATGTTGGCAAGCTGTCAAGGATTTGGAAGTTCTTTTGAAAATCTCTCTTCTGCTTCTGCTTCGATCTCTGAGGTCCCTTCCAACCCAGCCAATTCTGTGATTCTATGATTCATCCTCCCCCATGTCTCTATGTGGAAGCCCAGTGATTTCTACAGTATGGATTTGCACAATTTCATGCTATTTTTAAAACTCTTTGCATCACTTATTCTGCTGAAATTTTTGCTCTTGTGACGTACATGTACAGCACTACTTTAAAGCTTACTGGGGGTCTCTTACTCCCTGTCACTGTTGTGGCTATAAGAAGCTAATAAAACTCAGAGAATAACTTTCTTATGCTGTGAAATGACATGTATGCTTCAACCTAATTTTCATGGAAATCACCTTGTTTACTGCTCTCTGCACACAGCGGATCACTATTTGCTCTACTTCCCAGTGTAATATATTAAATTTTTCACCAAATTCCAGACTCAGTTCACAGCTGCAGTGAGTTCCAAATATTGTGCTTTAACTCATTTCCTTCTGTCCATTTTGTTTATCACCTCCAATTGTTTGTTCCTCTTTTGTTTTATATGACTGAGAGTTGTGTTTTCCCCACATAAATCATAATTTCAAATATTTATGTTGAATCCCTTATCAGTTATGCCACGCTACAAAGCATTGTTTTTATTAAAATCCTTCTTACTACAAAAGCTTTCTTTCCCTGGCAATTCACCATCATTCTTTCCACTCTTTGCTATTTAGTCTTCCAGAATTCTTTCTATTGTTTGTTGTTGATGGTTATTTTGCATAGTATTCTCCGCAAAACTGCCATTGATTTAAACAAAAGCATTCTTAAATCCATTATTATTCACCATTCCTTTCCTAGTTTGTCTGAACATTTTCTATTTTTGACCACATCTGAACATCAAGCAGAAGCAGCCAGTGAACATGTTGTATACCTCCTCTTTTAAGTTTGTTTGCAGCAGCAGAGAGATTTAGTTAATCTGTTGTGTTTTCCACTTCCAATATTATTACTGGAGATTTAATAATAAAGGTACATATATTTACCTCTGTCTTATGGTGAGTCTTCATACGATACATTGGAGAGAATTCTTTACAGACATCACCTTAGCTATGGGTTGGAAAAATGGAAAATTAATCTCCTGGTAAGGGTATGGTGAGGAAGAGAAAGCAACATAAAGTAAATTCTTTAGTATATTCTGAAGGAAATTATATGACTGCTCCCAACAGTGATGCCAGGAACCATCTGAATACCACACACATACACTGCAGTGTGATGCACTGAGTTACATAATCAGTGTAAAAATTTAGGAAAATTTAGGAACTTATTTAGGAAAAATTTAGGAAAGAACCACAACACAATGGTGTGCATCCATAATGGAAACTTTCCTCAGCTTCATCTATTTGAGGGTGATGTTTGTCTTAGTTGGAAGCAGTTGGGGACGTGGCAGTTCTCCCCTGCCTTCAGTGGCACCGGCTCTAAGGTGAATGGACTATAAGTAGATTGTACTGACAAGTCCCCCTCCTAACAAAGTTTCATTTCCATAGCAAAATATCTGCTTCTGGGTGCACTTAAGGTACTTTAAAACAGTGTATGTTGCTCAATATGAACAAGGCTTTTAAGTTACTCCCCACAGACTGATGTGAGTCATCTGTTTTCTATGCTCTTATGCTTCTGCCAAGACTATGAGAAAGCCTTATAATTATAACTGGCATTTGTGGCATCAGCAAGGCCCAAATTAAAATTCTGGATGTCCTACAGGTGGCACTATAATTTCAATATCATGAATAGTAAAGCATTCGCTAGGAGACTATGGATGTCTCCTTTACTTGCCTTTGGACCCTGGAATTTCCCTGCCACAGCAGGGAGAGATCTGAGGAAACAGGAGAATCCCTAGACAGTAACATCCCTCTGTCCTGCTTTGAAGAAACTGGTCTGTAATATAATATTGAGTCAAAAAGAAAAAATTCACTTCAAGTATGCAATGATCTACCTTATTTTAACAATGTCTTTCACTTTGAATGAGCATGATATCTGACAAAGTGCATGATCTCTCATTTCTAGACTAATGTGAGATGTGAAATAAGTAGAGAGCTGTGTAGAGAGGGCAATAAAAATTATTTATGTGTTTGTGCTATAGTTGGATGTTTATTTGTTCTTGAAGTTCACATACCTGTGGCTGACTCTGATACACAAACCAGGAAAGTACCCAAAACTACAAAGTTTTTATGTAACTGATGAAAGTATCTGTCCTGTATTTTTAACAGGGTTATTAATTTTAGCTTGTCATTGCACCATGTATTAAAAAAAGAGAAATGGGAAATGAAGGTTGTTGATTTGAACGTATTAGACCCATGTGCTCTTCTGCCAGCCTTGCTATCAGCCCCATCCCTACCTGGATGGTGTTTCCTAGGATTCACCTTGCAGGTGACCCAGAAAAAAAGAACCTGTAGCCTCTCATGCCCCATCCTTCTTTCTGTCCTGAGGGTTCCTGGCCTCAGCATGGTTGGGCTTGGGCTGCCTTGAGCTCTCCCTCACCTCAGTGTGCAGGGCTGGACCCTGGAGGGTTCCCAGGAGACTGAAGGTGAAGGGGTGGAGTGGGGAATGAGCTAGCAACAGGGACTGCTCTGAGGCAGTGTGCTTTGTTACAGGGCATCTGTAATATGCTTTCTCCTGTCTTTTGCAATACACTTTGAACCTCCTTGTAGAAACATATGATAACACAGCTTTTAAAGTAGTTTCCATTTGTGGAAAAAAACCCCAACAAAACAGAACCAAAAAGAACTACTGATCTGGGAATATTTCTAATTTTTTCGTTCTGTTCCCTACCCCGTTTCCACATACCTTCTTTCTAGGATAAATAGTCCTGGCAGGCAAGGCTTTTAGCACTTGCTTTGATGCCTGGCTTAGGGTTTACGTAGTCATGACTTGTAAAAGAGACACCAGGTTCCTCTTAGGCAATTTCAGCATTGCAACCCATTTCTGTAAGAGTTTCCTCTCTGCTTTGTGAGGTGTGGGAGCTGACAGGACAAGTGTTGCTGGTCGTCAGAATTCCTTGCTGGTAAGATGGTGGCATATTTCTTTCCTTTTAAGGGACAAGTGTTAGTTTTTTTCTCTTGAATGACATCAACTTTCTTTTTTATTTCTTTTTTATTTTTATTTTTAAATGCTTTTAGCGGATGGAAAACAACACGTCGTGCAATAAAGGAAGTTCAAACTGGCCTGTAATGGCACTTTTTAAAAGGGCAGTGTAAAAAAAAATTAAATCTTATGCTTCCTTTTCCCTCCTACCCCTTTTGGTTGAAAATGCAAATGGATTACTTAAAAATAATGAAAAGATTAGAAATAATGGGTTTTACCTGTGGAATGAGGACACAGGGCAGCATGTATGTGAATGATTCGTATTGGGGTTAAGTTTCATTCAGCTAGGTTTTAAATGTGTGAAATGACATAGTGTCATGACAGACAGTCATGACTCAGGTAAATCAGATATTCATGAAGACAAGTATGCAATGGAAATGGAAGCAATTATTTTATGGATTTTAAGTTCCTAGAAAAAAATTTGTGGTGGTGACAGCACTGAGCAGATGGGTCTCTGTTTTAATGTGAAAAGAGTTTTAGAATGCATTCATTTTAGTATTTTTCTCCTAGATATGAAATTGTGTGAGGCAAGACACAGCAAAAGTACTATGTGAATGGGCTTACCCAACAAAAGGACAGCTGGAATTAAAATCTCCTGTCCTTTTCACTGAAGCAGAAAACACAAAATGCTAACTGCATCCCTGGGCCTGAGTTTTCCTCCAAAAAATATACCTTTGGTGAAAGCCAGAGCTCTGTTGAAACATTCAGTTACCTATTTACTTCCAACAAGTCCCTTTTTAGGGTTGCAGGGTAATATGTAATTTTACTGGGGTCAATTATATTTGGAGTTCTTGGAAGTTTTACTATCCCTGCTCAGGAGCTGCAGTTCAGTTCATCAGGCCTTCCCTTTCTGCCAGCTGTTCCATGTTCAATGCTCTCTGACAATTCATAAATGAGAGAGAAACTACTTGGTAACTTACAATGAAACGGTGTTTTTTTTTTTACCTTCTCATGTGTCGAAGTTTTTACTCTTTAGAGGTAAAAAGTGCCTCTCTGGGAAGGTGGGAGTCCCACCACTGGAAAGTCATACTGATGTAAGTGGGAAAGGTGAAAGAGCATATTAAAATGTAAGCTGTCTACAAAAGCATGTTTCATGACAGCATCTGTACCAGAGCCAGAAGGAAACAGAGGGCTGGAAAGATGTTTCCCTCTATAAATGACAAGAGCTACTAATGCCAGGCTGCTAATGTTCACATGAACCTTTTGTGCAAGCTGTTTGCTACTTGTTCCTGTGCATAGTAGGAGATCTGATTTTTTTGCAATGCTGTCTGGTAGCCAGAAACCATCATTTGCATCTTGCTTTTTTGAGTGTTTTTCCCTGAGTGGGTGCATCAGCTGAGTGCTGCATGCTCAACATGGCACAATCTCCACAAGCATCTGTGCAGGTGGCTGGGGAAGGCGTTGAGCTCATGTGAGCTGGTGGGCTTCCATAGTTGTAAATATGTTTTGTTTTGTCCTTGTTAATTCCAGATGTTGCCTTTTGCTATTAAACTGTAATAGTGACTTACTTGTGGGTGAATAGGATGAGATTCAGTAGTAGGACACTGGACAGACAAGAGTACTCTGTGCTTGCTTAATTGGTATGGATGTGCAGCCTGCTGCTGATCATCTTTTCAAGTGGAGCTCCTAGCAGATTCTCACTTGGTGTTGGATCTTGAAGTAAGAGCAGTAACTCAGAGAGAGGGCTGTTTAGCTAAATGACACGTTGAATAGATTCACTAGTCTGTGAAGTCTGTGGAACTGCCTTCAAGAGGTTACTCAATCACCTGCTAACACACCTTGCTCTATTAATGGGCCAACATAGCCAGGAGAATTCATAAGCCTGGAGAAAGTGTCCTGCCTGGTGCATCACTTACTGCCAACGAAATCATGCTGTTTGTGGTTACACAATCACTAAACAGGGAGATAGGCACTAAGGTAATGTTGCATGCAAAACTCTATTATCCCTTTCTGCATCTCAAGTTCCCTCTTGGCTGAAGCAGAGCCACATTTCTGTCTCTTAAGGATTGCTCTCAAAAACAATATGTGCAGTTAAAGGCATAGCTTATCAAAATGCCTGTGTTTGGACGGTGCTTATTATGCCTTAGTGACACACATTTCTAAAAATATTTCCCTTCTGCAGCCTTTAATTGTTCACTCCTCTTTCCCATCATCAAGTTCCAAGCTGGCTGCCCTCCAGTGTCTGCTTCTTTTGCTTTTGCTGTGGGGCATCTCTGGCATAAGTTCCATCAACAGACTGAATTCTTCTGCCATGCTGAGTCTGTCTGTCCTCCTTTAGCTCTATCCCCTGCCTCTGGCTTAGCTGAATCATGCTTCCTCTGTGCATACGTGTTCAGTTGTCCCAATGTTCTTGTCTCTTCCCTCTCCAAAGAGGTCTTGTCAATTGCTTCCAGGGAAGGAGAAATCAGTGTA
The DNA here is from genome assembly GCF_003957555.1 of Calypte anna. Taxonomy (NCBI): domain Eukaryota; kingdom Metazoa; phylum Chordata; class Aves; order Apodiformes; family Trochilidae; genus Calypte; species Calypte anna. Next base: position 29,289,460 of record NC_044246.1, read on the forward strand.
ATGACATGGCCTTGCCTCAACTACTGCTTCTTCTCCTGGAGCAGCTTTTTCATATGGGAAGATCTCATCTTCCTTTGACTTCCTCACCTTGTTTTCCCCCAGAACCTCCTCTAGCATTTCACCCTTTCTTCAGCTAGCATGGGTTTATTTCTTCTATTACATACAATCAAACAGCAAAACCCTGTATTCTCTGTAATCATTTTATCCTGGCACTTACCTTTGATTTTATCTGAAAATCTCTTCTTAATACCTTACTCTTTGTGATTCTGTCTGCCAATGGCTCTCCACCTGTTTTTCTGAGACACAGTTAAATTGCCTTTTAGAAGGAGCTGGCATACCCTAAAATACTGCTTATTGTCAACTTAGAGATCCTGTCCTCTGATCCATTTTTCCTCTGCACCTCATGATCCAGTAAAGTTATGCACAAAATTGTAAAATACCAGGTTGGATGGGGCCTAAAGTAAGTCATATCATCACCTCATACCAACTGAGAAACACCCTTCAATGATAGTTTTCTTGCTCTACTTTGTTGAATCTACTAGACTATTTGTTTACACATTCAGGCAGCATCAAACTAACTCTAACTCTTATTTTGAACTTCCTGGAATCTCTCTCTCCCTGGGATGTGTCTCCTCGTTTTGGAAACATTTGAAAATATTTTATCTCATTTTTCAAAGCCACTTGTTAGGTCAGTAACACCCATCTTGACAATGTCTGTCCTCAGGCACGATGAGACCCTGATGACTCTTGTCTCACTGCTATTTTGGACCCTGTCTGAATCCATCTGTTGCCTCCTGTCTTATAGTGGAAGCTGCCAGGAGCAGAGTCACCTTCTCTTTCTTTCCATATTTCTACAATACCTGACACATAGTACATTATAATGAAAAAGGCATTATAATGAAAAAGTGCATTAAAATGAAAAAATCCCCATTGCTAATACTTCAGATAAGTTTCTTAAACAACATTTTGGGTGGTAAATAATTTTACATAGTTCTTCGCTTTGCTGCATTATTTAGCTGCTTTGTTATCCTCATTCCCTCTTGCAAGGTCTCAGGAGAACATATTCTTTTACTCTTTGGTGCATCCAAGTCTATAGGCTTCTTCCAGGAACAGCAGCTAAGTACAAGCATCATCAAAATATGGTACCAGCTGAATCATATTAATTGTGCTTATTTTCTCTTAATCTAAAGCAAGTGTAACTGCTAGGCAATTCAGTTTAGTTTAAATCTCTTGTAGTTAGTATATCTCAGCCAACACACAATGTCTGAGCTTTCTGTATCTCTCTAGTACAGTCTTGAAATGACTTATGTGGATCTCATGAAATGCAAGGAGAATGAAAATGATCTGAGACAGTCCAATTTTCTCAGAAAGCAACAGTGGGAAGATGTTTCTAGTGTGTAGGAAGCATCACTTCCCAAATTTGTTGTTGAACATCTCGTCAGTTAGGAGCAAAATAGAGAATTGTGATAGGAGCGAAAGGGGGTGAAATAGGGAAACAAATTACTGATGATGATGATGATGATGTACTAGCAATTTAGTGCGCTGTATGGGTTCTTTTCAGGTGTCATTTTTGCACTGTTTCTACCTGGAGTCACGTGGATTGCACCTGAGTGTACTATCAGTGCACTTTAAAACCCTTTTTCTCCTGCTGAGATGAGGATTGAAGCTCTATTCCAAAGTGTTGTGTTGCACATGCCAGTGCAGGGGGGTTAAACAAGGTCTTCCAGCAGTTTTCTGTCCTCTGGATGTGTTGTCGGTGCTCACCATAAACTGCATTTCCAGTAAAGATACTTTGTGGAGAGACAAACCTAGAAATGCAGTGAATCACAGGGACTTAGCCTTGGGTCCTTGCAGCCACAGAAGAGACATCTTGGTCTCATACTGGTTAACTGTTGAGTTTGTAGGGCTTTCTTAGCTCAAATTTTCTGCCAAACTTCCTCCACCTTGACGATTTCTGATGAGAAACTTTCAGGTGGTGGTTGTGTTCTGGCTTGTTTGTCTCCTGGTGTAAACACCTGGACAGCTTTGGAGGTTTGCTTAATGATTTTCCTCCTACTTTTGGGACATAATATTACTTTCTACTATATCACATGATATTATATTTGGGTTCTATATTGCTGCTTGTGGATGTGCAAGGACATCAGGTGCTCAGTTCCTGTCATTTGTCCATTGCTGATTCCACCCTCTTCACTTTTAATGAAGTGACAGAGTTGGAACATATTGGTTGCATATGCAACACATTATGAAATGTGCTGAAAAATTGACTGACATCCAGTTTGAACAGCTGTTCAACCTTCTGACCTGACTTACAAAGCCCTGGGGTGTTCCAGCTTCAGCTACTTTGAATTAAAAATTCCAGCATGCTTTTTATCCTAATATTTGTGGTCAGGTCACCGTCTTCTGCTAAAAATTTGGGCTACCACTTTGGAGCAGCAGACATTAAAAACCAACCAACCAACCCACAAAAATTTTGACAGTGAGTTGTCTGCAGTAGTTTGATTTTCTTCTTTGTAGGTATTTGGATTTTTTCTTCTTAATTGATCTCAACAAATCACAGACTGTTAATCCAAAGTCTGTCTGTTTCATGAAAAGCTGGGTTTTGTACCAACCTTTTTTGTGTGCATTTTAAATTATTGCTAAAATGTATGAAAGTTATGACATGGAAATTTAAGGACTGCAATAGAATTTGAAACATAAATATTTTAAAATCAAGACCGTAGAAAAGCCCTAGGTATGATGTTGTGGTTTTATTCTATATGGTGTTTTTATCATCTTATGCTGGGGTATATGTTGCAATAAAAAGGAAAGATTAAATAAATGAAATATTAGGAAACAATAAAATAAATTTTTTTTTGGTCTAATTAGTTTTTATACTGTTTATCCCCTTCTTTTTTGTGATAAGAAAGCAAGGCTTCTCCTTCAAAGCTGTATAATTTTTAACAAAGCTTGTTATATTTTCTGTTTTGAAATCTCTGGGATGAGAGAGAAAAACAAAATTTTTCTTTTTTTTTTTTTTTTAAATGAAAATATTTATTTCTGAGATATTCTGTGGAACAGAAGTGTGAAGTAGAACTGCTGGTAGCTTGAAGGTGAGTAATCTTTTGGGGGACATGATTATTGTGTTAACTTCTCTAGTATAATGAAACCGACATAAATTTATGTGTTTTAAGATTGTCATATTGGTATGTTAAAGTCACATCAGTGTGATGCTTATCTCGTTCACATTTAGACTTTATTTAGATGTATCTTTAGACATTTCCTAGTCACTGAGAAAATAAGGGGTGAATGGACAGTAACAGCCCTTGCCCAGAAACACAGAGTGCTTACTGAAATTGAGTAGGACTTGTGCATTCAAATGTTCACTTCAGAGTTCTGGGAGCTCCCTGAGGTGTTTCTGGTCCTGCCTGAAATGCACCATCTCCCATCATGAAATAGGAATTCAGATTTGCTCTGCCAGTGATGTGCTTAGTGGAGCTGTATTCAAATCTTTTAATGCTCTTTCAGTCTTCCCAATCTTTTTCATGACTTGAACAAGACAATAATATTAAAACCTTGTTATGCTCAACAAGTCATGCAAAAATATGTGATAAATTATAGTGTTTGATCAGAAGGCACGAGAAACTATCTAGCTGCCGATAGAAACAGGATGTGTCATGGCACTTACTTGAGCAAAGCCTGAGAGATCACCTAAGAAGACAAATACTCTTTTCTGACATGGGGGAGGAATGGTTTGTGTTGAAAGGTGTCATCAAGTGAATTGATTTAAACTGAGGCAATTTAAATTTTGGGTGTTTTGAATCCTTATGTTAGCCCCAGACTCTTCAAGTGGTATAAATTATAGTTCTGTTGCAACGTGAAAGACCAAGCATGGGGTTGCTTTTCTCCAAGCATTTACTGCTCGTTAATTATTTGTACTACCATGTGGGTTCTGTTGCCAAGTTTTTTGTTGCCAAAATGACACATGGTACAAGAGGGAAAACTGAAGTAACAGTTAAAAAAAAAAAGGATCATAAAAATATGAGTAACTATTGAGGCTGCAATTATTGTGGGCTATACATTTCCATTAAATAGATGATAATTCTAATTTGATTTTCTCTTTCTTAGTACTGTTTATCACTGGGAAGTTTAAAAGATACTTTGCTTATTTGCTTTTCTTATATAAAACATGAAAAATATTTATATAAGAATTAAGTAAAAAAAATTGAGGTACTCTGTATTGGAATGCTCTCATATAAATTCAAAATGACATAAACATCTGGAGACTAGTTTAGAAAAAAAACTGAGAAGAGATACAATCTCTCCTAAGAAGAAAAAGGAGTGGCACCGAGACTTAACTTTGCATAAAGAATTGAGAGAGCCAAATTGAAAGTTTGGTGAAATACAGCTTATGACATCCAAAAAAAAAAAAAAAATCTTCTGAGAAAGCCTGGAAATGTTTTTTGTGAAAGACCGACTTCAGTTTTTAGTTTTATGTAAATAGTTTCACCATATTGCCTTCTCCTTTAGAAAAATGCTCACTGCTTTCCTTTCAGATTTTACTGTAATGAAGTCAACAGCAAAGAGCAGGAGTAAGGAAAAGTGTTCATTTCTGTAAGATTCAAGAAGCAAGTGTCTGATGTTGTCAGATTTGCATTTGCAGGAGAAGCAAGTAGTCATCTTTATAGATTTAATTCTCTGTGCAGATGTTCTCGCAATGGCTATAGTGTTTAAAAAACAAGAATCAAAGTAAATTCCTAACATCTAGAGGTGCTAATGACTGCAGAAAAATATTGCAGCAATCTTTGGAAACCAGTAATATATTTTTTTTCCTAAGTTTCATTTCAACCACCTTGTTATTTTACCCATCCTGGACAAGACCCCCTTTTCACACTGATGGGAAACTATCTTTTAGAAGATATTTCTTACAATGTTTTGTGTGGTGTAGCAGGCTTTCTTCTCTGGTTCATTGCAAACCTAAATTAAAGATGGCTGGTAGAAATTTGCTCAGAAATTTGAACAGCTAATGAGAATTAATGTGATTAAAAGAAAACTAAATCTCCTGCTAACATAGCCTAGAAGCAGGGAAGCCGCTGATGATTAAACTGAATTCCCAAGGCAAAGTGTTTCTAAGAGAACCTTCTCATCATATCTTTGAGCTTTTATCCTAGAGGTGACTTTTTGCCTTTCAGCAGTCCGTATCTGGTCTAATACAAACTTATTGAGAACAGAACTGGGCAGGCCTGCCCTGCTTGCTGGTTTGCCTGTCATGGACTTTGGAGAACCTCGATATTATATAGCACCATGTGGACTTGAATGTTGAATTGAGGAATGGGTGCCAGTTAAATTTCTCTGGAGAAGCTCTAATGTGAACAGTCTAGTTTTTTCCACTCTCTTGTTCCTGTGGAAATGCCTTAGTCCCATGGGGAAAAGAAGCTACAACAATCCCCATACCAAGGGGCAATGAATTGACAGGCGATACGAAACTAGGGATAGTTCTACAGAAGAAGGCTACATGTAAACCTCTGTGGCTGACCAGCCTGCATTGTATTGCAGGAGCAGTTTCACCTTCCTCTGAGGTTGCAATTACTGCACCTTGCCCCACTGGGACTGCTAGAAGTTAACATGTGCCCATTGCTGGTGGAGAGGTGGCATTAGAGTACAGCGAACATACTTTGTGAAGCATGAAGGAAGATAAATTTTTTTGTGCTCCTGATCTGCTTTGGAAGTGTGAATGCTAGATTTTTGTATAGTGCTTTTGATACATTGAGCACTGCAGTGTGGAAGAAAGGAGGGAAGGATTCACAACTAACCCTCTGTTAGTAACAATTTTTTGGTGGCCTTTTGTTCTCAAATACAGAAACCAAAAGTGGGCTCCTGTTATCCTGGTGTATTGCACTGCAGTTGTGGCTGGTTGTAATAGGATTTATTGTCCTTGTTAGATCCCTCATTGGGATGACAGCTCAGGAAACTCTGTTTTTTTGGACACTGAAAACTATCCACAGTGTTCTGCAAAGCTGCTGTAACCATAGGAAGGATTGGTCAGCTTCTGCTCTAGCCTTGGTTCTGCTGCCTTAAATGAAATTACTACTGCTCATGAAATGTCTCTGGTAGGTGGGGACTGAGCCCCCCCACGTAGCCCAGCAGTGCTGTAGGCCTGTGGGAAGGTCCTCCCCTGTCCAGGAAGGCTCCTTCTGTTGAGGATGACTTTCATCCCAGTTGCCTTTGGAGGGGGAATTGTGAAAATCTGAAAAGGAAAAATGCCCCTGTGTGTGCTGAGGGAAGGTCCTCAAAGCCAGTCACTCTATCCTTGAAATGGTGTGGGGCAGAGCTGTAAATTGACATGTGCCCAGCAGCATCCTGATATCAGCTCTATCCAGAAGCAATTTTAAAATTAGTCTTATTTTAGGAAATTTGGTACATTTTGATTGCAATACCTTTTCTCTCTCTTTTTTTCTCTTTCATTTTTCCTCTGAACCTTGTCTATCAAATTCACAATTCTTTTCCAGTGGATTATTGTTTTTTTCAATTTTTCTCTTCTACTGGGTGGATAAACCCTTCTGCAGCAAATGTTTGCCAAAACTGCCTTTCAGTGGAGGTGCCTTGGGTTTCTGTCATTTCAGTGATCCATGCTTACAATTAGTAAAGTGATTCCGTGCCTTTGTGCTGGTCACACATACTCCCTCTCCCCACCTTGTTCTCTCTTTAGGTGGTGGACCTTTTAGTGTTCCCTCAAAACTGTGTTTGCTGAGTGGCTGATCTGAAAAATAGAGGAGGGTACAATACTCATTCTCCTCTTTCAAAAGGTTTCAAGAGAAAACCCTTAAATTCTTGTCTCAGCAATGGCTTTTGGGCTTTTTTTTCTGCCTCCTCTCCACGTTCTATCTTTTGGGCTATCGAAGACGTGTACAATCCTGGAAGAGAGCAGAATACCAGGGAGGTGCTTCTTTAGACCTTGACTGTTTCCTTACTCCTTAACTGTATTAACTCTTCATTCATTTCTGCAGCCAACTTAACTTCATCTGCTTTTACTGCCTGCCATGGGAAAAGAGCCAGCTAGGGGCAGTAGTAATTGCTCCTAGTGTTTCTTAAAACTCTTTCTTGGCCTTCAAACACAGCAGCACTAGGAATCAGCTCCACACTATAGGGATCTGGTTGCAAGCTCACACTTGGGGCAGACATACTTCACATTTCGATTTCTCTTTTTTTTTTTTTTCCTCTGTGAGGCCACAGAGGCAGCTGAACCATCTCTCTCCTATTAAACCACTTATTTCTTTCTAGCCCCTATCTTACCGAAGGCAGTGAGTGGTGGGCTCCTCCATCTGCTTGCTCAGAGCTGTCAACACCTGTATCATGCTGCTCTGGGGCTTCCCAGCTGGACTGACAGGACCTGGCTCTGATCCCAGCAGGGTGATGTCTCCAGACCCTTTCTGTCTCCAAGGCGGGAGCAGTGAACTTTGTTCCAGTTTTTCCTGGACCTCTCCCAGATGGAATCAGAAGCTGTCTTTTTGAATTTCTTGCAGGTGAGGGGATTTCAAATGCATTCGAAAATAAAGTTATAACTCATGGTATTGTAATGCAACAAATGCAGTTTCTTGCTACTAGGCTTCTTTCGGCTTTTCAATGAGTAATTTTTATTCAACAAACTTTAATTTATCCATTGTGGTCAAAGCTGAAGGTATACTGTGACAATTATGATTTAGGATTATTCTTCAGTGGACTGGTGGTTTGGTTACCAATGTTAATGGTGAAATCTGTAGTTTCACCTGCAATTGGAAACATGAAGTCATGAGGACCAAGGTGGGTGAGATGCAACTTAACTGGCATGGGACAGCCCATGAACTTTCATGGAAAGGGTCTTAATGTCCATTTGTCATCGCCCCATGGCAAAGCACCAGCTTAATATCCAGTTATACTGGTGAGCCAGGAAATGACAGAATACGTGCAGATTGGGAAACTCCTTGTACAAGTTAAGATTGTTGATTTAAATAGCTAAGTATCAAGATAAGTAACTGACTAGATCTGATTTATTGGTAGGTAATACTAAGGTTCTGTCAGATTAAATTGGTCTCTAGTAAGCCAAAGGACAATTACAAGCTTACAAACCCTGTGTTAATTTCCCCCCTGCATTGTTGCAAGAACTGCAGTTAAAGGTAATAAGCTTATTTTGGTCTCTTATATAAGGTGTCTCCTTGACATAGGACAGTGCTGCAAGCACTGATGTTATCTGAGGCTATGTGATTCCCAATGCCTAGTAAATGAGAGCTGTGGTTAGGAATCATTGATTTTTTAAGGGAAATTTTTGTAGCACTATCCCTAGTTTCGTATCGCCTGTCAATTCATTGCCCATTGGTGTGCAGATTGTTGCAGGCAGTCAAATAAACAGACAGCAAGCAGAGAGGATAAAGGTGGTGCCTGATGTGAGAAATGTAAACAGAAGGAAGGCAAAAAGCTTATTTTCTACATTGTCTTACAGCCTGGCTTGGCACTTGGTAAAATGGATTTTTTTTTTTTTTTCTTTTTGAGTGCTCTCTGTCAATGCCGTAATGAACAGGAACTGAGATTTTGGGTGCTTCTGCAGCACAAATAGTTTGAGTCATATTGCATGTCTCAAATATTTTGCCCAGAATCAAGAAGGCACATGACCATTCTGGATGCCATCTGAGGAGTGCCTGGAAGGCATATCTGGCAGGCTTATACCAATATCATTGCAGATCAACATGCTCACTGTAGCTTGTAACTGGTAAGAGACAGCATCAGGCCTCATGGATTTTGACTTCCACAGGAGGAATTTTACTGATGAATTCAGATTGCTATTTGAATAGCGTTGCTATTTGCAATTAGAATAATTGGATCCTAGTATTTTTTTTTTTCTTTTTTTTCACCCTTAGCATTGCCTTTGATCTTTAACAGGGATATTTCTATTTATTTCAGAAGAGATGATGTAGTCAAATGGAAATGATTGCAAGATATTTCTGATAAGTCACTTGCTGTGTTTCCACGCTGATTGCATCAGCTTTTACTCATGTAACTACTTGTTACTCCTCTTGAAAGAGCGAGGGTGAAGTGGGACTGATAAAGTGGGAACTGATATTCAGTTCAGTTGAATCAGAATAAAAAAACCCCAACAACTTGACAATTTCATCAATAAATCTTTTAGTTGACATATTGTATTCAGTTCCAACTGAAACTAAATTAATTATTTTAGGCACCTCTAAAAACGCTGAAGAAATGTAGGTATGGTTTGCAAATTAATAACATAAATCCATCACCTTTGCTTTTATTTTGTAGATTCACTATGGTTTGTCCTCCAGGAAATGAGAAGTTGAAGTTTGTTTTCTTCTTTATTAAGCCATTTGAAGTGGGAGAGGTTTTGCTGCGCCTTGTTTCCTTTTTTTTTTTTTTTTTTCCACTTTGGAATTTTAGTGAATTGAACATCCATGGCATCAGACTGCAATCCTGCTGCATGTGTTCCATGTGGGTGCCTTAATCTGTAGGCTGGAGGGTTTCCTTCTCCTTATCTTCCCTCCTATATCTTATCTCATTGAAAATGAAGCGGTTTAAGAAGACAGCTGGAATCCCTCATCCTCGTTTTGATTCTTAGGTTGCACTTTTAGGGGTGAGACCTCATTTCAAAGTCAGTGTCTACCAAAGTCAGGACAAGAAACATATATGGATGTCTCCAGGCTGTAATATAGCACTCTGAGTGCTATAAAATGAGGTGGTCTGGGCCAAGTCTTCTTCTGCCTCAGCTGTTCCTGTTAGAAACTGGGACACCCTTCTGGTGGCGTGAACTCCAGTGTTGTCTTCCACTAACCTCTTTCTGGCTTGCCAGGCTCCCAAGCTCAGTTGTAGATTTTGTGGGCTGGGAAGCTCTTCTACCATCAAACCCACCAGCCTTGCAAAAGCTCCTGTGCTGACATGATGTGATAAGCTACCATCACACAGAGGGCACATGAGGGACACAGTTCAGTAGGGGATGCTAATTGTGCAAGGGGATTACTGGGGGAGGAGGTGGACTCTTGTTCCCAGAGACACTCCTGAAGATTCCTGCTAGACCATCCAGTTAGGTGGGTATAGACCAGCTCTACGTAAATTGTCACATATGTCCAACTCCTTCTCTTAATTCACTTGTCTGATTTTGAAAGGATAGGTGCTTTCCCCAAGTGCACCTGCAGAAAAGTGAAAGGAAACCTTTTACTGTAGTGCAAAGATAAACAGGTTATGCCCTTCTGAAATGTTGATTTTGCAACAGTGAGTACACTTGAGCAGACATAAAAATCCTGATGCTATTTCATAATGTGAGATTAGTTAATCTCACTCAGGTTGAGTTTAATTTAGGAGAAATTAACTCAGGTTATGTGTAAGAGAATTATTTCCACGGTGATAGTGGTTTTCATACCTTTCATGACACAGGGAATAATAAACTATATTCTTAACTAAAATGAGACAGAAGTCAATGCTGCTTTTGAAAATTGGATGCTGGCTCAAAGGTTGCTTATCCAGTTTCTGGAAGCTAAACAAAAGTTTGAGTTAACGTCACTGAGAAGGTTCTGCTGAAATTCATGTCAACGTCTTTGGCACAAAACAAACAGACGGAAACATTTCCTTGCCAGTTAAATAACACTTCTCTTGCTCCTAGAACTGTAGCTGATTCAACTCAGTGCACTTTGTATAATTACCCCCCACTCTCTCCAAACCTAAAGCACACATGAAATGAAGAAATTACAGGAAAAAGGCCACATGTCACAATAATTACTATAATTTTGTCCGTTATTCTTTTGCTTTCTGGCACTTGCTATTTGAGGCTTGATGTTAATTTGCTTGAATAACTAAAGGTGTTTCCTCTGCTTGTTTATGCTAGCTATGATTTCTAAACATCCTTGGAATTATTTGCCATAACACCTCTTCTCATCTTGATATTACTTCAGTTTGAGCCACTTATAGAAAGTGCTTATTTCTATTTTGAATAGAAGCAGCTGGGAGCCAGAAAAATGTGTGTTTGTTTGCCTTTCTATTTTTGCTTTGAAATTGCTGGAAGCCAGTAGGCGGAGTTTTATTTTCTGTTTTAAGATTTTATTTTCCAATTAAAACAAATATTATGTACAAAGATTGTCACATATCTTGAATTACTGGTTTTAGTAACAGGAAAAAAATCTTGTTGGAAATCCTTCTGAAGTGTGGCTCTATTTCTGGAAATCCTTTCTTGCTCACTTCAACAAAATCTTGTATCTTCTTCCATTTCACTAAATGATTCTTTCATGAGCAGAGGAGTGAGTCTTGTAGGAACTTTGTTGGCACTAAAATGTTGGCATGTTTTCCTTCATCATGTACACTTCAACATTTCTTTCATCATCTGTCCATTCTACCACCTAAAGAAAAATCATGTAGGAAGTTGACTATTTGTTGTATATACCAAATAACTACTAACTTGGTGTATCTTTGGAAAATAAATCCTAGTTTCTACTGTTACACAGCATAGGTATCGCTCTCCAGAACAGAAAATTACTGTTCTCTAGAAAATGGGTAGTCCAGTATGAGAACTTACCATGTTCAGGAAAGCTAAAAGATTACCTAATTAGAATTTCCAGAAAATATTTGGAATTGTTCATCTGAAGCAGAAACTGAAATGCAGATTTCTTTTAAAGGAAAAGGATTTGTTTTCAATCTTATAGATTTCTTTTAAAAGAAAAGCCAAAATTAATATAAACATACCCCCTTCACTCCTCCCAGAATCTCAAACCCAACCCCCTCAAAAAAAAGCCAACCCAGAAGAACAGTCCCCCAAAAAGAACTGCAGACCCTGAGTCACCCTTGGTTTACTTACTCTCTCTTAATTTCCTAAAATAAAACCCACCACCACAAATCCAAACAATCCCCCAAGGCCCCAAACCCAACCCAACAAAAAGCAACCCCTCAATGAGATCCATGAGCTTTATTACGTTTATTTCACGGAAAACCTTGGATAGCTTTGAGTATTCTTTATCACTGGTTAACTGCAAAATCAGACAACATAACACAGTATTACCTTTGGAACAGATCTTTTTTTCTTTTGAGGGTCTGGATGGAGTGGAGAGGGCTAAGTTGGCAGGTTAAAGAATATTAAAATATTTGTTTTCTACTCTACTGCCAAGACTTGTGGTAAGTGAAAATATAATACAGATTTTCAGTAAAAAAAGCTTTTTCTTTTTGCAGCTTTGCCGCTAAGATTTGAGACCATTCATGGAAGCTGATGGCAATGCTCTCGTAAGTATAATAGAAGTTATGCCAGAGTTACTGATCAGCTGAAGAGATCATATATTTGGGTTTTGTCCTTGTAATCATAGAAGACTGTGGGCAGCATCAATGTTTCAAATCTCATCTGTGTGACAGACCATGCAGTAAAACATAGGCTGCCTCTGTTCTGCTCTAAGGATGAAATAAAGTCTATTGTATGGGTCTGACGCCAGGGGTGTCTTCACTTCCAAGTCCTGCCTCTCAATGGATGAAAAAGCAGTAACTCAGTATACATGAGCTTAGCAAAGGTTTTTCTTAGCCACAACATCTGTCTAGCCCTAGAGAAGTTTAAAGAAAGTACAGTTCTAAGATGAACTTTGGCACCTTCTCAACTTATGTATTGTGAATTGAGTTTCATGAGACATGAAGTCTGGCCTTCATTAGTAGCTCAATGCCCCAACTTTTGCCTGGAAACAATTTTTTTCCTTGCCCCTGAAACAGCCTCATACACCTATGTCAGCCCATCTTTTTTTCTTCTGGGGAATTTCTAGTCTGCAAGCTCCCCAGTCTCTAGCCAGAAGCATTCCCTGGGGCAACCCTCAACTGTTCCTGGAAGCTCCCAGTGAGATGCTGCTCACCTGAGCTTGGTTCCATGAGATGATTGCTCTAGGCTGGCCCTTTGGAAGGGAAGCTGGAAACATGTAGCACCCATGTATTTGCAAATACATGTCTGCTGACTGACAAGGATGAGGTAAGGAAATCCACGATGATGTGGTAATGAGGAAGACCTACCAGCTTCTAATGATTGTGATCCACTGCCCCCAACCCAGGATGCTTGGACCCTGTGATACATCTCCCTCTGACTAGGGAGAGCCAAACACCCTTTAACTGGTAGCTGGTATATGTAAAAGCCAGGCCCAGGGCCCAGCAGTTTGTGTAGAAGGGCGTGAAGAAGCAGAGAAGTAAGGGAGCCTCAGTTGAAATTGTGCTGCTGGTGGTAAGAGGGTAATTTCCCCAGTAGATGTGCCTCTTAGTGCACAGGCTTCCACACAGGTTGAGGTCCAGAGAGTGGAAGAAGAGAGGGCTCTCTGCACTGCAGGGAGTGCTCTGTCTTGGAAGAGCTGTACTGGCAAGTGGAGGAGATACAGGAGGAAGTGAAAGGCCTGTGCAGCATCAGACAAAACAAAAGGCAGATAGATAGGATCTTCCTGGAGATACAAATGCTTGAAGAGCTTCAGTTCCTACCTGCAATGGAGAATCAGGCAGCGTCTACCCCCACTGTTAAGGTAAGCAAAACCTCTGCAAAAGGGGAAGGATGGAAGTCAATAACTTTTAGTACCAAGAGGAAGGCTTCTGCCCCACCGAAGAACCTGCAAATACAAAATGGGTTGACTGCTCTCAAAACTGAAGATGAGCCACATGTGTCTTCTGGGAAAGGACCTGGTGCCCCAAACTGAGAATCATGCAAGTCTACCAAGATGAAATGGTGTGTGTTGGCAATGGATGTCTCCATTCTGCAGAGGACAGAGGCAGCCATCTGCAGGCCTGATCATCTAGAGAGGTTAGCTGCCACTTGGGCCAGGATCCACCATCCTGTGGGGAGACTGCCAAAGTCCAGCCCCCTGACTTCTACCCCATACTGTTATTGTATGTGAATGTGAAAGATACTGCCACTGAAAACCATTATGTACTGGGGGCAGCCCAGCTGGGAAGCAGCTTTGCAGAAAAGGACCTCAGAGTCCTGGTGGCAACAAAGTTGAACGTGAGCCAGCACAGTGCCCTTGCTGCAAAGAAGGCAAATGGTATCCTTGGCTGCATTAGACAAAGTACTGCCAGCACATCAAGGGAGGTGGTCCTTCCCCTTTATTCAGTGCTGGTGAGGCACTACCTGGAGCACTGTGTCCAGTTCTAGGCTCCTCAGCACAATGAAGACTTGGACATACTGGAGAGAGTCCAATGAAGGGACACAAGCTCTTTTCAGTAGTGTCTATGACAGGATTAGGGGCAATGGGCACAAACTGAAACACAGGAAGTTCCCTTTGAGCATCAGGAAACACTTCTCTGTTGTGTAGGTGACTGAGCACTGACACAAGCTGCTCATAGGTATTGTGGGGTCTCCATCTTTGGAGATACTAAAAAGCTGTCTGGAGATGGTCCTGGACAACTGGCTGTAGGTGTCCTTGCTTGAGGAGGGGATGTTGGACTTGATGATGTCCACAAGTCCCTTCCAAGCTCAACTGCACTGCAATTCTGTGAACAGGTAGGTTCTCCAAACTGAAAGAAGTTGGACAAACTGAAAGAAGGGTTGGACTCGATGATCTCTGAGGTCCCTTCCAACCCAGCCAATTCTATGATTCTATGAAGTGCCTCATTGTAGTTGTGACATTTTCTATGTTTTTGCTTATTGATGAAATGAACCTGACACAGAAATGACTCAGTTGCACAGCTCCTTTTGCACCTGCCTCATAGGTGTATTTGCCAAGTGGAACATTATTGGATAGCAAGCCTGAAGCCTGCATTGACCTGTAGGATCACTACCCCATCCAGTTCAGCCCTCAGGTCTCAGTAAACTGATGAATAAACCAAAATGAACTCAAAATGATTAAAATCTACCCTGTGTTGCCAGTCTTGCACAAAAATAATGACCTTCCTAAAGTTGCAAATAACTGTATGTTTTGCATTTATTTTAGAGCTTTCTGAGGAATAATGCTCTCAGATTTTCCCTGGTAACAACAAGAGCTAGAAATAGATCTGGTTTTTTGTGTGCTTGTTTTTCATTTGAAACTGTGATAATGAAATAAATCATTTGCCATCAGGAAATTGTTCATAAATCAACAAAACTGTGGAAGGCAATTTTGTGAATAACTCCAGGTTTCATTGCTGCAGTCTGGGATTAGAGGTTTATCTTGTGCAGAGCAAACCAGATATTTTTTTAAAGATAATTCTGGGCCTCTGAACAGTATTAAAAACATTTAAAATTTGCTGAATTCCAGGTTTCAGCCTAATTTGTTGAAACTTTAATTTGTCTTTCAGGAATTCTGAGGAAGAAAAATCATAAATATATTTTAATTCACAAAATTTCACTCAGCAATGATTTTATTACACCTTTAGCACTATTTTTATCCAGGTTAATTAAATGCAGTGCTGGCTGGGGAAACTGCTTTTCCTGACCTCATTAATATGTGAATCCTCCCACAAGATATGAGGAGATGGGGATCCATCCCCCCACCAAATTGCAGCAGAATACCATAATTGCTGCTGAATAATAAGTGTACATTTGTAAATTCTTGGTACTCTCAGGTCTTACTAGGTAATTTTCCTTCAGTCTGTGTATAAAGCAAGTCCTGACAGATGATTTCCATAGTAAGCATATTAACCCTTTCCTAACATGGGCCATAGACCATGTTATTTTGCTTTAGATCACCAATAAAGTTAGTGGGAAGACCTACTTCTTCCTTGGCTGTTTACAGAAAGCCACATCCCATCCCAGTATTGTTGTTGTTGTACAATTTTATCTTGGTTAAAGATGAAATGACCTCACTGAAGTCTCATGGAGAAGATGTGACATTTCCCCCCTGCATCATTCTTGTGCAAGGAGAGCTGATTCATTTTTGGTTTTCCTAATATCACGTTGGGTATCTCTAAAGGAAAGTAATTAGCATGACCCATTGATTCACTGAGCCCATATGTTATTTCCATGTATCCTAAATAGGGTGTTACTTTCTTTGGAATGTGACACAAGGGACAGCTTGTATAGGATGGGGAATTAGCAAAACCTCCAATAGAGCCAATGTGTTCTCTCATTTCTTTTCTTTTTCTGTTGTCATGGAGAATAGTCTGAGTGAGGCAGGCGTTGGTAGAATAAAAAAAATTAAAAAATAAATAAAAAAAAAAAGGTGACAATTTAGCAGGAATCTTGGATCACTCGTCTCTTTTAAAGCCTCCCACAGGTGTGTTTTTCAGGTCATCTCAGTCAGGTATCAGACAAATACATGACTGTAAGATGTGCTTCTACACTCCAATACTTGCTGCAAAGATCACTGGTTAAAGAAAGTTCTAGGTCTTGTAAATTCTAGTGGCAGTGGTGTCTCCTATTACTGTTTCCAGATGATGTTGGTTTAGTGTCCTTTAACTTGCCTGTGAGAAGAGCCATCATAGCCTTCAAGAATAATATGAAATGGGGTTTTGCTTTCCTGAAAAGCCTGCTAGTGAGGCAGAGGGACTGCATTAGGCATGTTCCTAGCGTAGCTCTGCAGCGGGGCAGGGTAGCTCTCAGCTTTGCATAGCAACATTGTGGCTGAGCATATTAAACCATATATCACCTTATCCAGTGTTTATCATCCAGAGGCCTTGAAACCTTCCTAAAAATAGAAAAAGGTGAATGCTTCTGTTCTTGTGCTAGAGATGGAAAGGTTGAGGCAAAGAGAATCCAAGGGTCTTGTCCACAAACACACCACCAACCAACCTGTCTGGGGAGAATTTACTCCAAAAGCCAGATCTTATATTTCTAATGACCTCTTTTTCAGTCTGTGGTCTTTTGGTTTAGTTTCATTTTGTATGTGTTTGTGTGGGATGAAATATGTAGACTGCGGATGGGAAAATAGAAATCATGTTATTTTTGCAGAGACCAATATTCTCGTGTTTGCCCTGGCAAACTTATGGCATATTTATGTTTTAAATTTTGGATAACATGTCAGTTGTGGTGGTTATGTTTGGTTGATTGGTTGGTTGGTTGGCTGGTTTTGTTTGTGTTTTTGTGTGTGTATGTGTGGGTGGTTTTTTTTTTTCTTTTTAGAAATATCATGAAACTTTTAAATAAGGGGAAATACATTCTCTAAAAAATAATAATTAAAAAATGAGTGTAAAAGCCATATTTTTTTTCTTTTTCAGGATTTCCTAGAATGAGCTAAACAACTATCAGACACCTGGCATGTATTTTTAGTCTCCCCATGTTTGTAAAACCCCTTCATGGAGTGAAATGAAGCATTAAAATGCTAGAGTTCTAACTTTTATTTTTTTAACTTCTGAACACAGAATACAATTCAGCCAAACACACAGCAAAGTAGAAGCTGCCTGTGGGTGTGAAACAGGAAGCACGAGTAGACAGACACATGTATAATAGGGTTACGTTTGCTCTTGCTCAACTAGATATATATCAATTCTAATTAATACATTTTATGCTTCAGCTGCTAACATCCCTTCAGCAGTGAGTGGGTTATGTGTTTTTATCCTGCATATACCACCAGCATCACCACCACGTCCTTCTCTAGCTTCCCCCTCCCCTTTCTACACAAATGTTGCAACACAATCTGAAATTTCCTATTTTCTTTCCTTCCTGCATTTCTTACAGGTTCCCTTGCGTCAGAAGACAAAAAAGAAAAGTCAAGGTAATGAGAGATTGCTTTTTCTTTTCTCTTCTGGGTTCCTCTTTTGTTATTTTCTTCGCATGCCTTATTTTTTGAGAGGGTGAGGATTTTATACTGCTACTCAGCTGGTGGAAAGCTGCTTTTTAATTCCACCGATTCTTGCACCGTTTCTGAGAAAAATGACAACGGGCTGTTCCTTTGGACTAAATCCTTGTGGTATGTTAATTGAATCAAAGCTGGAAATCAGTGAGGTAGAATCAGCTGCCTGCACATACACACACACACTAGTGGTTTTCATGTACTTGGCATAATAGTTTTCTCTAGTTGAGTTAAATAGACAGATTCTTTTCAGAGTACAGCTGTGGGAAGGGAAATATGTGCATGCTTCTCTTCAACGGATCAAAGGCTATCCCTTTAATTTACAAAAAGCTACGTATGGTTATTTTAGCATTAATTAATTTCTGTATTATCTATAGCTTACTGTTTTGTTTCTGCACATCAGAATGCCTTTCAAATGAGTCTGTGTTACTGTCACAGCCATTATAAAACTGAATGACTTCTGAGTATATTTTAAGATATGGTTGGATGCCTTGCTGAGATTGCTAAGTAAGGTTGAGATCTTTAATTGGCAGCAATATCTTTCCTGGCAATTCACTTTTAAACAAGTAAAACACTGTATTTTTAATGGCACAGCGTTCTTTATAATGAGCCGACGGAGGATATCGTGCAAAGAGCTGGGACAAGCCGATTGCCAAGGATGGCTCTACAAAAAGAAGGAAAAAGGAGCTTTCATTGGCAACAAATGGAAAAAGTTCTGGTGTGTGCTGAAGGAGTCATCACTGTATTGGTACAGCAGTCAGCTGGTGAGTACAGATTTCATCCAGCCCTGGGTGCCAGACAAGCAGCATCTGTTGGGAGCAAGAAGAGGGGAGCTGGGGTCAAAATTTAAATGTATCCTGGAGACATACAGACAACTGGGTTTATTTCTCAGCCCTGGCATTTCTTGTAAACTGGAAAGAGTCTATGTGAATGTAAAGCATGCAGAAAACTGTTTTCCACTTCAGCAAATACTTGGGAAATGTTAACTTACTGTCTTGCTCTTTAAATATCTGCTCTTTGCAGATTGGCATTTGAATTTGGGAAAGGTTTTTCTAGAGTGGACAGTTTTCAGACACTCAATTCAACACTCGCAACAGGAATGCTTCTTCATGTCTTAATTAGTTTAATTTTCATAAATCTTTCTCAAGCTTCTCTTCCCATCTCCTTCCACACTGAGATTCATCTGCTTATTCATTTTATTCATTTGCCTTTTTATTTGGTGTCTATCTGTCCCGTATTTACACCCCCCCCACCCACCCCCCTTTTTTTTTTTTTCCCCAGTTTGCACTGGTAGGTTTGCAGGTATGAAGCCTGTCAGTTGGTGATATTTTTCTCCTGGTCTTGCTGCTGGCTCATCCAGAGCATTGTAACTAAAGCTGCTCACATTTTGCTGATTTTTAACTACCTGCTCTAATGAGTCTATTATAAAAGTCAAATCTGCAGGAGGACACAGTATTTTGAATTCAAGGTTTGCCTATATGTTCAGTGGGTGAGCTTTCCTCAGGAGAGCTGGTATAGATAGCATTTGATCTAGCTCAGATAGCCTGCTTTATTTACAGTCATGTGGGATGAAGACAAAGAACAGCAGGCCCTGAACTCCTGCAATCAGCTGAAGAACTAGATGATCCTTGGGGTCCCTTCCAACCTGACATTCTATGATTCTATGAGTTAAAACTGAAAAAGAGGTGGTGGTGAAGATGCAGTGAGAAATCTGGAGTAACCCTTTTAATCAAAGTTTATGACTGAGTGAAAAGAAGTAGTGAGTTATAGGGAATGGCAGGTTTTACTCCTGGCATAATCAATCTCTTACACTTTTGCACTGCTACTTCTAAAAACCTCCCTTCTCATTCAAAAGGTGTTCTGGAAGAGTCCAGAATTGTGGTGTGCAGAGGAATAGGGGATGGCAGCAAATACATAAGTTGAAACTGAGCAGCTCCAGTGTGAAATTGTGGGCAGGCATCAAGTTTCCTAAATTCTGCTCTGGAAATCATTAAAGGATGAAAGATTTAATAAACCCTCACTAATTGTTAGAACATCTTAGGAATTTAGGATTTTAAATGCAATCTGGATTTTTTCCACTTGTCTATTTCCATTGCAGAATCCCCATTAGAAATCTTGCTGTCTCATTGAAGTTACAAACAAAATAGCTTAAACCATAAGAAAAACCCTAAAACAAGCTTTATTCATGGAAAAAGTATTTCACATTCTCCCTTCAGTTGTGGGTACAGTGTTGGGTGGCTATTTTTTGGTGTTTCGTTTTGTTTTTTACAGAATAAAACCTTTGACCTTTCTTAAATAGCATTAAAGCTATGACTTTTTTTTAAAGGGAAAAGTGAAGACAACTCAGCTCGTCATGGGCTGGTTTTTTTTTGTGGTGATGTGGCAGTCTGCTCTAACTTCCTTTCAAGACCAGGTCAAATACCTGGTGAGAGAAAGAAAGGAAAGAAATAGAAAATGTAGAGAGGAAAAAAAAAAAAGCTTTGTTTTTCCAATGCTTGCAATTTTTCTGCTTGAAAGACATAGTCTGGCAGATATACTTATCGGTGGCATTGATACCCTGCAAACCCTTATTAACACTGACTGTTCTAAAAATGCCTGCAGTTGTACTTCTGGCCAAGAAGTGCTAAAGGTGAGCTCACCTTTACATGAAGTTGGGCTGAGGTAAAATGAAGCAGGGACAGGCAAATTATGCATTCCAGGAGGAGAAGGTTTGTCGTCGAGAGGAGCACAGTCATTCATTCCCTTTACTTTTTGTGGTGTGGCTAAATTCCCCTTTCAGGATCCAAGGAAGACATGGTCATGCTGATCCCACTGCATACCCCACAGCATTCACCAGCTGGATGAACTCATCCTTTTGGTTGCCACATGCTCTCCTGCTTTCACTGACTGCCCCAAAATAAACAAGGCTGAAGAATGGATAGTAGCCTCATTCCCATTTATTTCATGTACCCTGAGGAGCTCTCAAGGCTTCAAAATACTGTTGGGTTATGTCAGCCCTGACTTCTCACCTATCACAGTTCATCTTGTAAACCTGCTAGGCAGTAGCCATCTGTTTGCTTTCAACTTCTGCTGACTTCTGACAACCATTTTATTTAAAAAAAACCCCAAGATTTCTTTGGACAATACTACAGTGGTGTCTCTGCATAGTTTTAGATTTAGGCAAAGTTTGCAGAATTGTAGTAATTAGGAGGTGTGGGAAGAAAAGGAAGTATCCTTTACTAAGATATGCTTTCTTGAACTGGTGAGACCAGAGCTATGCTCAGAGTCATATCTAAGATGATTTAGGCCTGTTGTGCTTTCACAGACTTTTTCATCTCCAGATTGATGAAGCAGAAATAGCAGTGACATATTCACTGACTTACTTGATACTTCTTTTTACTTCTATATCTGGCCTGTCTTTAACACTGCCTGCTTTTCCACTTCCTTCAGGGGAGATAATTCCCTGTCCCAGTGGGCTATCCAAGGTGACAACCTCCAGTTGATAACTGTGTTGAAAGAGTTGTTGTCCTGCTTCTCACATGCTTGAGGCTTCTAGTGACAAGTCCTCTTCCAGGCTGAAGTGAAAGATGGTGGTGGAGGAAAAGGGTTGAGGTCAAAGAAACCAGGGCACGCTGTCTGCCTGTAGCTCTGCCTGACCAGTTTCCTTGTGAGAAATAAGTGTGTTTTGTTAGGGCTGTGTGAAAACTTCAGTCAACCAGAAAGAGCCAATTGTTGCATAGCAACGGGGTGCTGGACCTAACCTTGTTTTCTAAAGGATTTAGAGAAAAGAGTGAGTGGGTGTAATTTGTACAAGAATGTGCGTTGTCTTGGGTTTGGATTGGTAACCTCAGCTAACATTGTGTTCTTGGTAAAGTCTTCAGGTGACTCTGAAGCTCTGGGTGTTTCTGTCTTTCTGATTTGGTCTTAAGTTGTGCCAGAGGAGGTTTAGGTTGGATATTAGAAAGAATTTCTTTACAGAGAGAGTGATCAGGCATTGGAATGGGCTGCCCAGGGAAGTAGTGGATTCTCCGTCCCTGGAGATATTTAAAAAGAGACTGGATGTGGCACTCAGTGCCATGGTCTAGCAACCTCAACGGTGGTTCAAGGGTTGGACTCGATGATCTCTGAGGTCCCTTCCAATCCAGCCAATTCTATGATTCTATGATACTCTGGCTCTGGATCTTGCATGTCAGGCAAATTGGGGAAGGAGATACAGGACACGACATTTGGAGATGGTAGTTCCTTCAATTTAACATAAAGCATGCTGTGAAAACCTGAACTCAGACAAAAATAATGGAATGTCGAGAAGGTTCAGCAACAGCATATCAGACACCCTGAGACTCAAGGTTTTCCTTCACTTAAAGCAAACCAGAGCACAGGCAAATCCAAATTAACATTCAACCAGTTATCTGTGGTCCTGAAATGGTGAAGTTAGAGCCCTGGTGGTCTCAGCAGGTTTCAGTAGACTATCCTGAAGTCTCTTTCCATGTATGCTTGCTTTTACTGTAAAATACAGATAGAAAATGGAGAAGGTAAAATTTTATTTGCAGCATGGACACACCCGCATCATCCTGGGGAGGGAAAGCTGTTTGGACTAGGAAGAAACACAGGAGGGTTGGTTTTACAATGGAAACACAAAAAATGTCAGAAAATTAGTGTGAGCAGTCTGACATTCTATGTGCATTCAGTATCAGCAGGCTCCTAGGACAACTGCTCTTTGTTAGAGTGTGGTTCTCTCTTTCAAGTACTGCTCTCTGCAGGCAGTTGCCTTGAAGACAAGTGTTTAAAGAGGATGGTGTCTGCCCCTGTGACAGTTTTAGTTTCCATACTGAAATCCCAGAAGGAATCAGCTGTCCTATATATGAATAGGGGTAGGTGGGGAAAATTGTCGCATATAATCCTAGGCTCTTGGTTTCTTGCATTTGTTGAGATTATGTTGGAAAGTGTTGGCTGGAAAGCAACAGAGGACTAAGTGCCTCTGTCTTGTGTGTGTTTAGGATAGCTTGACAGGTTTTCCAAGTAAATTTGAAATACAGTTTTTCAGAATGTGTCGATGATGGTTGCCATGGGGATTCAGCTGAAAAGAAATATAAATATAAAATCAAAGGGTTGCAGGCTGTGATCTGCTGTCACTACTTATCTTTGGTTCTTTTGTTTGGGTTCCCTCCCCAGCGATCACTGCATTTAAATTGGTCCTCACTCCAACATCTTTGGCAGGTATCATCTAATTGCTGTCTTTTAAACCAGGAACCTTTCACCTTTAAATTATAGTTGCTGCTTGCATGAATGATGAAAAGTCATTGATGCTGGCTGATTGTGCTGAGAGCTTTGAGGACCCGTAGTCCACTACACTGCACAATTTTTTTGAGGTTCTATAATTTGTCTCACTGGTGAACTTGACAGAGGGGACAAAAGACTTAGAAGGCTTAAGGATTGAAGTGCTCCTGGTCTTCTGGGGGTAGCACTGAAACACTGTGATACCAGGAGTACCTTGAACTGCAGGTTGGAGCTGTTCCACAGTAACTAGCACAGTTTTTAAAAAATCTTTTTTCATTATTTAAAAATTGAAAAAGATCTATGAAATTATTTACTAAATTTCCTAAAGTCACAGAATTTAGATAACATACTGAGGCAAGATTAAAAGGCTATTAAGCTCTTTCATTAGACACAGACATTAAGTTTTATAAATATGTTTGAATTTATATTTTTTCTTTTGGAAAGCTGTTTCTGTGAAGAAATGATTACTTTTTTTGCCCCAGGCATTTCCAGAGGCTAGTATTATTGAAATTATTTTCTTACAATTGGGCATAGCAAAAACTGTAGATTTATATGTCAGGCTAGCCTGCATAAAACCCAAAAGAGAGAACAGATTATTCTTTTAAATATCTTGACTAAATAGGAAACAAGTCAAGGTTCTTTTAATCTGAGTTTTTTAGGGCTTGAGAGAAATGTATTAGTGAAATATTAGGATGCTTTAAAGTCATGTTTAAAATAACATTTTGGAGAAGAGAAGACATTTAGGACTTGTATATGTTTTTATTGTTTTAAAATGTAATTTTTATCCCAAGAATGACCAAAAAAGTGACTTCCACATGTTCTATTCCTAGTCCTTATTTGGAATTCTATTTACTGACTGTAATAATGCTTACAAGGTTTTACTGTTATTCTTCGTATTCCTTTTTTTTTTTTTTTTTTTTTTTTTTTTTTTGCTAATTAGGGAACTAGATACCCATTAACACCCTGTTTCCTTTTAGATGGCACATCTGAGATGTGTGCCAATATAGCAATAGAGCACTAAAAAAAATAATGACATGGTTCCTAAAATTCACACCATTGTCCTTCCTTTCACTTGTACATAAAATGAAATATTAACCTTAGAAATGAGTAAATGTGGAAGCACTCACAGAATTAATATATAACCTGACTGCATTAAACATTATCTTTTACCTCATAGAATGTTCTGGCAACTGCATAGGAAGTTTGGATATTTCTCTGCTGTAAAACTGGCAAATGTAAGTTGCTTAAGTCAAAGCCTGCAGCCATATGTCTATCACCAATGTAGAGACTATTCCTCTAATTTAGGTGCTCATTAAATATGTCAGTGGTTCAAGTCCAAATTCTATCTCTGCATGGGTGGAAGCACCCCAGGTGAGAGTCCTCACGTTGATTTACAGGATCCTGAAAATTCAGTAGCACAATAAAAAATCTGAATGATTAATATTTGTGTGAACTAAAACTGGACAGAAGAGACAATGACTTATCTAATGTTGTTGTATAGATTTGCTCTCTTTCTGATTGTCTGTGTAGCACCCTGAGCAATTTATAGGATGCAGAAGAGTGCAATAGCTACTACGTCAGTAGGACACAGTGGCTGAACTGTGAACCATCCCCAGGCCCTTGCCACCCCCTAATGATTTATCTCGCTCGGGTCATGGATTTATTGGTGTGTGGTTGAAAAGGTACCTGGGCATATTCCTTTTTACAGAGTCTTCTTTCTCTCTCTCTCTCTCTCCTTTTTTTTTTTTTTTTTTTTTTTTTTTTTTTTTTTTTTTTTACCCTTAAACTTATGTTATTGATTGATGCTGAGAAATAACTGGCATTGTAAATGTTTTCCAACCAGCAATGAGTGCAAAAAAGGCTTTGTAACCCCATGAAATGCTTTCTTGAGGCTGATCTCTGGGGTTAGACTGGTCTTGGGAACCAACCAGGAGTTTCAGTTTTCTTGCTGCACCTCTTTTAGTAAGTGACCACATTTTTTTTGTACAGAAAGACAGGGGAATACATTATCTCTCTTTAGGGCAGTTGCAGCCTATGAACAGAGCTCCCCATTCACTCTCCCCTACTCATTCACTCCTTCCTGTACATGTAGGGACGGAAATACTAGCTCAAGGTGTAACTGATTGAAATAGACATAAAACCCCTAGAACTTTTAAAACAAGCTGGTTACTTTTTACTTCAGTTGATATTTTGTCTCGATTTTAGTCTCACTAAATTCGAGCTTGTGGAATAGAAACACAAGCTCCCTGAGACAAGTTCTAAAAAAGTGACAGTTAAAAATATAATGGCAGAAAGTTTAAAACTCACAACTACAAATAACCATGTTTCTGTACAAACGAAACTATGTTGCAAAAATCAAGATTTCTGTTTTTCGGCTCAGATGCTAATTAAGGTAGCTGTTTCTTCTGTACTGAGAAATAAACCAAAACACTTCTACCCTTTTAAATTTTGGTCCTGGAGCAGACAAAATAATTTCTCGGTGAACATGCAAAAGAGAAATCTTTCATATTAATATTTAATACATGTAAACTGCAGGAATGATTTATTGTATATCAAAGGACAGATATGCAGAGGTGTAGGGAAACCACCCACAGAAAAATCCATTCTGTACCCATATTTAATTTCTCAGAGATTCATACTTCCAAGCTTTAAAGCTCATAGGCTTGTCTTGATGCATGTATTTTTACAGTCTCCTCATTTTCATGCATAACGTGACTTGAGATCTTGTCAGTCATCTTCCTTTATCCTCTTTGTAATTGTGTGTATTTTACCTGCTTTAACTCAGTGTACTTTTTCAGAATTTTAATGTGCTCAGGCATAAGGGCTAGGAGCAGCAAAAAAGTCTCTTTTGGAAAGTAGTTTTTTCTGACATTATGTGCTACTGGCTTCTGCCTACATCACTGCTCTTCTTAGGAGATGTCCAGGCCCTACTGAGGATGATCTGGTGAATATAGAGAGATGGACTAAATTAAGATGTTTCAGCTGCAAGCAGCAAGAGCAGGGATTTCAGTCTCACTGGTGGCTTCAGTTTTGCTGGAGCCACTCTCATCCAGAGTCCAGCTGATCTGCAACAGAGATGTCATAGTTCAGTAAAACCTCTCCTGTCCAGAACAGGGTGACTGCATATAAACAGTGTACTGTGAATGCCTGGCTTTTTCTATCTCCTGTACCATGTCTGTAAATGATAACTGGAAGGACCAAGCCAGCAGCAGTATTTAGCAACAGAGTTCAGTTGTATGGGACCATTCCCATGCAGAGTTTCACCTCTGGCCATAGGAGCAGCCTGTACTGCCTTTGCCTTGCACATACACAGGCACAGGTAGGTGACCCTATGAGATGGTCTGTGTTACAGTTTCCCAGGAGAAACCCTTCTCCATCTCTACCTAGGATCATTATGGATTACACTTGAATTCCCATCACTATGGATATGAATTTTTCAAATACACATAGCTCATTATATGTGGTGCTGTTATGTATCTGTATAACCCACATACATATGTAATGTCTAATGTAATAAACATTCCTTTGAGATTCTGTATAACATCCAGAAGTGAGTGGATGATACAACTTCTATTCATTCTCTTTTATACCATGTGTGTCTGTGTCTCTTGAAAGGCTTCTCTTTTGAGACCCGAGGTTCAGGGGTTTTTTTGGGTTTTTTTGGTTTTTTTGTTTGTTTTTGTTTTGGTGTGTTGTTTGTTGGGTTTGTTTGTTTTTTTTTTTTTTTTTTGTTTTTTTTGTTTTTTTTTTTTTTGTCGTCTGGAAAAACTGTTGCTGGTCGCTATTGAAAGAGGCTGCGTAATCATTGATGGGTGCAAAGGAATTGTGTTCTTCCACCTTCCCACAATTTTTACTCCTGTTTTGTTCCAAGCCTAAATTTTGCTCATGACATATTCAGACTCTGGACTAGACTTACAACTTACTCATAAATTGTAGCTAAGCGTGCCCTGATACAAATGCTTTTAGGGGAGTAGGAGAGGGATTCTACCTCGGCACTGTTGTGGGAGCTGAAGTTCCTTCATCTTTCAAGCATTTTGATATTTGGAAGTGTACACCAAATCCTAATGCTCATGCTCTGCCACTCTAGCACAGGTAGGAGTGGTGGCTTTATGGCACCCAGGACTTGCCCAAAGATTATCTGGTATAGGAATATTTCTTGTTCCCAAATACCAGCCAAAACACCAAGCGTTAATCTATCCCCATGGTGATAAGCATATATTTTCACACTGAAGAGCTGTCAGAAAACAAACACTTGCATGTTAAATATCATTGAATATTGGACTCTGGTAGTTTACCAATTGGCTGATGTGGTGATGTTGAAATATTTTTGGATTGCAGGCTGAAAAAGCAGAAGGATTCATCAGACTTCCAGACTTCAGTGTGGACAGAGCAATTGAATGCAAAAAAAAGCAGTAAGTTGATCTCTTACCTCCAGTTTTGCATGTTTTTTACAGCATTACAAGAATTGAACCTCAGTAGTACCTGACAATGAAGTGGTGGTGAGCTCTTCTGTGTTGTATAAATAATAAGATGCTAGTTGAGCTACTGAAAGAAACCCATATTGCAAAAACAGTTTTAAAAATTCTTTGCCAGATGTGTTCTGCTCAAGCAATAAATAAAAAAGCAGATCACTATGATAAATTCTTGGTTTTTTTTCCTTTCTCTTCATTAACTGATTATGATGAGTTAGTTGTACTCTGTCTCAGGTGTCTTACCTTACAGGGGGAGGACAACAGTGGCACAAGTAATGCTACTCCCTCTGAGCTGGGACCATTATTTAGGATCCTGTGGTGCAACTTTGTTTAGCAGGGCATAAATTTCAAAATATTTTCTTCAACCTCTATATGCAGCACTGGCTCCCATTGGCTTTTGAGTACACTTCAAAGGTTTGGAGGGCTGTTGTTGCTGTTCAGAGTTATAAAGCTCAGCATGGTTTTTATTCTGTCTCCCCAGAGCAAGCTTTCATTCTTCTGTTCTCATGCTGATATTAGCTGTAGGTGTTCTTGAGACTGTGGGCTTGACTCTTCCAAAAAAAGGGGATAGCTCTTTTGAATATGGGGAGCAGCCCTTTGTTTTCTCAGAGGAAAGGTTGAGTCACACAGTACATGATCATGAGAAATTGTTGCCCTTCACTTCTGCAGCTGCTGGCTGTCAGTGACTGGAAGGAAAACATGTGCTTGTAACTTATTTGGAAGAGGTTAAGTTAGAAGAACTGTGAGGATTGACTGAGGCTGCTGGGGTCCAGTCAATGAGTGTGTGCTTCCATCCATCAGACAGCCTCTCACCTACTGAGGAACAAAAGAGGGAAGCCACACAGTCTTAGGGTTGGAGACTGTGTTTTAGGAAATAAAAAAAACCTCCTCTGAAAAATCTTACTGATGGATATTCAACTAAAAGCATAGCCTGGGGCTGAGATTGTCAGGTTAATTACTGTCATACCCAAGGACTACCTCCATTATGTCTGTTGCAAGCCTGCTGCCCAGTGTGGGACCTCCTAAACTTGTCTTGCAAAAGAGTGAAAAGTCAGTCCATATTCAACTGCTGCAGGACACTTGTGATTTTGTTGTATTATATCTCTTTTTTCTCAACCATCAGTTTTCCATGCTGTGGAGTCTTAGCCTGATTAATCACTCACAGAACCTGTACAATATCTAGGGTAATCCCTGGCTCTTTCCCTGAACCTTTTCCAGATTTATTATACTTTTCTGAGCTAGGGGAAGCAAAGCTGAAGACAGTATTCTAGGTGTGGGTACACTAAATTATATAATGGCCTAATCAAGGTCTCTGTTTTAATCTTCATTCCTTCTTCTTTAGTTCCTGTAGCTTATACCCTCTGAATAATGTGTGGCCTAGGAAATGAACTAAAAATACACAAGAGTTTTAAGGAAAGAGCTATATGGATGAATAATATAATTTGGATTAATATAGTGGAGTGAATATATATTTTAAATAATTCATTCAACTATTTTTTCTTTTCATATGTAAACTAGTTTTCTTCATATCTCTTCTGTTCTTCTTTTCTTAAAGTGCTATTAAGATCAGCCACCCACAGATCAAGACATTTTATTTTGCAGCAGAAAATGTTCTGGAAATGAACACGTAAGTAGGAGTGATTGGCCCTTTTTCCTTGTCTCATGCCTGAGAACTCCTTTGAAAATTCATTCTCTCACTGTCAAGTGACTGTTGACAAAAATATTCAAGGAATCATTCAGTCTATTTTGTTTTCTGATCACTGTATAGAAGGAAAACACTGCTACTTGTTCACTAATGACAGTGAAATTAGAATTGCATTAGCAGCCTTTGATACTAATCTTCTGGACATTTGCTCGTATAGATTCCTTTCCATTAGAGAGGCACCAAGATTTGATAGTAAGTTCATCACCTTGGGAAAAGTGAGGGAAGAAAGTAAAGGGAGGAAAAAGCTTAATATAGTTTGATTCCAGAAGTGATCTAGGACCAGAATATAATACTGTCTGCTTTCAGAGTAGCAAGCAAGGTAAAGAGGGGAGGGTTAAATGGATAGAAAAGGCTGTTTCTTTAATGTAAGTAAGCATTTACTTCACCACCAAACTATGTTACAGCTAAATGATCCTCATTACAGATCAGAAATTTTCTTTCCACATACGTCCATAAGAACAGCAGTTCATTCCTGCAGTTTTCAGTGCAAGAAGTAAAAATGGGTATGAAACTGCCATTTTAGAAACCACTGAGATATCGGAAGTAAATATTACTTGTTATTGATCCAGTTTTGGCTGATTTGGACACATCTCACATTTTCTTTGTAATTTTTACTTCATATTGTAGTCTTTTCACAATGTTATTGCATTAAATGACTAAATACCAGACACAAAAAATTAGAGTGAGCTCAGGATTTTAATCATGGCTTTGCTGCTGATCTTTGTGAGATTCTTCATAGGGCTCTGACTGTTCTTTCCCCTCTATAAACAGC
Organism: Calypte anna; assembly: GCF_003957555.1. Taxonomy (NCBI): domain Eukaryota; kingdom Metazoa; phylum Chordata; class Aves; order Apodiformes; family Trochilidae; genus Calypte; species Calypte anna. The sequence goes on from NC_044246.1 coordinate 29,319,322, forward strand.
AGACCTCATGGCACAACAGAAAAGAAGATGAGAGAATTTGTGTGACTTTCCCAAAGAAATATAGATACAGAAATGTATCTATACTCTAAATACTACAGTAGTGTACCTACATAGATATTTATTCATAAATTTGTACTCTACAGATGCGTACAAGTAAATACAGATGAGCATGTGTTGCCCTTTTAAAATTGAGCAGCACAGAGCATACTGGTGGGGAGATAATTTATCAGTTCCTGAATGGCAGCAGCTCTCACTGGATCTCCTGAAGAGAGTGAGATCTTGAAGCAGATGGGCTGAAGATGGCTGAGAATAAGGGACTGCTGGACAGGAATGTTTCTGAGAGAAGAAAGGGAAGGACCTAGGGAGAAGGAAAAGGAAAATGAGAGCTAATGGAGGACCTTAGCAAGTGCTAACCTCCAGTTTGGAGGCCAGATGGAAATTCTCAGTGTCTTAATGACACTTGTGAAATGTTTAGTCTCATGTGAGTGAGTGATTGAAATCTATGCAGGTGTCCCAGCTCTTATGCCCCTAGAATGATTTTCAACAAATTCCACTGCTCGACTGAGTTCCATTTTGGCTTAAAGCTAGGCAGCCTAGTGTTAGAACAGTTTCCACCATAGCACACTAATACTCATTCCTCACTGTTGTATCTGATTATGTTTTCCTTGGCAAGGTATAAAATACATGCATTTAATAGATAAAGTACACGCATACTCACGCATATGTCAAAACAGACTAAAAGACATCTGCTCTCTTGGCTCCAGTCCTGCAAACACATATGCATGTGAGTGGTTCCACTGAACTCACTGGGGCATTTGTGTGTCAAGTTACTGTTGTGCATAACTGCTTGATGGATCGTGACCTTTTGTAACTCTTCAAGCATATCTATCTATTAAATCAACAATGGATTTATTAATGCAGTTATTTGCTTCATTAATTTAGCATGTGTTTGCTATTGTCATGCATACATGAAAAGTAAATGTGTGCTGGCTGGCTGTGTGCATTTACCTTGCCAGTTGCACATAGTTACTAGAGATCTGTCTGACCTGGTGGTTAATGAAGTCCTGGATTTTTTTCAGCAAGCCTTTTCTTTTGTTAAGAGTTTTAATTTATTTAAAAACAAACAAAAAAAATCACTGTGTTATGAGAAACTGTTAGAAAAAAATTCAATAATCAACTTGTACAGAAATGACATTTTATTTTCTTGAACTGTTATGTGGTTCTATTGTTCATACTGCAGTCTAAAATCCCAGTTGACACTAATCACACTAGCAGATTTCTCATTGTTCCAGTCGAATCAAGATCAAGACACAGTGTTTTTTCCGAGTTATGAATCTTAGTTCCTGCCCTTCATACATTCCCTCATTAGGGCTTGAGTTTTCTGTCTGAAAGACCTGAGGTTTTTCAGTTGTTTATTTCTTAAAACCTGGATAGATCTGAATGACCTACAACACCACATACAAAAAGTATATCTACAGATTGTTTCTAGTACAAAAAAAATGCAACTGCATAGGAAGAGAAAGAGAAAAAAAACTGTTAATGGCTTAAAACAACACAGGAAGTAGGACTTACTAAAACCAGAAGTAAATAGGGACATAATTGTCAGTATACCTGCTTCTAAATGGCTTATATTCCTAGACTGTGCTGGGACAGCTTTGGCCAGGGCAGTTGACATAGTCTTCTATGGTTCCTATGTCTTCTGCTTCATCCTGGGTGTAAGGACAAGTGAAGAGCAGGACTAAACCACTGACACTGTGTTATAAAACACACACTTTTTCTTTAGCTTCCATGGATACAACTCCTTGGTCATTATTAGTGCTTTTTTTTCAGGATCAAGGAAAGATGTCCAAGGCAAGTAGTCCTCCTCACCACAGGGAGAATTAGTATCCAGGGAACTGGTGCCTTTTTAGAATATGATCTAAGAAATAGAAGGGAACTTTTAACATTAAGTCTTCAGGTTAATGAAAATAAGTGGGGTGATGTAGAATGCATCTAAAAGGGGCAAAACTGTGTCCAAACAGCATGCAACCATACATAACTTTATATTCCCTTTGTTTTAAACACAGGTGGCTAAGTAAGCTGGGAATGGCCGTAGTCCCTCAGGCATCCAATGGGAAAAATGAGGAAGGTATGGCTTCACTGTGAAACTATACCATGTTCTTGACAGTTTTTGCTTGCAGAAATTTTTGTCAGCTCTGTGCTTGCTTTTCCATTGTCAACCTGGGTCCATTTACCAACTGAGCTCAAAGAAATCACACTGGCACAGCACAGTGCAATCACAGAAAAACAAACAGTGGTGTGAAACAGTGCCACTGAGAGACACTCAGTCACCTGGTGAGGGATCTGTAATTATTTTTTGGCAGTTTGCTGGCTTGCTAAGCTTACCAAGTGTGAAGAGAAAGAGCTGTGCTACTCTGGGTTTCAACTGGAGTTGTGTTATGGCCTTGGAACTTGCTGGCTTGGATCTATGTAGACCTGTCCCTGCTGTCTCTTCCATTCTTGGGGTTTTCAACAAAGCAATGTTGGGTAGGGGTGTGGTAATGGTGCATCAAAGCCTACAGTTTCCTTCAGAGCCATGCCCAAGAGCTCATTATGGAATGAGTAATTTAAAAATTTCCCTAGCAACTTATTGTCTTAATTTGCACAGTGACCTAAAAGAAATTTTTGGTGTCAGAACACCTGCATTTGAGTCACAAGCCTGGGCAGGTGACAAAGCAAGTCACCTGTCAGAGCATTTGATAAATCTGCTGGTGAGCACACATGCTGGGAGCTGGTTAAGAATGAGGAGTGCTGTGGGAAGTATTATATTAGCAAACCAGCGATGGACTCTGACCCGAGGTATATGTAGCATCCTCTGGGCTTTTGACTCTCCAGTGCCTTTTTTTAGAACTTCTCAGGTTGGGCAGGAGCTGTCATTTTGAGGGAGAAACTTGTATTTGTGGTAGTATAGACACTTAGGTGGTGCAGCAGGTTTTGTTTAAATGTTCTTCCCTGTATCCCTTCTGTTGTTTCCCAGAATAAGGTTGTGGTTTTATGTCCAGACTTTGGACATGTAATTCCATTATTGATCAATTTGATCTGGCTCTGTTTTACTCTGGTTCCATTTTATACTCTGTCAATAAAAGCAGCTTTGGGGCTGGTAAACATATATGCCACTGGTTTCTGGAGATCCAGCAGGTCTCATCCATTTATTTGTTTTCCTTTCATGATTCCTCATTATTTCTTGTGAGGATACATGTTAATTCCTGTATCCCCAAATTCTTCCAAAATGACTGTGCCATATTTGAACTAATTTTTTAAAATCAAGACAGTCTGATAAAATTGGGATAAAGGGCTGTATTAAGTATTAGGCTGTGGAGTGGGAACTCTATGGTAGTTGCACTCATGGAGAAAAAGTCTCAACATGCTGTCCATGTTTTTGTAAAAAAGGATGAGACAGAAGATGAGGATGGTCAGAATTTTAGAAATGAAAGCAAATTGTTATTCTGTAAAGCCTCAAAAAATTTAGTATTGGTTGTGTTGGCTGAATTGAGAATTATAAACAATTCAAATGAATCAGCCCACTAATCCTAAATAAAATAAAATAAAAAGACAAAATAACACTGTCGTTACCCAGAGTCATATCTATTCTGCTGACCTGGTTCTCCCCTCTGTATCACACACCATAACTCTTCAGGAAGGTCTTGTCAATTTTTGTGTATTCATGTACTTTCTATGCATTTTAACATTTCCCCCCAGACCTCTGGCTCCCAAACACATTCCTGACCAGACCCCATTTGCTGTTTATAGTATCAGAAACATCTGTTGATTCTTTTTATGTTATTCTGTGAGCCTAAAAGGGGAGCTGTAGAAACAATAAAATCTTTACTAAGACTTATTCAAGAAGACCATTAACAAAACCTTAGAATTTGTTACAGGCCTTATTGCAGCCAGTGTCAGTCCTTCATGTTCAGATATGCCAGCATGCATTTCCAGTAAACAGAATGACAGTGATGCTATTTAAAAACTCCTATAGTTCTTCAAAGAGTCTGGGCAGAAAAAGTAATGAATCTCTTTCGGTTTTACTTTAACATCTTAGAAAATTTTCTGTCATCTATAAAATTCTTCTTTCTTAAAACTCTGTTCCCCTCACAATGTGTTTATTAAAATACCCAAAAAAAGTGAAAGAAAACTACACAGGTATTTAGTTAAAAGACGAGATACTCATAGCTGATTTCCCAATGACTGAGCTAACACACCGCTTTCTAGTAGTGTGGACCCACAAAGTCCAGCTCTTACAAAATACTTCCAGAATATAAATAACCCTCACCTGTTTGGGGAAGGAGCTGGATGCTTGCTTCCTCTGGAGAGACTCAGCTGCTCCAGGACATCACAAATGGGAAAGAGCCGGAGGGTCGCTTCCCCTGGAGAGAACCAGTTGCCCTGGGACATCACAAACTGCCATGTCCAGCTGGCAGGGGAGAGGCAGTGCAGAGCATCACCTCTCATGGAGACCACAGGGACAGCCTCTGCTCTTCTGGCAGCTACCGCTCACTTATGTTGTCCTCATTAAGCTGCAACTATGTCTTTGCAGCCTTCATGTCCCTAGCTCAGTGGAGTGGGGGTGTTATCATACTTTCTCATGTGGTATGGGGCAGGACCCAAGTATTTTTTCCTATAGAGGCCGGATATGAAAGGAAAGCTGGCACAAGGTGGATGATTCAGTAGAGGGAAGTGATTTTACCCTGTGGTTACAGCCAGGCCCTAGGAATAGGAGCCATCCAATTTACTGCCTCCCCTTTGCTGTGTCTCATTTTATCAATGATCACCAATGTATTTAATCCACTTTTGAAAAGCATCTGAGAAAGTGCTTTCAACTGCTACACAGGAAGCTGAAAGAAATCACTTGTCTGCATGTCTGCCTCATCTTGAGAGATACTGAGGCTCTATCAGCTTGCTTTCTATTTAAAAAATAAAAATGAGTGGGGTGCATAGTTCTAGAGTAGTGTGTTTATTTTTACTACTAGCACATTTTACTGCACATGTATTCCATACTGTGTGGCATACCTCTGTGAGTTCTGTGTGGTGATGGAAGACTCCCATGAAGCTGCTCTGTGATTTCCAAAGCACCATGGGAGTGATCTATTTTTAATAAAATTTTAGCCAAAACACCAATGCCTGTGCTAGTTCCAGGAAAAATTATGGGTAACAGAGATTAGAGGACAGCATCTACTACTTGCAGCAGGTCTCCCTAAATAATAGCACAAATTAGAGAGCCTTTCTTTTAAAGGTTTCAAAGGGAAGGAAAAAAACCCTTCCCAGATTCATTTGTGTAGCTGTCTAGAGCAGTGCCACCTAATGCTTCCTGCCATAGCAAACTAGCAATTTTGATTTAAAAAGGAAAAATATTGCCATGAAGTAAGAGACACTGACTTGTTATGGCATGGTACTTCAGCCTAGAACATCCTACTTGGTGACCTTTGGTTACCAGAATAACTGAGCATTGGTTTAACATTTTGCTTTTACATATTTTCCATGTCTGCCTCAGAATGCTACAGTGAAAGTGAACATGATGATACTGAAATAACAGACACACCATCTCCACCCTACACAGTCCAGCCACCACCCACTCCTTCGGTAAGTGCTAATTAACTTGTTTCTAGTTACAGCTGGAACAAAAGTTTCTTAAGTTGGTGAACCTTTGAGAAATAACCCAAAACAGCAGCTGTAAATGTTCTCCCTGTGTGCCTGTGAAATGAGGATACACTGACTGACCCTGTCCTGTGGCAGAGGATGCAGTTATTGCAGCCTTCACTCCTGGGAGGCTCACACTGCAAAGAACAGTTCCCTCAGATGGAGCTATATTTATCTTGCTGCAGAAAGGAATGTGTCTACCCCATACATACTCTATGCCATTTCCTTACTACCTTTTTAACACTGACATAGCCTAGTTTTTCATACTATTTTTTTTTCCTTTAGTCCCAAATCTTACTTCTTCTTGTTACTCTAGTAGCATCATCCATTTGTATGTCTTGGGGTTTTTTGGGTTTGTTTTTTTTTTGAGTGAGCTCTTCTTTAGACTGCTGAATTTGAAGCTGCTTTTGTGGCAGTAAAGACAAGTGAAGGGAAAGAGGCCTCTTCTTACAGTGATAAAATCAGTTCTTTTCTCTTGCCTCTGAAAAATAGACTATAATAAAAGAAAATAAACATCCTCCCAAAATCTATACTATTTTTATTCTTGCTTTATTTTTCCAGAACATTTCTTTCTGCCTTGCTTCTTTTCATAAATTGCAATAACGTACTTTGCACCCTCATGTGTCTAATTAAATTGACTTCCCTAGTTATTAGCTACTTATTACCCTATTAATCCTATTTATGTGTTGTTGCTTTTCTCAGCAATCTCATCTCCCTTCACATGTGCTTTAAGATACAAGGTTTACTTATTTCTGCGTCTAGAGATGAGTAATCTGGTTTGGGATGGTAATACAGCTGAAATAAGGAAACTTGAGTTCAAATTATTCCCTTCCCCATCTGAAAGTTAACATCAAGGGGTACAGAGTAATATACTTAGTACTAAATCATCTCATTGCATCCCATGGAAGGGAAGCCTCTGCTGCCTCATTGGTATGGTACATGTTCCTGTATGGCATGTTGAAATGATATCCAGTAGCTTAGGTGGGCAGAGAGGCAGGAATAAATTTGAAATATACAGATGAGATGGAAAAGCTTGCGTGGTCACAGGCAATAAATAACAAAAGGAGCTGCCACGCACAGGGTTGCCTGTCTGGCAATCTTTAAGTAGCTTGCATAGATCTGAGAGCATATGTCACAATGTTACCCACTTGATGGCTTCTGTTTCAGACAGATAAGTCTGACTGAATTCTTCACTTCCTCTCCTGAAATAGCTGTGTAATGTTAATTACTGTAAAACAACCCACCTGGCACCCCGGGGGATGCATGGCATTCACTGCTGTATAAAACATAATACTTTATTGCCTGTATTAACTGGAGGTTAAATGCAGCTGAATGACTACAAGTATTGGAGAAAGGGGGACCCTGGCAATACATCTCCAAGAGGTATTCTGGGCTGAGGGCCGATAATGAAGCGTCTTGAGTTTTATACCTCAGTGGCTTGGCTTTGAGAGGCTTTAGATGTCTTTTCCATCTGCTCACCTTTGGGTGATTGCCTGCATTTTTCCAGATGATGAGCTTTAAACAGGTGCTGTTTTTTTAGTTTTCTGGTTTTCTGGCTTCCTGCTGCTTGTCAGTCTGATTGCTGCAGAGGCGATCTCCGGTTGTCCCCTTTCCCTGTGCTCTTCTTGAGTGCTGGCCTCTGTGTTTTAGAAATCAACACGTAGGAGGCAGGCAATGGTGCATGTGAAGAGGGGGCCTGCCCTTCCCTTAAAGGTTGGTTTCCCTCCAGCCTCCATCTCTCTCAGCTGATTTACTTTCTACTCATCCCCAGCTTAACATCCCTCCATCATGGATGAAGGTTAGTATCTCCTAAGCAAAGCTAGACACCCTAGAAGTGTCTCTTAAGATAACCTCTAGCTGTCATGTGTCTCCTTCCTGTTCAGCTTGCTTGTGTGGTGGGTAGGGAGTACTTAGGTACCAGCAGAAGTGTGTGTGACTGCAAGTCAGTTATCTTTAAATACCCAGTTTAATGGCCCTTCCCCTCTGGACAAGTACTGGAGCAAGAAAACGACTGGATGGATTGGGAAAGCACAGGTTTCACTGTGAAGTCAGTTATAGCACTGGAACTCTTGGTTGGGTCAGCAATCCTGGTTAAACATTGCTTGTTTGTTCACTGTGTAGTTTTTGAACCAAGCTATTGAAGTCCCAGATGTAAAAGATTTGGCTAGATACCCCTTTTGGAATACCTTCTTGAATCTCTTCAGATTGCTACAGCAACAGACACTCATCCTAAAAACCCATCTCAGCATCAAGAGTGCCACAAGCATTGCCTGTGGTTTGGGTTCTTTTTGCCTGGGTTTGTTACTTTTTATTATTTTTACTTTTTTTTTTTTGAAGTTGCACTTCTTGCTCCCACATGTCAAATTGATTTTGCAAAATACAAATTAGGAGCTATGCACATTATGGAAAATCAAAATAATGCTGTCTTAAGTAGAAAGGTCTCCAAAACTCTGGAGGTCAACTCTAGACTGAAAACTATTAGTATGGAAACTAATAGCAATGCAGGTGCAGGCTCTGTTATGTGTTGGAGCAGCAAAGGTTTTGCTCTACTTCTAGCCAAAGTTTTCACCCGGTGTTCTGTTCTCTTGGGTACTGTGGAAGAAAAAAAAGCAAGTGAAGAACAAGTAACTGAGCATCCACATTAATTTCTTCATATGTGAATTAATTTACAGCTCAAAACCCAGCAGCTATGTTGAGACAATAGATTGCAGCAGCCCCAAAAGACCATTTGAGGTGTTTCATGGTGATAATTTTTCCTTAAAAAGTGCCTATAAACTCATTGATCTTCAATGGAATCCTAATAAACTGCTGGCTTTAGAAAGCTTATCTGCTTTCTAAAATGTCTCCAAATAGAAATTTATTATTATATGGATAATTGCAAAGCTTCCAAAGGAACCATTCAAATAAGCTAAATATTGGTCATGTAGAGAAACAACATTCTGACAGTCATCTTTGTTCTCACCTATTTTTTTTTTATTTACCACACAATGAAAATGAAAACAAAAATATATACCAGGGTATTAATTCCAGGCTAGTACCTTTATTGTGTTACCAGCTTGATTGAGTTTCCCTAGCAATACATACTCAGTAATTTTCAGTAGTTCCAGTTTAGTCATAATTTGTTTTAATCCTTACACAGAGCTTTTCTACAGATGTATTGAGAACATAAACTTGCCAGAATTGTGGTCCATCTGATTCTGGCACTGTCCAGCAGATGATTTATTGGCAGAAGAAGTAAATTTCTGCAGTAGCAGATACAAGAAATCTGATTTTCATACAGTGATGATCTCATCAAAATTTCTGATAGTTTCTGCTAAGAATGTCACTGTAAGGCTTTGTCTCCCTTTGTCTCCCATTACTTTATTTTTTTGCTGTCAATTAATAATCTTTCAGGTATTTTTACTTACATTTGTGCGTTTATGTATATATAATGTGTGTATTTGACTCTCTTGGCTTGTCTTCTCAGTGGTTTTAGGTGGCTAAGAAGCAAGCTAGTGCTAGTTCTTACTGTGTAAGTTGCTTTTTTGACCAGATACTACTACTCAATCCATGTAAATGCCTGCTGTCTTTGAAGACCCAGGGATCTATTTGCTTGTCTGGGAAGATAAATACTTTTCAGTATTTTTGTTCTTTCTCTCAGCCTCTCTTCACATTAAATTGTGCATCTATTGTACCCTCTTTTATTTAACTTTTAGCTCAATGGTGACTCCTAGGTGTCTCTGAGACCTCTCATTAAGGCAGAGGGAAAAGTACACTACAGAGTGATATTTGGGTCCGTTTCTAGATTCATGTACTGAAGGATGAATCTTAGCAGGTGAACAGCTAGCACAAATCTTGTACCATTACTCTTTTCTTGCCCTCTGCCCTAGGACTGTCTTGTCTTTCTGCCATTAACTTGCCATCATCAAGCTCTGTGTAAGGATTAAAACAAATGATGACTAAACTGGAACTACTGAAAATTACTGATGTGAATCTATAACATGTAGAACCTAGGAAGAAGAATAACTCAATAACTTGGAAATATTTTTTTTCTTCCCCCCATTTAATTTCTGGAAAACAGGACCAACAGAAGTCTTCTTTCATGTCAACTCTGTCAAGTGAAGCGTCTTGTTCCCTCTCTTCTCCTGAAAGCACTTTCAACTCCCAAGAATCATCCTCTTCCTTGACATCTAAAGTGATTCATTCTGAGAGACAGTCTTGGCTTGACCTAGTTAACAGCTCTGCCATGGAAGAAGGTGATCAGCCTTTAACTTTCTGCGTGCAGATCCACTCTGATGAACTGCCAGACATAGACTGTGGAGATGCAATAGAAAGCCAGGATATCCGGCTTTCCAAACCCAGTGATGGAACCCAAAACTGTATTTTAGGTCTGGAAACAAATTGTCTAGCCGTGCCAGATGCAACAGGACAGAGATCACTATCCAAAGGTGAGCTAACAAGACAAATTTCTGCCTTCAAGCCATAAAATGTGGGAGTTCAGGGATTTTCCTCAACTTCCTTTCCCCTTCCTTCATGTTCTTCACTTAAGTTTTCCAGTGGCACATAATTTATAATAAATATTTTCTTTATTGTGCATTAAATATATAACATAGTTTCTAATTGGTAAGTACCTTTACAGTTTTTCTCAAATTTTCTCTATATGTTAAGATTGTAGCCTCTGTATAGAATTCTAACATAGATATAATTTAATAGGTAGCATTTTCATATCTGTCTTTTAGTAGTTAGGACTGAATCAAAATTTTAAGACACTGTTAGCAAAATGGAATACGTAGAAAGAGGTGAACATGGAGTCAGGTCAATTCTGTTTTGAAAATAGAAGCACTTGCCTTTACTTCCAGTACATAGTCCCTATTTGTTTCATTGAGCTTCATTGTAACCAAGAGGAAACAACTGCAGTCCTGATTCAGAAAGTCCATTATGACTGGATTTGTTTAAGCAAATGGGTAGCTGCATAGATATCATCCTACTGGAATGTACTGCTAAATTGAAAAGGTGGCACAATTCCAGAACTTGGCCATTGTTACTATTAATAACTCTCTGTAGAGGGGCAATGCATCTTGCCTTTTGAGCAAATCTTCTTCCTGTATTATAAACACTTGAAGCATAAAAAGCATTTCTTGCATACAATATGCTGAAATGAGAAGACACGCAGAATGAAGTCTAGAGAGTTGAAATTCTTGTAAAGAGCTGAAGTGAGTCCATTGCTGGAAAAGCTGTTTTGTCTCTGTATGATGCAAAACAAAGTTGCATCCAAAAGCTTAGCCTGAAGGTAATGTAAAGAGGGGACAGATGAACAGGGCACTGAGAGCTGAGTCTCATAAATGATAGTATAAGACACATTGGCTACGTTTTCAATCCCTTTTGTTTTACAGATACCAACACCTTTAGTTTGTCATGTTTTTTTCTGTTTAAAAAAAGAAAAAAAAAAGGAAATCAAGTGAAGTACGGATTTTAACAAATGTGTAAATTAATTTCAGAATGTTTTGCACTCAGCTTCATCTTCTTGACTGCTCTTTTAGAGACATCTGTAGCCATGAAGATAAGTGGGAAGTAAAACCGAGAGTAAGCACATGTACTATTTCAATGTGGTGGAACAGAGTGGATGTTCTGAGAGTTCCCATGGAATCTAATACCCATAAACTCTGACATTACACGTAGTGAAATGGCTAGGGCTGACAGAAATGGGGTACCGAATTAACATGTCACAAAGACAGAGTAAATGCACTGGCTTTTGTAATTTAATCTTCTGGGATAAATTTGACCAAGTAATGCCTTTGGGAATGGTTAATAGATACATTCAGGTGGTTTGTTGGAGTGTAGGCAGTGTATGGCATGGTGTTGTATAGATCCATTGGAACAAGATTCAGTAATTGCTCTTCAGACATCTAAACTTTTGCTTAGATTATGCTATTCTAGTGTTGTCAGCAATCCTGTAATTGTGCATAGGTTAATGTTTTCCATCATAATGTAAGGATGAGAAGTACTTTTATGGATGGTCAGAGAATTAGCATGATATATTCATAATAATTTAAAGCACAGTTTGATTGACTTAGTAATACATTACCTATAAAAATGGGATTAAAATATAAATCAAGACATATTTTGATATATACCTGCCATTCGCAATGTGGTTTAATTTTCCCAGAATTAGTCCTGGAAAAATGAGTCCTTCCATTGCTCAATGCTTAGCTGATGGCCATCAAAGATCACAGAAGACTTCCATTCTAACCACACCAGTGATTTCTGGAATTCCAGAAATAGATAATTTAAATGAGACAGTCACTATGGAAACTGTATAACCTCACTAGTTACTGTCTGCATAGTAACTTGTTGTTGAGCAAGTAAGATGTACACATACACGCATTTTTCTTTCCAGTATCAGCCTGTGCAATATAGGAAGGGGATGAAGAGTGCTGATGTGTGGGGCTTTTGTACTTCTTTGTGCTCCCCCCACTCACCCTTGCATTGGCCATTGGAAAAAAGGAGATTAGTGAAGCTATTCCAATTTGAGAATGAGGTGGAAAAAAGGATTAAAGTAAAGTAGCATTTCAGTTCCGAATGAAACTTATCAGAAAGGATGCAAATCTGATTCAGTGGCTTATTCCCCAACAGTTTCCCACTCCAGGTAGTTACTAAGGATGTGAATGGAAATGAAGTGGGTGTAAAATCTAGCTGCAAAACCTCATGGTTTACAATAACTATCAAGAACACCATTTTTATATGATGTGAAATAAGAATGCATATCTCAGTGGTTTGCTAGTGCAATCACATTGTTTTCTATGTAATGCTTATGAATAGTGCATTTCTGACAGCTTGTCATGTTTTGGAGTAATGGGACTGTGTCCAGAAGGAGACAGGTCCATCTTGCATTGGCATCTGACAGTCAAGTTGACCCTGCTGTAACCAGAACATTTATGGGATCTTTTAATTCACTCCTCACAGAGCTTTCATGTGTGTCCATTCTCTCTCCTCTCTGGGAGGACAGAAAAAAACCTGTCATGCATTCTGCTGTGTGGCTGCATTCTGCTCAGTAAAACCTCAGAAGGAATCACTGGTTATAGTTGATAGCAGCCTAGAATAGAGGTCAAAGTCTTCAAGAACTGAAGAGTTCACTTGTGCTGGCAAAAGTCAGAAACTGAGGCCAGTGTGAGAAAAGTTGATGCCTAGAAGGAGGAAAGAGTAGCTGTGGCTTTGTGGGAAGAGCTTATCTTGAAAATACAAATTTAGTGAATTAACTAGTGAAGAAACCTCACTGATGAGTTAAAAATGAATGAAAGGCTTCTCAGAGATAAATGCATGAATCTCTGTAAGAGAAACAATAGCTTCAACTAAATGGTCATAGATTATTTTTCCAGTGAAAATTGTTTGAAGAAATCTGCTAAGCAACTGTAAGTGTCTGGTGCAAGGAGATGTACCATATGATATTTTAATTATTTTTTCAGCCCCTATTAGTTATGCTATGACCATTCTCAGCCTTAATTCTCAGAGATGATTAACTGGGGAGAGGTTATGTACCAGAGGGTAAAACAAAGTTACAAAAAAGAGCCTTCTCTTTTGAAAGCAGTTCAGCCTTAGGTTTCCTTTTATTTTGTGAATGTATTTAGTATTTCCTTGTTGCAGTTTGCTACATGCACAATGAAAAACGATCCAAAGCTGACTGTGACACAGAAAACATGAAACAGTTTAGAGTACAAACATCTACCTGACTATGTGGTCTGTATCTAAAAACTGGCCTTGCCCCATCTTGAATGGTGAGACATGTTCTACAGCCAAACTCCATTCTTTCAATTTCTTCTAGCAACTACTGGACCAAAAATTATTTGACTACAATGCACCACCACCATCACCAAATAATATGATAACAAAAGGAAGCCATAGAAACTGAGATCTCTCTATAAGAGAAAAGGAATGTGTATTTGTATTTATTTAGGGTTCTTATACTGTAATAATAACATCCTTCCTTGCATTTCCTGAGGGTTTTATGATCAAGTGAAATTAATGTGTCTTGGCATGGAATTTTTTTGCTTCTGTTTTATTTATTCTACTTTAACTTACAGTTGCTGGTAGAAGACTGGTGTGTGCCAATACTTTGAAAAACCTGGAAAGATTTTCAAATACCACTTGAATTTTATCTGGGTTCATTTTACAGGAATGAGTTGGTTAAATAGGATCTACATGCAATCAATTCCTTCTTTTCTCAGAACTGACATCCTCTTCCCCTCCAGAGTCTGCCAGTAATTGCCAGAACAGATTCTCTGGAGTGCACAGGTCCTTTTGTTCCTTCTGGAAAAGTTACAGAAGTTACAGAAAATGGCTAAACCATGGCTGAGGCTGGTCAAGAAATGCTCTGATGGTGAGAAGAATTGTGTAGAGAAAAACTGCGCTTGAATTATTATTTTATTTCTCATCAAAAAGGTTTTGGAAATCAAAGTGAAAATTACAATGTCAGGGTTTTCTGAACTCTCTGAAAAGGAGATAGATTGAGTTGTTTCAAGTTCAGTCAGTTTGTTGAAATGCCATCCCTCACTTCAGAGTTTACTGTACTGTTTCATAGTCAAGAGCATCCAACTGTTTGTGGCAACATACTTTTCCTTTTATTTCTCCCCACTCTCTCCACCTTTAGTTCTGGTTTTGCCAGTGAAGAGTTTGCCTAAGCTTTGCCCTCCTAATTAAGACATTTTCTGTCTTTCCTCTTCTGTAGTTCTTTGCAAAATGTGATTTCCCCAAGGTGTTATCATAATCCCGTTGAAAAGTTTACTACTGCTATAAAGAATGGATGGATGTGGGGTGGTGCATGTAGGTCAGTAAGGCCAAAAGTAATTTAGGATTTTTTTTCTCTCCTCTCCCCAGCATGGGTCTATACATGGTCCCACTGGCAGAATCACTAACAGAGGTGTTGGCACAGCTACAGGACAGGAGGAAGGAGCAGATTTTTTTTCCTAGGATTAATACACAAGTTGAGAGCTGTGAGATCTCAATGAACAGAACAAGTGCTTATAATTCAGATTAGATTTAGTAAAATATGTTATATTGAGGTTGATTTACAACACAAAATGCTCTTATTGCCAAATATTAACAATTTCCATATTTTTACTGCTGGGAAACAATCAGCATGACTTTCCACAGCTGCTTTTTTAAAAGATCTGGATAATTTCAATTTTTTAGGTTTAAAGAACATTAAAGTTGAGATTTCAGGTAGGTTTCTGTACTGCTGCTGCAAGGTGGGGAGTCTCAGTACCTTGATGTGTCCCACCAAGCTGGCAGTTTGCCAACAGTACGGTCGGAGATGAAAACTGAGGAGATGAAGAGCTGGTATGTTGAACCTCTGGCAGCTTGCTCTTGTCAATTATATCTCCTATTAGTTAAAAGGAAGTTCCAGATAAGTGGCATCAAGCTACAAAATCATGTTTTACTCCTCCTGAAACAAAATTTTTCAGAAGTTCTGGCTTACCTGAGTTATTACTTCATTTTTCTCATCCCAACCTAAAAGATTTCTTTCTGCTGAATGTTAAAATATTTCAGGGCAGAACTTCCCTTTTTATTAACACTGGTTCTTTTCCATTTTCCCCACTGTGAAGTGGGGAAAAGTTGAAAGAACTACACAATACTACAGATTTTTTCCAGAATTGCTATGAAGCTTATCAGACTGTGAGGCTTGTTAGTGAAGGCCATGGTGAAAGGATCTCAACAAGACTGATCCTTCCAGTGACATCAGTTAACAGAACTTCTTAAAGTTAATTCTGATAAGGGGAGGGAAAAGTATACAATGCATGTGTTACCTTGTGTGCATGTACATGCTCATAGATGCACCCAATATGTAATATCCTTCCACTGTTGTTGTTTGTTCCTTACCACTAATCTTTCAGCAGGTCCTGAGAGAAAAATGAATATATTTTATCTTTAAAACAGGATGAGATAAAGATATGCTGTCATAGCATTTCAGTTTCCTATCTTGCATGCCTGAGGCTAAAAGTGCTTAGCTTGAAGAGTACTGGTAGAAAATATTATATTTTGAATATTAAATATTCAATATTAATATTATAAAATATTATATTTTGAAGTGATTTTGAATGTGCCTTATGTTAGCTGTGTGACCTGGATGGAAAGACTCACTCCAGAGCACTGCTAGTGGGACACAACCTGTCCATGTTATTAAGAACTGTTGCCAACAGAGTATATCTACCATGATAAACCTTAGGAGGTGAATAAAGCTCAGAGTAAGGGTGGTACATTTATCTTCGAGAGGCTGACACAGAGAATCTTTAATTTTTAAACCAGGACCTGAGCTTGTGTACTAAATGTTTGGGGTTTTTTTGTATAAATTTTTACTTCATGATGGAAATCAAATATTTTGTAACAATTTAGTAATATGGTGTGGACAACCCAGGCTTCATACGAAGAATCCAAATTACTGCTGCCTAAAAATATGGAAGAGGTGAATGCCTGTGCTCCAGGTGGAGGGGAATTAAGCAATATCAGGTTCTGGGAAAATGTGATGTGAATGTTTGAATCTGGAGAAGAAGTCATGTCTGTGCTTAAGCCTTGAGCCACATTGCTTTATTTCTATTATCCAACCTGAACTGGATGTTTTGTAGGGAAAACCAGAAAGCAAACTATAGGTACTTTTGTGGCATTGAGAGGCTTGTGAAATAATAGAATGCATGGATCTGTGAGCAAGCTAATATGTTTTCTTACCACAGGTCATTTTATGATCTTGTTAATTGTTTGCAGACATAATCCCTCTCCCCTTCCTTCATTATCCTTCCCCTTTTTAGATTTACAGCATCAATATAATAGTGTGTTCAGTGGCACCTTCAAGCCTCTAACACATGGGCTTCTGCAGCTTGAGCTTGGCACAGGGCAACTCAGGAACCAAGATAAAAGCCCAGGCAGGTATCAGTCTAGCCTTCAGTCTAGCCTTAATTTATAGAGGTCTGTTGGCAGAAATACTCTTTGTCAATAGCAACAGCATATTCTTCTGTACAGAAGCATAATATTAAGAGAATGTTTTGTTATTATTTAACTGTTGTGGCAGAAGTTCACTGCTTATTGGTGTAAACAAAGATGGAGAACAAAGTACTATATGACTCATACCTTCCTCTAGACAGCCTGTAGGTTTCACTCATTTTTGCTTTCCAACTCTTTCCTGAAATCCCTTTTAGCTGCTTCACTGTCACTCCCTTAATCCACCCAATTTGATGAATCTGGAACACTCCTTTCCCTTTGAAATTACCTGACCCTGATCAGTCCTTCTGGGGGTAGGCGTGGTGGAAGGATAAAAAATAGAAAAGGAGTTTAAGGTTGCATTTTGGAAGGAATGAAGGAACTGAGTGTGTCAGTCATCATATGTAATATCCAGGAGCCTTTTGTTGGGATTTTCTGCCCTCAGCTCCCCTTTTTTGTCTTCAGTGAGTTTTTCTGTCCTCCTTACCTTTGTCTCGGTAGTGTTCAGTGAGGGTGTTTTTATCATGCTTGCTGCTTTGTAACTTTTTTTTTTTTTTTTGTGATACTGAGGAGCCTCAAAAGATACTAATGTGGCCTCAAAAGATAACTGGAGCAAAACCTTCAAGTATCCCCATGGCTTGACTGTTTTTTTAAAGGTGCTGGACAAGACCAATGCATTTTGTTTTTTCTTCTTATCTATTCCTCGCTGGATATCCTATAAAGGCCCATTTATCTTTCAGAGTGATACTGTGCACAGTCTTGATGGGTGATGTTTACTGCAGAGCTGAGCCAGCCCTGGGCAGGAGCTGGCTAATGGAACAAACAGCTGCTTCATCCCAAGAAAGTAGGCAGGAAACCAGTTATAATTACGAGCCTCATGACATAAACCGACAGTTTTCAGGAAATATTACTGCTGTGTATTATTCCTTACACTTGCATTTTTTTTCTATTTCCTGCAGCTTGTTAAATATACAACGGTTCTCCTTTTCCTTCCCCAGCACTGTACCGATGTTGGACGCTATATTTAGCTCTTGTCAAGTTACAGCAGGCTTTTTATAATCACAAAGTAGTGAAAAAAAGGCCAGCAACACAGTAAGGGCAAATATTTGTAGCATATCATAAACCTTTCTTGTAATCTAAATATTTGGAAAGAATGGGGCTGTAGGAGGATGCAGTTCTTTTTAAAAGATTGAGAAGACAAAAAGCAGCCTCTTAAATGTGCTGACATGTTGGATAAGACTTTTTGCTGTGGCATAAGTGGACAAAGAACCTTCTTCCTTTTGTTCAGAAAGTCACCTGATGGAAGCTGATTTTAAAAAGCCAATGTTAAGCTTGTCATTATAAAAAAAAAAACAAAAACAAACAGCTGGTTCAACTGGCACATGGAGGACTGCAGCTGACAAGAACCACCACCATCATCCCTAGAAAAATAAGAATGTATGTTATCCCAGTGGATCTTGAGGGACTCATTAGCACTCTGAAAACACCAATTGTTTTAACCTTTTCCTTTAGCAAACACTGAAGCAGAAAAGCTTGCAGTGTGGATTGAGGAACAAGAAGTGAGTTGCACAGTCTGTTGCTGTAAATGGCTTTCTGCCAAAACACCCCCACATATGCCTGCTACAGTTTTAGTTTCTGACTGTTCATTTTTAAGTTGGTTTATTCTGAAAAAAAAGCCTTTGATTCAGTTTTGATCCTATTTTATGCTATTTTATTCTCAGCTGATTGCTAGCTTTTCCTTTCATGTCCTCTCTGTCATGAAAGATGCTGCAGCTGGGGAGCCATCAGAATAATTAAGGTGGAGATAATCAAGACTTTGTTGTGAGGCACCACAGGCAAATTCTGTACTGCAGTCTGTAAAACCAGGAGTTAAGTATCACGTCCCCCAGGAATTTCTATTTTAAACTGTTTTCTACGGACATTCTTTTAGGGCTGCAGAAATGTTCCTACATTTCATTTCATTGCTCAATATTCTTAAAGTCTGGTTTCAACAACTATCAAAAGCTGACAATGAATCTGTACACCAAACAGATTTCAACCTATGAGTTGACATGCAGAAATGCAACTCACTGTGTTTAGCATGTAGGAAATGGTGAATGGGTGTAAGTGGTATCAAAGTTGTTTTCATTCAAATGTAACATTACTGAGATTTATTCAAAGTCTGTGGAATATTTCAAGCATTAGAGCAGCAGTCTGTCAGTAGAAATACAGGTTGTATCTGTTTGGATCATGATTCAATTCTTAAAAACATCCTAGTTCTGGTAGTACATCTTTCTCATATACATTATTACCCTATAAATTAATATAAAAATTGCCCTTGGTTTTAACTCTAATATTTTTTACTTGGCTAAGTGCCTTTTTGGTGGCTGAACTTAACATTCCTGCTATCTGGTGCCATATTCATGTTCTCATACCCAATTTATTTTTTGCAGATCAGAATAAATGTGATGATGATGAGATGGAGAGACTTTACAAGTCATTAGAACAAGCAAGCCTGTCTCCCATTGGTGATCGTCGGCTGTCAACGAAGAAGGAGCTCAGGAAGTCATTTATCAAACGCAGCAAAAACCCTTCCATTAATGAGAAACTCCACAAAATTCGAATGCTGAACAGCACATTAAAGGTGAGGTCACAGAGAGAGCCAAGGAAAAGCCTGAGAGAAGCATTTTGGCTGAAAAAAGAAGCAAGCCTAGATTTCAGCCAAAATCTAATTACATTTTTGCTTAAATCCTCTGAGAATTTGGTTAAGTTTTTGAAACTG
This sequence comes from Calypte anna, assembly GCF_003957555.1. Taxonomy (NCBI): domain Eukaryota; kingdom Metazoa; phylum Chordata; class Aves; order Apodiformes; family Trochilidae; genus Calypte; species Calypte anna. The sequence continues at coordinate 29,338,700 of NC_044246.1, forward strand.
TTTTCTACTTCATTCTGAATACTGATCTGTTTTGTGTTGTTAAATCTGAAATGGAAGCAGAGGTAATTGTTCAGAAGGGACCCAGGGACCCCTCATGCAGAAGTTGCAGCCCATCTGAAAAATTTAATAAAGAAACCTTCTCTTAGCTGGAAAACTTGCAAGCTTGGCTGAATGCACTAAACAGGGGAGCCTTAAAAAAGGAAGAGCAGACAAATTATATTGATGATAAAGGACATGAAAAAATGACCCTGAGCTAAAAAAAGTTCTTGTTATGTGATTATTGGAGAATGTACAGGATGTGCCAAAGCTATTGTAAAGACCTCCTGTAACTAAAATATTTTAATAACAAAAGCATCCTGCTTTTATGTTGGAACCATATCATGAACTGGAGGGGTTCAGAGGGTGTTCTATGAAAGGGTCAGTGAATCTCTCTCAAATATGGGGATTTATGAGGTTATTTACTCACCAACATCAAGTATCTTGGGATTTCAAAGCCTGCTTCTGAATGGTACCAAGGGAAACAGAAAGCTTAACCATAACATTGAAATTGAAAGAAGAATAAATGCAAACCTGGGTTTTCACTTGCTCCCTTTTGAATGCATTATTAGAAGCAGGAATTGAGCAAACTCTTTGAAGTCCATGTATTTGGCTTAAGGCATTGTACACTGGAGAAATGCATTAAAAACCTCTCCTATCAGTACAATCACTGATTTGATTATTTATTGCAATGGGAGGGCTGGCTTTGGCACCCCCAGCCTCTGTTAAACTTCCTGAAGGTTCAGTTGAAAAGACAAGTGGAAACATAGTTATTCTCCTTGCTGTAGGGCTCTAGGCTCTTCTAGGCTCTGTATGAGACCTGATGAATTCTCTTCTTGGTATCAAAAAGTCTTCAATGACCTGGTATTGACTACAGCAGTATTCATCTGCATCAGTAATAAAGTGAGCCTATCATATAGTTGAGTTTAAAAAGGGACACCTGCTTTATGTGTCAGGAAAATAAATTATGGAAACAAACTGCAATTTTTATCTCAGTTAGTAGCCTCCCTAATACATCTATGAAACAGTACAAACAGTGTCTTGTGGGACAATCAATTTAATTAGCATGGAGCTGACTAGAAGCCTAGAAGTCTTACTGCCAGACACGAGCTTTCCATCGACTTAATATTGGAGGTATTTTCTAAGTTGTGATTATCAGTGTTTATAATCTTAAGCTTGTCTTACTGCTTATACTTAATGTGCAAAATAATTTTGTAGTGTTCATAATGTTTGCAATGTGCTGATTTTTTTTCTTCAAAGTGAGAACTTGAAGGATTGACAAGACTAATATAGAACAGACATTTTCTTACAGACACAGAGTTCTGTATTCATCAGTGTTTAAGTTAGCTTATCTGAAAGGCAAATGCCAGCAGTGGGAATGTGCCATATTCTTTGCATCAGTGGGATTCTGTGGTTGTGAAGTCAATTTTCTGAACATGAGATATTGGTAATTTAAAAATCAGGAAAATTTTGTGTCAGATCCGTATTTACTATGCTTTATTTAAAACCCTAGTAGTTTGAGACAAGTGATTTATGCAAGATTCAGTGCAATTTAAATTTTGGACTTTTTTACTGCACCTCTTAACAACAGATTAATGTTGCTGCCACAATATATGATTAACAAGACATGCTTTGGATAGTTTGGAAGAGAGGGAAGCTGTGTGCAGATGCATCACAGGCTTTATGACTGTGGGAAACAGACATAGTGCTACAGGATCATTCCATGGCACATATTTTTGCCAACAGTTTTGTCCACTGGAAATATTCTTTTCCTTTTATCTCCCTATCTCTTGTGCTTCTTTTAGGCTAACTGTGCATACCTCTGCATCAATGCTTGAAACCCTTTTACAAGAGCTGACTCTAGGTCTTGAGGGTCAGACCTTTGTAAACTTTTGAACAAGTTTTTGTCTTTCCAAAACAGCTCAGGATTCATGGGGATTATCACAGTTGATAGTTCATTAAAGTAATAGTGGGATATGGATGTGTGAGCAGCCACTGCCTGCTATCTGGAAGTGTCATAGATGTGTGGGAGTATTTTCAAGGTGTTTTCAAGGCAACCTCTAGCACAGTGTCCTCAGGCATGATGAAACCAGTGGCAGCAAGAGAAGTGAGAACTATTGGAGATGGTGAGAACTATTCCATTGCTGTCACACACAGACTTGGGGAGGATGGAGCTGAGCAAAAGCAGTAAAGGTTTCTTCTTCCACTAACTGTGACTGCTAACTAAGGCTTCTTTATCCTGTGATCCCTGCATGGATAGGCAATAGGGGCTGGAAAAGCAAAGTGGTTTGCTATGTCAGAAAATGTGAAGACATCAACAAGTGTAAACACCTGAAAGAAGGGTGCAAAGAGGAAGGGGACAGGTTCTTTTTGGTGGTCCCTGGTGAGAGGGCACAAACCGAAACACATCCGGTTCTCTCTGAACATCAGGAACACATTCATCACTGGGAGAGTGACTGAGATCTGGGAAAAATTGCCCAGAGAGTCTGTGAAGTCTCTCTCTTTGGAGATATTCAAAAGCTATCTGGACATGGTCTAGGTATACCTGCCTGAGAAAGGAGGTTGGACCAGATGATGTCCAGAAGTCCCTTTTGACCTCAGCCATTCTGTGATTCAGTGACACACAGAGTTTTAGTCTCCCTTTATCAGTGACTGTTCATCATTTAGGATCACATCAGGATGCCCACAATATATGGTCTGAACTGTTCTTGTCTAAAAGTAGAGACCAGATTTGTTAGTAGTATCTGGCAGGAGATGTATTAGCAGCAACATATGCTTTAGCTGCACGTAAACTCAACTGCCAAGTCTATGGATTATAGCCAAAATTATTTTCTGTCTAACTCTCAGAGCATGGACATTTATAATGTGGTCAGGGAATAAGTATTTTTTTGCAAAGTTGAAATTGGTGTGAAGTACTGGCAAAATTGCTGTTGTGTTTAGTTTAATGCTAGTACTAACTTCCAAGACAGTATAGCAATGCTTAATTTTCATGTGAATCTCTCATAAAATTTTGCTAAGAATCCTGTAAAACAAAAAATTCTACATGAAATCATAATCTTGCATTCAACTGGGGCAAATTTCTGCCATGGGCTTAACTTTGATGATCTATGTTCTAAAAATGGGAACAAGTTGCTAGGAGGATGGGTAATTGACCATGTCCTTGTGACAGGGTTCTCTAATGTTCCCGGAGTGTTTTTGTTTCAGACAATGAGCTTGACAGTTTCTGTGGGAAATAACTAATTGTTCTCTTCCTAGTGTAAGGAACATGACCTGGCCACAATTAACCAGTTGCTAGAGGACCCAAAGTTGACAGCAGTGAAGTATAGAGAGTGGAGGAACACAAATATCATGCTGGTCCAAGATATCTATCAACAGCAGGAAGTCCAGGATGTGTCGACAGAGAATAGCGAGGAACAAGAGATGACTCGACAGCCCATCATTGAAAGTGCTATCTGAGGCCATGGTCTGATGCTTCACTGCAAGATTCTTCCCCATGAGTCTTCAAGTACAGGCAATTTAAACTGTTGCATTTTGAGGTTTGTTTTTTCCAAGTGTTCATCAAGAGGAAAACAATCCTTTCTGCAAAGCTTTAATTCTTCCTGCAAAACTCATGTCAAGTCAAAAGGGTGAATCCCTCGAGTTAAAAAAGCATGCCTGCACTTGGACCGTGTGCCTGAGAAGGCTGTTCTAAGAAACAGAAATATTTTTTCATCTCGGGAGAAGTAAACTATTAAGTCCAACTCCTGCAAGCCACAGAACTGTATAATATGAACTGGATATATGTGAGTTCCCTGGGGTTGCTTTAGCCATGTAACTTACTGTTAAAGGAAGCTACAACAATGCCAGAAAGGTTTACTCTACTCTCTACCTTTTTACCCTGTAAGGTAACTTGATGTATGAATTTTTATCTCTACGCTCATTCACTTTCACCACGCTTTTGGTTTAAACTGAGACAAAGAGAGTAGTAATTATGCATGAGTTTATACTACAGATGCTGTCAGGCACCTAGTTTGTGCTCTGCCTGATGTTTTATGAGTTCCAAATTTATTCATGGACTAGATCAAGGTATTGTCTTTCTATGTGAAGAAAAGAAGGTCTCTCAATGTTTGCTAACATGCAATTTACTATTCAGTGAGGCAGCTAATGCTTCAACAAGTTTCAACTTTTCTTATGGACTTGGCAGAATTCCTTGGAAGATTATTTTCTTCTTTCTTATTCTTGACAATTGTGAATATATAAGGTACAAGTTCATCCCAGATCCTACTTAGAAAGCTGATCAACTTGACAAGGCAGAAGCTAAATCATTAAATTCTTGATGTGGATCTGAATGTGTACAACATAGCTGCATATATTTTTGTAAATATATGTCATTTTATGGCTTATATGAATGTGATTATGTATTGTATATCTGTTCTATTTATATATATATTTATATATGCTGATTTTCCTAGTGTAGATAGGGACACATGGACCAGACCAACTCAGATGAGAATGCTTACAGGTTGGCATGAAATGCCTCTTTGGTTTTTGTTCCATTATGAATCACAGTAAAAACTCTACAACTGAGACTATCCTGGGGCATCTGCTGTAGCTTTGATTTCTGCCTTTCTACCTTTGAGTTTTAGATGTAGAAAATCTGTAAGGTTTAGATTAAGAAAAACTATTTCTAGAAACAGTTTTTACTGTTTCTAGAAACTGTATGGCATTTCTGGAAAGTTTCAGGATTCCCCTATGGGCAATAAATAAATGTATTTTAAGATGTTTTGCTGCAGGATTATAATTTTTTTACTTCATTGTTCTTAGAACAGGTTTGGGTTTTTTTGCCTCCCCATTTTATGCATATGTAGAAGTAAAAGGAACCTTGCAAAGTGCTGTCTTTTGAAAAACAAGACAGCCCACTGTTCTCAAATTAATGCCACCATAGGAACTGAGGCAGTTTGCACTTCTGTAGCTGTTTCAGAAACGCATTCTTTGTTATTAGTTTTCAACACAGTTTATCTTTTAAACCAAAATATACTGTACAAATGCAGCCATATTTAGCTCTCTTTATACATTTTATGTTTTATCATAACTTGATTGAGAAAACTGTAGTCAATGGTGTTACTGGGAACGTGAAATTTTTTCCACCTAGGTAGCGATTTCTGACTGATAGTACATTTTTAACACTCAGTGGCCTCCCTTTTAAAGAAGGGGATGTGGAGTTACATTCCAGTGCATCCAAAAAGGGCTGTAGTGAGTGTGAAAAGTGAGGAGCAGATGTTAAGCTACAATAAAGGGGAAACAGCATGAAGAATGTAGGCTCCTTTGATACAAGTTTGATGGGAGAGGATCAGGGGAAATGGGGGCTGGTTGAATGCAGAAAAAGGACTATGCTTGGGATAGCACTATAGCTTCAGGTAGGAAAGGGATTTATCAATGTGAAGGTAAGGGCTGATACTGACTCAGGACTTAATAACTGGGGCTACTCTGCCAGTGAGGAATGAATGTTAGCTGAGACCTGGAAGTGGGTGACAATGACTAAATGAGGAAGCAGGAGTAAAATCCAGGTTGGCTAAAAAGAAAACTGTTTTCAGGAAATTAACATGAGTGGTGATTTCATCGCTTCAGTAGTTCTAGCTGGAAGTTGTAGAAATTAAGCAAGCTCAGTACCTGTTGCAATTTGACTTAGAGATAAATTCCTAAAAAAATCTCTAAAACTGAGCCAATTTTAAGAATTTTTTATTATTATTCTTCCACCATTCCTAGAACACCCTCTGAACAGTAGACCTCTGTGGGTGTCCTACTCCTAAATAAAATTCTTCAAAGAAGATGCCCAGGTGGGAGAGGACTAGCCCTTCAACTTGACTTAATGTCAATAAACTGAGCCCACAGTGAAAGCTAGTAGTGTAGGGATTAATCTGCTTGGTCCACCTCAATTTAAACTAATTTGAGTTGAATAATTGATAAATAATGGAGATGAAATTGAATGTACACTTGAAGTTTTCTCTTGCAAGTGCAGACCTCTATTTCTTATGAAATAAAGTATGTTAACAACCTATTTCTTCAAAAACTTCTTCACTTAGATCTTAATAACAAGCAAGTGCTCAAGTGGCCTCTCAAACTGAGACAGACTAGTCAGTGCCTTGCAGGTTTGAGCAAAGTTCTAATTAACTCCATTTACTGAAGCAGATTTGCACTATACAAAGGAAAGCATTATGTGGCCTGCACATGTTGTGTTGGCTCTTTTCACACTGTGCTTGTATAAACATAGACAAAACAGGTTTCCAAAATACAGAGACAGAAAAATATCCTCAAACTACCCAAATTCTGCTTCTGTTTTTTATAAGATTATGTAGCTTAAAATAGCTTTTCAATGACTCAGATGGCAACTAGATACTTATTGTTGAACTACCGAGTTTCTGAGAACCTGCTGAGGATGGGCTGCATTGCCCTCTGAAAATTGCATAAAATTCTTGTCTATGAATTATGAAGTTGTTATTTTAAGAAATTTCTGTGTGTTCAAGAAAATAAATGTATGAGTTTTATGTAAGTGCAATGCTGGGAGTCTATCTCCATTCTCTTCAGCTACTATTCGGACCCAAAACGAATGGAAAGTTTGGGGAATGTGAAATTAAAATTGTAATAAAATAGGATTCAGTTTTTGTCACAATCAATGTGACAGTTTTCACTTGGTTCATCATTTGTCATTGGGCTGCACAACAAGATGAAAGCCATAATCAGAGAAAGAAGCACGAACAGGCTGAGAGCTACAACAGGTGGATGCAGCAGGGAGAGACCTTGGAAAGAGAAACTTGGACACTTCTGTGCTCCACTTGGTGATGCTTGGGGTAAAAGGTATCTGCTGGTCTGAATTTGGAAGGTCTGCACTGCTGGTTCACAGTGCAGGGAAATTGTGCACACCCGGTGAATGTCTAAAAGCCTTTAACCATCTGCCTCACCAGACTTCTTTTGTGTATATTTTTTTTTTTTTCAGGAAAAAATGTGCATGCACGCACGTGTGCACATGCTCACTTATTCCTTTGTCAGTAAAGCCTTTTGCTATTGGTACAGTTACTGGTGCAGTTATGCAGATTCTGAAGTAACTAATGACAATACCTGATTTCAGCTGTTCCTGCACCCGGTCTCTGCTGGCTTTCTGGAAATCGAATAGGTCTCTTTTGTTGGTGTACATTTCAACAAGCTACAAAATGAGCTGGAATCACATTTCTTTTCTGAAGATGGGAGAGGCTTCATGAGGGGACAGTGACTTGTTTCTGAATCTAGTTCTGATGATTTACAAGTTAATGGGCTTCAACTGAAACAGGAATAAATAACGTGAAACAACATTTTTTCTTCCCAGGTAATTTTATTTTTGCAGAAAATATCTATATTGAGGGAAAAAGGTGATTTAGAACAGCCAGGAGAGGAGGGGAAGAAAAGAAGTGGTATTTTATTTAATATTATCTAGAATTTCAGAATTGTGAAATTATTTCCAATTGCAAAAAAATAGAGCATACTGCATCTGTTATGTGACCCATATGTAAGCTTACATGTCTATTATAGATATAACATGAATACTTGTATTTTTAAACTGAAATTAGCAAGATACTCCATGTAAGCATATTTCGACATAGTTCTGTGAGGAACTCCATATACTGTGATTGAAGTTTGATATGGGAGCTTTACTGTATCAAAGTGACCAATTGCAATGAGGGTTTGCTTCATTTGTATGAGACATATCTTTCTGCTAACAGGAAGCCAAAGTGGTTTTCCTGTGGTAATAGAGCCAACGTGGTATTTCCTGTTTTGTGTGGGGCATTTCAAAGCAGCAGACATTTTAAGATGTCAGTCAGTATTTTCCTGATGGCTTGAAGATTAATCCCATTCCTACCTGCCCCCAACTGACATGTTCTTGCCTTTTTAAGAACCAGCTTCATTATTAACTAAAACAAAAAATGAAATGGAAAAAAGAAAAGGAAAAGCAAAACAAAAAAAATCTCTGAGCTAAAATCAGGCTGAAGGTCTCTCTGCTGCTCATGCGTTAGTGGGAGTTAATCTTGCCAAAAGCTGGGCATTTCAACAATGAAAAAAACCTGTCACATATTGAGAATTGTATTACATTCCTTGAAATTTGCTATGGGAGAAGTTCCAAGACCCGTCTGCTTTGGGAAAATGAATGTTCCAATTTATTTCCTCCTGGTAAAAATCCAAAAGGAGTGGCTTGTATGCTGGCAGAAAGTTAAAAATGAAATATGCGTGTAATTTGTTGATAGTTCAGCAGCCTTGGTGTACTATCTTGAAATGACTGGCTCTAGATGATTTGGCCTTTAAAATAGAAAGTCCATTTCTTTGGGAAATCATTGTAGCTACCACAATGTCTGAGGCTTTTGTACCCCATTTGGCCCACATGAGGTCCATGTTAAGGATGTAGGTGTAGGGCATTTCTAGAGGGCAAATAATTTCTGGCGTCAGAACATAGCTTAGGAGCCATGGATCCGAATTACCTTACAACCTACCCAAATAATTCTGGCTCTTGAAGTTGTGGCAGTTTCATCTTCTCCCACCTAAAAATAAATAGAAGAGGACATATCATGTGCAGAGGAACTAGCACTTAGACTGGCAAAGATGCAGGTAAATCACTTTATTTAACAATGTTTAGCAAATTAACTCACCTCGTGAAATACCAAATATGTATACTAATAGCAGCACTCTTTTGCAAAGCTTTCAGTGCTGAGGACTGGCAAAAAGGAGGAATAGCAATGCCTGTTCTGTTACCCTCTGTGTGGGCAGGGAAAGCCATGCATAGAGGAACATTTGCAAGGCTATCTATTAGGCTGGGGCAGGGCCTGCAGCACCATGAAATACCAAAGCCTAGTTTGATATTTTTTCTGATAAATCTATTTTTTTTCCCCCCACTGGTTTAAAACTCGCAGCATAATGTTTGCAGTCAGCACTGCCTTTTTACTGCTTGTTGCCCACACATGTGCCTTGTTTTTAAAGGAATGATACACACATCTTGCAGAATGAGAGCCTTATGTTTGCACTTGTCAATTAAACACTGAAATGAGAATATTTTGCTCTGCCTTTTTTTTTTTTGTTTTGTTTTTACTTTTCCATGTGGATTTTTCAGTTTACTGCTATGTAATAAAATTAGGATTTGCAGGTTCTTTAAACAAGTAGACTCACATTGGAAGAGACAATGAATGGTTTGACTGAGGAATACCTTCCACTAGTTGGCAATGTAATTTTTCAAGCTGCTGTTAAATTGGTTAATTCTCTCTAATTGGTTGCTGTAGTCACCTGTAAGGAAGAATGTCCTCTTTGGGCAGGCATGGGGTGTTGTTTTTTTATTTTTTTATTTTTCTAAGCTCACAGAGCAGCCTGTTTCAATTAAAAGAGCATTGAGATTCTTGTCAAAAGAATTTCAGTTTAGTTGAACAGGCCAAATGGACAGCAGCACCATGAAGGTGTGTTTCCTAAGAAACAAGCTTATCTAAGGGTTCAGTTGCCCTCAAGGAAGAATGTCCCCACCTCCCTCCGTTTAGCCCATCTCCTACATGCACCCACTGCTTGCTTTGGTCCTAATCCACTCATCATTTGGCACCTCTGCCAGCTCATCTGAGTCAGCAGCAAGAAAGAGACCCATCAAGCTGGATAGTGCTCTACTGTCATGTTGAACAAAATTGGCTTATGGCTCAGTGCTTATCAGAGCCCTCATAAGGGAGGCAGCTGAATTGTGTAGGCAGAAGCATAAGGAAGAAGAGCTGCACAAGATGGAGGGAAGAGGGGGACTTCTTCCTTTTAGGAGCAAAGCAGTAGCTTGACTTAGCATCCCACAAAGCTACAGCTTCACTTTCACCTGGTGATCTTCTCTCTTTTTTCCCCCTACAACACATAGCCGTGAAGACAGCCTGAGGGAAGTTTGCATGCGGGATTAACTGTGATGCCATCTTGTGCTTTTGCTTTCCATGCCTCATGCAGAGCAAAACATTTTGTTTCTGGGCCTGGAAGCCAAACTGTACAAAAAACAATGCTGTATTTCCTAAGGATCCATCCTGGCATGCTTGTGGTGGGAATGTTGGTGCAGGCACTAGAGAGGTAGTGGCTGGGAGGGGAGCACCATGCCTGCACCCATTCACACTTGCTACAAAACCACACCTTGCTGGCTTGTTTTCCTACCTCTTGTTTTCCTCTGGCTTTTGATTTACACCCTCCTGTGGTAGTACAAAATAGAACCACTTCCAAAGTTTTAGAAGAACAGAAATGAGTAGCTCATTATGATTTGGGCATCTTTCTTCTGTTTGCCTCACCAGGCATACAGAGTCCTTGTGAGCCTGGGGTCAACATGCTCAGTGACATCACAGAGGGCAAGATACCATCCATGGCATTTAACCTTATTTCATCACTTCACGTTTTGGAAAGGCTCGGTCATCATTTTTCTGACATTATCACAGGATGTTTCTTTTTGCTGGAAAAGAAGTACCCACTGATAGCTGTTAGGGAGAAAGTTCCTGTGGTGTGTTCCTCTGCTCAAGAAGTGACCTAGCTGTCACTAGGGCATGTTTAAAATTCTCTGACAGAGAATGGGTAGTACATGGCATCCTGCGCATGGTGACAAACTGCTGTTATTCCGATGGGGAAATGTATCTTTCCTCTTTCCCTGCCTGGGCAGAGCTGCATCAGATTCCTAGGTTGGAAACCACTGCTGCTTGCTGCTTCGCAGCCAGTTTTTCTGACAGATAAAAGTGATCCCTTAGCACAGCCTGCTGGCTAGTAGCGATGTAGCAAGCATGGGAGGAAAGACCAGGTTTATAAGAGGGGAAGTAATAGTGTTTCTGCTCAACCTACATCTGAGCAGGCTTTACAGTGAGGTGACAGCCTTTGCTGCAGGTGGGAAAAAGGAGATGTTGTCTGGTCCAGCGGCCTTCTCCAGGCCTGAAACAGAAGTGGGAAACTGAAATCAAGAGCAGCCTGAGGATGAAGAGGCTCTAGGAGGTAAAGGATGTTAATGCCCAAGGGGCCATGGCAGGCATAAGGAAAGGAGAGGTACTGAATCTAAGGAGTAAAAGGTGAGATCACTGCCTTCAGGGAAAAAAGAGGAACCAGTGGAAACCCACAACGTGACATACAGCTGATGTCTCAGGGGATATGATTTTTAGTATCTGGTTATTTAACACTTATTAATCTCAGCCAGTAACTTGCTAAGGCTGTTTTGCAGACCATCCTAAAAGATGAGGGGTGAGAGGTTGGAAGCTGTGGAAAATGCTCCCAGGCTGGTGTTAAAGGCTGTGGCATGTTTATGTCCTTCATGAAATGGATGAGCAAATATAATAGGAACCAAAATCCACTGTCATGCTGTGGCACAGGAAGATGTTGAAAATTCAGCAACAGTTTTTGTGTCTTCTGGCCTTGCAACAGCAACCATGTCCTAGTAATCTATGGCTCTATCTGTGCCCTTGCGGCCCTGCCTTTGAAGTAGAAGATATGTTTCTAAGGTGCATTCTCTTAAAGCTTATTTTTATTACAGGTAGTAAATTCAGTTCACCTCAGCTGACACCTAAGTTCATAAATTATACCAGCAGTGAAGATGACCATGGTTGTGATGGTCTTTCCTGTGTAGTTTGAAAATTTTACTCAGGAAGAGACCCAAATAAGATTTCATACTCCTGTAAATCACATGCACCACCTTTCCAGTTTGATGTGATATATCATCACAGATATATAATATGGATATAATTTGTTTGTGGAATAACTTACCCTGCTCATCTTGCTGATGACAAATGCAGGCAATTCAGGTGGCATGTCTTGTGTGCTGTTTCTGAACTGTGTTTTCTAACACATGAAATAGGATAAATTATGGAGCTGGTTTAAAGAAGCAGGTGAGAGTCTCAGAACTGAAGCAGCAAACAAAGCTCAGCAGTCTGGAGACAAGGACACAAATGATGTATAACTCTTGAAAAGGGAATATGGGAACCTCATTAATTAAGCAAAAGATGAAAGAAAGTCCCATGAGAAATGAGAGGAACAATGAAGGCAGAGATTGTGTGGCAGCACAGATCATATAAAAATCTTAGTGTGAAGGAAGCCTTGGGGAACAAAGTCCAGAAGCAGGAAGGTGTTGGGCTGGTTTGGGAGCATGGCTGCTCTGAGTGATCACAGGATAACCTGGCTGGGCCATATCCCAATCAGGCCCAGATGCTGGGCCAGGAAAATAACAAAGAGTGGGGTCAGCCTTTCCTCTGGCTGCTAGCAACCAAGCTACCTGTTCTTTGACATGATTCTGATTTATGTATTTAGACCCCCAGAGAGCTTCTTTGTCCACACTAGACCTGTTCTACTTGTGTCCTAATTGTCACTTTTGTCAGTATCAACCTTAAATGTAACTTGGTGTCTTTTTAAACCCAGCACTACTGCAGGCTCATCAGTCCTTGATTACATGAGGGTCTACAAAGTAAACAGAGCCTACATACTGCTTCAAGGATTGTAAACATTCCTCTAAACCTCAGCTCCAGTGGTCAGTTTCGTGCCTTGGCAAAGATAGAGACAGAGAGCAGAAATCCTGGATCAGCTCTGACAGAGGAAGTCACAGTTTGACTGTATGAGAAAAAGAGTTGCAAAATTGTTCTTTTGTAATGTACATGGTGACTGGCAAAAAGCACACAGATCCTGTGAAATTGCACAGACTTGGAGACTGGTATCTTGCTTGAGTGTCTTCAGGTAACCTAATCTGCTTCCAGCTAAATAAAGGGACTTTGTTTTCAAAAGATAAAGCTTCACCTTTAGATGTGGATATACTGAAAACTGCTGTATTTGATACATTCATATTGTCAGAATTAGTTTTTGAGTTTCTCATGGGTCTTTTCTTAAATGCACTGAGCCAGAAGGTGGGGGGGTGTAGTCAAATGAGGCAATGAGGCAACCAGGTGCCACTAATTACCAGGTAGTGGGCATGAGCTTGTGTTAAGCCCACCTGTGCCTAATTAGGGTGGGCCCCAACTGCGCATGAGCAGGACTGGGAGGCCAATAAAAGGTGAGACCTGAGACACAGGCTCAGCTCATTCCTGAGCAAGGAAGCAGAGAGATCAGTTGAATCTGCAGCAGTAGCACCGAGCCAGGCTAACCAGTCCTGAGGGCAGCCACCTTGGGGCACCTTTTGTGCACTTCTGTTGGAACACCTGTTGGACCTTGGAGCGCCGTGCCCTAAGAGATGTTCGTCTTGCAACAAGGGTGAGTCAAGTCTGGTGCGGGCAGAGAGGCAGATAAGCCCAGCAGATTCTTAAGGAGTCTGGAACATCTGGAGCTACTGAGAGGTCACAGACAGTTTCCATGAAAGGGCTTCTCTTGGACTTGGACCTTCCTCTTAGGAGCTCTCTTGTAGAAAAATGGCTGTGGGAAATACAAAACAAACAAACAAAAAATATATATAAATGGGTATTTTAGGACCACAAAAGGAGATAACAGTGCAGCCCTTTTGCTATTTATGTTCCACTGCCACTCTGTGCTTTGAGTTGCACCTCCTGCCCTGCTCCCTAAGAAATGCTTTTGGCATCAAGGGTAACACTGTGAAAAACAGTGATGTATGGCAAGGCACTGGGCAGTCAGGCATGTCAAAAGTATCAGTGTAAAATAATGTGTTGATTTCACACCAGAAGGATGACTCTGGTATATTCTGAACAGTAATAAATTTCCTGTCTGTAATTTTGCTGTGCAGAGGAAATGCACATGGGTAGAAAAGATAATTCAAGGATCACCATGTTGGATGTGGATTTGAAGGACCTAAGTCCAATTTCCAGTCACAGATAACACATGTGATTTTGATTAAATCTCAGTCACTGTGTCACCTGTTTGTAACTTGGTAATGAGAGGTGTCTACTGCAGAGGGCTGTAAATCCAGCAGCACTACTTCACTGAGTAAATAGAGAATAACATGGAGCTGTCAATACAGGCTGTGACAAATGAACAATGACATGGTGAACGTTTCACATCTTGAAGACATATGTGTGAGTTGCTGATGGCAGTATGGAATCACAGAATAGTTTGGGTTGGAAGGGACCTTTAAGGGTCACCTGGTACAACCTCTCTGCAGTGAGGAACATCTTCAGCAAGATCAGGTTACTCAGAGCCCTGTCCAACCTTGAATGTTTGCAGAAATAGGGTTTCTATCACCTTTCTGAGCACCCTGTTCCAGTGTCTCACCACCCTCATTGTAAAACAATTCTTCCTTATATCTAGTCTAAATCACATTTTCAGTTTAAAACCATCACCCATTTTCCTATGGGCCTGCTACAGGCCCTGCTAAAAAAATTGTCCCATCTTTCTTTAGGCTCCTTCAGGTACTGGAAGGCCTCTATTAGGTGTCACTGAAGCCTTCTCTTCTCCAGGCTAAACAACCCCAACTCTATCATCCTGTATTCATGGGAGAGGTGCTCAGGTCCTCTGGTCATCTTCATGGCCCATTCTCTGGACTTGTTTCAACAGCTCCATGTCTTTCCTTTGCTGAGGGCACCCAAACTTTTAATCAGGATTTAGGTACTGAGGAAAAACTCTGTCAATCAACTAAAATGCCAGCTGCAGAGGTTGAAATAGTGCTTTGGTAGCCTGAGGTTCTGCCTGCCCCAGCATGGGTTAGTAGCAGCCATGGTCTTTTGGGAATGTCCCAGTCTTTCTTGATAGAAAGATTTCTGTTCACTGTTGTTTGTTTTTGGGTTTTTTTTGTTTGTTTGTTTGGTTTTTTTACCAAAAAAGGTTTAAATATTGGGTCAGTATTTTGTTAAATTTTCCAGACACCATTCAATAATTTTGGCAGTGATTGCTGAGTTGTTTTGTTTTCTCAGAATGATGCTTTTTTAAGATTGAAAGTCTTTTCTTACAAACAAACTGACAGGCTTCCTTTCAATTTTTACTTCATATCAAGCTTTTATTTTCATCATACAGGATCAAATTGTTTACTCTTGTGTCAGAACTGATAGGAAAATGCATCATATAGAGATTATCAATATTGAAATATCCAAACCAAGTGACAAGATCATCACTTAACTTCCCACTGGTATCTAGTCTCTAATTTGAACACCTACTCTTTCTCTTGGACTTTAAAAAATTTTCTCATGATCAGTACTTCCATGTATTACATTTTAGCAAATAAAATGCAAAACTATGTATATTTTCATATATTTTGGCTGAATTTTTACCAGGCACAGGATCATATTCTTCTCCTTTTTTTCTACCATCTCCCCCCCCTCCCCTCCCCCTTGGATTTTTAACAACTAGTGTTTTTCATTTGAATTTTTGGAAGAAGCAATGTATCTGTGAATAATGTTCAATTTAGTTCAGCATAATACAAATTCTCTCTGAATGCTTAACAACTCTCTGAATTAGTTTAGTCAAAAGTGCAGAGATGATACAGGCTGTTCAAATTGAATAACCTTTTGGTGTTCCTTCACTGGAATATTTCCTTGTACACAAGTTTAGAGAATCAAAAAACCCAAAAGAACAGAGAATGGGAGGGCTTAAGGTATGCACCTTTCACGTGTAAGTGATTAATTACTTCAGTGTTCCTGCACATCACTTTACTGTCACAGACTCTCTCTGTAAATATCGATTTTGTTCTCCTCTTGTAATGCTGTTAGAATGCAACATCTTTCCTAAGCATGCCTCCCAATTCCCTGCGTGTTGAGTCAGAGGGAAAAACACAGCCTGGTGCATCTAAATATATTAGGGCTCTGATGATGAGGGCAGTCAAATCTCTCTTGCTCTGAAAGATTTACAAATCAAAATTGCTTCTGTGAATCATAATGTAATTAGAAGCACAGAATGATGGCATTAAAACATTGACTGACACAAAAGTAATTTTAAAATGTTTGAGATTTTTTTTTTTTCAAGAGAGGATCAGACCAAATCTAAGCATCAGCTTATGATGGATCAGTTTTATGCATTGACAATTCTTCTTGGTAATGGAGAAGATAAGTATCATCACCAGATGAACTCTAAACAGGAGACCTCCCACTGGTGTTGCTAATAACTGTAGCCTCCCTCTGTGATGATGGTCTTGGGCTAAATGCAGTTCATTACAGAGCAAGACAAGATTAATTTTTTTTTTAAAGTATTTGATAGAGCATTTATGCAGCCTTTTTGTATTGCCATAATTATCTCTGTCATTTGGAATTCAAATATGGGATAATTGTAAGGAAGCTTTTCTCTCCTAGGAAAGCCATGCAGTACAATAGCAGAGAAACTCCATATTAATTGTATAAAAATAGGAGTAGTAGCAGCAGCAGAATTACACATTCACAGTCATGCCACCTGTGTTTCTGTCCATTGGTTGCATTAATGGAGACTCATATAATCATTTAGGTTGGAAAAGACCTATAAGCTCATCAAGTCCAACTGTTAACATAACACTGTCAAGTACCCCACTAAACCATGTCCCTAAGTGCCACATTTACATTTCTTCTAAAAACCTGGCATAACATGAGGCCATTTCCTCTGTCCAACTGCTTGTGACCTGGGAGAAGAGACAGGCTTCCACCTCACCCCAGCCTCCTTTCAGGTGGTTGTAGAGAGTGATAAGATCTCCCCTCAGCCTTCTTTCTCCAGGCTAAACAGCAGCAGTTCCCTCAGCCACTTTTCCTATGTCCTCTTTCACTGTCTAGAAGTTTAAAATTTGACAGCCAATAGAGTCTTTTTAAAAAATCCATTTATTGATTTTAGAACTTTAGTCTTATCAAGTTAGTTTTTAGGAGACTGAAGACTTTGCTTCACTTTCATGTTTAAACTCATGTTTGCTTATAATTATTCTGGCTTCTGATGACTGTCCTTGGTGAGAGACAGTCATTTGAACCTTGTATGTCTTAATAGAGGCAGATACAAAATCATGGACCTGGAAAAAAGAACTGCTAAAGTAACTGTGACACATTTCCAGATAAAAACAATTAAATGAGTAAGAGGTCCTGGTATGATGCTGATAAAGTGACTAAAGCCCTTGGAGAATATTGAATAAAGCCCTTGGAGCCCCCTGGATGAAGAGGTCCCTACTCCCCTCTCCCCAGTATATATTTTTCAGGAAGAGCACCTAGCATATGAATGCATTTCTAAAATGTCATGTATGTATCTGAAACCTTGGGTACTGTTCTCATTTCCACATCAACAAAGACACTGGTCTTAGCAGGTTAGTTGGCAGCAAGTGATGCACAGTGAATGAAAATTTGGAAATCATGCTTTAAAGAAAGAAGATTAAGAATTGCAAAGGTTTCATTTAATGTATTCAGAGAATTAAATTTTGCAATGGTCTACTTTCTTCTAATGTGCCTGGACCTTATACCAGTTCAGATGAGACTTTCAGTGATAAATACTCTGAACTGCCCCAAAGGAGCCTGCCTTTCTGCCTTGAATTTACTCAAAGGAAAGTTGGGAGAATAAATTCACTAGATCAAAGTTCTCTCTCAAAGCATCATCTCATGCAAACTAAATATTTAAGAGGGTGGCTTCTTAAAGCAGGGAATCCTTAAACTCAGAAAAAGCATTTCAGTAGGCAGAAAGTGAAGCAATAGCCAATTCAGGTAGCTGCTCTGTGTAAAACATATGTAACATACATGTTTTTGATAGGAGTATCATGGCAATAGAATAGAATTTTGTCCTTTAAATTAATTAAAGCAAGAATGCTCTTTCTCCTCACTGTAAATTCTCTTGACCTTACAGTAAATTTTACCAGACAGAGTAAGAGTATGAAATGGTCGCAAAGTTCTTCCTCCAAAGAAAACTCTGTGTCCCACCCTAAACCTGATTATCTATTTACTGTGGAAATCTAGGGGGCTGCAGAGGGCTCTACATCCCAGAGGTCAGCTATGTCTTGTTGGGAAGCTGCACAGAGTCTGTGCAACTTCCCTTGGATCATCAACTGAATTAATCACTGCTGCTTATCTAGGTGGTGGATTGTGCATCAGGGAAGATGTAAGGTCCCATAGTGGGTTTTTGTCTCTTTCAAAGCACCAAAGTCATTGAAAGACTGGCTGGGAAAACTGAATTGTCAGTGCTGCCTAAAGTAGCATCATGGTTCAGGCCATGCTCTGTGGTTCAGATCCAGGGGCCTGAACCATTGTGACTGTCTACTACATAAAAATATGTTTTTAAGAACTGAATCCCCTGTGGTTTCTCTCATGTTATCTTCCCATCTTGTGCTGACACCAACACATTATTTGCTATGTCTAGATGCCCATTTTCTGGCCAGGTGCTGTAGTGGACTGATGAAGTTTAGCATCAGCTTTTTTCTCCCTGTGAGGTCCTCTTTCCCTGTGTCATTAGGCTAGGTCCTGATGTCACCTGGTAGGCTTCTTGAGGGCAACAATTCTTCTCCAGGGGTTTATGCAATCTGGGAACAAATGAGAGCAGTGTGTTCAGCAGCTGCTGTCTTGCTCCCTCTCTCTTCTATTCGCAGAGAAATGAAGGTGCAGAATGAGCATAAAGAAAGGACATTAATATAGAGCAGTTATTTGCTTTCTTCTATAGCCAAAACTTCACTGAGGCCTTGAGTGCTGGACTGTGCAATCACAGATTCACAGAAATTGTGGGGTTTGTTATGAACTTAGCTTTTTTGACAACTCCTGTAATATGTTGGTAATACAAAAAATGTTCAGACCCAGAGTGAGCATAGCATGCCAAAGTTGAAGGCTGCCAGGAGTCCAATAAATAACTAGGGAATAAAAGACATGGGGGAAAATGAAAAGGCATGTCAATCTTTCATGTGAGAGTCCATTACAGAGGAACTTAGGAGATTTTCTGTGTTGCAGCATCCAGGAAGGAGAAGGCTGAAGAGGTATCATAGAATAAAGTGTCAGCTGAAGTGGCTTGGAATTAATGAGGTTTTCCAATAAAATAGGGACAGAGGTTATTGACTCTGTGGTTCTCAAGGAACTCAGATATGAAATTGCTGAGCTGCTGTGTTGTTATTACACACTTTAAAACTGACTTTAGAACTGAGATAATACATATCAGTTGGGAACCTTATTTTTTTAAAAAAAAGATGTGACTGTGAAAAGGTGGATTAATGACAGGTGATTCTAATTTTTTATTAAGCCAGGTGGGTGAAAGAGCAGAATGGGTAGACAGGTGGTGAGCATGCCAGATTAAGTAAGAACTGATTCAGCATTTCAGATGTCATTGGAGGAATTGATAAGTATGTGGGAAAAAAAATGATCCAGATTAAATACAGTGTGCATCAGTTCAGAAGGAAATGTTGGATTTTGTGCCTCACTAAAGGCTTTTCAAAAAACCAAATATCATGGTTTAACTATGGGCCTATCCTGGCTCAAACAAGAACACAAAGTATAATGACATAGAACATTACTTCAGTGAAAGAACTGTCAGACTCTGGAACTGGATTCTCAGGGAAGTGGTGGAATCATCCTTGCTGTAGGTATGTAAAAGATATGTAAGTGTGGTGCTTAGTGACGTGGTTAGTGGTGGACTTGGCAGTGTTGGGTTCATAGTTGAATTCTATAATCTTAAAGGTCTTTTCCAACCAAAAGGATTCTATGATTCTATGAAAAAGGAAAAATTCTCTGAGTTAATAATTGAATGAAAGTGAAAAAAAACAATTATGTGGAAGGGAGGTTTCCAGTGATGTCCCAGAAAGTTGCTGTCCCATCTTGTCAAGCATTTCATGTAAGAAGAGCATGCAGTTAAGCATCAAATCACAGTTATTCATAATAGTCAGTGCTAGGGTGGATGTGACAAAGATCTCGTGGTTTTGGCTGACAGGGGATGACTGCTGGCATGCAAAGCTGATATATAAAAAATAAAGTGTGCATGCACAAAAATCCTGACAGCATATATAAAAAATTGTGTAGTAAATTAGTTGTTTTTAATCAGGCAAAATATTCTAAGGAGTAACTCTGGAAAACATCCATGCAGTACTGTTTTCAGCTGAAAACATCCATGTAGCATTCAAGAGTGTTCAAAATGGCAATTAGTATGCCAGGGATCAGCTGAGAATTTTCACAGTAAAAATGGTAAAATCATGATCAACATGAAGAAGAGAATAAAACTAGCTATGAGTACTACTTACTGAATAGTCATACTCCTATTGTCTTGCTCAAATGTCATACTGAGTGGCTATGATTCAGTTTTAGTTCTCCAGACATAAAGAATAGTTATGCCCCCCAAAAATATCTGGCAGAACTTTAAAAATCAACAAAACAAGAATATTTTAGCATACTCACCACAGGGCTCCCTGTTACAGGATGTTTCAGAAAACAACCTCTAATAATTTACAGACTGAGGAATTTGTCCAGTCACTTCCTGAAGAAAAATTCACCAAAGTCTCTTAAAAATTATAAGGACTGCTACAACAATAGAGGAAATGAGCCTGGCAATATTGTTAGGACACCAAGACCCACTGGGACAAACCAGCTTGCATTTAAGCTAGTAAATTCTTTTAGCTTTCACAATTGCACAGAAACATGCAGGTCAGCTGGAAGAGACACAGTAGTGCTGGGCTCTACCCTGCCTCTGAATTTAGCAGTACATGTGTCCAGGTTGCTTAATTTAATAGGAAAGAGCCTGTGCAGCCTCCATCTGCCAGAAGCTGGAATGAAGATTCCCTGTTTCCCCTGTCTTTCTGTTGCCAGGGACAGGCTCCTGTGCTGGCTGGCTCCTGGAGCTTAGCCCCTACAGCAAGGTCTCAGCACAAGAGTCACATGTGGGATTTGGATCAAAACTGAGTTCTGCCCATATCCTTAATATTATATATATATTTTTTTTAAAAATACAATGACCTATTAAGATTTCCCCTTTTTAAAATAAAAAAGAGAACATGTTGTTTACAGCATTCAGGCAATTAGTCTGAGAATCTTCAAGGTAGTTGTGTTTGCATCAGTTGTTGCATGGCAGTTTTTAAAGCTAAGCTCTTAATATATAGCATAACATGTTAATCAACATGTATTTGAATACAGTAGGTTACCAATGTACAAGAAACACAGACAGTTTATTAAAGGTTTACAATGCAGATACAGAATTTCTGTAATAATATGCTACGTACTGCAAAGCACTACCAATGAACATTCAAACCTTCCGGAAAACAACACCAAAAGAGACATTTGAAATATTTTTGCTAATGTTCTGCTAATAAAATTTGCTTCCTCATATCCTTAGACCATCAAGGTTACAACAACATTACTACTGCTAAAAATATTTACAGTCATGTTGCTCAGTTGGACTATAGAAACAAAAGATACCTTTAAAAATATTTGGCTATGTGGCTATCTCTTGGAAAGTCATAGCATTTTGCCTGTGAGTTTTATTCCATTCTAAGTACAGAAGAAATAATGTTATTTCTTCTGTAATTTGTTATTTTCATTCTGTGAAAGATGAGCTTTTGACTAGTCATGAAACTGATTTTAAGTTTAATTAAACATATTTCAGACCTATCAGATAACATTTTTCAAATATTCAATGCATTTTAGTTTTGTGAGGTTTTTGTATGTGAGCAAGGCAGACTAGTCAGAACTTGTGAGTGAGTAATGGTTCTATATGATAATCCATTTGCATTTCTGATTTATTTTATGGTCATCTTCTTATCTAAATACTAATACTGTGTAGTGCAAAAAAATATGCTGAATTCTTCCAAGTGCCTATCTTATGCTGTTTAAAAATCAGCTACAAAGCCTCTTAGAATGGTGATGACTCTGGTTTAAATTTTAAAGATGATTACAAGGAGATCCTGCTAAACTAACACAAAATTAAGTAATAAATCTTATGATGACACGTGGGAATTCTCAACAGAAAACAGGAAAAAAAAATAAGGCACTTCTGCTATATCTAGCTTCATATTCTGCTGATACACAGGGCTACAGAGTTGCAAGGCTGTGATGAAACTCAAATATTACTTTAATTTACAACTTGCAAGGATTTGACCTTCAATCTTTATTACATAGTCCATGGCAGAAACAAAAAATTTCACATTAGAAGCACATTTTTACATAGATAATAACAATGAAAATAAGAAATACTTTGTAGCTGCAGAAAGAATAAAAAAAACAAAAAAACCAAACCACAACCGTGTTCCATACAGTTGTATCTTACAACATATATTAATCAAAGTACATTTTCCCTTGGTTAACTACTGATGATTTATTTACAAAGCAAGTAACAAACAATGGCTAGAAAATACCATTGCACCACAAATTATCTACATGGATATTTCTATTTTACATATTAGAAAACAGCTAAGGTGGCATTTACTTTAGTACAGTGTTTCTTTCATAAATCTTACTGTATTTTAGCAGCTAATACAAAATGGAGTTGAGCAGCTAATACAAAATGGAGTTGCAGACTGTATTATGTTAGAAAAGCAAATGTATTAAGAGTCTGGTAAAGAAAAAAAATGTATTTTGTTTCTTTAAAATATATAAAAAAGGTCTAACTGCTCCAAGCACTTCACAAAGGGACTGTGGATGACTTACAAATTCAAAATGTTGTTGACAGGGCTGTTGAAATTTGAGGAACTACTTAAAAGAGAAGTCATCATCAGTCTATGCTTGATTGGACAGACTTATAGCTAGTTCACATAGGAGTTTAAGTTAATAGAGTCTATGTTGTTTGGGAATCATTTGACAATCAATAACATGGAACATTTCATTTACTCATCTCTTTCAGAAGACGTGGTAGCTCATTGTTTTGATTTTAAAGTCTTTTTTTTTCTGTGAGAAAGAGAAGCAGAAGGTGAAGCTTGGAGTTTTGTGAGCATTGAAAGGAATATTTTCCCTTTGAAATGGTGATTGTGGGACATGAACTCCTGTAAGAGAAGACATCTTGAACTACAAATATGTTGTTCTAGATGATCTTGTGAGACTTCAGCACACAAAAATAACCTGCACAGAAAACACCTCTACAAACAAACTATAAGAGTAAATCAAATACCCAACAGTATTGTAACTTCATTTCCAATTACTTCCCATCATTAAAAGCTCACCTTCGTTCCTCAAACTACAGTTCTCTAGCCTTTGAGTTTTCATTTCCAACCCTTTTAACAAGACTGTATCTTGCCAAGAGCATGTCAGTTCACTACAGGAACAGTAGCTTTCTTTTAGGCTAATGTATGTATTCCTGGTAATCATGACTCTTTTGAACACTGGAGCCTGGCAAGACTCCGTATCTTGGCTCTGCTGGCTCTTAAGTTTCATGCTTTTGTTCTGCGCAATGTAGAATTGTTGCAGAAGCAAATTTTGACAGACTGGAAAAGCAGGCACTTTCCTCTGTGGTATATTTTTTTGAAGGAAAGTGTATCCTACACATTCCCATAGCTTACAGCTCAGGTAGACTGTGGCACTGGCGTGCAATTGCTTTGAGACCTATGCGGCAGGAGACCCTGTCACGGCAGTGGAGTAGTTTCAGCTTCTTGAAGTTCCAACTGAAAGGAAAGAAATTGCAAATACAATGAACAATTACTTGATTTCTTCCCCCCCACAAGTCTGTGTGTGTGCTTGCAAGTGTTTGTTTTGGGGTTTTGGGGTTTTTTTTGGGGTGGTTTTGTTTGTTTGGTTGGTTTTGTTTGTTTGCTTGTGGTTTTTGTTTTTTAAGAGGGATTTATTTTTCATTTGCAGCTTCTGTCCTGCTTTACAAAGCTAAATAGACAGCTCAGAGAGTTAGGCAAGACTGCTTTTGCCATGAAGCAATGAAGGCAGAGGAAATGATCACAATGAAGTTTGACCTTCAAAGACAAAAAAATATTTGTACATATGAAATTTGAATTCAAATTAGAATATATTTCATACTAAGCCAGTTCTTTTTCTAGAGGGGAACTGTCTATGAATTTCTTCCATATAGAAGGAACTTGCTTCCTCCCTATATTCCTTTTGTAGCAATTGCAGGGGTGTTAATATTTATTTTAGATGATAACTTCTGTGCATTGGCTGACTTTTGGAATTGCAGTTAAGATCTAATTTAAATTCTGTGTGAGCTGGACTTACATCAGCAAACAAACCCAACAGCCTCTCAGCCCCGTGTATCTGCAGTATCCATGTTAAGCATTATTTGCATACAGGCAGCAAGAGCACTGCAGATGTTTTCATCAACTAAATATGATCACTGCACAGCATATCCAGAAAGTCTGTAACCCTTTTTATTGTCCAGAAGATGTCTTGCAGCACTAGAACCTGTTGAGAACAGAGTGGGAGACTCTGCAAATAGTGTGTTTATAGTATGCAGAGTGGAGTCACAGATGAAACCTGACTGAGACAAGAATGTGCTCCTGTAAAAGTAATGGGACAGGGGTATGGATTTGGGGGCAGAGAGAATGGAAAGTGTGTTTTCTAGATGGAGCAGAGAGGAGGCTTTTAGGGCATCTGATTTTGAGATAAATATCTCAAGGCTCCACCCTAAGTCTAATACTTATTCAATTTAACGTGCTATATTTAGGGTTTTTCTTTATTCTGTGTTGGAAATATTTCCTCTCAGCTCCAGAAACTGACCTGATCCTAAATGTGAATGTCCCCTCTGTCTTTTGGAGAAGTCTAGATCCAGAATTAATTGTGAAGACCATATTCACTTTCGTATATATTCATCTTTATGGAATAGGTAAAAGAGAAGCATTTGTTTTGCATTTTTTTGACCAATAAACTTTTTCTACTTTATTAAGGAAAAAAATGAAATTTTTTGTTCCCCATTTATTCTAATAAGAATATTAGAATAATATATTCTGTTCAAGGAATGCCACAAACAAAACCAACCTTTGGAGCCATCTAATAAGTTCCAGTCCTCATAGCATAGTTTATACTTATTTCCTTTCACAGAATAGTCTAACATATTTTGTTTTCTCTGCTACCTCAAAGATTCACAAAGGGCCTATGTCAGTGTAAATCAGATACTTTAGAAAGCCCAGTTTTAAGGACTTAGTGAATTCAGACAAGCTTTTCATAGATATCATTATCTTGCCAGAAACTGCCTTCATACTTTATAATTATTATTGATGTACATTATTATTTACAAAGAAGAAAAGCTAATTTTCTAAAAACAGAAACTAGAATTCAATTTTTCTTTGCTTTAACTTCAAAATAGCTTTTATTAAATCAAATATCCTTTGCATTTCTACATGTGGCTGCCAATCCAAACAATAAGGGCAAAGCCTTCAGGACTGAGTACGAATAATAGGGCTACTGAACATAGGTATCTAAAGCCTCATTTTCACATTTCCATTTGGCACTTGGACACTTCAGTGGCTAAGGAAAATGCATCAGAATCTAAAAAAAATAGTTACATAGGATGACTAAATATGCCTGCAAATGTGCCTATACATAATTTACCTAGTTGCTTGGATGCATTCAAGTGAGACAGCTATAAAAACTTAAATGAGTCACAAAGAAACTAACTGAAACAAATGAAAATGCTTAGATTTCTATAGTTATAAATAATCTGTTTTCTTAAGTATCTAGAATTTTTTTAAATTAACAGATATTAAAAACTATATTTGGAAAACACAGTTTTCAGGGAATACTAGTGAATTATTAAATTCAATTAATCAAAACAATTATCAGTGAGTTTTAAATTTAGAAAAAAATCAAATTGTTTGTTTTATTTCTTATTAATCAGGTTAATGTCAATGACAAATAACCTCAGCATTTTCAAAAGATGGAATGCAGTCCTTTATTACCATTCCCTATCCATATTGGGTCATACAGAGAAAATTAAAAATTAGAACTTTTGCTTCCCATGCAGTTTTTCCAGGATTTCATTGCTCCTGTTCTCTCTTGAGAACCCAAGTCTTTAAGCTCACTTTGGAGCAAATGTCACCTGCACATTTATATAGCAGGAGTTACTTGGATGTAACACAGGATACTTCCCCACAGATGTGAAACATCACAATCTTACATCTCTTCCAGTTTTTGTGTGCCTGACCAGCCTCTTTCCTCAGAACTATGTTGCTCCACTGGGCAAGCACTACTTCTAGAAATGCTCACACCATCTGTGTCCTAGATCAGAGGTTACTTTGTGCATTAGAAAGAAGCTTCATTTCTGGAGAAGGTCTGCACTTGTTCTGCTTTTCCACCTTTTGTAAATGCTGGTAGAATAATGATCAATCCCTTAATCTAGAAGAACTTTTTGTCATTCCAAAGAGCCATAGAGTAGGCCAAAGACTAGTATCTTAACTCAGAATAATATATATATTTATGATGTTTCCTGTTAACTGCCTTTGCAATTATAGAAAACACAGCTGTTCCTTCTGCCTGTGAAGGTTTATTTTTACATGTTCTGAGAGTGTGAGGCCTCAAGCTGTTGAGTGATTGAGTGCTTACAGTTCTCATTAGCTTTAGCAGGAGTAAAGAATTCTCACTTGGCAAGAAAGTGACTTGTAGAACATCAGAAAGTCATTTCTTTAAAAATTACTTGTAATGCTAAATGCTTTGTAATTGAAATTCATATCAAATATTCTTCAAGGTCTTGTCTTTACAAGAAAGACCTTATCAGCAGATAAATAGATCAATACGTATATACTGACTAAGCTTTCTTGTACAGAAAGCACTTATCTGTTAAAAGAATGCTCTGTCAATAAAATAAAAATAAAAAAATAACAGCTCACTGTTTGAACAGTAGTTTGTTTGCAGTTTTTTTTAGTTATCATTTATTTGCTTTATTTTTTTTCTATTCTGAGAGGAAAGGCTGCGTTCACATTGGTGCTTTCTGAGTTTAAAAAATAATAATAATTAAACAATACTAGTGTTATGTTTGTAAGTCCTATCCCAGAGAAACTTTTTAGCACAGATCAGTCCTATAACCTGGTTTGTCTTTCCGATAGTAGCAGACAACAGAAATGTTAATTCATAAAGGAATGTTTGCTGGAGAAAAAACCCAAGAAATGGAGTGTAACATTCAGGTTTGAACAGGGCTTGGTGTGAATGTATTTTATAAATACAGGGGAGGCTGAGAAAGACTGCACTCAATCACTGTATGTGTATGCACTGTATTCCATGGGGAGCAGCAGTGAGAAGGCTCAGGTCAGCACCCAGTGAACGTATTTGGCAGAAATAAACCAGTGGCAGCAGCTGTCAAAACAAGGACTTGGGCAAGGGATGATGGTGAAGAAAGTGGAATTGCACCACTGAAATGTATGGCCACTTCAAACTCTTTCAAATTCCAGACCATGCAAAAAGCCCTATCTACCCATTTGTGAGGGCATGAGCTTCCAAGTGTTGCCTTCTCTTCCCTGGCAGTGGGGAAAGCCAATGGCTAATTGCTAGGAAGTGCTACTGAAGTACTCAAAGCTCGGTAGTCAGATAATTTCTTTCAATGCTACATACACCTTTATTGTTCCATTCATATTGGTTCTTTGCTTTAGTTTTTTTTCTTCTTGCCTCACTCAAACACTCATTCCTGATGTTTGCCTTTCTCCTTCGAACTCTTTCTTTAACCTCCCTTTCCATTCAGCACCTTCCCCTTCTCTTTAAATGTGCTTTACCCCTTACTATTCCCTGAATGGTAACAAACCCAAAACAAACAACAAACCAACAAAGAACCCAACTATGAGACTGATTTCTTCCTTATTGCTACTATAAAGCTCACTCTCCTTGGTCTATTTCTGCACCATCTGTGTCTCTCCCTTGCTGGTGTAAGTTGAAAGATCTTTGTCAGAAGGGCCAACCTTTGTTCTGTGCTTGCTAAGAGGCCAGGGAAACAGACTTTATTTCACTCAGACTCTAGGCAGTACCATATAAATATGTGCTAAGGACAGAAAGTTCAAAGGTTACAGCTCTCCTAAAAATAATATATAGAAGCATAACTAAACATAGAAAATCTGTGCATACACCTGGCACTGTAAAAAGCTGTAATTGTAGTAGATATAGATACCATCCTGTTGTCAGATACATGCACAAAACTCTACTGGGGGTGACAAATGCACTACTTACAGCTGAACCTGTCTAACAAATTTTTGCTACACCTAGTAAATACTACACGTATGTACATATTTACATACATACATGTATGGGCCTATGCCAAGTTTGGCAGTCCTGCTCTGCCACCAAAGCAAGCAGGTGCTAGCTGATCTCAGAGAGCACAGTTTGGCAGAAATAAAGCAGTGGCAGCATCAGTAGCAGCAGCTGCCAAAGCACTTGATGCTGGCGAACTACACTACCAAATGCAGAAGGTGAATAAAGCTTCCCCTTCTCCATCCAGCCCACTCCCTCCTCTTTTCTGGTGCAATTACTGTTTTGTCTGTTTGGAAATGGTGATGTTCTGATCTAGGCTTCCTGCCAGCAGCTGAGTGGCAAGAATAAAATTGCTTTCATAGAAGCCATTGACTTCTGCACCCTGAGGAGATAGATAGCTTGTGGCTGAAGTGGCAGCAGTGACAAACCGGTGCAGGAGAAACCTAAATATATTGCTGAAAGGTGATACAGGAAAGAATGAAGTTCTTCTTTTTAACGATTTTTTTCTCGCGCATGCCATACACATGGATTACTTTCATGAATGATAAGATTTGCCTTCATGTTTGCTTGATGTTCAATGAGGGCTGGGGATTGGAATTCTCAAGACTGGTCAGGGAACACGGATGTTTATGATGTAACAAAAGAGCCTCTTTGCAAAAGCTAAGCAAAACCAGCCTGACTTAATAAATAAGTTTGTTTCTTTTGGTATCTGCTGTGCCATAAAAACCCTACTTCTTAAAGGCTTTTTCTACATGGAAAAAGTATATTCTCAATATACCGTAAATGGCAAAGTGGCACTTCTTAATATATGTGTGTATATATTTATTTATATATAAAAACCTGACCCTAGCCAACACAGGTAATTCCCCTATGCAAGAATTACATGTAGACAAGACTGTCTACTTCTTTCATGTCTTCCCAGACAAACAAGGCCTACATCAGTCAAAAGTGTACAAGTACAGTTTCTTCTCTTTTTAATTCACTGTTGCAACAGAAGAAGGAGAGAGATATGTATTCTGTCCCACTCTTATCTCCCTCAGCAGACAAGTAGTATGAATAGGCAAATCTATGACCATTCTCCAACAAAGCAGTCACCTGTTCTGAATATCTGGCCATTGAAACACTGTTGTGTGCTGTGTATATGTACATATGCTGGACCCAGTGATGCAAGGTACCTTTGAAAGCCCTCAAGTTTCTCAGCATCACCTAGAGGAGGGAACAACTAGCACCATGCAGGACTGGGGTCTCTGTGTACACATAACCAAATTCAGATCTTCAAATAACTACAAATCAGTATAAACTGTGACTTCAGAATATATGTCATCTCCAAGCGGAAGGCCTGGATCCAGAGATGACATTTCCACTGCTAGTCATACCTGATGGTTAGTCCTGTCCACAGTGTTGGCAGTGGAAGCATGGTCACGAGTGTTTTGTCGGACTCGGGTGGAGTTTTGCTGCTCGATGGTTGAGGAAGTGGGGATGCAGAACTCTCTGAAACACCTTTTGAAATTCTCATCTAGAAATGCATAAAGGACTGGATTAAGACAGCTATTTGTATACCCTAGGGCGATACAGAAGTGCCAAGAAACAGTCTGGAAAGTAGTTTCTGGGATGTTCACCAGGGCTTTAATGATGACATAAATGTGGATGGGAGTCCAGCAGACGATAAACACTGCCACCACTACAAGAACCATCCTCGTGATTCTCCGCAGGTTCCTGTCCTTCTCTTTGGAGCCAGATAACATGCGAACACTCTTTAGGCGTAAAATCATCAGCCCATAGCACACAGTAATGATCAGGACTGGCATGATGAAGGCAAAAATGAACACACAGATCTTTAGGAGGTTCTCCCAGTACCATGCAGGGTGGGAGAATGTAAGTGTGCAGTCAATAGACCCTAGAGAAAAAAGAACACAGCAGAGAAGAGCAAGCAGGTCAGTTTTTTGTTTGCTATTCTTTATATATTGTTTTATAAATATTGGCAATTACATGAAAATCTATCAAAGAAATAGCTAAAATTAAGTAATCTGTGACTTGTCGTTGGCACAAACATTGATAGAACACAGTGCTGCAAAATTTGTATGAAATGTGAGTTAGAAAACCAAAACTGATGGAATGTATTCTCTTTTGCAATTTATTGCTTGGAATTGCATGTGTATTGGACAAAAAGACAAGTTGAATTGTCATAAATGCTTATGCGTTTTCACTTTCAGTATAAAATGTAGTGAAAAGAAAGATGGTTTAACCACTGTATATTCAGAGAGTTTAGCATTTCGGGACAACGGGGAAGAGAATGACATGACACTTGGTAACTGTACACAACAGAGGGTTTGGATTAGTGTGGAGATGCTGTCACTTCACAGAAGGTCTTTGAGCACCAGTGATCTAGAAAGCTCTCTGCTCTGTATCACATCCTGCCAGACTAGGCACAACATATCTATGACTGCCAAGTTCAGCAGGAATATTCTGCATAAAGCACAGGTTTTTGCGATGTTGGAGAGTGTATAACCACCCCACAGCAGAAGGCAGGCATGGGTGCTTTTGCAAACGTTACAGTAAGAGTGTGGGGCAGCAAGACTCATATAGATACTCAGAAGGAGTGAGAGTTGTCTGCTGTAAGAGACAGATCATGTGCATTCCAATCAGCTACAGCCAGATGCAAAATTGCTTAAGGGGTCCATTTGTGCTGACACCTTTATACAGGTTGGAGGTCTGGAGTCAATCCAGCCCCTCTACAATAGAGTGAAACAATGCAGGAAGGAGTTTAAACACTGAACTACTCAATTTAGGAATGAAAGCCAGACTTACCGTGTCTGTATTTAGTAGTTGCCATGAACATAACTGGCAGGCCGATGGCAGAAGAAAGAATCCAGTTGCAGACATTGACAATTTTGGCATTTCTGGGGGTACGGAAATCAAGGGCTTTAACTGGGTGGCAAACAGCTACGTAGCGATCCACACTCATGGTGCAGAGTGTAAAGATACTGGTGAACATGTTGTAGTAGTCTATGGATATAACAATCTTACAAAGGATGGTGCCAAAAGGCCATGTTCCCATCAAGTAATTCACACTCTGGAATGGCAGAGTACTTGTTGCTAGAGCATCTGCCAATGCAAGATTGAATATATAGATATTGGTAGCAGTCTTCATTTTTGTGTACCTAGGAAAAAAAAAATCAGCAAAGCATGTGAATTGACAATACTAAACAAAACTGAGTCCAAAGCACCATTTAGAAGAATCTTCTGTGAAATAATGTGCTGTGAAATAATACTGTGAAAAAACATTTGTTCTGCTTTTAATCAAATGACATGACTTATGGTTTATCCACAATAATATTTGCAGTTCAGTGAGGCAAAGGGTGTAAGATAGAAAAGATTCATTTAAATTGTGCAGAGAGAAAGGATATATGTAGAAGAAATTATATTATAGATGCTAAAGAATTGAGAAGCTTGGAAAAAAGTTGTACACTGTACTGAAGGGATAGAATGGCTACTGATGTTGAGTACCAGAACTGTGGTCTGTAGAAATAGAATAAGCTCTAAAAACAGTTTAGAGGGAGGTGAAATACTTTTGTGGTAATTTGCAGGATAATCTTGCAGAGGAGAATGAAAATAGCAATATTTTTATAGACTTCACTGTTACCCAGAACAAAAAAGTTGTACTAAGCCCTCTTTTTGCCATGTTTTTCATTTGTATAAAATGAATGTCTTCTCCATAGGTCTGGCAACAGAGTCAGAATTAGCTGAAGTTGTGTCCATACAGCCAAGCTAGAGGTTTCACTCTGTTGTTAGCAGATATATCCAGCTTTCTCCATTCTGACCCACTCAGGCAGCAACAACCATGAAGGGGCAGTGTCTCTCAGTTGTGCATAGATGGAAAGGCAATGGGGATCCTGCACCCTCTCCCAGTCTGCTAATCCATGCACAGCCCTGAGGTGATTGCCCTGTCTTTAAGGCTAGACAAAAATCATGTTTAGGCATGGCGCTCAGCCATCACACATGGTTATGACAGAATCTATTCTGTCTGGAGAGCACATCATCAGATGATAGAGATAATGTGGTTCTTATTAGTAATTAAAGACATTCTTATGATTTAAAGACAATATTTGATATAGCAAAATCAACCAATATAGAAGCGACTCTCAGGGTAGCCAGAGGATGGGCAGAGAAAAGCTCTGAATAAACAGAATAAAGTCTCTTAATAAGACTGTCATGGGCCTTATTCTAGTTAAATGCTACATATTTTTCAAGTTTTCTGTCTTGCTTACATTGTTAGCTTAAGCTTAAAAGTTCTTGGACTTATTTTTTTTAATGGGCTCTATCCTCAAGCAAGGATTTTGCTTGATGTACTCTGTTCTTTATGTTACTAATCACACTATTTCTACAAAGAAAAGAAGCAGAGGTCCTGTGGTGTTCTAAAGTATTCACCTCCACAATTGCCTAATCAACAAAAGCCTATCAAAATTCACAATATTCTTTTCAGTTAATTCAATGGTATATGGGTGTTTTTCTGTAATGAATACTTCAAGATTTTATAAAGGACTTATTTCTGAAAGGTGCAGTTTGTTAAACATGTATTTTTTTCCAAATTATATACATGTATTATCAGTGTCCACAGGATTATTTTTCTGTTGTAAACAAACAAATACTGAAAGAATTGATTAAAAGTAATTTTAACAGCACAAAAAGTAACAAAATGGAGCTCTTCAGTCCTATGATCTTAGATATTATTACATTTCTTTTTTTTTTCCTAAGGTATCAATCTACTTATCTGCACAAGCAGCACAAACATTTTCATCATCCATACATAGATGTGTATGGGATGAGATTTCTATACCTCATAGGGACCGGATTTTAAATGTAATCAAAGTCACAGGATATCTGTATGACTTCTAATACCAAAAGTACTGTGTTTATAAATGCAATATTTTATCAGACACTGTTAACACACTTCTTTTCAGGCTTGTAGTGGCCTTTCACTCAAGGCCACTAAGGAAGCTACAAGTGAAAGATGTATAAAGAAAGAGTCTTAAATGCAAACTCATGCAAATCTGAATGCTGGTATTTAGTTTACATTGAAATTTCAGCACTAAGTATTATTACAAATATTAAATTTTGCATAACAATAACAAAAGCTGAAAATGAAGACAGAAGTTGGCTTTGGGCATCATGACTTATTTTTACATCTCTGAAATGAAAGACTGTTAGAGAAACATGATGATTCTATTTTTTGTGACTATTCAGTTTGTTATTTCTCTTGATGCATATTCGATTTAATTATGGTCATTAGAATACTGAAAACTATCCCCTTTCTATCTCCTCAGTGAAGGTTTTCTCTCATGAAATATCTGTGCTTATGAAGCTTTTTATATTTATATTTTTTTGGTAGATGATCATATTTACAACAGTAAAAACTTACTTGTCTGGTTAATTCTGCACAGCAAACTCAGCCCTACCTTAATCTCCAGTTCAGCAGAACTGTAAACTATACCTGAAACTTGAAGAGCTGGGCAGTAGAGGTTCACTCAACTGGGATTTGCTTGGAATCAGAAAAAGCAACAGAAAAAATACTGAGAATCCTACTCAAATATTCAACAAGTTCCTAGCACTGAAGAATAAAGTCTCAAAATGACCTCTTCAACTGGCAGCCCATGGGTCACTTGTAGTTTATAAACTAAATAAAAGGTTCACCAAACTAAGCTGCAGAGATCCTCATCTCCACTGCACAGAGTGTAACAGCATCTTGAGCAGGAGGGAGGAGGACCTCCCCTTTCACTTCACAGGTGTGAAGATGTGAGCACACACCTGCCTCTCCTCTTGTTTCTGCACTGACCACTTCAATCCTTCGGTCTCCACCATACAACCTCCAAAAATTTTTGAAGAGTCTTTTCACTGAAGTCTCAGTGTCTTAAAACTAAAGAACAAATAACATGAAGATATTTTTTTTTCAAGAAATTGAATTTTAGTTTGCATCACTCTTTAAGCCTAACAGGCATAGTTTGTATACTGCCAGCTGAGCCTTGTCCCTACTGCTTCTTTGACAAGCCATTTATATCCATGTGGTTTCTTGAAATATACCCTTTTTCAGACCTTTCAGTCCTTCTGTACCACATCAGTTTTATAGCATCCTAGTACTATGAGGGTGATGCAAAGAAGCCAGAGTAGGGGTCCACATTCAGCCCAATTAATATAATAATACCATTACAAATTAATTTGAAAATTGCTCCTATCTGAATAGCAACAGTGAGGAGAAAAGCAGAGTCTTCAGTTCTTAGGAAATGGGCTGGCCAGTGGTTGGTTGGTAATAACTACTTTCAGAAACACAAAGGCGTGCAAGCTTTTGTCCACAGAATGCTAATTTGGAAACCAAGAGAGCTTCAACTGATCTGTGTTCAAGTTTAATGCAAAATATATGAAAAATTGGCTTAATTTCATTGCAGAAAGCAGTTGTTCATGAAAATGGTTTGGCTGTTGAAAGAAACAACAGCCAGCAATTAGGTCTCACATACAGACACTCTGACATAACTCTTGCTGCTGCTGAAGGAGATTAGGTTAGTGTTGCAAATTCATGGTTTTCTTGCATAAATGGCATATTATACAAATGAAGAATCATTATGTGCATACATTAGATTAGTTGAGGCCTCCTTGGGTGGGAAGATTAAAATATGTAAAGTATGCCCAGTTGGACCAATTTAAATAAACATTTATTTCCATGGCTTTTCTGGTGCATCCTGTGTATTCAACTCAAAAACAGGAGAGGGGATTTTTTTTTATTATTTTTTCTTGCTTTCCTGAGGTATCGGGTGCTTTCAGTTTTCATTGAGCTCTTAAGGTTTTGACAAAGGTTTTGTCATATTCATGACGGTTTGGAAAAACCCTCAAAATGTTTTCTGTCTGCCAATTATATTAGTGAGTGAGTTTTGCAGTTAAATGATGTGTCTCAGGTAGGCCATATTCTGGAAAGTGCCTTTGAACTAAAGGGTCTCAAATGCTGGACAATTGACAGCCATCTTATTTTATTGCCTACTTTTTCTTTGGATGGGAGTGAGTCTCTACAGGATGAAAGAACTATCCTGTACCTCAGACACAGTTATGAAACGCACTGTGGAAGAGTGTTACCTATTAGTGTTGAAGTCGTATATATTGTGGATGAGTCTAACCTACCTGTTTGGGAACATGTGATTTAATCCACTTGAAGATTTAGTCTTTGATTTTAACATTCATGGGTACTTCAGAATGCTTGTGCCTTAAGCCATTGAATTCAAGATCTGGGTAACAGTACTATAAATTTCTGCACAGCACTTACACATTATTAGGCAGTCAGGCCACCCAGATTGAAGGTGCCGTTCTGTAATTATCAATCTAATCTACTCATCTTTTTGATTTATGTTCTTCTGAAAAGATTCAAAAATTCAAAAATAATAAGGCCCCAGGGAAAACAAGCAAACAACGAATCGCAAGGGTAACCTCCAGCAGATAGAACATTATAGCAGAGAATTTCACACTTAGTTACAATGAAATTATGTGATTTGAAGTATACAAATTTACTTCCTGCACTGATCCTGACTTAGGGGTAAGAGCAGAACTGGAGGAAAATTTCACTGCCTTAAAGAAAGTCAGAGGCAGCATTTGTTTCCTGCTGCTAAAGCCTTGCATCCTGATTCCCGACATGGTGCTACTCAGTCACTACCATGACTGGCGACAGTGGTTTAATTAGACAGATGAAAACCACATACCAATATTAAGCATCACTTCACATGTCCAGGCATGACACAGTAACCATGTACTAGATCTAAAATCTGAAGGCCTAGTTATTCAGCATACATGGGTAGGAACACAGCAAGACCTTCAGACACATCACGCTTGAGCAGCTTTCCCCTCTCTTCATCACACACCTGCAAGGAGGATGGGCATTTTCTGAAGAAGTTTGAATGTGTGTGCTGAATGTCAATCTGAACATAAGGCATGTAACTGCTGGACTACACTTGCTCCAGTTGCTATTTCTCTCTTCTCCCTAATGCTTTGTTTTCCCACTACCAAGTTCCTTTTTCACTTTCTTCTCCTCCATAGAACACATGAAATTAAGCCAGAATTTCAACACAGCTTACTTCTCTTGGGTTATCTTGCCAGCATCTTTGACTTCCCAGCTTGTCTTTTCCTTGCATCAGGGAAACATCAAAGCATGTGCAGATCCATTCATATTTGCACATAGGACCCAGGCAGGAGGAGTAAGCAGAGTACAGCACTTCTCACGAAGAAGCACTAACTCAGGGTTGTTTCTCCTGTACTCAGAACCAAATAGAGACTTCTCTCAGATCTCAGCTTTGGGAGAGAGAGAGCTAAATAAAAGCCTTTTAGGCAGAGTCAGCTTTCTTCAGACTCTGGTGCCAGTTATTTTGAGATTAAGGTGGCACCAAAAGAGCTGGGAGGGCATCAGCTTTATCCAATTTCTTTTAATTTCAAGTATTGTGTGGGGCTTTGGGCTACAACTTGCTTTCTGCTTTCTTTATGGCTCTCCCTGCTGCTACTGAAAAAAATCATATGGAGGTCCAATTTCTGCAGTTTAGTTTGAATCAGTAAGTTTAGCCTGTGCTCAGAGGAAAAAAAAAAACAAAAACAAAACAAACTTCTTTCTTTAGGAAAAATAGCTGTTTTGGCAAGGAAAGCTGGTCATTTCCCTTGATGTCTGACTGAGAGGATTAGCAAACAAGATTTCTTTGGACAAAACACACAAACTCCACAGTGGTCATAACAGGTAACCTTTTTAATTTTAAAATTACATGTCTATTAAAATATCCTGGCAGAAATTAATGGAACATAAAGCTATTGTTTTTTTACAAAAAGGGGAGGGTAACCAGCCAAGAAGATGTTTTTATAGATGTGTTCATATCAAGTTGTGGCACAAGCTTTGAAAAGGTTGCAATGTTTTATAATCCCTGTTATATTAGTTTCTTTTTCTTTTCTCAGGCACCATAAAATCTGCTCAGGGATAAAAAAAAAGAATATTTATGGTTCAATGCCCAAACAGTCATCTGCTGGTACGCTTCTTTCTTTTCCAACCTAGTTAAATGGGGGGGAAATTATCTTCCAATCATTCCAGGACTTAATGTGGCCTTTTTATTATGCCACCTTTCAGTGAGTCTCTCTTTGTCTGGTGCTGACACACATCTGGGTCTCCACAAATGCTGTTGCTTTCACGGTTATTGTGTAACACACCTCTGAAATAAATCAGCTGTGCTAAAAGGACTAGCTCAAATATTGCCATTATTCAGCAGGGTGTGCTTATTGGTGAAGTTTTTTCTTTGCTAGAAAGCAAAAAGGGACAAAGTTGGTGTCTTCAGCTTAGCTTTCTCCTCTCTGCTTTCAGGGAAGCATAATTGAGAGTAAAACCACTGACTATGTTGATGATAACTGCAGTGACTTTTTTCTAGGATGGAACCAGTACCTAGAAACCAGTTCTTCTAGATGCTGCTCCCTGTTCCCTTAGAGAAAAAACTTCTTTCAGCTGGCATTGCTCCAAACTGCACAATGAGGAAGAGATGCTCCATTTTACACAAACATTTTTGTTTTGAAGTTCTATACCTGATCTGAGATATGAGATCTTATAACTGATAATTGAACACTTTGCAGTAAGAAGGTGGAAAAAATATCCTATTTCATGTCTTTCACAGTTATTTGATTAGCTATGGTCTGTCATCCCTACCTTTTTTCATCCTGTAAATTCAAAGGGAAATATAAATAGAATTTAGAAGTGTTTAATATTAAACGAATGAATGAGAATACTTCCTCACACAACTGGACTAAGCTATGGAATTACCTGCCAGTGAGAACCAATAAAAGCTAACTTCCAAAAGTGAGCTGTGGCTTTGAAAGATAATGATGGCATCCTCACTTATAATACCATAAACCTGAAATTCATTTTATAAACCATAGAAGGCACAGATGTTTATAAAAAGGACTTTGCATAAGATCAGTCTAATGATAGCAATTCAAAAAATGGTTGCTTTCAGGTTGTTAAAAACGTATTTATAATGATTGGATTTGTATTTTGAAGAGAGACATCGAAGTTGTTTTAACTTGGAATCATAATGAAAATAAATAGTGTTTTTTTTTTAAATGTCCATTAATCAGGATCTGTACAAAGTCCATCCTGGAACACCTAAACTTAAAATTAACCAACTTAAAATCTTTAAAAATGTTTCAGAATTCTGAAATTTTACTTTAGAGAAGACTTCTTTCAAAGCAGCTTTGTTTAGAAGTGGTAATATTTCCCAACTTCATTTTTGATTCTGATTTTTATAGGAATGCTGCATGTTAAAAATGCCCACAAATAGCTACTGAATAAGTGCTGATGCAAACTGCAGCTCAGAAAATCTCTCTGCAGTCTAAGGGACTTGCTAGAAGGATTCTCACAGTGATGCCCCTGTTTCTTCCACCCTTTGACTAAACACCAACTGCTGGCTGTGGTTGAAAAGAAGGTTGGTAAGATGGACTAAGATTCGGAGACTTTTTGGCTTACATCACATTGTTTGAGATTTCTTTTTTAAATATGTCATCTTCTGATCTAGAAAAATTATAAAAGCTTATTAACAATGTTGAGCAAGACCTATGCCTGGTGATTTGAAAAATATTGTAAGTTGAAATAAAGCAGTACTTCAGGATTATATTAGCTAATTAGCTCATTAGTCATTAGCTTGCTAATAATTACATAATATAAAAAAAAATATGCAAGTAAATTTTTTTTCTAATTTTACTGAACCATGAAAAGTTGATACAATTTGATCTATTTTTGTAACGGAATTAAAAAACATAATCAGGAAGTGTTTAACATTATTTTTTGTGGGAGCTATTACCAAGATGGTACTTCAGGAAGAATACAGTGGGTCTGAAGCAGATTTATCATGAGATGTTTAATGTGAGGGAATGTTTTCTGCCCAGAAGTGCCTGGTGGCCAACTTGCCACTAGCAGAGCAGGAGTCTGCCCTCTCTGGCTGGTGTGCTGTTCCATGAGTGGGACCTGGCTGGGACTGGAGCCAGGCAGAGGGTCTGGAGGGCTCTCAATCATCTGGCAGCTCCCCCTGCTCCCTCAGGAAGACATGGGTTATTCTCAGGCTGCAGGCTAGTGTATTTTTGGCTAAATTTTGATCATATTCGTATCAATATAAACAAACAAACAAAAAAACCCAAGTGAGAACACAAAGGTTTCACCTGTCTGCTTGCTTTGATCTTGGGGAAGGGAGGAGAGCTGCTTGCTAGTCAAACATTTACCCACTTAGCAGAGGTTGGTAAACTTCTATTACAAACAGCATGCAAACAGGGACACCCGCTTTTCTGTAACACAGGATGCTGAGGGCCACTCTCTCACTATGCTGCTTATTTAATTCAGCTTCTGTGCTCTTCCTGCTCAACCTGACTCCTTCAGATCTGTCCCCAGATCTTATCTGACTTGTGCTGCTGAGCACTATCGATTCATAATTGACCTGAGTGGCATAGGCTGCTGAGGCTTCAGCTAACAGCTCCGAGCAATGGTGTCTTGGGCTAGCGCAGTGATGGTCTGGAAGGAGGGGACCACAAGAGTGACTCCTGTGAGAAGCTGCTGGAAGATTTTCTGGTTCCAACCCTGGCCTGGCCTCTGCCCAAGACCGAGCAGACATGGGAATCTGATGCGAGTAACATATTCAAGAAAGGGAAAATGAAAAAAAAAAAAAAAAAAGAGAGGGCAGCTGTGGCCCTGCAATCAATGGAGGAGGATGGTGGAGCAGTCCTTGAAGGACCGTGGTGGGGTAAATGTGGATTTGCAGCCCTTCAAGTGGGCAGACGTGAATCAGCAGCCTGTGCAGGACTGCAGAGTGGGTCCAGTGTTGATCTGCAGCTGTGGAGGACCCCAGAGTAGGTGTCTGCTCCCGCAGCAGCCGTGACTCTGTGTGCAGCCCGGGTGGGAGCAGTTCCTGAGGGACTGCACCTGTGGGAGGGACTCATGTCGGAGGGGTTCCTGAAGGACTCTGTCCTGTGACAGGGACCCTGCATTGGAGTGGGGGAAGAATGATAATGAGGAATGAGGGGCAGAAACACCGTGTGGGGAACTGACCCTGAACTCCCACTGCCCCTCCCTGTGCCCTGAGGGGGAGGCAGCAGTGATCTGGGCGCGGGAAGAAGGGAGGGGTACGGCGGGTGAGGAAGGTATTAAGATCTGGCCATGTTTTCTCTTTCTCCTTGTAGATTAAATTAGGTTTCTTTAACCTGTCTGGTTTTTTGCCTGTTAGTGTAATTGGGAAATGAAAACCTTCCTGTCCTTGTCTCTATTAACAAGCCTTTTGAATGTATTTTCTCCCCCCTGTCCTACAGTGAAGGAGGGGATGTGAGTAAGCAGAGGTCTGGTTGGTACTGGCTGGGATTAAACCGTGACAAATGGGCTGGAACTTTTTCTTTGCAGGCAGTGAGCAGGCAGGACACACATTCACAAAACTGAATGCCATCCAAATGCTGAGAAGTTCATGCAGCTGTGTTCAGTAAAGAATGAATTTCGTGCATTCCTCTGTTTCAAAGTTGCCTGATCTATTCTGCTACAAGAGACAATGTAATTCTTCTTTCACACTGCACCTTGTAAAGAACATATTTTTTAGAAAAAAACTTGCTTTGCTTCAAGCACTTTCAAGTATGCTAATATTACCAGCTTATTTCTCTAAAGTGACTCTCTCCACTTCATTTTCCTCTTTCTAAACTCTTCATATTTCCTTTTCTGGGCACATGTGAGAATATTTATTCCTCTGGTGGAATAAACATTCCTTCCTTCCTCCTTCCTTTCTTCCTTCTTTCTACAGTTGAAATTTCATCCCAAATTTTGTTCTATTTAGTAAAACTGTTTATATGAAATATGACCGAGCTATGCTGGAGTAACCAAAGCTTTCAGTACTGCAGAGTCGTTTCATATTAGATGATGTCTCAGTCACAATTATTTTCCAAAATACTATTAAGAGGCTGCTTTGAGAATGAAATCACTTCACTGAGGATTTCTTTCCTTGGTTTGTGGTTTTTTTGTTTGTTTGTTTGTTTGTTTTTTAAGCAGAGTAATCTTATACCCCAATGACTCAAGACATTTCCTTCCTCCTGTGAAGGATCATGAAAAGGGTCATGGAGAACCAGAGGCCTCTTTTTTTATGATATGTGACAAAAGTAATAGCAAAGCAATTAAGGAATCACTGGTGACTTAGGTGATTTCAGTGGCTTTTGGTGGAATTACAGTACTCTCAGGACAATTAGCACTGTGGAGAACTGGGGCCCCTAGCAGCTATTCCTTTTTTCCAGACCAGCAATGCTGATGATTTTAATCTATGATCTATTACAGCTTTCTATCATATTGCCTTAATCACAGAGCATATTCTTCTTTCCAGTTTAATGTGTGACTAATAATCCACTGAGTTGATGAGAAAGCTGGAAAAGCCTATAGATTACTGTGTAAATTGATTCAATTTACATGGTACTAATTGTACACTGTCTTGTACTCTGCAGCAGCTAGAAGTAGCATTTGCTGTTGGCACAGCCATAACAACACTGTGTTATGTGCATATATATACAACATATTAGTAATTTACATTTATAAGAAGCACATGAGGAAAATAGATAAAATTTATCTACATATTTTTCAGATTACAGGAAATTCATGGCTGGCAGCAAAGGCTATTACTACAGTCACTCAGAAGGCTTTTTTTGTTTTTTTTATATTTGACAAAGAAACATCTCAGTTGTAGTAACATGAGGTTCAGCCTCACATACAACGCATGTAACATAAAAATTCAAGGATGAAAGTATTCATCTGAACAGGAGCCATTTGGGATAAGGAGGATTGTGGATGACATTTATAAAGGAACAGCAAGGGAAATCCATGGACCTGTTTTGCATGAAGAGCCTGATTTTCATACTGATAATGACAATACATTTTTAACTCCATATTGGACATGTCCACTTTCCAACCTCTGTATGCCCCAGCTAGGATAACAGGATAGCATTGTGGACTTGTAGTGATAGTTCCACATGAGGCAAGCACTTGCACATTGCTGGCTCCAAACCTGTGGATCTGCTTCATGTGGAAAAATTGGAATAATTATAGTGTCTATAAGAATAAGATAATAATAATAATGAAAAAATGCTTGTAATGAAGCTGAGCATGAGATATTAGCTGGAGACAGCATGAGATATTTATACTAGAAGTCAGTTTTGCTTTCAGTGGAGTTGGACTCTGAAAGGTGAGTTGGGACAGACTTTCAAGTATGTAAGTACCTATTTCCCAACTCCTAGAATTTAAAAGGCAAACTGGGTACTGATATCACTTTAAAATCTTATTTCTAGTTGTCTCAATTCTTCTCAAGATTAATGTGAAATGCAAAGTTTTGTTCTTCCAGAGAAGGTGTGACAGGTAGATAAAGAAGCAGAGCTTTATATGTCAAATTCAATCCAGTGAAAGGTTTGCCTGCTATCCATAGCTGGATCCAGAATAAATGAATGTGAGCGTAGATTAAAACAGAAAATAAATTTAAAAATTCCTTTTCCAGATATACTGTATCTATAGAGAAATCCAGGAAGAAAATGCATGCTTAAGTTGCTTAAACCACATATCCTACTCAGCCATCAATATGTAAACTCTTTTTCATCCCAAAATGGTAAACAGATGCATGATGTCAACTAGGAAGTATTTTTGTTATACCAAAAGCTGTATAGGAGACCTGGGTTCAGTCCTGCCAGTGACATAGAATTTATGGATGGTTTTGGAGAAACAATTAAATTTATTTATGTTTCCTTTGTAAAACAAAAATATATTTTTAATTTCTCCTCTTGCTTATGGCTTTAATTTTAAGATGCAATCCCAGGAAAAATGCTTCCTTTAGATAGAAATCTCAGTACAAGTGCCTCATTCTATTTGGCTTTGTGGTGCAAGTGCAATTCAATTTATTATTGTAAGAAATATGAACCTAGTATGAGGTTATGTCCAGCATAAATATGTAGCTCCAGGGACAACCTGTGGCATATTTCTCCGCTGACAGCTCTCCTGGCTCTGTTACATTGTGCATCTGCTGTTTCCCAGAGGAATGCATGCAACACTGCTCAGCTGATTATAGACATTCCTCCTGCTCAGAAACCTTTCTACAGCTGTATCTTTGATTTGATAGCTTTCTTCTTGAATCTACCAAAACCACGGGACAGAATAGAATCTCCCCAGCTCTTTGTATTGAAAATCAACCTTGGAAGTATATGGAAACCACTAGGTTTCTGAATTACTATAGTTTGGACCACATGTTACTTGTCTTCCCACTGGGTCTATGAGCTGCACAGGCTCTGCATTGACATCCCCAAGACATGCTGAAGGAATCATCATCCTCTGCAGCAATTAACCTTGACTCTATCTCCACTCCCCCTGTTTTTACAACCAGCTCATCACAGTGAAGACAACCCAGTGCCGCTAGCCTGCAAGTGATGCTGGGGGCCAGCTCCTGCCTGCGAGCTCCCTGCTGCCCACAAGCACCCATGCTCAATGGCTGCTACTCTGACTCCTTGAGAAATAAAGTGTTCAAAAGGAAAAGGGGCGCTTTCCAGATCTGGGGAAACTGGAAGTGCTCGGGCTGCTCCGGCAGCCTTGCAGCACCGCCGGCTGGGCTCTGTAGAGCTCTGTGGATGCTTGATTCGGAAACAACGAACAGTCACGAAGGATGCGGAGCTTGCTCAGCCCCGTCCCGTCGCGTACCGCCGCCGCGCTCCCGGGAGGTGGCAGTGTTCCCCCACGGAAACCGCCTGCCCCCCTCCCAGGCGGGCAAAGCATCTCGTTTAATTTCTCTTCCACCCGTTTTCCTGCTGTCTAAGGCCATGGGATTTCTCGTGCGTGAAAGACACACTCGTGAGTTACATGTAAAAGCTCGCGGGCGAGAAAGTTGCGAAGCGCTGCAGCACAGTCAGAAAGCCGGGATTACGGATAGCGGCCGAGATCCTGGCGTGTTTATACAGTTGTAAACACATGTATTTATCGATACGTATCTATAGGTATCTATATATATGCATGAGCATATGGAGACTTGAGACAGAGGATCTATTAACCTGGGTAGAAAGAAGTGTTTAGCCGCGATGCCACCTACATTTTGCTTGTTAGGGAAAGGCAAGGGGAAAGAAGCGTGGATGTGTGCCCAGTGTTCGTGTGTGCCCCTGTACCCGCACACCCGCACAGTCCCTTTAAATCCTCCCTCCTCAGCGGAGAGGTGCAGGATTCTGGCCTCGTTGGCCAGAGCATCTCGCAGAGTCAGTAGAGCACCCCCGACTCAGCCCGGACGGTCCCCATGG
This sequence comes from Calypte anna, assembly GCF_003957555.1. Classification (NCBI taxonomy): domain Eukaryota; kingdom Metazoa; phylum Chordata; class Aves; order Apodiformes; family Trochilidae; genus Calypte; species Calypte anna. The sequence goes on from NC_044246.1 coordinate 29,382,949, forward strand.
CCCCACCACAAGTTTCTCTTCCCCGATAACTCGCTCCGGAGCTTTCTCAAAAGCCTCCTTCCCTTCCACGCGGGAGCAAGAGCCCCATTCGCACCCCTCGGCGCGGTCCTTTGAGCTCTGCCTGTCGGAGAGGGACCGCTGCATCCCCTGCTGGGATGTCGGCCCGCTGTCCGGGCAGGGGAAGGGCAGGGCAGGGAGAGGGCAGGGAAGGGGAAGAGCAGGGCAGAGCAGTGCAGGGCGGGGCGGGGCAGGGGAAGGGCAGGGCGGGGCGGTACTCACCTGACGATGACATACATGACCAAGAAGTTGCCGAAGAGCCCCACGACGCAGACCACAGAGTAGAGGGCCATGATAGCGATGGCTGTGACCACGGAGGGGCCGCCGCCCGCGGGCGCGCAGGGCCCGCCGCCACCCGCGCTGCCATTGCCGCCGCCGCAGAGCTCAGAGCGGTTCCAGCCCGCCGCCACCGAGGCATTGCCCCAGGCTCCCGGCGGAGCGACCCCGCAGGGCGGCACGGCGGAGCGGCAGGCGGAGGCGTTGGGTGCGAAGGGGACCTCCGGAGCGCCGGCGAGGAGCGGCGCGGAGCTGTTGCCCAGCAGGTAGGCGACAGCCATGGCGTGCAGAAGCGTCAGCGCTGTCACCGGATCTCCGCGCCCGAGGGCTGATGCCCAGTGCGGTGCTGGCGCGGTGCGGTGCTGCTGCTGCTTCTGCTGCTGCTGCTGCTGCTGTTGCCGCCGTGCGCGGTGCCGGGTAGGCGGCGGCGGCACCAGCCCGCCCCGACGGCGTGCCCCGCCACTGGGTGCGGACACATGTGTGCGGCGGGCGGGAGGGGCGGGCAAGGGAGGTGGGGTCTGAGGCGGAGGAGCGGAGGAGGGCGGTGGAGAGAAGAGGCTTTCCTCCCGCTCTCCCTCGAACTGGCTCCCGCGGGGCGCATCTGGTGCCGAGCGGGGCGTGTCAGCCCCGCTGGAAGGCTGGAGCAGGCAGGGGTGGGCCCGCAGGTTTACCTTTCCCTGCTGGTGGCACTTGATTGCAAAGCGCGTAACACGTTCCCTTCCCGAGAGCCACAGGCATCGGTGGCAAAGATCTGAGAGAAAGTACGGGGAGACACTGGCTTCTGGGACTAAGGACCGGGGCAGGGAGATCAGTACACGCCTGATTAACGTAATGAGTCAGGGATCTTGACAAAACCATGTCTTCTGTTATTATAGAGCTTGGAGGAGAGATAGCTGAGCCTAGTAATAAAACGTGGTGAGCTGCATGGCACCACGCTGGAGAAAGGGGTGAGTGTGAACAGAAATCTTGGAAATTACTCGGATCTCATGAGTGCTCAGGATTTTCAGAGGACTTTCTCTTCCAGAGCTCCAAGGATGCTATATCCTAAGCATTGGTGTGATTTTTATCAGATGTGATAACACTGACAAGGATTATCACATCTGTTCTCTGTACTGTGCATGCATTGTACCAGGAGCTTGATAGGCACACTGTTCGTTTGCATCAGCAAATTTCCAGGATAAGTTTGTTCAAGATGAGTGCAGAGATGCATCTCCAGGATAACCTGCTGGATGGCTGAGCATGAATAACTAGGACCTGCTTCTTTTACTCTTATTAGTGAATTCAGAGGGGATCCTTGATAAGGCAGAAAGGTGCTTTCTAGTGAGCTGAAGGGAGATAGAGTGGCAATAATTGCTCTTTGCTGCATCATCATGGACACATGCTTCGTACATCTGCATACCATGTGCAGAGCACTTTCTGCTACTTCTCAAGTGGTAATGGAAGAAATGGAGGAGAAGCAAGCTGTGTCCTGATGGAAAGATGCAAAAGCCCACTCATTTTACTCCGAGTAGTCCTTGTGTTTCTGTGGTGCAAGTAATGGGAATCAGTGCTCATTATGGCAAGGAACAGTGGCAGAGGCAGACCAACACTCTTCCAAAGTATCTCTGATCATTAGCAGAAGAGGAAAAAGGAAAGAGAAAGGGAGAGGGGAAGGGAAAGCAGTGTCACTGGACTTTGAGAGGGACATGGATCTGCACAATAGGTACTCCCTTTTTTCAAGTTATGCACTGTCAAGTCTCATCAGACATACAGTAGAATAGAGAAAGAAAATCAAGTAAGCTGTTAATGGCCACTTTTTGTGGATAGCAAATTTTACTTCATGTCCAGAGAATATTTTCAGCATCCTTTATTGGGAGAAGAGAGCCATTTAGCATCATCTTCAGGGAAAGAACTTCAGAATAGGAGTTACATTGTTACTGGAAAAAAAAAATGTGCTCAAGGCGAAATTAAAGCAAGAACTCAGAGATTTCACACGGTCAAAGTCACTGCCTCTTTATCCCCTTCTGGAGTGTAGCATGCTTAGCAATACACAAGGCTTTAAACCTGTGCCATTCTCAAAGACTTTTATCTCTGGGTAAGTGCATGACATTCAGCAGCCTCTCTCTGCTTGCCCTTTGTCCCCCCAAAGCCATCAGAAGAGTTTAATATAAGCCTGGACACAACTAGTATTTAGCTCTTTGAATACACCTGTTCCTGGCAGTGGAAGAGATGGGGGAACAAAAATCAAGGCTTCTAGGAAATCCACTCTATATTGTATGTTATAGACAGATTTGTATCATACACACTGTCAGAAGGGCCTTTGTTGCATTAGAAATGGGTGTCTTAAAAAAAGTCTATAACATAGATGCCTAAGTAAACCTAGTGTTATGTAGGAGTCTTTATAACTAAAGACAGAAGAATTTTTATGTTCCATTAAATCAACCTTTTGGCATGTGCAGGTGAAAACTTGGGCTGGCAAAAAGCCCTGGGAGTCAAGCCTGTTTCAGATAGGCCTCATTAAGCAAAATTTCAAGGTAGGGGAATAATAGTTAAATGCACCTCTTTGTGAAGCTATTACTAATGGTATTTCTCAAGGACATAGGCAGTATGAAGTAAATTGTTACAATAATGCTTGCAGATGGTGAAGGACACTTTAAGTATAATAATGCCTGGGACACTTCAAATAATTTCAGAAAATGAAGGACAGTGTGGTCAAGATTCTCCTGAAAAGGTGTTTGCAGATCAGAAATTCCTTCTTGTGTGTAGTAGTGTAGGGTATGTAGAAAAGGGAAATGAGTAGCTTTGAGACACATACCAATTAAATGGATGCCTCAACATTAAGTTGAGTTCAGAATCCCAGCATCCATCTTAAATCAGATTTTTGCTTGTCTCTTTTCTGCCAAAACACTAGCAAAAAGAAAGTTTCTGGAGCTCTAACTAGTAATGGATCAACTGAAGTCTTGAGAAGGACTGAAGACTTGCAGAGAATTTTACAATGAAGTACTTTGTCAAAGACTGTCCTAGGAGTACTCGTTGGTGAGGTGACTCCAATGCAGTTATGTAAATATTTGCACCACAGCAGCGACTCCTAAACTAAATGAATGTGTGTCTTGCTTACAGTCTAGTTCAGAAAGACTGCTGAGATGGGCTGTTGTGGTTTGGCACTCTGTAAAGGTGGCCTGTAGAGTATCAGCATGGGACACACATGACCTGTGTCTTCTAGGAGCAGGGCAAGAAGGTGTCTGGAAGCAAGATGTGCTCTTTTTCAGTATTGCTGGTGGAAGTGATCCTCCTCCTCACATTGTGTTACCTAAGAGCCTGTGCTCTTTCTATGTGTCCCAAGCACAGTGAGGAGCAGAAGATATGCAGGAGAGGGGAAAGAGGGCACCAGCTCAGTAATCCCAGAGTCATTTGCATCGTAGCTTTCAATCTGTTCTGAAGTCCTCCAAAGACACATCCTCTTTTCTTCCTCAAGGACCTCCTCAGGGTGATACAATGATAATATTTGGAAAGCTGCTGTAAATTCTGGGGTGCTAGGAAAATGTGACATGCTTACTATAGTTTGGAGTCATGAACTTAATTTTATGCTTTAACAAATTTGTTTCTAGCATTTTTACCTTGCTTGCAAGCATATGGATAATAATAATAATGTACTGATAACTCATCTATAAGGCTGATCTCCAGTCAATAATTTTTATGGAAAGTACAAGTCTTTCTGTTCCACTTTTTTCTTCTTCACATTATAAAAATGGTTTCAGTTATTTGCATTGTTTCTGTATTAGTGATCTAGGTCACCTGTGTCTCCATGCTTAGTTGTGACTGTGACAGATAAGGGTAATATGTGGGGTGTTTAATACTGAATCCATTACTTGAAAGTAAGACCTTTAGGTTCCAGGGTATCTGAGTTCTTTCACACTTGTGAAAAATGTATATTTGAAGTTTAATAAATGTAGTTATGAATGATAGCTTCTGTGTTAGAATGACAAATTTTTGTATAAGAAATGTTTGTATAACAAGTCTGTGCTTGTATAGCACTTAGATATAAAAAGAAAGCCTAACAAAGGGTGAAAGCATAGATAGGTATCCTGGCACATGGGAAAGGTGGAGATGGTTGATGGCAACCAGCATGGCTTCACCAAGGGCAAATTGTGTTTGAGAAATTTGGTGGCTTTCTCTGATGAGGTCACAGTGTCAGTGGACAAGGAGAGAGCAACTGATGTCATCTATCTGGACTTGTGCAAAGTGTTTGACACAACATTCTAGTCTCTAAATTATAAAGATATGGCTTTTATGGATGGATTGCATGGTGGATAAGGAATTGGCTAGGTGGTTGTGCTCAAGTGGTAGTGGCCAATGGCTCAGTGTCCATATGGGGAGCTGTTATGAGTGATGTTCTCAAGGGTAGTTCCCCTTATTCACCCTGGAGAAGAGAAGACTCCAGGGAGACCTTATAGCATCCTCCCAGTACCTGAAGAGGTCCACCTCACTATCTGCTTACCTAGTCCAGACTTCACTAGTTTGTAAGGATGTTATGGGAGACAGTGCTGAAAACCTTGCTGGAGAGAAGATAAGCAAAATCCACTACTATCGTCTCATTCACCAGGCTAGTCAGTTCACTGTAGAACACTAACAGGTTAGTCTGGCATGATGCCTCCTTTGTAAGAATCTACCTGATCACCTTCTTGTCCTTGAGGTGTCTGGAAATGGCTTCCAGAACGATTTGCACCGTCACCTTCTCAGGGAATAAGGTAGGGCTGACCAGCCTGTCAGTACTCAGATCTTTCTTGTTTCCCTTCCTGAAGAGAGATGTGACATTTGCTTTCTTCCAGTCCCTTGAAATCTCCCTTAATCACTAAGATCTTTCAAAGATACCAAAGAATGAACTTACAGTGACATCAGCCAGGTCCCTCAGTGCTCATGGGTGTGTCCCATCAGAGCCCATGGACCAACTTGTATACATGTTTCTGAATATGATTCTCCTCCCCTGGGGGTTGGTCTTCCTTGGTTCAGACTTTGTCAAAGGGCTCAGGCCTGCAATTTGATTGTTACCCCAGTCTATCACTTCCTCACTTAACTATTGGTCATCTACTCTCTCGTCATCACTCCTAGCTCAAAGTCTTCCCACAGGGTGAACAACCTCTGGGACTTTGCTCCACTGCAGGTGCATCCAACCTGTCAGCTCTTGATCCTAAAAGGGTATATCATTCATATCATATCCCTGGTTGTATCATTCCTAGAGCCATGAAGTCACTCATGTCTGATATGCTCCAGGTCTCCCCTAGCTGCTGTGGTGCAGGGAACAAAACTGTAGAGAGATAATAAAAATACCATACACCTTTCTAAAATTCCGTAGCTTAGAGAAAGAAAGATAGAATGTCGAATCTGAACAATTGTCTTCCCCAATGATAATCTCAGTACTGGGATACGAATCTCATTTTTTTTTTTTAAGTTTAGGCACACATGGTAGCTTGCTCTCAAGGCAAAATCATGATCTTCAGCCCTCAGGAAAGCCAGCTGTAAGCTTCTAAGTTCAGAAAATTGAAAATATTTGGATCCTGACTACTGAAAAGATGGAGATAGAAGGAGACAGAATTTGATTTAGAGACAGAATTTGATTTAAACAGCTGATTGACTTCCCTTAGGGCAGGTCTCCTGTACAACTAAGCATATTTATCTCTGTTGACACCTCCTTTAGTCAGATTTAGTCAAAATATTAGCCTTGTCTTTTGGCACACAATAGTGAGGATGTGCTTTCTATCAATGAGGGGAGAAGTCCAAAAAGCGCAAGCACTGAGCAGCAGTAACTTCAGTCACAGTTATCCATACATCTTCTGATACACAATTTCCAATGTCTGATTTCTCAGTGACTTGTGAAATTACTCCTCCCCGTGTTGGCTAAGGTAACGGTTATCTGTTATTCCAATCTTAAATTTATGCAATTTAAGAAAAAAATACATACTGAGTTAGTTTACAAAGCTCCCTAGTGAAAACAGCTTAATTACAAGAGCTGAAAACATCATGTTAAAATTAAATCTGCAAGATCCTGCTGGTTAGCACTGTTTTGTTTTGTTTTTTTTTAAAGTGATAGTAACTCTTGCAAGATCAATATTTTGTTAAATTCCAAGAAGACAACTTAAAATCTAAAAACTGGCAAGGCTTTGGCAGATGTCTCTTCCCTTTTAGTTAGTGGCATCCTGGTGCATGCATCACACAAGTCATGCTGCACAAAAGAGAATTGCTGCTTCTTTGTGTTATGATGTTTGTACTTTATTGCCTTTTTGCTGCTCTTTGCTCACAAGGGGTGAATATACTGAGGCAGCATGAAAGTGCTGAAAAAAGTGTGCAACTGAAGCTGGCAGATGACAGCACAGAGCCAGTGGTTTACTTGATTCAAGAGGTGCATGCTTTTTCTTCTACGAAGTTCATTGGAAGCTGAGATGCATTTTAAGGGTTAGTTAGGTTTAAATATTCAGTGTTCAGCATCCTAATGGATCATCCTGGTAATGTTTCTTGTAAAGGGATATGTAATTTTTATAAGCATTCAATAGGAGTTCAATTTCTTGTGTTTTTCTAGAATGACCTCCAAATGTCTTTCGTGAGCTTTAGGTTACTGAATTCACTTTCTTCTCTTCAGTTCCTTTAGATACTCTTTTATTTTTAATACAGTTGCCTTAGGAGTTGCACTTTGCATTAAATGAACTCGAGTAACATCCTGTCATGGGCAAAAATATCAAGTATTGAGAGGATCTAGCTCAGCCAGATGTCAGCATAGTTACGCTCTGAGAACCTAAAATTAAGAACCTGGCAGTTTTTCCTTAATCCTGGAGAAATCTGAGATCCACAGACACCCTTAGCGTTGCTCAGAAACTTCTTGCTTAAGATTAGATGAACTCAAACCTCCACAAAAGGAAAGCAAGGATAATAGTGGTAAGGGCATGTGCATTTTAGAGATTTCTGGGTTCTTGGGAGATTTCTGGTCCTGCTGCAAAGACTTATGTATTTTGCATTAAGTGATAACAGCGGAGAGAAGGTCTTTTTTGAATGATTCTTTCATTACATTATATATTTATGTTCTTACTTTCCTCTTCTTCATCCATTGAATCTTTCATTTTCTCCTGTTGATAAGAAAAGTTCTACAGGAATAGCACACTACTTTCCAGAGGTTTTGAAAAGGTAAAGGAAGGATTTGAACCCCTGCCCATCATTGTCCTGGATTACTAACTGTTGTCTAAAATCAATTCCTTTCAGCTTTGTATTCAAAGACAAAACTCTTATTTTCTCATCAGGGTTTGGGAGAAGGATCAAGAAAGTGGAGGGCAATACCTTTTGCTACCCCTGAGGCACCCAGAAAGGCAGGATGTCAGACTTACCTTTGTTCTTGCCATATCATGTTGGCTAACATAGGGAGTCACATCCCTGGGGGTCAAAGTTTGGTGGATCTAACTCTGCCTGTATGGTAGACAGGGAACAGAGAATCGTGGACTACATGTTGTTAATTCAACAGCTAGACCAGGTAATCAGCTAAGGACATGGTGGCCAGTGTTGTTATGGTTAAGTCAGTGTTTTAGTTTTATGCATGTTTCAGTCTTGGCTCTAAAGAAGTTTTTTTTAATTTGAATAAGTCCTACAGACAGTATTTTAAATTTAAATCTTAATCAAGGAGTTATAATCTCATTTTCTTAACACTGGAAAAGTTGAGAACATGTTTTCCAGAGTTTTGTGGGAAGATAACTATTTTTGTTTTTCATATAAGTATTGATTTTTAAATTCTACAGTGATATTTTGCCTCAGATAGCTTCTAATATAAAAAGCCAATGGCAAAACCAAATGATCTTTATGGATTTCTTCACACACCAGCTTTTTATTTTGATAGCAGCAGGAATATGCTTGCTATTAATGTAAATATAAAAAACTATTTCCTAGAATAAGCTTCTGCCATTTAGAAAATATAAAGAACAGTCACGTTTCAGTGTTCCACTAGGGAACCATATATACTATATGAAGTTGGTGGAAGATTTCCAAGGGCTAGTGAAAAATTTTATTAGATAGACTGTAAATTACTATGAAGAGAAGCAGAGAAGAGATGAAGAGATGAATTTTTTTCTCAGCTTATGGACCTTAAATCATAGAAAAATATTTTCTAGGAAATATGACGTTTCTTAATAAGGAGTAAATGTGTTATTTTAGGAATTTATTTGCCTTTTTTTCTTCCCCAGACCAAGTTGCATAAAATATATTAAATAGTTATAACAGAGAAAGCCACAGATATGCCCTTCAAATACCCTTCTAGAGACACCACTGGAATGAGCCAAAATAAAAATTCAGCACACCACCGTACAGCTTTTATCTCTCTATTCTTCCATATGCAGAGGAAGCACACTTCACCATATCTACAGTAATTTTAGAAGCTCATATAAATCACAAAAACAGTGTCCTCACAACAGTTCTTGCAAAAGACTTCAGTAACCAACCAAACTGGGAGCAATTACCTGCAGTCATGCTGTAGGCTCTTCTTTTCAAAGCTTCCCACAGTAGCTGAGAGAGGGAGATGAATTAATCTCTCTTTTGTCTTCCCAGTAAGTATCAATTAGTGTAAAAAAAGGCACTCTATTTGCCAGCCCATGGCAGTAATTGTTGTTTGTTGCCTGATCTCTCTGCTATGGCAATGAATACTCAAAACAGTCCTGGAAACATTTTTGTGTTCTCTTGCTGTGGGCAGCTCGCCTTGCTTCATTTTTTCAGAACTGGCTTGGAAGGCTGCCTGTTTTCTGTAACTGAGCACTGTACCTTAAAGCTTGTATTTAACAGATGTAGATTAGAAGGCAGAAGCAAGACTAAAGACTAAGAAATAATACATAAACAATATGAAAGGAAGATACATGCTAGAAAAGCTTGAATTCCACTAGGAGTCTAATACCAAACTCTGGCTTCTGATCAACATCAGATACAGCCGCAGAAACTCCTGTGAATAGTGAGGGAGGCCATGAGTTTATGCCAACAATTGCTTTGAGATGCAACACAGCTCAAGTGTCAAGCCTTCAAAGGTCAAGTCAGCAGTTTAGCCACAAAGCATCAGTGTTGCCAATAGGTTTAGATAGGTGAACACCAAATCAAAAATCCTTTCCAAAATATAAAGTTTCACACTTCTGTTTGGTTGCCATTTATCAGCAGATGCTAAATACTTTATCCTTGCAGTGTTATTTGGAAATTGAACTGCTACTAAGGTAAGTAACTGGTTAGTTATCCACAGCAAAGTGCAACAGCTTCTAAAAAGAAAGAACTTTCACTTCCTCTTTTATATTTGTCTGTTCTGCTAAAAGTTGTGCTTAAGTCTTTTCGATCTCATAGAAGAGATGACCTTGGGCCTTCCAGCTCTGGGGCAGATGTTCTTATTCTTGAAGTGCTGGTTAGGCTTTATGAGGGAAAAAGCATCACAGCAGCAGCAGTGATTTATAGAGTGACATGGAGATGGGCACCCAGCATTGGAAGAAGTCATGGCTGTGATTTTAAAATGGAGGGAGGCAACTCCCTGGAATGCAGGGTAAGAGAACTGAAGTCCCAAGCAGAACCACTGATTTTGGTGCTCAGATTCCCTTAAACATTTGCAAATGATTGCTGTGAAGGAACTCTTTCATTTGAACTCAGCCCACTCAATCCTCTACAGATGACTGTTGTCAGATAATAACATTGTCTAAATGAACTACCTTCAGCAGAACACTGACATATTCCCCTGAACTTCAGCTTAGATTTATGACAGAAAACACAATACTTCTTTTTCTGAGTTTTCTTACTTGCACTTGTCCTTGTCATACCTTCATCAAATGTTCAAGATTATATCTTACAAATATTGTGTCTCTACATATTGCAGCAAAGAAAGACACTTAGATTTCACTTTTCTTCAGAAAGGAGAACTATCTTGGGGTGATCATTCTTTCACCTGTGGCTTTCAAGTACATGGCCTTCACTTCAAGGAAAGAGGTAAAGAGTTGTAGCCTTGTTCCTACACTAATCCATTTTGAATTATGAACCTGGTGATGAAAAGAGATATTTCAGGAGAACACAGAGTTTTCCTGAATAATGTTTGCAGAGTGGTATATCTGCTCAGCTTATTTCTTTGAAGCAAATTCAAGAGTCTGCTTACAAACAGGTAGTAATCTTTCTTGGTTCCACATGGCACAGGATTTCAGTGGCACATGAAGATATAGTATTGCATTTAGAGTGCCATAAGGGATTTGTGTTGTGAGTGCATGCAACCATGCATAGACTTTGAATTATTGTCCCTTTGTCAAATGTGTAATGGAGTCAGCAAGCTGCATATCTAGTCTGAGTCAGAGTTCTCACATTTGTGTAGGCAGTATGATAGTATTACTTCAAGAGAATGAATGGTTGTAAGTATGTCCTGTATTTATTTACGTATTTTTAAGAAGTGACATAAAATCTAAAATTTTAAAGAAAAATTTATTTCTGATTTCTCTGGTTTTTGTTCTGTCTTCCTTCCTTTTCTATTTTCCATGTCTTAATAAGTAGACTTCAGTTACTAAAAAGAGAATATAGGAGGTGATTCATTTCCAAAAAAACACAATAGTACCAAGAAAACAACTGCAAGTGAAGTTTCACATTTGTTTATATAATAAGAACTTGTAATTTCTCATCAATTAGTGACTGCAAAAGCTAATTCGAAGCAGCAGATGACATGTAGGAAGACGACCTTTTTTTTGTGACTTAAGTTCTGGATGGTAACAGCCATTGGCTATAGGAAGGTGTCGTGTTGGGATACACTGACATTTGGAGTAAAAGAAAAAATAGTCCTTTTTTCCTCTCCTTTGAATTTTAGAGATGTTTTTTATGGAAACCTCCATAATTTCAACTGTATTAGAAAAATATTTTCTCTCTGATTTCTCTTTCCTATGAAATGTCTGTAGTCTATTAATCTGAGATGTCTTGTAATCTCTGAAGTGTGACTTTGATCTTGTCTTTGCTTCTTAACGGAGTGAAGAAGCATATGCATTTTTTGTCTGAGGTAAATGAGAGCACATATGGGGAATACAATGAAAAATTGTGTGATGGATGACTAAAACCAAGGATGTCATAGTTGCTTTTTTTTTTTTTTTTCCATTTTTAAAAGTTTTTTATGTATTTGAGGTACTTGAGTTTATAGAATAGTAATATCCATTTTATCCTTATTCTTGCCCGTTTTGGCTATGTAACTCTTAGCATTGCATTCAAATGGTAAAACTGTTCCTTTTGTGGGTGCCACAAACTGTATATACTCTAAACTCTAAATCAGAAAGAAAATAATGATCCAGGGATGCTGGAGTAAGTAAGGTATAATTGCACTGAAATCAGTGGAGGTGCACAGGGCAACAGGAAGTTGGGGAAAGACTTGTCAATTGTCATTATCTGGGGGAACAGATTCTGTCTGGTCTTTTGGTTTACTTAGACTGCAGGTTCTGGGGGGGAAAGGTTTTCCTTTTACTAGAACTGTATGGACCACCAGAGCAAAGTTTCATGGCAAACAAAGTCACCCCAATGTGGGGTTAACAAGGAGAAAGGAAACAGCAGCTTTAATCCCTCCACCTACCCAGTAGTTCCTGGGGCAACACCATCTCACACTGCATCTATGTCAGGGTCCATGAAATTGGGAGGTTATGACAATAATCATATTTGATGGTATATGACCACATATTGACAACAAATGCTGTGGGATGTAGAGCAGAGACACAATGGATTGCACTTCTTCCAGACTTCGGTGCTCATTAATGGTTCAGTAGATCCAATGCAAAAGCAAGTCTTACCTTCCTAGAAGAAACTGCAACTGAATTCCCTTTGTTTTATTTCAAAGTAATACGCTGTCATTTCTCAAATCCTATTGAAGTGTTTATATACTGTCAGGTAATTTCTTGTTTATCTCTTGAAAGCTAGTACATTTTACTGAGGAGCTGAAGCATCCATTACATCTTTTATGAATCTCAGAAGGGTATTACAAAGTTCAATTAACATTTGGGAAGTGTTCTGCAATCTTCACATGACAAGTACAGTGGAAGCACACAAAGTGGCTGTTACCCATTGAATGCATAATTTTTCATGGATATGTATCTTTAATCAGGTTCCTCTCAGGTAGGAGTGTTCTTTTCTTAGAAAGTCACTTGACCTGGTGCAGTGGTCAAACACAACATTAGAAGGTTTGAGTTTTCTCCTCATTGAAATCACTCACAATCGAAGGGAGAGTGACAAATCATTGTTCAAGGCTTTATTTATATTAAAATCTTAACAGTTCTCAGTCCTGCAACTCATAAGATCCTATTAAGTCTTTGAAAATAAGGACAAACGAAAGGAAGTTTAAAAGGCAGGAATCATGATCCTGCCACTGTGAAGATTTCATTTGCCTTGTGTGACTGTCTTTGCAGTTCCCACAACACCTGTAAGGTCAAGTAGGGTAAGCATAGTAATTAGAACATGAATTTAGAGTTCAGATCAGCATTGTAAGTTTGCCCTTTGATATGGCAGATCGTGGGAGGACGGACTGCCAAAACCTTGAAGTTTCATTAGTCCTGGAATGAATCATTTGCACAGAAGAAAGGCTGAAGTCAGTGTGCCCTCTCTGAATGAATAAAGGCTTTTTATATACAGCTATGGTGAAGCTGGTTTAAGAGTACTCAGTGATTCATGCTTTCCAATAGCCCACTTGATCCGTCGGGTGGTCCTTCTGATGGATGTAAGTGTGCAGGAGAGCACTGTGCCATCAAATTCTATTTGGTGTTAGGGTATAAGCACAAAATAAAATACAAGCAAATGCACATATTCCTTCTGCTGTGATACAGAATTAATTGCAGTTGACTTATTTAAGTCAGCAATGAGCTTATTTCTCCCCTTGCAGGTCCTGCTAGGAAAGTTTTCCTTTATTCTTGAGTATCATAAGAATGCAGCAACTTCTCTGATACCACCTGCTGTTATTTCAGCCCAGCCATAATGAGATTCCCTTCCTGCCAGGAACTGAAGAAAGTGTCCTAGCTTTTGCAATGTGTACAAGAAGGAGAGAGAACAGAGATACAATTGGAGGTACAGGAAGGACACTGAATAGTGTGTGAGAAGGATTTCTCCCTCCTGAAGAAACTTCTGTCTCTCCATTGACTGTGTCCATGCTGGGCTACACTAGACCTCAAAATCTATAGCACAGGTGCCTCTGTTAAGTTCCCCAAACCAATTAAAATTAATGTAGGCTTCAGTTTCCATAATCCTTGTGTGATAACTTGCCCATGAGAACGTTATGTCCTGTATTATCGTGGGATAAGCTGAAATAATTTTGGTTGACTAAAACTGTAATCTTTTCAGGCTGAGGCAACAGAAGTTTGACTTAATTTTATCTATTTCTTTTCTTCCATGGCATTGTAAGACAGGAAGGAATGGCTTACTTGCTCTATTGAGTGTAAAATGAGGTAGATTTGCAGAAGCCAGTGGACTTGTGCCTTTTCAAGACAGCTTATACTATATTCTCTTGAAGGCATTCTGCTTAGATTGCCTTATAAGTTTGTGGTATAATAGAATTCCAACTTTATCTTTTGGAATAGACTGATGCATCTTGTCACAGCCCTGGAGGGGGATGGGGTAAGCTTACAGGTAAGCTGAAAAAACTGTGGGGAGGTGGTTTGAGTCCCTGTCTGTGTGAACCTGAGAAATGAGTGGGGGAGAAAAGATGAGTTGATCTGATGTAACTTGCTGCTAAAAGGAGTTGTTTGCTACTCATTTCTTCTGCTTCCACACACCAGTGCATGGAGAAAGGAATTGAGCCCTGAGCTTGGGTTGGACAGATTGTCTGTCTTGTTCATCACCAGAGAGCTCCTTGCTGCTGTCAGCATGCACTCAGGTCCCAAACTGTGCCCTCACTGTGTTGGGTGCCCACTGTACCACCAGCCTCTTCTGGCAGGTACACTTGGGATATGCCAGGGCTGATTCCTCATTTGGCATATGTTTTTAACTTCTGATTTGAACTTTAGGTAGTGGTATAGAAAAATATGAGTAGATTAGCTTTATGCACTCTTTTATAAGAGTGAAGAGCTGATTTTGTCCCAATGTGCTGTTAGAAGAACCCACTATCTCCTTTTTAAAGTATTTGCTCATTCCATCTAATAGATACTTGTGTGGCAGAGGGAATGGGGCATCATTACCAGACATTTCCAATCATCTTAGGAAATAGATTTCTGTCCTGCAGGCTGGAAACCATTCATGTTAGAAAAAGAGTTTGCTTGTAATCTTAGAACTGTGTTAAAGGATGTATAGGCACAGGTATCAATGTTCACTTTATGTGACATTCTTTCATATACGGATCAAAGAATCATAGAACAATTTTTATTGGAAGTGGCCTTAAAGATCATCTAGTTCCAACCTTCCTGCATGGGCAGGGACACCTCCCACTATAAGCTCAAAGCCCAGTTCAATCTCTTCTTGAGCTCTTCCAGGGAGTGGTCATCCACAGCTTCCCTGGGCAATCTGTGCCAGTTCTCATCATTGTCATAAAAAAGAATTTCTTCCTAATGTCTAACCTATATTTACCCTCTTCCAATGTAAAGTCATTTCTTCTCATCCAATCACTATATACCCTTTTAAAAATTCCCTCTCCAGCTTTCCTGTAGGCCCCTTCAAGTACTGGAAGGCCACTTTAAAGTCTCCTCAGAGCCTTCTCTTCTTCAGGCTGAACAAGCCTGCCATCATAGGAGAGGTGCTCCAGCTCTCTGATCATCTTTGGGGCCCTCCTCCAGACTTGTTCTATCAGCTCCTTGACTTTTCTGTGTTAGGGACTCCAGAACTGGACACACGACTGTAGGTGGAGTCTCATGAGAACAATGTAGAGGGGGAGAATCACCTCCCTTGACCTGCTGGCCAGACTTCTTTTAATGAAGCCCAGGATACAGTTGCCTTTCTTGACTGGAAGCACACATTGCCAGCTCATGTAGAATTTCCCAACAACCAGCACCCCAAGACCCTCTTCTCAGGGATGTTCTCAAATCCATTCTCCGTCCAACCTGTATTTGTGCTTGGGTTTGCCCCAGCCCAGGTGCAGGGTGATACAGCTGACCTTATTGATCAATATAAGATTCGTATAGGCCCACCTCTCAAGCCTGTCAGGGTTCCTGTGGATGGCATCCCTTCTCTCTAGTGTGTTGACCACAACACACAGCTTGGTGTCATCAGAAAACTTGTTCATGGTGCTGTCAGTCCCACTTTACATGTTTACAACAAAGACATTAAACAGTGCTGGTCCCAGTGCCGATCCTTGAGGATCTCCACTAGTCACTGGCCTCCATTTGGACATCAAGGCATTGAGCACTACTCCTTGAGTGCAATCATCCAGCCAATTCCTTATCTACCATGAGGTCCATCCATTGAATCCATATCTTTCCAATTTAGAGACCAGGATGTCATGTGGGACAGTGTCATAAGCTTTGCACAAGTCCAGATAGATGACACTAGTTGTTATCTTGCCCACAGATGCTGTGATCTCATCATAAAAAGCCATCAAAATTTTCAGGCCTATTTTGTCCTTTGTGAAGCCATGTTGGTTGCCAGAAACCACCCCCACATTTTCCATGTGCCTTAGCAGAGTCTTAGGAGTATCTGCTCCATAATCCTACCAGGCCCAGAGGTGAGACTGACCAGCCAATAGTTCCCCAGGTCTTCTTTTTTTCCCAATTTGAAAATGAGGGTTATGTTTCCCCTTTGCAGTCAGTGAGAACTTCAGCAGGTTGCCATGACTTTTCAAGTATGATGGAAAGAGGCTCTGCAACTTTAAGATTGATCTATATTTCTATTTTGGCCTTAACTCCTCACTCCTACAAAGCTGACCAAACTTGTGGTTTTTTTCTAACATTAAAAATAGGAGGAAGGAGGAAGAAGGGAAAGAAAAAGAGAAGGCCTACCTGTAGAGACATATTACATCTACAGTACCTGACTTGAGTTGTACTGTCCTCCAGATAGACAAAAAAATTGTCTCCTTTGGCTCCCTCTGAAATCTTTCAGGAAGAGTACTGTGAAAAATGTCGCTAGTCTATTCAGAATTGAAACTGGGGACAGGAAAATATAAGTGGCTCATTTTGATATAACTAATATATGTTCCAATCAACTCCACAAATTAAGAGCATAACTGCCTTCTCTGCCTGGCCAAAATGCTACTTTCATGTAGAATACCTTCTCCTCATGTCCAAGCAAGGTTTGGATGTAATTTACAAGTCCAGCAGCTAAAAGGCAATTCAATTTTGAAAGTGAAAATTTCAGTGATCAACTTCTACTTGCATCTGTTCTGTCTCTTTCGAAAATTACTTTTCCCTGTATTGTCCTGGTTTGAGAGGACCAAGATAAAAATTGCTAAAAATGCATTAAAATGGCCAGACCAACCTGAGCCCACCCGGGCTCCACCAGTAGGTACAGGGCTGTGGCAGTGGCAGTGGGGGAGTAGGTGTGCCTGTGGGGAGCTGGGTCAGAAGGGAGCAATCACAGCGCTCCTCCCCACGATGCTCAATGTAAGGTGGCTCCTCAGAGAGCCTTATCCTGGCCTCTCTGGCTGGGGTGCTGGCTGGGGTGCTGGCTGGGCTGGTGTCTTTTTGTCAGTTTGTCAGTTTGTCATTGTTCCCTGTGCTGCTGGTGTTGCTGCATCCCGTTTACTTGCTGGAGAAGCCCACTGATTGTTTTCTCCCACCTCCCTGAGCCTCCCTGGCTCAGCTGCTCTAAGATTTCTTGCAAACTGTCCCTGGGGCCCTGGGCTCAGGCACCCCCATCTGTTGCCTAGTTCTGTTTGGAACTTTTCTGGGTAAGAAATAATTATGGAATGTAGGTTCTGTATTTGCATATTCATTTATGTATCTGAAATCTTCACATATTTTTTTATATTTTTATGTAATTCACCATTACTGTTGTTATTTTATTTCATTAAGCCTATTCTAGGGATTTTTTTTTTCCAACTTTGAAGTCTCTCTCCGTTATTCTGCATTTTATCTTCCCCTGAGAGTGTGGTGGGAGGGAATAGAGAGCATCTGTCACCTGCTTATTGGCTAAAACCTATGACAAATACATTTCTCAAGCCCACCAAGACTCCCTTTCTGAAACATATAAAGCAGAAATTCATTGTCTCAGAAGTTTATGTTTTTAAAAATTTACTTTCATTCAAGTTCAAAGAATCATAGAACATTGGGTTAGAAGGGACTGCAACAATCATCTGGTCCAAACTTTCTTGGCAAAAGCATGATCTAAAAAAGATGGCTCAGAACCATGTCCAGCCAGATCTTGAGTGTCCAATGCTGGGGAATCCACCACTTTGCAGGAGAGATTATTCTAATGGCTAGTGGTTCTCTTTGAGAAAAATATTCCTCTTGTATCCAGTTGGAATCTTCCTGGGAGTAACTTGTACCTATTACCCCATGTATTTCTCATGTGACTCCATGTAAAAGGGGAGTCTCTGTCTTCTTTGTAGCCACCGTTTAAATACTAGAACATGGTGATGAGGTCTCCCCTAAGCATTCTTTTTTTCCAGGCTGAGCAAATGCGGCTCTCTCAGCCTTTGCTTGTATGGCAGGCTGCCCAGTCCTTTGATCATCTTCTTGGCCCTTATCTGGACCCTCTCCAACCTGTCCACATCTTTTCTGCACAGTGGAGACCAGAACTGAACACAGTATTCCAGACGTGGCCTGAGAAGTGCTCAGAAGGTTATATTCTTTAGAGTTTTCCCCTGCCCTCTTGTTGTGTTTTCAGGGAGTCTTTTGTCATTGCTGCTACATAGTGTCCTTAAATAGTAAAAGAATCCTGTTCTTATGGTTTATGTAGAGTAAATCATATCAGCAGTTCCACTGAACCCAGTGTTAAGCAGCTGCTAAAATTAATATACCATCTTCTGACGTGTTTCAGCAAAACTCATTCCCTTGAAGGATCAAGGCTGTGTCTTCTTGGGAAAGCCATAGTACAGTTTATGGTTCACAGTACTATGTACAAGGTAAGAATATAAAGATTTTAGCCTGAATCCTGACTCTGACAGTGGTTAATAGCAGGTGGTGTTGATGACAGGATAGCAGCATGACAAGCATGTAGCACTGCTTCCTGAGATTTTCTTCTGATTTCCACAGGTTTTCATTTGAGGGACTTCCCAAAACTGAGGATTTCTTTGCATTAGTTAAGACATGATTTATTTTTTGTCTTGGTATTCAGCTTATCCCATTTGAACCTATGTAACCTCTTACCATCCAAGGCATTTAGTAGTACATGATTTAACCATCCATTATGTGAGAAATATGTCCCTCTGTAACTATGAATCTGATACATGCTGCCTTCTACTGAGTTGTTCCAAAAAGAAAGCATAAGAAATTGCTCTCCAGTCACTGTTGCAAAGCCAGTAAGGAATGCTTAGATCTCTTATTCCCAAGAACATTTTTATATTCTTCCATAACCACACACCTCCCCTTACCCCCAGGCAGAAGGATTTTTGTTATAAATATGATGATTATCAGCTATAATAATCCAGGAGGAACTGTCAGTGAGCCTTCTCTGGGTCCCATTTGTAACCTTGTATTTTATTTTCATAGATGATATGGTATGTGGTAATGATGTTTTCTTTTGTCTGAGAACAGTACACCTATCTTTTTCTTTACATATTCATCAGAAATCCACTGTCAGCTGTAAATACAACAGAATTGAATTGTAGGCATTTTATACTTAGCCCTTTCTTGTCTGAAATACATTAATACCCATCTGTACTTAATGTAGTATTTTCAAATGTCAGTGTTTCTTCCACCACCAATACATCATGCCTACCAGTAGACAATATGATTAAGGATGGAATTCAATGATTTTCAAAGATATAATATCATGATATTAGGGATGCAAGCACTTTCTACAAAAATTCATATTTTTTCTAATATGATATTCTGATTTTTTTGGTCAGTTTGCCAGCCACTACATATGCATTCTTAACTGTGACTTGCTGACCCCTAATTAGTTTTCTGATTAACCTGATGTCATGCCATTGTCAAATCTCAATTTAAAGAGCTGTTGTTGGAAGGATGCCAGTGTTTGAGTTTTCTGTTTTGGCTGGGTTTGCACAAGACTAACAGCATCTTTTGTCAAGTCTGTAGCAGCTTTTGCCATTACCACAGGGCAGCACTACAGGGAATTCTTGTTATTAATGAAACAGGGACAAATTCTTCCCTGTTCACTGCTTCAATGCTTGTTGCAACTTTACAGTAGAAAGTAGAAAGGGGCAGCATTGCTGATGTAAAAATTATCGATTTGCTTGTATGCTTCTCACTTCAGCAGTGCTCAGACTAATCAGCAGAGGCAGGAAGAAGCTAACACCTTCCAGGTTAATTCCTAGGTCTCAGGCTGGATTGCCACCAAGCAAGGTCTTTCAGGATGGTCGTTTCCCAAGTGCTGGCATGCAAGCAAGCACCCTAACCATGCCGTTTCCCCCAGCACACTTTACTTGTACATCTAATATTATCTTTGTAAATAGTTCCTGAAGTGGGAATCACTTTCTCCTGTTCATCATTTTTGCATTCAGAGAAGTGGTTGTGTTTGCTCCTTAAAGCTGCACCTACTCTTTGCTCAGTATTGTCCTTTATCATGTCAAAGCTGAATGGATTTCCTAGGCACGTCGTCATCTGCTGTTCCATTAAGAAAACTAATGGGACAAGGCATGTAAAACCAGAGAGCCTTGGGGTCCTAAAAAAAAAGTAAAAAAATGGAAAAGCATATTTTCTTCACCTCCTCCCACCTCCCCATTCTTCACCCCTGCCTCACAGCTTGAGGAAATATGGTTTAGGACTGCTAATCTTACATCATTTGATTTCTCCTCAGGAAGAGAGTTCTGTTTACTGCATAAGCAAAAACCAATGGATGGATTAATTTTTGGTGTTATTTGAATTTTTTGCAGAAAAAATTGGAGCTGTAGATATGCTTAATGAATGTGAAAAAGTCTGTGGCCTTAGTATATGAACTCCTGGTTGCAATTCAGCCAGAGTGGTATCCATGCATTCACCTCCTATTTAAATTATGTGATTTAAGTTAATTAAAATCAGGGCTGGATCTAATAATAAACAAAATTCACAGTTTCTTCAGGTATTGTGTTATTTATACATTTAAACCAATTCTGTTAGCAGCCCTAACTGTAGAAGTTAGTGTCAAATAATATAGGAAATAATATATAACAACCACTAGGGATAGAATAAGGTATTAGTAGCAAATCATATATTAGTAACAGTTTCAAGTGCTTTATGGCAGCATAGCTTTACTTAGGCTGAAAATTAAATTACTAGAAAACTGACATGATAAAAAAAGTAAGTTAGGGATTTCCATGAGCAAGAAATTCTGTAGAACTAGCTTGACTGTAAAGGATGCAGTGGAGATAAATTTTCTCTTATTTTGCTCAAAAGGTATCCAGTAATTTTATATAAGTATGTACATGTATATATAAAGTTTATTTTATATATATATATAATATATATAATATATAACAATATATAATAATATATATATACTATATATATATATATATATAGATTATTTTATAGTAGTGATTAAAATTATAAAAGAATAGTCCTTTGCCAAGGTCATGTTCTTCTGCCACTGAATTCATATACATGCTGAGTTTCCCACATGCTACAGAAACATCCTTGAAACTTTCTCCTGATCTTAGGCAAAATTTTCTGCCTCAATGAGTTGGATTTAAATATGGCTTTGACTTCTGAATTCTAGTAGGCTTTTTTTCCATCTCACATCTCACAGTTATTTTTTATTTCAACTGGTATCCACACAACCACCAAATTACACCACAGCATTTTAAATGCTGTTCAAGGCATCGTCAAGTAGCTAGAAAAAAAATGTAGCTTTGTACTTCATAATTATGTCATCCTTTCTTTCTCCTAAATACATAAGCTACAGATTGTGGTATTACTCCTTGCCTGAAGTTAATCTTAGTAGGTTTCCAGCTTTCAGAGAAAAGGAAGACTTTTTTGGAATTCACTTCTATCATGCAATCATTTTAGTAACCTGAATCATCAAAATGATTGATATCAAATAACTTTTTGCACTCAGTATGGTGAGATGCTAGTTTCAGCCTTGCCTGACCTGTGGACTTGAATAAAACACAGGGCAGAAGGGTTGAGGGAGAAGGTTTGGTTTCATTCCAAAGAAGCTAATTCATGTTTGATGGATCTGTTTTATTTTCTAATAGCTGAGCTCTTTTTAAATTGCAAAAACCTAGGAGTAGTATAGCAATCAAAGTGTAAACCTGATCTTTGAGGCATACTCTGGAGCTGAGGCAATATAGTGGGCTGTTGCCCTACATGATGCTTTGGAGATTTTTTTGTCACACAGAAGACAGGACCTCACACTGCCTGGGACAAATCTCTGGCCCTGTGGAGGATTGTCTTCCTTGGGGACATCTGAGATTAGCCACAGGACATCATGGGATCTTCATCACTGGAGAGTTTTAAAAGAGCTGGAGACTGTTCCACCCATCATTCGTTAAAAAATAACCCTGATCAGAGAGGCATAGATTAAATTACATGACCTTCCATTTTTAGGGTAATTTTTTTTTCCATTCACTGTGAATAGTGTTTTCCTTAATTCCTAGTTTAATTGTGTTTGAAACCAGAGATGAAAGTAGGGTGTCTTTACAACTTTTCTCTCAAATTCTTAGTTATCACTGAGAATTCCTGAAGGTTTTATTCTGCAAAGTCAAAAACAAGTTGTAAAGAGAACTGACTGGCAAACAAATAGGAGATGACTCATTAGGTTGACTTTTGCTACTGACAGTTCAGTCCTTACAAAGATTTCCGTCCAAAGTTTGTTTGAGAACAGGATGAATCTCCTTCTGGTGGCAAGGTAAGGAGTTGCCAAATAGGCACAAATCTGAAAAGAATGAAATTGAACATTGTGACTCTGGCAATCTGCTCACTGGTATATGAAAGACAAATATTGATAGCCTGCCCTATGCTTTATGAATTTTTATACAAGCAACTAACAATATACATCATAAATCTGACAGCATTTAAATAAACATAAGAAATTAATCTGTAAGCAGGCCCAGTTTTGCATTTCTTCTGTGCAAGTAATTCCCTCCAAGATTTAATTGTTATTTAATTGTTCTTTGCAGCTAACTGTACTGTATATAGATATCGACCACTAATAGATTATTTGAGGGTTAGAAATATGGTCAACTTTCCATGGACTTAATATTTTTGCAGTTTTTGGTAAAATAATTGTGAGGGGAGAATGCAATGGTGAATTTTGGGCAGGTGCAGACAAGGGTTATTTTGATGAGGAGAAAGTGTACAATATTTGCAGTTTCTTTAATTTAGCATAAATAAAAATAAGAAAAAGAAACCCCCCCCCCCCAAAAAAAAAACAAACAAAACCCTCATAAAACAAAACAAAAGCAAACAAAAAACCCCCAAACAATACAAAGTTATTCTGTGTTTAAACAACTGTGCATTCAGTTTTGTTTGGTGATCATGACATACTGAAAAAGGAGACTTCCAAACCACTACAGATGTCTGCTGTGCATGATTCAGAGAAAATACTGTATGGAGATGCATGCATTACAGAAATGTTGTTGTGGCAAGATCTGTGAAAAGAATATAGACATCTGAATTAAGACTTAATGTTGGATTTTGGCACTGACTTGATTTCATTTCAGCTACCCCCACTGGCAGTTACCTAAAAATATTAAATAAAACAACTAGTGTCTAGTTTGCTACCCCTCAGCCGATAGCAGTTTTTCTGTCAGATGAAACACTGTTATAAGACAGTATGATATGCACGTTTCATTGCAAAGAAAAGGAAGTCACAATGAGATGTCACAGGTATTCCTCTGCCTGTCTAGATTGAGGGATTTGATCTTGTGGTCATTTTCAGAGCTCACTGCCCAGTTTGCAGGCAATATTGCAGTGATCAGTGCTTACTTTCCAAACAGAGGTCCCCTTGCTAAGCAAGAGCTCCCTGGTTACAACAGATCTGCAGAATTATGCACCACCTGCCATCACTTTCCAGGAATTCATATTTTCTTTCCCCAAGGACTGTGGTTTTTTCTTAGGAAATGTTGTCAGGCTCTTCTGTTACAGTTGTGGTATTTATTGTTCATACAAGATATGAGCGTAGTTGTGAAAGAAGGTTAAAAAAAAAATCAAGGTCTGATCTTTAGGTTCAGGTTTAGGATGTTCACCTAGGAGAAATATAGCTTGAGGTTCCTTTTTCAACAGTCTTTTGGGTATTTATGTCAAGCAGTTCTGTCTAGAATACAGAAATGATTTGTAAACCTCAGGAGTCAGGAAACCCAGGACTCCTCATTTTCATCTGAATGATCAAACTACTAAGCCACATTCTTGCTAATATCCTATCTTGGCTCCAAATTAATCATAAGTATTCTTTTCCTAGATGTTATATTCACTAAGCAATTTACAGACAACAGTGTTGTGGATTTAAAAAAAAAAACCACAATTGAAAATATAAAATAAAAACAATAGATAAAACCCCAACTGAATAATTGAAATATAACAACAGTAACAGCAACAACAACAATAATAATAATAATAATAGAATGTGCAAACAAGTGATGCACAGTGCAACTTTTTACCACTCACTGACCAATGCACAGCAGCCCCTGGTATTATTAATTTTTTTTTTTTACAAAGGCCTGTCTCAGTTTGCATCAAATTCTGTCACCAAGTAAGAAAGCTATGAAGAGGTTTATGCCCTTTTGATTCATCCATGTTCAAAAACTTCACTTAAGTAGAGTCCCTGTTTTAAATGTATCTCAATAGTTTAATTTGAAATATGGCTAAATATATTTACAGGCTGTTGCAACTAATTAGTCCCAAATCAAAAATAAAAAGAATAAAATAGGAGAATGCCTTATTAGAGAGGTTAATCTAAACATTATAAGGTGTAAAAATGAGTCTGAGTGAGCTAGGAACTGTAATATTCCTTTTCAGAACCTTTCCAAATTCTCATTTGGTTTAAAGGCTGCAATCCTGCTCACTGAATTGTTCACATATTGCCTCAGCATTTTTTTTTTAATTCATCACTAAAATGTCTTTGGAAGAAATCTTGACTTTAGTCATAGTGACATTGTGGAAAAGGTGCACGAATGCATTTAGGTAGCTGTAATGTTTCTTTATCTTGAATTAATTTACACTATATTGATTTTTAACTCTAATACTGCTTCATCACCCTGCTCATTTGTGTCCTTGCTGTATGAGAACATTAAGGCAAGAAATGTTGGTTAGGATCTAGGGAGATGGAGGAAAGAGATTGGGTTTGTACCTCTAGCGTATTTTGTGGACAGGTTCACCCAGTTTGCAAAGGGAGGTTTTAGCACTATGTTCCAGGTAGGAGAACTGTAAGATGTGGTGGAAAGACAAAATATGTTTATACCTTGAAGTGTATATCTCAGCTGAGAGAATTTGCCATGTTTGCTTTAAACCAGCTTGCTTGGGCACAGGAGCATTGCAGCCGTGGGAGCAGTGCAGGGCAACTACTGTGCTATTCCCTTGATAACTGTAGCCTGGGAGGACAGCCTTGGATTATCCCAACAATCTTCCCAGCAGCATTCCCTTTCTGAGGTGTGAGGTTGGCTCAGAACCCAGAGGGGCTTTCACATTTTTGGTTTGCAGTAGAGAGATAGAACTTACCCTCTGGAAGTCATTTACATCAGCAGGAGGAATAGAGAGCTGAGAGACATGCTGGTGGTTTTGCTTTTCAGTTTCATGTGAAGCTGGTGCTTAGGAATTTGCTGTAAGCTTTTGATTGATTAATTTCAAAAACTGTGTTTAGTTAGTGTTTCTTCATATATTCAATACTTCTCACCCCAAAGCCAACTGAAGTCCATTGGATTTTTTACCATATCCTAGTGAGTAGTTTGTCTTCATCTGTGCTACAAATGGTCAAGGGTAAGTTATGCAGTGTCTCAAGATGGCTCATGTTTTATTAAAATCTAATTTCCTCAGGGTGGATAAATGACAACATTTTGTGAAGTAGTTTAAAGGATCTGAATGTGTTTGACAAGCAATGATTTTAACACAGCTAGAAGCAGCTTGGACCATGCTCTGCTTTTATCTTGTATCCTTGTATGAGTTTATGATAGTATCATTGCCCTCTTACAACTTTTTAGCAACATGATTATTCCCTTCATGTGCTACCTTCCCATCATATAAATTACTTCACTAACACCTAGTTCATTGTGAGCTACAAAGTAAGTAGTGTTTGAACCTCGGCTGTCATAAATCAGCATCCTAAGGTGACATTTATGGCCTTTTGTCAACAGTCAAGGTGGTATCTATGAGAAATCAATTAATTTTGTTGCCACATGGCCCAGTAATATCACTATCGCTATTACCAGTAACAACTCACAAGCCCTATGCTAATTTTGCAACCTGAGTAACAATATTTTTAAGGATGTAAGTGCTTCAAATAGGTATATGGGTCAGAGGCAGATCTACTTTTAATTTACTGGTCTCTCAGGGATAAGCAGTGAAAAGCACTTTAACTTCCATTGTGGCATGGGAAACCATCAGTGTAAAGGCAGATTTATCAAAGTGAAGAATTGCAATGGTTGTCAGGAGATAAATTTATTGATACTGATGATCTTAATGAGACCTCAGACTACACAACTCTGGTGAGGCTCTGACTGGTGAGTCTCAGCTGAGCATTGGAGCTGACTGTGGAAAATCTGGGGCCTGGCAAATGATGAAAACTAGTAACAGACAATTATTTTTTTAACAATGTAGTTCTATAAATATGCTTTTTGTTGTAGGAAACTGTCTATGCTTCAAGTGGCTGTCTAGAAAACAGAGTTTAAAGAAAAATCTTGCCTCATATATCTTCTTATATATATATATATCTTCTCATGCCTCTTCTCATAATCGAAGAGAGTTGTTAAAACTACTTGATTACAAACACACAAAGTACATAGTGCCGGAAATATTTATGCATTATTCCTAAAGAAAAAAAAAATTCTTGAGAACATCTGTGAGTCTAGCACAAGTTACCCCACAACTATAGGAAGACAGGAGGGATTGGATGTAAATAGCTCATAAATTCTTAAACTGTATTTCCTTGTCATTAAGAAAAACCAGAATAAATATGCCTCTTGGTTTTGGTCTATCTGATCCATTTTAAAGCTTCTTTGTAAGTATATTACAAGTTTCTTGGTCTCATTTCTAGAGTGGCTAGTGCTCCCCACCACAGAGGTATACTTACTGAGATTGCCTGTCACTTACTGTTTCCTAGACTGACATCTGATGAATGGAGTCAAAGAAGCAACCACAGGTCAGATATCCTTGATTGCCTTATCTGCAACTTCTCATGCACTGAATCAAAATTTCTTGCTGATTCCTACATCCTTATTGTTCTTTTCTATTACATTTTTCCTTCTGCCTTCTGGCTTTGCTCTCTAGCTAAAAAATATCCAAAAATGAACCCAAGGTGACAGGGTGAAGAAAACAACCAACTGGATGGGCTTCAAGTCTCCTAAAAGGAGCATCAGCATCAGTAAATGAATAGTTTTATAGCAATAGGTGTGTGATGCCAGGGTTTAGACCCAGCTTGAGACACCAGCTTATCCCAGCACAGAGCAGCAAGCTGAGCAGGGGTACTTTGTTTTCCTTTTGCCATTCATCTTCCTGTCTCATTTTGTTTGAAGAAGAAAGAGCAAGTGACTCAACAAAAGTGAGATCTATGGCGTTATCCTCATTGTGGCTTTTGCCTAAGAAGGGAGACTTTAGCCAGCAAACTTCCCTCCAATGTGTTTTTTATCCTATACAAAAAACAGAGGGGAGGAGGGAGGAAGTAAAGGGACTTTTTGTCTTTTTCTCACCTACTACTGATTCAATGTTTGCTTACTTAAATAATTTGTCAAGCAAAAATAGGTACCTGACAATCAAGCTGAGGCATAAATTTCTCTGGACGTCGCGGCAGTGAAGCCCCTATGGCTCCTCCCCATGGAGAGAGGCAGAATTTGGGCAGTCTCCTGCTCCTCAGATCCAGCCAGACCCTAGGCAGGCTCCTGCACCCAGCAGCCTCACCCCTGGGGGGTGAGGAGACTCTGACCCAGGCAGCGGGGCAGCTCCGGGGGTTCCGAGCCCTGCAGTTGCCATTGCAGACCCAACAGGTGGCAATCACATCCCGGTCTCTGCCTCTGCCTTTTTTTTTTTTTTTTTTTTTTTTTTTTTTTTTTTTTTTTTTTGAGCCTGATGTAGTGCTCTTCTCCCTGTCAGAAATCTGAAATAGAAGAAAGCAGCTGCAAACAACACCTAATGCCAGAATCTTTTCTCTCTCAGTGACTACCTGAAGTCACGCCATGATCTTCTGGTCTTCATAAGTTTTAGCCTGATGCAGGATTTGCCCGTCTAGTTCTGTTTTCATTTCCATCTTTGTTTCAGAGGTATGGAAAAATAACTACTCTCAGAAAATGAAAGGATGGGGGTGGAGAACAATGCTGTTAGTGAAGCTGAAGACTTCACTCATTTCCATGGAAACATTCACATCCTAGCAACAGCTTATTGATAGCATGATGACATGGGAAGACAAGAGCCGATGCCTTTGACTCATGGGAAAACAAGGTGTCCTGGATTTCTACTTCTTTATCTCCTCTTCTTTTCCAAAAATACATTGGGGTTCAATGTAAAAATCCCCGATCAACTTTTTTTTTCTTAACTGATTTTGCTTTTGTATTGAAATATTACTTTTAAGAAAGTTGCTATAGTTGAAGAATTATCATCATAAGCAATCTGGCCAGAATAAAGCATTAAAATTCAGCAAAAACTTTTTTGACATTAAAACTCCTTTTTTTTCTTTTTCTTTCTTCTTTTTTTTTTTAACCTTTAGACATTTGACAAGTTGATTTTGATTAACTGAAAGCATCCAAAAAGTTCAATGTATTTTCTGCCCACTTCCCAGAACTTTAGCTGCAGATGACATTCATAAGATGCCACTCAGTGGGATGCAGGATGGAATTGGCTGCAGGTCATTTTGTATTATTTGCAATGACAAGGTACAAGAAGATTCTCCTGGGTGAAGGTTGAGTATCACAGCAGTCATGGTGTGTGAAAAAAAGATATCTGTGAGATCAAGGACCATACCACTATCGGCGTTATCACTGTTAGTATAATTTTTTTTTTTATTTTTTTTTTTTTTTTTTTTTTTTTTTTTTTTTTTTGTAGTGTGTGGTTGCTAGAAATGCTTCCAATGATCATTTTGTAAAAACAGAAAATGTAGCATCACTACAGTGTACACATTTGATTAAGAGCTTTGCTGAAATGGTTCCACTGGACTCATTGAACATTACATTTACTGTGAGAAGAACATTGAATAATAACATTTCCACAGCTAATAGAAACCACTTTTCAGAAATGTGACCCTTTATCTGTACACGAATTAAAAATGGAGCTAATCAAATATCCCAAGAGAAATCAGTGTTGTTTACAGAGTTTATAAACCCTGTTTATTTATCTACCCTTTCTGATAACAAAAATAAGATTTTCTGCTATTTTTTTTTTTTTTTTCACTTCCAGTATTTGTCCCTTTGTCTGCAAGGACTGCTTGGCTGATCAGCAAGCCAAGTGGTATTCTATTAGTAATACTGCATTAGTTTTGCAATAAATGAGGTAACTACTGCTGCAAGGCCATTAGAGGAAAATTTAGAATAATCTGAAGGAAAGGCAGGATACAATAAGAACAGCACCAAAATAAATGGAGATTTTCATAACTGCTGTTTGGGTACAAGATTTCTATAGGGAGACAGAAGCAGCATCTAGAAAAGAAATATGACAATTCAAGCAGTACTTAGACTTTAGGATCCCCTATGATCACTATTTTCACTCTAACACCAACAGCACTTCAACTAACTTGCTACCTTCTGCCCTGATTTCAAGGTCCCTTCCGTGTCTGCACTGCTCTGTTGCTGCATTTCCAGTGCAGGATCTATGTGAGTTAGAAAGCAGAAGGCTCTGGCCAACATCTTGCTTACTTTCCAGTAGTAAGCAATAAATCAGAATTAATCCTAAGAGCAGAAACAATACTTGACAAGCTCTTCCCTGTTGGCACAGACTTTTCCACTGTCTTTGTGGTGCTTCTGGCTATGATTTCCACTCTCAGGTTTTAAAGACAGGAAGGGATGGATGTAGGGAGAGTCTCAAAGGACTATAGTGGAGCCTCCTCCATTTCCTCAGGCAAAGCAACATGCAATGTGAATGGTGAACCAGGGTCTGCTGTGGTTTCACTTACTCATTTGTGCATTGGAAATTCTTTTTCTCATTCTCCATTCATGAATGTATCCCTCTTAGTAAGGGGCTAGGGAGGCAATGATAAAACAAACACTTGTGTCATGTTTGGGAAGGGAGCATCAATTTGTGTGATAGGATGTCACAAGGTAGCTTTGGTGAAAACGTGTTTTTCTCCACTTTACCTTTTGGAGTCTTTACAGGTTTGAAAAGGTACATGTTTTGGTAAGGAGGAGACAGGCAGGGATCAACTGCAAATTTTGCTACTCTCTCTCCAAAGCAGAATCAGGGAACTTTTCTTCTTGTCAAAATTTGTAATTACTTACTCTTTACTGAAGAATAATATGCAAAAATTACACTTCAAGCATTACAGGAAATTTGATCAACTGTTTTAGGTTTCTTGCAGGATCTGGGGCAAGATTAACTAGTAATTCACATTAATTCAGGGCCTGTGGTACACATCCAATGCTTCTGCTCTCCTTATTTCTCTTAACTGACTTTTTGACTGATGGCTTGACTGATGTAGGAGAATGTCCTGTTCCTTTTTTTTCAATTGAAGGTGTGTTACCTGTTAATACCAGATTGATTAGTCAACATTAGCACCTGGGAATGCCTTTATTTTTATCACTTCAAGCAAATATGTCTACAGCTGGAGGCATAATTATATGCATTACTGAAACACATTTTTGCTACTCTTTAATTATATTTTGACAGAAAAGAAATGTCAAGGGAGTAGCACTTGCTTTTCAGCTCTGAAACACTCATATCTGCTGTAGACATTTGTCTCTACTTTGTCACTTTATCCTTTCAAAATCTTACTTTTGCTGCCTTACAGCTAGTGTCTTGTCATAGTTTCATGATTTAATACTAAGATTGTATAGAAAGATTCCATAGAGGGGTAGCTACCAATTGCATTCTTTGAATCAATAGGCCGTCTTCATTCAGTTGCAAAAGTGTGGAATCCAGTGGGCATTTGATGATTTATACTGGATGCAAACCCTGGGCAGTCTCTCTTAAGATTTCAGTCCTGTCCCATGCTTCTCTCTGTCAAATCCAGCTGAGTCTCCATCCTGTGAGACAGAGGTAAGAGGTATTAGTAAGGGTCACATATGATTTTTGTGTGAGCATTTTGATTCTGTTTTTCTGTTATTTATTCAGGTGTGTATCAAACAACTGTGAAATTAAAACTGGAAATGTCAAAAATCAATTCTTTCTTTCTGCTATAGAAGAGATAAAATTTATGACTGTTTGAATTACTTTCCTATGCAACAGCCAAGAACAAATCTTATTTGCAAGCATTTGAACACATCTGAAACAGTTAAATTTGGTGCAGATTTGTACCAATTTGATGAAGTTAGAGTTTGTCCCATCATTAGTAATCATTTCCATGTTAAAAGATTAATTTCTAGGAGGTGAGATCATCCTTAAAAACCATCCAAAGACAATTAAGAGAACCCAGCTGCAAGGGAACATGGGACAAACTGTCAGTGGATTTATGACAGTAAACACCAACTCAATAGCTGTCACTTTATCCCAATAGCAAGAATTTACTGAGGTCTCTTAAGCCACGTATGGCATTTTTAGATCTAAGCTGTACTGAGGTGCTGATGAGGACACTGTGTACCAAGCTGTTTTCCAAAGGTGTTACATTACTTGTAATTGAGAAATACCCCAAGGGAATGATATACTGTCTGTAAGTGATGCTGATGATTTGTGTGTCATGTTTCCCATAAAGATATTGCTGAGCCAGAGCTCTGATAAGATGTTAGGAGGCACTGTGTTGCTTTGAAGAATTGTCATACAAGGCACAAATGAAGTACAAACTTCAGGATCCTGCTGTTAATTGTCCCTGAAAGTGCTGCTGTACCTTTTTAGAAATGAGAAGGGATTCTGCTGAGATTTGTGCATGCATCACCACACCTTTTTTACCTGCAGTTCTGGTTGATCACTGAATTGCTGCTTATTCTTCTTTTCCAACTTCTTTCCAGCATCCAGTTTGGAACCATATCTCAGGAACATCATGTATTTACCCTACCATCCGTAGCCCTACAGTAGCTTAAGATCATGAAATCTGCAATATAGAAAAAATACACAAAACCACAGTTAAATGAAGACATGCCACACCCAGTGTCAGCAGTTTCTTCTCTCTCTCAAGTGGAGCTCTCTTTGCATTTGTTTTCTTAGGCTCTTTTTCCTGGACCTGAAGGAATTTTTCCTGGATGCATGAAGGAGTTTCAGCAGGAGAAAAGAAAGCAGTGGTAAGCAGGAAAGGGGAGGCCTTGTGTGTGGCAATGTGGAATATGGAACCTTCTGGATGAGTTAGAAACAGAGGGAGAAGGATGGATATTATGCAGGGAGTTGATGGAATAAATCAGAGTAAAGTAAAGTAAAAAACTCATGCTCAACTTTCAGAAAACATGCTCAGCTTTCAGAAGCAGGGGAGAGTGTGATTTTTTAAAGCTGGGGGACAAAGTGGCATCTGACTCTTGTGGCTCTAGAATGGCATGAAAGCTAGCTGATTATAATTAAGTTTCCAAGTAAGTTCTTTTAAAGACAATTTTAAATTGAAGTAGAGTCTACATTTGCCTTCTACAGTCAAATTATGATGTTGAAAGTAGTTTCTGTTTACCTTAACAGGAAGAGAACATGAAAGGAATGGGAAAACACAGGAAGTAAATCAGCACGAAAATCTTATAAAATACTCAGTGACTTTATGACACTCTTTCTGCTTGCAGTTCTCAGTTAGAGACTTTTCTATGCTTGCCACAGACTAGTAATAATAATTAAAAAAAACAAAAAACAAAAAACCCCACCTAAAATCCACCCCCTCCGCCCCCCCCCCAAAAAAACCCCAAAACCCCAAACCAAACAACCAAAAAAACTCAGAAAGAATACTCATATTCATTTTTCATGCCTTTGGGACATGTGAGAAAATTCTTTGGACTAGTTCATTGATCTTAAGTTCATGCCTAGCTACTTAGCATGCCAATGGTATGTTTAAATCTAAATAGGTAACAGATAGACTTTCTGCTGTGGCATTGTCTATGATTCAGGTTATCACGGTACTTTTCTTCTGAGTTGCCTTTTAGGCCTTCATGGATTTGAAATCTAAAATTGCTCAAATGAGACAGCTTTGGTTTTGATAAACCATTTAAACCAATGAGGTGATCATCAGTTTGTACCGGGAAAGAAAAAAAAATCCTAATTCTATTGCTGTAGAATAAGAGACCACAGAATGAAGCTGGAAAGCCTGATGTTTTCTTCAGTGTGAATTTCTGAGTCATTTTGGGTCAGAGATCAGAATATAATTTACAACTGAAATATACTCTTGCATTTAACACAGACTCATAGGTGAGAGGTCACTGTCCTTGTCCTGTGTGCTTGCAAATGCAGCTGAAGAGCTTGTTCTCCACCTAGGCTTTGCTAAGTGTGCCTTTAGACCAAGTGAAGAAAAGCAGATGTGAATAAAATCATTTATAGGTACTGAGGTTTGATCTAACTCACACGGCCTCAGTATTGCATTATTTTTTATACATGTATGTATGTATCCTTATGTGTGTATGGTAAAGGTGTATGCCTGATACAGCATATGTAACCTGGGGGAATAATATACCAACTCCATTTAATATTTTCTGTATAGTGTTAAACCTCCAACCCCGAAAGAGAACTTAAGCAACCAAGTAGGTTAAACTCATTTTTTCCTAAGATTTGGAAGCAATAGTGATGGGAAAATTAGATTCCACATAATACCTTTATCCTTCATGTACATTTTCACTTTAGTTCATGAAAGAAATATGCAAGCTTCAATACAGAATGAGACTATTGGGGCATTTTTCTTCATACACATACATAAGCTCAAATTCAGCATTTTCCTCTGTAATAAGGAGCCTGCATCTGTGGTTTTCCTTTGGTTCACTACAGTGAGGAATCAAGCAGGAAACAGGGGTTCAAATCACAATAGGAATTTCTACCTCACAGCTTGTCTATGCCATCATTCTGCAGCTGTTAAATAGTGAAATTAATCTAAAGGCAGAAAATGTTGCCATCCTGCAAAAGGAAGCACAAGGTTTTAATGCTTCTCAGATAAAGAGGAAACTAAAACACACATTGTAGTGAATAATACACAGTACCAAAATGTCTGAAATTCTATAGAATTTTATAGAAAGAACTAAATTTGATTGCACATGCTTTTCACTTTGGCAGGCACTTTATGTTCCAGATGAGCAAGGATCTTTTTCTCTACAGAATCTTGGTAACCACCTAATCTCTCCTGAGTTCTGTGAATTTCACACTAGGGATTACTGTTTGTATGAATTTCAGCTTGTACTTCATGCAGCTGGCCAGAGATGGTGCTGAGTGCTTGGGTACCGCCGAGTGAAGTGCAGTGGGAACTTGAACAGAAGAGACTCGGGGCATTAATCAGAGCTACACTCAACTGCTGCAAGTTATGACTTTGACTGAATTTGAAATTAGACAAAAGGACCCGACTTTTAATACTTAGCCAAACAGCAGCAAATAAAATGATTTTAGAAAATGAGAAAAGGGTTGGGAAGCTGTTACACCAGGAAGATTTATAAGTTTTGTATATTTGTTGATACTTTATTGCTCAGTGAAATAAAGGTAATCTCCTGGAGGTGAATTAGTCTAGCCTTCATCAGGTAGGTAGTGGAAAAGGAAATAAGCTCCATTTACTGGTACCACCTGTGCGCTGCAGATTATTTCTTACTGTTTTTTCTTAATTGCTCTTTCATTTAATCTCTCTCCTTTATTGCAGTGTAAAAGTGCAATACTGTGGCACTTGGGGCAGATGAGAACTTGCACCATAAGTGGAGGTCAATCTCTGCAAACCTCTCCTTTGCTATGAATTCTTGTCCAAAAATAACCCTACTGAAGTCAATGCCAGGGATCATGGGGTTAAGGGCACCTGAGGCTTTCTGAGATGGGCCTGGAAAGTTAGCCTGTCTTGCTACATGCAATTGCCTTCTCTAGCTCCTTCTTACCTGTGACTTTTATGCTCTTTTCTGATTCTTGTAAATATCCCCAGAATATCAACAAAAAGTATGGACAAAACTGATTGAAAATTCCCTTTCACAAGTGATTTTATTGTTTTTAAAGTTTTTATTTTGTGCTTGTTGCTTCTAGCAGTCCAATCAAGCCCTTCTGATGCTGGACCTGTGGTACTTATCTCATTCATCAATAACAGGAGCATGTTCCCCAGCTGGGGACATTCTGATAGACCAAGAAGGATTTGTCCCCACTGAGCTCTTCATCAATACTTCTTGATGGCTCCAGGATGTCTTTAATGCATAGACATTCATATAAATTTGGAGTAGCCTTAGGTCCTGGTCCCCTGACTGCCCAGGCAAGGAATTTGTCTGAGCTGGCCAAGACGTTTTCTGGCCTGTGTCAAAGCCAACTTACCATGGAAACTAGTGCATAGGGAGAGTGTATTTGAGTTTAGTCCTGACAGGTCCTTGGCTTGCTGCTCAGTCCTATAGTGTAGGCATTGGCAAAGCAGAACTTATGAGGCTGTTGCAACCCCATTCTTTTCCACATCCTCTCTTTTTCATGTGTGTGTCTGCCATACCCTAAATTGAATTCCTTTTGACCTTAGTTTTCATACTACAGTATTATTTATTTATTTATTTATTTATTTTAAATATTCAATATGCTCCTAGAGTTATATCTAGAAGATTGTATGGAACAATGCTTTCTTCCTCAGTTTACCTTCCTTTTCCTGTAGAGCAAAAGATCTCCTTAAAGACAGAGTTTTGCAGGCTTGTGTTATTTCCTTCCCATTCAGTATGACATCAAAGTTAATCCCTTTCCCTCTCTTTCCATCTCAAGGCTGCTGTCCTTCTGCAGGGATGTTCTGACATCAAGTGATCAAGTATATCTAATAATTTGACTCTTGGACCATGAGAGCAGTTTTTTCCTTCCTAACCAAAGGATCTGGACTGCTCATGAAGTCTAACAGGACTGTCAGGAGGCTGGGAATTATTGCAGTCCGAAACCAAGACAATTTTTGCTCACTCTCACCTCCAGGATAATTTACTTGAGGAATCTGAGCAGTTTTCAGATATTTATGGAAGCTATTACACAATGAGACGGGTAGCTGGGAGAAGGATTTCTGAGGAGGTTGCTGGCTGTGTATCAGTGGCCATATCAGTAGCAACTGTGCTGGCCTCAGGTGTCGTGGCTGACCTGGGAACATGGGGCTTCTCTCCCATAATAATAATTTTTTGGGGGGACTGCTACAAAGAGAGGTTATTTCCTTCCCCACGGGAGTTTTGGTGGAGGGGTTATTCTAAACCTGGTGTGTTTATGAATGTGCTTGG
This sequence comes from Calypte anna, assembly GCF_003957555.1. Classification (NCBI taxonomy): domain Eukaryota; kingdom Metazoa; phylum Chordata; class Aves; order Apodiformes; family Trochilidae; genus Calypte; species Calypte anna. The sequence continues at coordinate 29,418,854 of NC_044246.1, forward strand.
GAATAGGAGGAACATAAGCATTCAGAAAGTCCTAAGTGGTACAATATGCATTTTATGAACAAAATGAGCAGATGATTAATATGTGATCCTGAGTTTATTGCAGGAGCAAGCAAAAAGAAAATATGGAAATGGGGAAAAACTCCAAATACCTATATATTCTTAACTGCTGCTGAATAACTGGCCAATATTCAAAAGCAAGTTAGTAAAAATAAACAATTTGAAAGTGGAAAAAACAGTTAATGGCTTTTTTTTTTAGTTGTGCAACAGTGATATTTGATTTACGTAAAGTGGGCTTGGTCAGTGAAAATCTTAGAAAATAATTTTCATAGTTAATAGGACAGGCTTGATATGAAGGAACTGTTAATGGTTTCTATATTTTCTATTCTACTTCCTTGTTGGTTTTGGGAAAATGGCAATTCTAAAACTTTGTGGACCAATAAAAGGGAGCACTACTTCCACCAGCACATGACTTGTTGAAATTGCAGAAGCTACAGAAAAATAAGACCTATCTTAACTCAAAGACCTCCATGGGGAGTACCTTGAAGTGGAAAATATTGGACCTATTCACAGTCTTTTGTAGATTAACAAGGGAAAGAGGTCTTTATTCATTCCAGTACTAAATCATTTATTTCGTCTCACAAAATGAACTATAATTGGGCAGATGAGTGGAGCAACATGACAATACAGCACTGGATCTGATCATACTCTTTCTGTTATATATTTTTTCCTGCACACCATATACATACAAATAACAAGTCAGTAGAGGGTGATTATGACCTAAAGGGTCATGTTTTGTAGGCACAACATGGAAGGCTTTTTGGTGCTAATGAACAATCTAAATAATTTCCTTTAGCAAATATGTCTTGACACCTTTAAAATCCAAGTTTTGCATTCCTTTACAGGCATGGTACTGGACACCAGATAAAGAAGTTATGAATCAGTCGTGTTATTTAGACATGTGAGAGAAAATTATGCAGAATCACAGGATTGTCACGGTTGGAAATTATAATAGGGGGAAAGTAACTTTGAATTAATACATTCAGTGCTCTATCACATTTAAATAATAGCAAGAAAGACCTTTCAGCTGTCTTAGGGTATGAATTACAAGCTGTTCTGAGAGCTTCTGAAGTATGTGTCTCTATAATTCACTCTTTCAGTGTCTCAGAAATGTGGGAATACACCACAAACAGTGAAATAGCCGCCTGTCTCACTTGTCCGAAGATGTGTGAAAATTTCTGTACTGAAATTGTTGTCCTGAGCTGCAGTGAAGACCTTCTGCTTGTTTGTTGATAACAATGGCACTTGTCAAATCTTCTCTGATGTATTTTTTTGCCATTTCTTATCTTGTTGATTGTGTATTTGGCCCTTTGTCAGCATGAACATTTTTCTCTATGATCTCTGACACATGAGACACTTTCCCATATAGCTATCAGAAGCCTTATTATCTTGCCTGCTTTTTCTTTTTCATCTGAAAATATATCCTTTTCACTTGCATAACTTGGGAATGGGAAGGCAAGAATGTGGATTAGATTCCCAGTTTCAGCCTTGAGCTCAGCTCCTGCAACTGCTCTCCCCTGTGCCCAGTGTGCATTTTGGGTGTGCATTTACATCTATGCCCTCCTCTAGCCTGCTGCAGTGCAAGGTAAAATGAATCAGTTCACCTCAGTTTTTTATTACTGGGAAAAGTGTTCAGACTAAGGTACAGAGGACAAATTGTTTAGAAGGCTTTTTTGTAGCTCTTCCTCTATTTGACAGTAAAAGCCAGTACAGTTTAAATTCCTGTTACCAGGGGGTGAACGAGGGCTTTGTGCCATAAGGGAACAGCAAGTTTCCAAGAACAGGTTTAAAGAAACAAGCCAGGGTGCCAATGCACAGTGTTATCATCAACTTTGATGAGTAACCATCCTTATTCATGCTCGTGGATTCTGCTAACCAGGTGTGTCCAAAGAGAGAGCTACCTCCTGTTACCACCGTGCGGGAGCATGCACAAGAGCAGTTAAGCTGTCGTAGTCATATTCCAATTTCAGACCCTTGCTTACCACTGGAAAATTTGTCTGTGTGTGCCTAAGGGCACCTGTAATAGGTCTGGATTCTGTCGTTTCCAGTAAAAGCAGATGCATTCAATTTTATGTGCATAGAAATGAACCAATACAGTTCCTTTTTAAATGGAAACTGGTTTAGACATTGTTTAAACTGATGTTTCTGCTTTAAATTTGTTTTCTTAAGCCCCTTTTGGTAGCTGTCTGTAATAAAAATGCTATTAAATTCCTTCATTATTTTACAATCTCAGGACCTGAATTTAGAGCAATATTTGCCTCCACAGGTTTTGCTATTCTGCCTCCAAAAGTAAACAGTAATAATTCCACCACATGGCTTGGATGACATTTGTCTCAATGAGGTTTGTTTTCACAGCTTTTACATAAGTAGTCCTTTTGAACAAAATTGTTTGGAAGACAGTGTTTCAATATGGAAGAGAAATCATAACATTTCATGTAAAGCAACATGATGTTTTAAAACCTGTATTAGCCACACAGAAGCTAGAGGGAAAAAACATGGTTTGCGTTTAAATTAAAAAAAAAAAAAAAAAAAAAAAAAGAGTCAAATTAAAGTAGTTATTTATCAAGTAAGGAAAAAATTAGAAAAACAAAAAATTTACTAGCTTCTACACATGTGCCAGTTCCCAGGAAACTCATACTTTGAAAAAAATAGATCAAAATAAGAAATGCAAGGAAAGCTTAGTCATTAGTAATGAACTAGATACTACCTGGCTGCTTCTCTATTTCCCATTAGAACTAGTGGCTTTATCACCTCTCCCTTTCCAGCACTCTCTTCTACTTTGAAAACACAAGCCACATTTTGTGCAAGACTGTCCAATTGATTGAAATTATACTAAATATGGAACATTTATTCTTAGCTAGCATTTATGTTTGAAGGTTTCTGCTTCTGGTTCAGTTCTGAAATAGAGCTCATAGCTTTGACAGCTTCTCCTTTTTTTTAAGCAATAACAGCTGCTCTAAAATAGGATGCTACCAAATTTCACAAACAGTGACACTTTAAATATTTAATTTTGGGGGGGAAATTAGATTTTTCTTTCTTTGATGCTCTGTATAACAGGCCAAATTCTTTCTTTCTTGTATATTGCAAACTAATATGAACCCTTTCTCTTGGAGGCACGCATTTATTAGCATAGTAGTGTATGCTACACTATTTAGGCCCAGCTTTTTGAGACAAGAGCATTGTAAAAAAATCTGGAATTGTGATGGGTTCAATGGGATTTTTAGAATAAGGAGGGCAAGATGAGCAAGGATATGTATTTCCTCCACTTCAGTCATCATACTTCAGCACTGAAGTCATAACCAGTTAAGCTGCATTTCTTAGGAGATATTTCTTAACTAAAATTATGGTATTTATTTTCTCAGCTGGTTTAAAAGCCCTCTAGACTCACCTGAGCTTGACACCACTGGCACGCCATGTCAGTGGTGTCGCCAGCTCTCAATGATGTCGTGTCTTGCCATATCAAGCCTCATGGGAGAAGGGAATTTCCCTCATTCCACTCCTGCAAGCAAATGCACCTGAATCTGTGGGGCACAAATACCACACATACCAAATGCCACCACATACCACACAAACACCACTTATCTACACATTGCACTTATCTGTGTGAATCAAGCTCCATGGGTTGCTGCCTCCAGATGAAAATATAGCCAGGGAAAGCACAGGATATCTAGCTGCAGTTGCTATGGAAACACACCCATATTTCACTTACTTGCCCAACTAGTTATATTTTAGGGGAGTAAATTAAAGTAAAAAATCAGCTAACAGATTATTTCCATGTGGTACAGGAGGAGAGGAAGTAACAGCACATCAAACACCCCACAGGTTCAAATCCAGAGGCTCTCTCTGAGCTGGGAGCAGGCCATGATGAAATTCAAAAATTTGTTTTTTGAAAAGAAAGAATAACATCTGAAAATCCAGCAAAACACACTTCTTCAGCTTCACAGAAGTCTGTTACCGGTGACAGAATCTTCAGTGCTGCTTTTTGTTGTTGCTGTTCTACAAAACCTCTAAAAAGACCTCTAAAAAAACCAACAACACACAACCAAAAAAAAACCCAAAGCCAAAAATTATTGTTTTTCGACCATATGATTTATTTATAATTTATATATTATCATAATTTTTGTTACGTTTTTGCTGAGTGAAAAATAACTTCAGTTATATTTCTTCTTTATCACTTTTTTTGTCTCCCACAGTTCTCTAAAATATAATTTTTTCCACTCGATTCTTCCCAATCTAGTTGTGCTGTGCACTGAGAATCTGCTATATTCTCACTAAAGCCATTTCAGCAACTTAACGTGCCTAAAGACTATTTCTCTGATGTATGTGTTGAGGGACATTTTTATGCATTATTCTAGAGTTCTTTAAAAAGAAAGTGTAACAAATTTTTAAAAAAGAGATGACATTTTTAGGGTACTGAAATGATTGGTAATTTAAGTGATCAAGGAAGAAGAAAGTTTGAGATTAACTTAATCAGTTATCTTGAAGTTAAACTTCTTAATAACTTCTTCAATTTCACCTTTTAATATCTCCTTTAAGGAGCACTCTTAAAACCAGATCTCTCAGCTATGAAGCTAGAAGGACCTGGAGGAGACAAGAGCAAGGAGTGCCTAGATATCAAGGCACCCAAATACTGCATGCAAACATAGTATCATCCAAAACCTGTTGTAAGACATTTTGGTGACACTGGGATGGCCAGAAGAGGCAGTGGAGACCACCCACAGCCAGACTGGAAACTGCTTTTTTTGCAGCAATGTTCATCAGAGCCACTAAGACCTAATTTTGATGCCTTTGGAAGCATGTTTTTTTATCAGCTGGATCAAGCAGTCTGGAATGTTTTTCACTGACCTGAGAGATAGCTCATCTTCCTTTATCCATGATGACTGCTTGCAAAAATTCTGCCTGTGTCTGACACAAATTCAGATGGCATCCTTGTGTGCATACAAAAAGCTGAGAGAAGGAGAGACTGTAGAGAGGAGAAGGGCTTGTCAAGCTGATGTGAGAAAGTTACCAGTAAGACTGTAAACAGGTGAACAAAAACCAAAAAACTGGAGTAAATGAAGAAAATGAGAGAGGACAGAGGAAAACAGCAGTGACTGGATGTAGTTTTTTCAACCTATGAATGATTTCAGGGATCAGCTGTATCTGTATCTACTTAAGTGTTTCTCCCCGTGGTAGAAGTTACAGCATCCCTTATGGTGAAGCTTGCTCAGGTGGCAGTGACCTCTAGCAAAAGTTGGAAAACTAGTGCTGGGAAGGTCTTTAACAGGGTGAACAATGATTTACTGAAATGCTAATCACTATAAATAGATCCATGATTTGAAAGGCAGGAAAGGAGAAAGCTTGAGGGTCTATTAAAGCTCCTGGACAAATGGTGTGAAAACACTCATATCCTGGAAGTGGGCAACTGTGGGGTTTTAGTTAGACTTTTGACTTGTACATGTGGATGGGGTAGATTTCATCAACATGATGAAAGGAGAAATCCTAATGATGCAGTGGACTAATCTGTCCTACAGTGAATCTGTGCTTAAGGCTGGAGGAGGAGAAATGGAATTAACAAGTGTTAGATAGAAAGAACAGATTATATATGCAGTTTGCATGTATAATCCCAGTTTCTAGGAGCATTTCTGCAGCACATAGTACGTGGATCTCTGCAGGCAGAAAATAATTGAATGTGCAAGTTAATCAGAGTTTATGTTACTGGAAAGATGGATGGACTCTTGTATTTTGAGAAATGTTTTCTCTTTGAGTCTTCAGCCTCAGTAGAATCAGTAAGGTTTGTTATATGAATTTAATTAGCATGAAAATCTGAATATATCACTTGGGTTAGGAAATAATTATTAGAAATAACTCTTCTTCATCACTTATGCGTAAATGCCTCAAAGAAGGAGAAGAGGGGCTCTGAATTACAAGTGGCTATAATTGCTTTATCTACTTTTATGTGAACTTTCAAAAAACACCCAGTTTCAGGCACTGTAAATTATCTTGTCTTAACATCATAACAATTAATTTACCCAGGAGAAGGTCAGTTAATAATAATAAAATTTAGAAAAAATTCATAGTGTTTATAAAATACTCTATTGCTGAAAAACACATGAAGATTCAACTAATATTATTGTAGAGCATTTCTGCAGTTCTGTTCCTGAAATGACTAAATTAATAACCCTTTCTCTCTCAGCAAATCAATGGCTTTTTAAAAGAAAATAAGCAAGTTTCTAGCATTTGTCAAGAGAGCCTATTATCTAAGTGAAATGTGCTTTCCAAAGCATGGCAATCCTGGTTTCATTAAGCTTTCAAGTTTTATGATTTTAAACTTTTCCTCCTCAGCTTTAGGTGACTCTGATGTAGAGAGAACACTGCAAATAGTAAAATGAATTTTGCAGATTATAATAAACCGTAGGGAGACGCAGAAGGGAAAGAAAAACAGAAGGGAAAGAAAGAAGGGAAAGAGAAGGAAAGGGAAAATAAAGCACCACCCAAAGACAGAGGGGGAGAGAGAGAGGGAGAGAGAGAGAAGAAGAAAGTAACCACCCAAGGATCCAGTTATGTCCCTTTGGTCTTGTGGAGAAGAATGGTGGTGGTTCCATCCTAGAAGAGTGCAAAGGGTTAGTGTCTCTCTTCCTTTTATGCTGTCCATTTCTTGCTTTTAGAGTGGTTGCTTCCCTTTTAGTTTGCAAAATTTGCCATCTGATGTGTCAGCAGACTTAACGGTTTTTAGCTAGGAGTTCTCCCCTGTCTCTCCTAATTAACAGCCTCTCTTTCTGTCAAGGAGCTGTAATTTCTCAAAATTTATGAATTCCATCTTATCATGGCTCTTCTCAAGCTTTGTGGCTTCCCCTCTTGTTAAGGAAGCTTTATGACTTCCCTTCTCATTTTTTCCTAAGGCCTTCAGACTGCTTGAGACAAATACTTAACTTACCCTGTCCATTACAGAGAGAGAGGAAGGTGAGACCATCACTACCTGAGGATTAGGCAGCATTTTTCTTTCTGGGTTGGTAGGCAAGTCATATGCAGAACTCCAGACAATTCTTCCCCCCTCCCATGTTGTATGCCATTTGCTGTGGGGGCAGGTAGTCCTTCCATTTGCCAATTGTTGTTTGAGGCAAAGCCTGGCTGGAACCTCATTATGATTCCTCAATAGCCAGTGTCTAAAGCAGCAATAGTACAATGGGTTAACTACCACCTTGAAGAAAAACAGTAAAAAACTTATTCAATTCTGTTTTCCCCTGCAATGTTACACATTATTTAAATGAAATTACAGTTTTCCACTTCATCTCCTCAGTGAATCTGGGTAAAAATAGTTGTTGAATATCTGAGATCAAAAATATGCTGTCAGAACACTATCTCTTTAATGTGGTTCTCATGGATAGAGTCTGAAATGTGACTATACCTTCATCTGAATTCCACTTGGGGGCCAAAGTGCCCTACAAAATACTGGTTAGAGGCATTCTGTCCCTTGCAGTTTGTACAGAATTATTTTGTGGAGCACTTTCAAATACAGATTTTTTGAGACGTTTTTTCTGAATGCTCTCTCACAATCAGTGAATAGTTCCCTACAAATAACCACACTTACTTGAGACATGGAATTCTCATCTCCTTGGTCTTTTTCTTTAGAACATCACCTAGACAACCTGGTAGTGCCTTTATGAGATGCTAACATACACATTTGCTTGAGAGTATCACATTTCAAACTCCTAGTGACATTGTACTTTCTTCTCAAGTCTTTTAGCTTTTAAGATCTTCTACAGCTTACTTTGAAGTGTACTTGAAAGGTACTATACAGTACTTATTTACATAATAATATTGTAATAGTTCTGTACTTACATTGTGATGACTGAAGTGTCTACTATTGCAGCAACCAGTGTACTTTCATTAAGGTTCAATAATGGTGGCCATTAGACTTAAAATAGATGAGTTTTGAAAATATCATGATGCAATTCTGTTGATAAATGGTAACAGATCTTCTAATAAAGTAGTTTTATGAGATGGGAGAAAACCTTCTGGAAAACCAAGGACTCTTCAGATGCATTTCCCAGGAATAATGTGAGCTCCTTAGCTTAAGAGGTAAATGTGCAGCTTACTTTATGATGGGCATTTTCAAACCCAATTAGGATTTGCATCCATTAGGATGCAATATTATATAGCTTAGAACTTGATCTACAAAAGTTTATAGCAACACTTTTTGTCAGTTCCTCTTAAATCTCTCTACATCCCTTTTGTCCCCACGTGTATCATATATATGATAAAACAGTCAGTGTTTCCTTTTACAACTGACAATTAAAATACTATTCTGTATTTAAAAGGGACCATTTCAGTTACTCAGATTAGTCACATTCCTTTTATTCCTTTTTCTCTGAAATTATTTTCATCTGTTTTCGTGTTTAAAAATTACTAAAGGAAAAGTTTCAGAAGTTATTTCAGATAGAGAGTGTTATTGCAGATAAAAACATATAATAAACAACTGATTATGGGGGCCAATCTTGTTCTGTATCCATATGTCTTAAGCTGATTTTCTGTTAAATTTCCAGATAAACATTTGTTATCAAAATCAGGGACTTCCCAGTTAGTGACTAAGAAGAAAATACTACAGAGCATGAAATTAAAACAAGCTCTGACATATTAACATAAATGTTAGTCTTAGTTTTATCTCTGAACAAGCAAGGTAATAAAAATATACAATATGAAATAAATAACATAATTATTTACTTAACTGACACAACCAGAATATCAAGTGATAAAACCAGATCATTTGGTAATGACCGACTGACAAAAATTTAGAGAAGAATTTTGACTAAATGGAAAGCTTCATAAGTTATTTATATACTATCTTTGATGTCTTTTTTGTGAGAAGAGCTTCGAGTGAAGTTCAGAAATAAAATAGCCAATGAAACAAATTCCAAACTGTCTCAAGTTTTCTTCATTAACCATCAAAATACCTCAAGCATAATCTATCCACCATTGTCCTGGTTTTGGCCTGGATAGAGCAAAATTTCTGCTTGTAATTTTGCTTTCAGGTAAGTCCCTCATAAGTAGCTGTACTTCCTGAGGTAAACAGCAAGTTTTTCAGTCAATGTCTGCTTCTAGGACTTCTGGTCCTTGATATTTATAGTTACAGCTAGAGAATGGTGTGCAGAACCAAGGCCACTGCTCAGTTCTGAGGAACATCTTATGCTTCAGTAAGAGAAAGGGAGTAAAGAGGTACCACCTGCAACCTTCCTTTAGGGAGTAGTGGACAAGACAAATGACCAAAAATTGACCAAACAGAATATTCCATCCCCACGTGTCATACTCAGTATAAATTTGAGGGAATGCGAGGGTCAAACCCCTTCCCCTTTGCCTTTGCTCTCACCCTTCTCTACTTGTTCCTATTTGCTTTGGCATCCTGGAAGGATTCTGTCTGTTTGTCTGCCTGTGGTCCTGATCCCTGCCAGCCTGAATCTGTGTGTTCCTGCCTCCAGCTCCTGACTGCTGCTGACTCCAGGAGTCCAGCCTGGACTTTCCCAGGGCTGCCCTGCAGCCTCAGTGGTGATGTGAGCATTACTGGGGAGGAATCTAGTATCTTTTTTCTGTATATTTGTATATATTTAATAATTTTTTCTTCTTTTATCATTCCTGTTTCATTAAAGCTGTGTAGTTTAGTTTTCAACCTGTAAGTCTCTCTCTATTATTCTCTCCTTTATGAGGGAGGGGTGGGGGATTAATAGAAAGAATCTGACAATCAGTTAACTGCCAGCCCAGCATTAAACCATGACAACCATACAACTTATTGATAGTACAAAATGGATATACCATGAAAGTGAAAGCAGAAGCCATTATCCATGTAAATACAAATTCTGTACTTTGAAATGTGGACTAGACCCTGGAAATAGCGCTCTCTTCTTTGCTGTAAAAATTCCCAGAGCTTCTGTAACCACTTGTGTTTATGGTCTTCCTTTTAATATCCACACTGAGAGTAGAAATCTGCCCTTTAACAAGCAAATCCACATAACATGAACAGAGATTCACACAGTGCTACTGCATACTTTTGAACATCCTTGCTCTTCTACCCCAGTAGCTGAGAAGCTCACCAAGTCCCATCTGCTGAGCAGTACTTGCTGCAGTATTCAATTGGTTTGCAGAAAGCTTTCATCAGCAGATGTGCAGGAGATGGATTAGGCTAACAAATATAGTTTTAATGCCTACCAGTTCTGTCTGTATTCAATAACATTGTGTAGTTGCATGCAATGCTGTGTTATCTTTACTTTGTCTTTGTGGGATCCAACAAGAATCTCCATGTTTCCATCTTTGGAACATAACTGGAAGTTTTATTCTCTATATGCCATCATTTTACTGCTGAGTTTTTTTCATTATGATATTTTTGTGAGTTTATAGGCTAAGATCTGAAATTTTCTTAAACACTGACTCAGCTTCTCAGCTTATGCTTCAGAAATTCAGAAAGAAGGAGAAATTTTATTAATTATATTTGATTTGTCCCCTACTTGAGTTAATCTGCATGCCATATTTCTGCAGACTATTTTTTTCTGAAAAGCATTGCCTTTGGAGGAGTGGATGATGACAGTATTTGTGATAAATGAACGTTTCTTAAAACTGGAATCATCTGAAGATGACAAACCCTCTGCCCATAGCTAGTTTTTATTGTTGAGTTATATTTGTCAGCAACAGAGCTGACTGGCAGACAGTAAGTGTCTTCTGCAAGCTACTGAGGTTTCAGTGTGTGTTTACTTCAGGCTGAGGGGAAGAAAGGACCTTATCAATATTGCCATGAAATAAAACTGACAACATGCCAGTTTTTGTATTGAAAAGGCCAGACTTCTGGTTTTATATCAGTCTTGCATAAGATATGGTCAGCTACTCCTCCTCCTCAAACTCTTTGATGTACATCATGTACCTAAATGATCAAAAATCTTTTCAGGAGCATCTGATGCAAAAAAAGACTCAAACAAACAAACAAAAAAAAGTAAAAAAAATTGTTGCTTCTATTTCAAACATTGAAGATCAAATATTGAATATTTTCATTCTTGAAAATCTATTATTTTTCAGTTCTACCAGTAAGCCTAACAAAATAAGTACTGTTACAAACTCTGCTTCTATTATTCTTATGCTTGTGCAGGAATAAAATAACTGAGTTGAAATAAGAACCTGTGCACTTGCAAGTATAGTCGTATTCTCTGAGTTGGTACATACAGTCATGCTTTCCCACTGTATAGCTGAAGAAAATGTGATTGCTGACATGGGCAGTAGTGCTGCAGTACTGATTTTGCAACAGTGGTACACACTGAAAATAGGGAAAAAATGTTAAGGAAAACCCTCATCTTGAAAATGCAGATTTATTTAGAAGGATAGGTTATATTCTTCCACCTCCCCCTCATTATAATCAAGTTCAGAAAAGTATCTTTTGTCTTTGTTCCCAACTTTCAATGAAATTCTCATTTCAATTGTGTCTTCCAGCTAGAGAGGAGTGCACAGCATCAGAAAAATATCCAAAGCATGATGATAGTCATGAAACACTACAGTCACCAAGCCACTCATTTATCATCAGTCCTGTCACAAGCTGTCACAATTCCTCACCAGTTCAGAGTTCACCTTTCAGACAAGAAAACAAACAAGGTGTGGAGCAGAGATAGATTCAGTGCCTCAATCTGTCATCTCCAAGTCTCTGCTGTCAAGTGTGGTGAAAATTAAAAGGGCCAGGTTCTGCACTGACAGGAGTCAGCAAGAGCTCTGCCAAATGTCAGTGTACAGTGCTGCATTAAAAAAGCTAAGGAAGCTGATAGAAAGGTGTTGAAATAGTCTGATTTTGGGAGAAGGCAGCATGAGAAACATTTGACTTCATTCCAAGAACAATGCCATGCACAGCTGTGTATTTTTTCTGAGTGCATGCTGGAACATCTCATGATAATGACATGGATGTCTGATCTTGAAATTGTTCACAGCCAGTACACACCCAGTGTGTAGCCACTCTCTGAGCAGACCAGCCATCCTCTTAAAATTACTTCCAGACAGTATATCTTTTTCTTCCTCCATCATGTTCATGTCACTAGAAAGGCCAGAAACTTCCTCTAGATAGTATCTTTGTCTGCAAGCACTTCTGCTCTCGCTGTCAGAAGTGACATCCATACAACTTCTGTTCCCTTTTTCCTGATGGGAGGACAGTGTAAAGAACAAGATTATAGGAAAATTTTTCCTCAAGTTGCTGCTCATATGCTTGTTGCACTCTGATTTTGCTGTTGAGCTGTTTCTCTGGGCCTTTCTCTGGGCCCTTCAAGGATGATTGCTAGGGCTATCTCTGAGGAGATACTGTAAGGTGGAGCACACTGTCTCTACCACACTGTAGTGTCTCATGGCAGATCATAGTGCCAGAAGTGCCCAGCATGCTGCACTGTGGACATTCAGCAGTCTTTGCTATTCTGCAAGTAGTCATTGAGCACCTCCTTATGCTTCCCAGCCCACCCTAAGATGCACCCTGCATCCTGCTCTGTGCCCAGACAGTCCTTGGCTGAGCGTGGTGGGAGATGCAGTATGGTGCCAGACCTACAACCATGAGCCTACTTCTTTCTAGTGATGAACAGAAGCCTTTCTATTCTTAAGACAGGTTATTGATAATAGCAAATAGTTTGAACTCACACCATAAGCTGCAGATTTTAAGTAGTGAGCAGCTTTTCCTTCTCTCTTCAGGATATCTAGGGCTGCACTGGTAGCTGCAATAGGGTACAAAAAGTGGCTGCCCTGTTATCCGTCTGTCCTGGAGAATGAAGCTCACTTCACTGCTCCAAATTTGTGGGGCCAAGTAACATTGCTGTGTATTTTCTGTCCATCTTCCAACTTGGAATTTACCTAGGACATGGATTCATTTTCTGAAAGGAAGCCAAGAGGAAAGCAACCCTTCAGGCAAGCAGTGTCCAATGTAGCAAAACAAAACAACCTCCACCACCAAAGCCTCCCACAGCTACTGATACTGAATGCCTTGCCTGAGAAGTTATGACCATATAAAAAAGGCCATCTAGAGAAAGAGTTTTTTTCACTTTTCTGCCTCTTGTGCTAGCTTCTGAGTACACCATGACATATTTTCTATGACTTTCAGCACTTTTAATTTTGTTTTAACATTGTTTTACCAATGACAATGCTGCCTTCTGCTCAGATTTGCTATGCACAATAAAATGCACAGAAACGTCTGAAAACAGAGCAAGATTCATAGCTTCTGCCAGTACACCAAGTCCACAGGCTTCACTGCTGCTCAGATGTCATTTTTTGCTCACATTTTTTCTTTCTCTGGATGTGTGCATTGTAAGTAATTTAATGACTGTTGCAATGCAGCATGACTGAGAACTGGAAGTGTTCATCTTTATATTAAATTTTATTTCTATGAAATTATTTATAAACCAGATTTGAAGAGGGAAGGGGATAAAACTAGGCCTGCTAGGAATCATTCCTAGGCAAGCATGCCAAGGTTTCTAGGATGGTGAGCTAGAGAAGACTCTCACTCCTCCATCTCAGTTCAGATGGTAGACAGAGAAACAATGGGAAACAAAGAGGGAAGGGTTACTGGTGGTTTAGAAAGCATAGGGACACCTGAGAAAAGTCAAGTAGGAATTATGGCCTATGCTCAGAAAATGGTATTGGGATCATTAGACTGTCTGACTTGCATCTATACCAATGAACACAGCATGGGCAACAAACAGGAGGAGCTGGAAGCCATGATGTATCAGGACATCTATGACATAGTGGCTATCACAGAAGCTCACATGACTGGAGTGCCACAACTGATGACTACAAGATCTTCAGGAGGGATGGACAAGAGTGAGAGGTGGTTTGGTGGCCCTGCATATTCAGAATTGTTACAGATGTCTAGAACTTGGATGTAGTGATGACAAGGTTGAATGCCTTTGGATCAGGATTAGGGGAAAGGCCAACAAGGCTGATATCACTATGGAGGTCTGCTATAGATCTCCTATATAGGGCAGTGAGGTGGACAAAATGTTCTATAAACATCTGGGTGAAATCACATGGTCATTTGCCCTTGTTCTTATGGGGGCTTTCATCGTCCCTGGTGCGTGCTGGAATTAGAAAAACAGCAGAGAGGGAACAGTCCTGGAGGTTCCTGGAATGTGTCAAGGATACATACATTCCTGATTCAGCTGGTGAATGAACCAGTCAGGGAAGCTGCTCTGCTGGACCTGCTCTTTGTGAAAAGGGAAGGGCTGGCAGTAGATGTGAGAGTTGGAGGTCTACTACTCTTAGAGATACAAGGAGGGGGAGAAGCAAAATTGCCACCTGAGACTTCTGAAGGGCAAACTTTAACTTGTTTAGTAGCCTGATAGCCAGAATCCCTTGGGAATCAGTTCTGAAGGGTATAGGAGTCCAGACATTCCAGAAAGGTTGGATGTTCTTGTCCTGGTTTGGGATAGAGCTAATTGCCAGCCCAGCATTAAACTATGACAGCTCTCCAAGAAGGAAGTCTTGAAGGTGCAGGAGCAAGCCATCCCCATGTCCTCTAAAGCAAGCCAGAGGCATATAAGACCATCTTGGATGAACAGGGAGCTTTTTTTCTCACTCAGGGAGAAAAAGATACTTTATGGCCTTTGGAGAAAAGGGCAGGCCACTCACAATGACTACAAAAATGTTGTGAGACCATGCAAGGAGAGCATTAGAAATTCCAAAGCCCAGCTAGAAATTAATTTGGCCTCTATGGTAAAGGACAACAGGAAAAGTTTCTATAAATATATTAATAATAAAAAAACCACTAGGGAGACCCTCCATCCCCTATTGGATACAGGAGGAAACAGTGATGAAGGATGAGGAAATAGCTTAGCTGCTTAATCACAGAATCACAAAAAGTTAGGGGTCAGAAGGGACCTTGAAAGAGCATCAAATCTAATTCTGCCAGAGCAGGATCACCTTGGGTAGGTCACACGGGAATGAATCCAGGCAGGTTTTTAATGTCTTTGAAGGAGACTCCCCAACCTCACTGGACAGCCCGTTCCACTGCTTTGTCACCCTCACAGTAAAAATAACCTTTTCCTTATGTTTATGCAGAACCTCCTGTGCTCAAGCTTGCACCCACTGCCCCGTGTCCTGTCACTGGAAATCACTGAGAAGAGCCTGGCTCTGTCCCACTGACACTCACCCTTTACATATTTATAAACATTAATGTGGTTACCTTCAATGAATTTTTTGCCTCAGTTTTTAGCAATAGGACCAGTTATGTAGAAGAAATTCAACTCCCAAAGGTAGGAGACAGGGACCAGGAGCAGAATGACCTTCCCACAATCCAAACGGAAATTTTTGAACTCATTGAAATTGTCATGAGGGGAAAAAATAGCAAGAAGAAAATCTGCTTATTTCTAGATATAGCTTGTAGAAGTGCCTTGTGTTCTGTTTTCATGCTTCCTTTTCCAAATAAATGTTTTAAACTTTCTAAAACACAACAGCTTGGAATCACTCTGCCAGCGAATGTTCTGAAAGTTCTCTTATACCTTTAATCAAACTTCCAGTCAACAAACTCTTGACTATGGAGGCAGACTTAAAACTCTGAGTATGTCTTATGGCCTGGAGTCAATAGACTTGCAACAGCAAAGATTTATGTGGCTAGGAATATGTAACAGCCCCCACAGGAAAATGCAAATTAGTTGAAACCTCAGCCTTTTCATAGCAGAAATTATCTTTTACTGCATTTCTCATTTTAGAAATGCCTGGAAAGGTTTTTGAAATTATGGAAATATTTCTTCTGAGGTGGTAACAAAGTCAGAAACTCAATTTCAATCAGCTTGATAAAATATGTTTTTTATTTTCACATTTAAAATGTCCATGGTTAAAGTGAGAGTATGGCAGCTATTTCTTTATAGCATTAGGCACTGTGAAAATTCAATTCCTTTTGTGGGATAAACATAGATATTTCAGTAGCTGTACTTTTAAATCCCAAAAATTAGAACCTGGGAAAAGATAAAACATTTTGCTGTGTTTGCCATGTTCTAAATTTTAGTTATTGTGTTCATGAGTTGAAATTCTCATGAAAGGTTAATGGACATTGCTTCTACTCTAGTGTTGTGGAAATCCTGCTCTGACTACCTATTTTAACCTATGTTTGACTTGAAAAGGTGCTGAAAGATGCTTGGAATTATAGGTTTTCTGCTTTTGTGTAGAATGCTGTTGTTCCTAATTTTTGCTGGCCTCCTTATGCTCAGAAAAGAGCATTAAAAAGCAAGTGGTTTTTTTCTTCCTCTTTCAGTGAGCTGTCTACTTTAGGCCCAGTTTCTGCAAGCACTTCTTTTTGTGGAGTAGCTACTTATCTCACCAGGAGTACTGCAGAAATAGTGCATTTCCAGGTAACTTGGCTGCATTCTCAGAACCTAATCGTTTGGTGTAGCTCCCATATCCCACACTCAATTCGTGGATATCCACAGTAGTTGTGTGTAGGTTTAGAAGAGTAAATTAAATGAACCCATGGCTGTCATCTGTCTAAAGCCAAACGGCATGGCATCCTGGCCTGTATCAGGAACACTGTGACCAGCAGGACCAGGGAGGTGATTTTACCCTTGTACTCAGCCTTGGTGAGGCAGCACCTCGAGTACTGTGAGCAGTTTTGGGCACCCACAGTATGGGAAAGACATCGAGGTGCTGGAGAGGGCTGATTAGGGGCCTGGAGAATAGGTCTTATGAGAAGAGGCTGAAGGAGGTGGGGCTGTTCAGCCTGGAAAAAAGGAGGTTAAGGGGAGACCTTTTTGGTCTCTGCAGCTACCTGAAAGGAGGCTGTAGTGAGGCAGGTGTTGGCCTCTTCTCCCCAGTGACTAGTGATAGGACAAGAGGAAATGGGTTTAAAGTGTGCCAGGGGAGGTTCAGATTGGATATTAGGAAAAATTTCTTCACTGAAAGAGTGGTGAAGCATTGGAAGAAATTGCCCAAGGACGTGGTAGAGTCGCCATTCCTGGGGGGAGCATTCAAAATATGGGTAGATGTGGCACTTTGGGAGATGACATAGGTTAAGGTGCTTTAGGACTGACGGTTGGACGTGGTGATATTGAAGGTCCTTTCCAACTATGATGATTCTATGATTCTAAGAATGGCCCATGTCCATATCTCTAAGCTCTGTCCTCCCCCAGACTGGGTGATCATATCAAGATTTCCTTTGGGAAATGAGTCAACCAGTGTTTATGCCCCAAGCAGGTCTAAGAATAATTTTGTTATTTTTTAGCTAAAGCTGAAATTTAGCTATAACTAAAAGCATATAAGGGACTAACAATTTAACAGCAGAGGTAGTGGAGCTCCATTGTTCTGGAGCTGGACAGCAGTGGCTTTGCTTTTGGAAGGAAACTAATTTTCCAATCTTCTTGTGAATAGCACTTGCATGATTGGTAGATAGCAAGGCTGGAAAAGAGGGGAAAAAAAAAAAGGAAAATGAGATGTCATTTCTATTTGTCTATGGTAAAAGTGAATGTCCTGTTATAGCATCCTAAAAAGAATAATTATCTCAAAACAGCCACCCTGACAAAATGGACTCCATGGATGGAGGCTTCATTCAATAAGCCACCAGGACTCTCTTCACTCAAGGAGAGACCCTCATTTGGGTAACCACTCTGATAAACAGGGCCCTGTTCTCACAAAAGTAGCTCCCCCTTCAGTGGCCATCCCAAACAGCTGAACACTGTCCTGGTGAGGGGAGCTCTGTTTGGTGGCCACTCTGACAGGCAGGACACTGTCCTTATTTGATAAGGGACAGGGGCAGGGAAGCTGCACCCTGTGGAGGCAGAGTGACACCTTGTGTGTGCCCCGGGTAAAGCCACTGGAGAGGGCACATGCACAGAAATAAGGGTTATTGCTGTGTCATTCCACCTGGAGGGGTCCAAGTGAACACCTGGCTTTGCAAGGTATGCCAAAGCCCCTTCTCCTGCCCCAAAAGGTGGGGCCAAGTGGCATAAAGAGGAACACTTGAAATGCCATCCAAAGGGTGGTGATATCTATCTCTTCTTTATCTCTCCCTTCCTCTCTTTTTCTCTCTCTCTGTCTGTTTCTAACCTTATCTTGGCACATAAGGGTGACACAGTTTCTAACTTTCTTAAGTTTTACAACAACTTAAGTTTTGTTACTCATACAGTAAAATTGTGTTTGGTACAAACCTCCTGAGTAATAATATCACTCCTAGAGTACTGTGCAGAGATTTTCTGAACTTAATCTCAACTAATGGGTTGTTAAAAGACATTAATTAAAGGAGGGGGACCAGGCCCAGCTACACGTAGGCTTCTCTATGAAGGAGTCTAGAAAGCAATGGGGTCCAGTCTGTATCTCCCTGGGTAGTCCCCTATCTCTAGGGAATTCTACCTGTGCCCACTCTTTGGGATGTGATATTTGGTCTGGGGAGCCGTGCTCACTTTGTGAGGCATGACTGTCCCACACCCACCCTGTGGGTCATGACACCTGTTCTTCAAAGTTGAAAATGAAATACTAACTCAAGGGTACATGTAGTCAAATGACCATCTTAAACATCACAGCTTGCCCTTCAGCACATGAGAAATGTCCATGTTGACCTTCTCACATCTCGATTCTCAAAAACCAACTGTGCTGGCCCATTTGTAATTAAAAAAAAAACAAAATAGTTCCATTTGAAACTTTCATGCTGATTTATCAGGGAGCAGAAGGAACAGGTGATTAGTGTGTACTTTGATGTGTGTGCAGACAGATACCTTCAGGTCACAGACTGATTTGGGGACATATGTCATGCCTTCTTCATGAGGTAGCCTAACATGTGATGCTTTTTCTTTGTCTCTAGGTTAGTGTCCACCTTTACCTATGCTTCGTTTACTGTCTTAGCTGACAGTTTGTGGCAATTCTCTCATACCTACTTTTATTTGAGACTAATTATTTTTTTGTAAGGGCATGTCTTTCATTTGCCCCAGGTTAATAACTTGGCTGTCTCTGACTCTGTCATTCTGTTATTCATGCCATGGTTACTCTTGCTACAGGCTACTCAGTTATGTGATTAAAGGCTAATCATATTGAACTCAAAGACCCAGCAGTGACTGGAGGAACAATGACAGGCAGAGGAATCCTAATAACCAAACCAGTGGGAAGAGACAACCCAGCTGCTCCCCAAGACCATCCAAAAGATGTGGAAAGATAGAGTGGAGTCAAACCTGTCAAAATTAGTTGGTGGGGGGGACCAAATCTGAGAAGAGACATCAGGTGGAAGAAGGGACCATCTGGTTGCAAAGGTCAGCAGCTTCTCTGACAGAGCTCTTCGGTTGATGAGCACAGTCTATCCTCTCTTCTGCTTAAATCTGATTTCTGACTACCTTTTTTGTGGTTATGCTGTCTACTTAGGATATGTTTATGCAAATGCTAGCAAAACTTAAGTCACACAAGCTGGTGAACATGAGAAGTCTGTGCACCAGCATCTGGAGTGAGCCACAAATCCCATGGGTGCTGATGCAAGCAGCTGGAGCAGGGAAGGGGCACTCAGGGATGCTCCTGGAGAAACTGGGAAAGCCAGTAGCAGCAGTGACCCCATATATCAAGTATTGCAATACTGCAATAGCAGACTCCAGTCCCAATCAGTAGGAGAGGAGGAACAGGAGTAGATCTGGGCTCTTCATGTTTGTCTGAGGGCTGTGTGCCTGCAGGTTGGTGCTGGGAAAGGCCATGCTTTCCCTCTGCATGGACCTGTGTGTCTGGATGGGTGTGTGGTGTGAGTGCACTCATGCAGCCATCAGGACTGGGTGCTCAGCCTCTCCACTGCCTGTGCCTGGGGCAGCCTCGTGTACATGGGGCTGGGACAGGAGGAGATCCCCTGGCTCCCAGTGCCCATCTCTGACATAGACAAGACTTTCCTCTTGCCAAAACTCATGAGCACGTTTAAGTTTGAAGGATTTCTTGTCACCTTAGTAAAATAATTTACTGCTGTTAAGAGTCTGCTGTGACTCTTAACTCACTTTTACCTGCCACACTGTGCAAGGGATTCAGTAATCTGTGACTTTCTTACTGCCTTGTTGAGGTCCCTAATACTGTTTTTTTAATTGTTATCTAAACTATTATCTAAGCTGCTTAATTTTCTGTCTTTTCTTCCTTATCTCTACCGAGGCTCCTGGACTGTGCCTTATATCTACTGTAAAAATCTCATTAGAATTATCTGTGGGTTTTGTTTTGGTTTTTTTTCCCCTATGGTTCCAAATTCTCATTCAAATTCCTCAGTATCCCCTGGGTACACTACACTTTTGAACTGAACAATGCAATATACATCAAGAATGCAATAAGTCTTACTTGTAGCTGTACTTAACTTTTGAACAGATGGGCTCCTTCTCAGCTTCTCAGAAGCCAGGTTTTGGCTGGCCAGGAGCAGTAATTTGTACATTTCATTGTAAATCACTTTAAGTGGGTCTGAAACTGAAATTTAACATCTAACAAGAATAGCTATTGCCTTTAAAAAAAAAAAAAAAGTGATTCCTGAATATGATTCAGCCTTGCTGAATGGATTTATTGGCAGAAATAGCATAGCATAAAAATGAAAAATGCAGAACTACTGACTGAGTGAAAAAAAGTGATCTGGATATGTTCAGGAGAAATTTGACAGTGATGAGAATTTTTCATGCTTGACCACTCAACCAAGATTATATATATTCATAAGGAAATGTAAGATTGTTCAGAAAATTAACTGAAAGATGCAGGAGTCACATGAATTAAGTAAAGTGTGTCAGACTTCTGTGTAAAGTTCTCAATCAGATATTAAAAAAACTTTATTTTCTGCCTGGGAGTTAATTGCAGTGTTTTGCTCACGTGATCAGTTCCAGGGACTAGACACAAAGTTTTACCAGACTATGGACTCTGAGGTCCTGAAGGGATGAGACAGAAGGGCTTGAAACCCTGCTGGATCAGTGGGAGAATAAATAATTTTAAGACTGTGGGGCTGCACACCAGGAATTTAATTGAATGCATCAACTTATCTCAGAAAGGATAATAGGAGTTCCTTAGAAGATAACACCTTTCAGATACACCTGTCAGAATTTCCAGAACAGTAAGATTGCCCCTAGCTGTGATTTGCTCTGTATGGAAAAGGGTATACATATGCTTTCTGTTGTCTTTTTAAAATGTTTTCAACATATCTGCTTTTATATCTTAGATTTTCATCATAAATTAAGCTATCAAAGTCAGAAGCAAAAGTAATTAGCTGAGATACTGCATTTTAGCATGCTTATAAATCAGCTCCATATGCTTTGATATGCTTTGCAGGGTGCTGATATTGTGAACCTTTTTTTTTTTTTTTTTTTTTTTTTTTTTTTACCTTTTCTGCTTAGACTAACCCATACATTTTTTAATTATTTTGAGCTGCTATTAACTTATTTTTAGGTTCCCTGAAAAAGTTGTTCCATATGTGATCACATTGAGCAAATTAATTGGAAAAATTAGCAGGACAAAAAAGTAGACAAAAGAGGAAGGTTGAAAATGTGAAGAAAATGGAAACAAGAGGTTGTAAGGGGCGTAAATTAGAAGGGAGGAAGGAAAAATAAAGCTGAAGAAAAGAAAGTGAACAAAGAGGTCAGATTCCTTAGAAAGAGAGAAAGAGAAGGTTTTCCAAGCAGATTCAGTGAAATGAAATCAGAGTATGTGGGAAAAGTATGTGGGAAATATATGAAAAAATGTAAAGGGACAGAAAATTACCAAATATCTCATTTAAAACAACTTTCATATGAAAGCTGTAAATTTAAGATTTCCCACAAATTCAGCCAAGATGACTTCTGAAGCCAAAGGCTTTACTATGAGCTGTTATTTTTCCTGTATGAGTTCCTGATTTTAATACCTTTATGGAAATAAAGTCAAATATCTTAATTCAAAATATTTCTAGTAGAACCTCCAACAAGTCTTTGCATTTTTTTCAGAAGTTTGTTATACTTAGTTTTACATCTATTTCAGTCTAAATTGATTTAACTTCAACTTTAGCTCAAAGTGTTATCAAATATTGAAGAACTCTCAAATTTCTATCCTAATAAAGTACACAGACTTAGATGATATCATTTCTACAATATGAAAAATGGTTTGAGTCTTTTCATAAGGAATGCTTTAAAACCTATTTCATTACCTCCTTCTGGCCCTCACTTCATTCTGCCTTTTTTTAATACCCTTCTTCAAATAGACACAGCAGTCTGTCGGCAGGGAGAGATGACAATCTCTTGGGGTTTCTACTCAACACTCTCCACAGCTTACATACCTAAATACTTACCTTTTGACCAAAGCTTTAGGTGCAGCTCAAATGCTGCTGGTGACAGCTCTGGGTCTGGGATTTGCATTACAAGCTCAGGGGACTGTGGCAATGGCTGCAAATGTGGCATTGACCGAGCAAGCTGAGGGAGAGGCAGCTGATGTTCAATCATGTGCCCCTGGCCAGAAGGCCAGCTTCCCAAATCCTTCACCTAGGTGTCCTTTTGACATAACAACTCTTGTCCTAGAGTGATGGCATCTAGGATTTATGCCTAAATAGGTCTTTTCACTTGGGTGTTCCTTCATTGTTTTTTTTTTGGTGTCAGGCTGACAAGTAATCTACAGCACTGTAGGTATTGTTGCTGTTCTCTTTGTCAACAAAATTTCATCTCAGAAACAAGTCAAATTAGTTTGGCCATAACTATTCACACACCCATATCCCCATAACCTATTGCAAATCTTTAACAGTTACTTTCCTTTGATGTATTTGTCTCATCTGGCATTCCATTTATTTTGGTCAGAATTGATGTATATCAGTCTGAAAGATGTACAAATGCCCAGTCAGCCTCGCTGGCCTTTAAGAAAGGACACCTCAAATTTTGAATATTTCCAGTGCTCTGTATTCTCCAGAAGATTCAGAGTCTTGGCTCAGAAATGTCACTGGCTGTCACTTCAAAACTCTTAACATGGGCTTTCGTGCACAGTCTTAGTCATCATTGCTTTTGTATCCTACTGAGTTATAATTAAGTTACTGTCTTTGTTGACTGGTATTTTTGTGAAATGCACATAGATATATGGAATATTCCTGTCTGTCGTTATTTTAAGTAACGGTTCTGTAATTTGTATCTGTTTTGTCCATAAATGCTAACAGAATTTCTTTTAATGTAAATGTCTTTTAATCTCTTTAGCCCTGCTTGCCTCGTCCTTTCTCTTTTTCTGTCTGAGTTCACTTCAGCTACAAGGCTTGAATAGATTTGGGGTTTAGTTCCTACTGAAGCAGATTAAGCAAACTGCTACCCTGTAAAGTCTGCATATGTTTACATCCTGATAACCACCATCATCCTTTGTCTTTTTTCTGAAATATATCCTTTGCTTGAATATGTTTTTTCTGCAGAAAGAATTGTTGGGTATTTTGTTGCATGATTATTATTATAACTCTCTTGTCATGCATTTCCTTAATAGAAGAACCAGAGCTAACTATTCAGCTGCATTTTGTAGGAGAGTAAGGATAGCAATTTGCTTGGGTTTGTGAGCTGAACAGAAGAAAAAAACAGTGCCCATGAAAACAACTATGGATTGTTTTGAAACAACTATGGATTGAAAACAAACTATGGATTAAGCATCCTTTTGCACAGAAAAAAACATGGGGCAACCTTCAGAACAGAATAAAGAGAAAAAGGCATAAGGAACATTTGCATGGAAATCTCTCTGAGAGAGATACCCATATCCTGGGAGATGACCATGTATTTCATGGGCTCACATGACAGCAGTCTTAGGCATGTGCAGCCTCCAGGTGATTATAGGATGTTTTAAGGTGAAATGGGTATTTCAAGGATAGTGTGGGAAGGCTAGGGGCAAATGGGATAAGCCAAGAGGGATAGTGATCGAAAAAAACCACCACAACTGAAGAAGTATAGTGTAAATGCAAAAGTCCTGCTACCTGGTATAGGTTATTCCCAGAATAATATTCCCACTAGTGAATCTCTCAGGCAATTATAGAATGTATTTGTACATGCAAATGAAGAAATTTAGTACCTGGTACATAGAGAGGGACTGAAAAGTGCAGTCCTTACAAACAAGCACTACTAGAGTGTAGCGGGAGGAGCCATTCTTGCTCCTGAAGCTTGACGAGCTGCTGGTCTCTTCCAGGACTCCAGCCACCACACAGCGCTTCCAGGGTAGAAGTGTAGCGGGAAGAGCCTTTCTTGCTCCAAAGGCTCGACGAGCTGCTGACCTCTCCATGCCTCACACCAGAGTGAACTTCCTCTGTGGGTGTGTGTCCCACCTTTATTGGCCCCCTGGTAATAGGGGGCCTGCCCTAACCAGGCACAGGTGGACTCACACCCACTCTTTGGCAACTCGAGGCACCTGGTTTATCTTGTTTCTCTACACTAGAGCTTAAGCTATGTAAACCATTCTTTTATAACAAGTTATCATAAAAAAAACCAATTAGCATAATTTCTCATTCTTTTAAAAATGGAAAATCCTGTGTGACATTTATAGTGTACCTAGTAAAACAGCCATACTTTAATTAAATAGGGGTTTTTTTATTACTTCATGTTGAACATGAAAATTAGCTGTAACCGACCCATGATACTCATACAGTTAGTGTGGTAGCAAATGGTAGCAAACCTTTTAGGATGCTAGGGAAAATGTTTCCAGCAGATCTGATGTAAAACCAAATTAATTTAATTGTTGTCATTGTTGTCAGAGAGCAGAAAGGTCTTTTTCATTCCTCTAAACCATGAAATAAGTGTTGAGATAAAAATTTCACTGACAGTGAGAAAGTGCTCTTTTTGTATGAGAAAAACATTACTGATAACAGTCCAATATCATATCTCAAATGGAGAAACTGGTAGTTTCCAAAATATAATTACATTTGTGTGGCATAATTTATCTGGGATAGGCAACAGAAGGAAAGGTATTTTGGAGAACAGTGGCATATAACAAACTATCCCTGTTTCAGCTCTGGATTTCACTGGGTTAATTCTAAAAATGACTAGTCCCAAAATCCTAAAATCACTGAAGGTTTACTCATCAGAAAATACGAGTTGGATTTCATCTCCTTCCTCAGATTCCTGAAGGTATGTTGAGTGACAGACTGAGATGGACCAGACAGGCCTTCATGTCTACAGAGCCCCTTTCATCTACACAAAACAGAGGACTCTCAGAGCCAGAAACATTGGTGCTAGTTAGGTATTGTTTCTTGACATGTTTTTCTGCAACATAAGATAAATAAAGTCTAATGAGCAAGAATCAACCTGGAATGGATATGCAGCAAGCAACTTCCAAATCTATACCACACCAAGTACTCACAGAATTTAGAAGGCTGACAGAATATATAGCATGACACTGTAGGTCATACAACTTTGATAAATAAGCAGAATATCCTTAAACAAAGATAGCTGTTGGCCAGGGAAAAGCAGTCAGCCAAAGTCTGCTAGATTTCTGCTAGAAACACAGCAATCTATCACTTGATCCTGGTCACTATATGAATCTGATTAGGAAATAATCTGACAAGGTTATAAAAGAGCCTCTCCCTTTTTTTAGTAAACCCATGGTTTGGAACAGCAGGAGAACAGCAGAGCCGATGGAAAAGCTGCAGGAAGCCTTCACCTGTCAAAGCATCTAGAAAGGATGGAAAAGAGACAGGCAGAATGGTCATAGGTGTGTTTAGCATCTGTTTTGTTATTTGCTCTTTATTGTCTGTCTTAAGGAAAGGATAGCTATTCAGACACTCTGTCCAAAATATATTTATGTGATGGACATTACCTCCTATGTATGTCTGAGGAAATGACCTTAGGAGACCCCTCAGGGACTTCAGAGATCAGGTAAAGAGCACCACATCTCTGTGAGCACGGATACTTTCATGTGCATATAAGGTCTGACTACTCTTATGGTAAAAAGAAAAGGAAAAAACGAAAAAATAAAAAGATCTGTTATATGGGAAGGTTTCTAGCTTTTGAAAATATTGCACCTTTTCATATGCACTTCCAGCTGCTGCTTGCCTACAGCCTAACTCCAACCAGTGCCTTCTGTCTCATTAGATAAGGAGGATATAAAAGGATTTCTGGCTTGGGATTTAGATTCGGTTGACTTCACTGGGAGGATGCACATGCTTTTTAATTGGAAAGCATGCTTGATTCTGATTCCCTTTCTAAGAGTCAGATGGCTATAAATGTAAGGCCTCTTTCCTCTGGAATCCAGGTGAAATGAGGGCAGTTAGTTTAAATCCCTTTGTGGAAACACAGCCCCGATTCCACTTCATATTAACAGCACTGACACCAAAATTAAAGCTTAGTTAAATCAGTAACAGAAAACACAACTATCCCCAAGTAGTTTAGGACAGGATGGGATAGGATAGGATAGGATAGGATAGGATAGGATAGGATAGGATAGGACAGAATAGTCTATTTCAGTTGGAAGAGGCCTACAAGGATCATCTAGTCCAAATGCCTGGCAACTTCTGAGCCAAAAGTTAAAGCATATTATTGAGGGCATTGTCCAAATACCTCTTAAATTCTGGAAGGCTCAGGGCATCAATCACTTCTCTGGGAAGTGTGTTTGACCACTCTCTCAGTAAAGAAAGGCTGCCTAATATCCAGTCAAATCTTTCCCTGGTGCAGATTTGAACCATAAGACACTATGCCAGTAACTTGGCAGCCTTAAAAGAGCAAAGCCAAAAATACCACAGCAGCTGTCCTGTTGATCAACTTGTATTTATCAAAAAAACAGGACAGATCTGACATTTAGTACAAAAATAATTTCCCAGTTCATTCACAGTTACATGGGGGAACTGGGTAAACTTTGCAATGTGTGCTTGTAAACAAACCTCCTTACCCCTGGAGTGAAGCATTCCTAGTAAGTAATTAAGTGAAGATTAAGTTCTATATCTTGAAAATATTACAATTTTGAAGGACCTTACCATTATCTATATCCTGGGTTACTTCCATGTTTTTCTCATTAAGCAGTCACTGTTTTGAATTCAGATCACATTATCTATTCTGGGATGAGTTATCTTTTCTAATCTTATTATGCAATAAAAATTGCTTTCTAGACTGCCACACAAAATAAGTTGAATTTTTGATCAGAGGCACAGAACAAAAGTTACAGGATCTCGGGACTGAAATATAATCTTGTTACTACAAACAGATCTTCCCCTCAACAGGTTTGCCAATGATGCCAAACAGTGTGGTGTGACAAACACACTGGAGGGTAGGGAGGCCATCCAGAGGGACCCTGGAAGGCTTCAGAGGTGGGCTCATGCCAACCTCATGTAGTTCAAAGTGCAAAGTCCTGCACCTGGATTGGGGGAAGTCCCACGTACGAATGCAGTTTGAATGGAGAATGTATTGAGAACATCCCTAAGAAGAAAGAATTGGGGTGTTGGTTGATGAAGAGTCATCAATGTGTGCCACCTGTATCCTGGGCCTCATCCAAAGAAGCATGGCCAGCAGGTCAGGGGATATGATTCTCCCCCTTTACTCTGTTCTACCCACCTGAGTATTGTGTCCAATTTTGGATCCCCCAACACATGAAGGACATGGAGCTACTGGAGCAAGTCCAGAGGAGGGCCATGAACATCCTCTGAGGGCTAGAGCAGCTCTCCCATGAAGATAGGGTAAGACAGTTGGGGTTGTTCAGCCTGGAGAAGAGAAGGTTCCAAGGAGACCTTATAGCAGCCTGCCAGTACATTAAGGGTCCTACAGGGAAGCTGGGAAGAGACTTATTATGAAGACAGGTAGTGATAGGACAACGGGTAATGGCTTTAAACTGGGCAGATTTAGGTTAGATATTAGGAAGAAATTCTTTAGTGTGAGGGTGGTGAGGCACTGGCCAGAGGATGCTGTGGATGCCCCCTCATTAGAAGTGTTCAAGGCCAGGTTGGATGGGGCTTTGAGCAACCTGGTCTTGTGGGAGGTGTCCCTGCCCATGCAAGAGGGTTATAACTTGATGATCTTTCAGCCAAAACCACTTTCTGAATCTATGATTAACTTTGCTTTCCTTTGCACAGGGATATTTGTCAGTCTCCAGGCATCTCCTGTGTTCTTTCTGCTTGCTCCTCACCATTTTGCTTTTTGTATGAAGCTTCCCTTTTGTAAATTTATGTCAAAATCATTCTTTATCTCCCACACAACTGCTTTCTATTACCTTTTAGGCTGTAGTGTGTATTTGTCTGTCCATTGTTTCTGTTCTGTCATATTTCTCTTGAAGAACCATATTAGTCCACAGCTGAAAGGGGAAGATAATATAGTTAAATGACAGCAAGGACTACTGGTTAATCAGAAGACCTGTTCACTTTACTTATATGAAATATTTTATTTTATGGAAAGCCACTTTGTTGACCTACTTTTTTCGATCTTTCCAGACTGAATTATGTTACTAGGTATTTACCTCTGATTGTCAAAATCAACTTTATTTTCCCTCTTCAAAACTCCTTCTATCTTACCCTGAGTTACTCCTTCATCTTGTTGTTGCCTTGAAGATATTTCTTGGTTTGTATTTTTCATTTATCCCTAGAATCCATTTCCTCTTGTTAATTGTCGTGACTGGCTCTTTTTTGTGCTGTTTCTTCAGCATTTCAGACTTACCTCCACTCAACCTTTTTTCTTATCTGATGATTTAGGTGGTTAGTTGTTGAATCAAACAATGAATAGCTCCTTTGCTATCTAGCTAATATTTTTTTATTTATTTCTTGAATATTACTCACTCTAAATGAATGCATTCAGAACTCTCAAATGCATTTATTTGAGATATCCTTCAGCCGCAGGTCAGCTAAGGCTTTCTACCTTATGTGGAGCCCCATATGGTGAAATACTGTGTGTATTTCACCACAGTATTGGTGGAATACTGTGGTGTGGCAGTGTAAAGTGTAAAGTGTGGCAGTCTAGAGAAAATAGAACATATTACACAGAGATTTTCTGAAAATGTACTGGCCCCACTTGGTGGGTTCAGGGCTAGGAAGAGTTGTCACTCTACTCCAAATGCAGCCTTCCTTTAAAGAAGAAAAAGATGGCACCTCATCCCATTTCCTACAGGGTGGCAGAAGATGAGAAACATAGCCCAGGAGACAGAAGACCAAGATAAAATATCTTTTATTTTAGCCAGTCCTCTGCATGCAGACTGCAGATCTGTAGCACTACAGTGCAGTTTTCTCTTGGCCCACTTTCTGTGGAAATGAGGGTACAGGAAGGAGAATTATTATGTCGTGGGACTTTGCCCAAGCACAGGATGAGGGTGGATCCAGAGCATACATCCAGGCCCTGAAGCTGAGATGCACTCAATGGTCACAGCTAGAAATGAGAGAGAAGGACAGAGGGCTACAGATGTGACATGCTGCATTCAGTTTAAAAACATTTATTGTAATAGAACATAAATCCCAGTGTATTTTGGTACACAACTTCTCATCATCTAATGACAGTTGAGACAGCTTGTTTTGTTCTGTTCTGACCCACAGGTCCTGTAGATATTCTCTTAGGTGTTCAAAACTGTGCTTATGTTGTTATGGGCCCTGTCTGCTCTTCAATTCTCATACCTAGAGTGCACTGCAAATAATCATGCAGTTGGGTGGGCAGTGGAAACCCTCTCTTTAGGGGCTTTCAATATGTTTGTGTCATAGGCAGTCAAGCAGATGATATTTGGTAGTGTTGGCAGAGACTTACTCTTAGAGTAGGACAGTGGCAAGTATAACAATTGAGCCTGAGGGTCTGTTGAATAAAAAGCCTCATTAGTCCCACAGCTGATCACTTTTCTATATGAGTAGAGGCCTGGTGAATACCATCACTTTCTGTTGGCTTCAAGTGTGGATGTTGGAAACAAAAAGGCTTACAGATATTTCCAGATCTGAGTCAACATCATAAAACTGTTTACCCTGTCAGAAGGAGCCATACTTGTTTCCATGCTCCTGGAAAGCCATGCGCCTTTATTCTCTGTGGATGTGGCAAATGTTGCTTTGGACCTTAGGTGCAGTTGTAGTTAATACATGCACGAAACACTAGTACATGCCTAAGCTTGTCTGCTCACTGTACAGCTTGTGTTTAGTGACTTAACATCATCCCTTTCTCTTCTGGTGAGAAGTGGAAACTTAAACTGCAGTCCAGTGCTTTAGATTTGCTACCCTCAGCAGCTCACCGTATTTTTTGTGATTCACACCTCATCAGTTTGCGCTTTATTTGTCAGGATACAGGTACAAACTGCACATTGAACACAGTTTTGGGAGGAAGAAATGGTAAAGAAAAGAAATCAAACTGATCTGCAAAAGCTATTTTTATTATGTCACTGGCAAAAGTTTATGGGGACAAGGAGAAGAGAAGTGTATAATAGGCTGTTTTCAAGATTCAGTCATACTGACAATTTTTTTTTAAGCCTTAGATAAAAAGCAGTCTATCCTGTCTTTGAGTTGCAGATGTAATCACAAGTATAAATAACTGTTTAAAAATAAATTCCAGGAAAATTTTATATTTTTGGAGAGGAAGAAAAATTCTGTTTTGCACTTCTACCTTGCATGGGAGCTAAACTGAAATCCAAACAATATATAACACTTCATCATGTTGATCTGAAAATGTCTGAGCTCATGGGGATGCTGTATCACTGAAAAGAAAATCTGCTTCCACAAGCAATATAAATCAAAGAAATACAAAAATGAAGAGAAATAAACAGACCACTCTCACAAATATCTCCAAGTGTCTGAGGAAGATGGATGATCCTGATGTGTGATTCTGTGCTAAGGACTGAAAAAGTCAAGGGGCATAAAGCAAGCAAACAGGTGTTCTGCAATACCAAAAAGTAGGAATGAAATGTGTTATAATTTGGATTTCGAGACAAGTCAGAAAGAGCTCCTGGCAACTGTGCATATCAATAATGATGAGAGAACTTCCAAAGATAGCATAGAACCTGCTGAGTTGGAAGGGACTCATCAAGATCATCAAGTCCAACTCTTGTCCCTGTGTAGAGCACCCCAAGAGTCACACCATGTGCCTGATTGTGTTGTCCAAATGCTTTTTGAACTCAGTCAGGCTTGGTGCCATAACTACTTTCCTGGGCAGCCTGTTCCACTGCTCAACCACCCTCTGGGTGAAAAGATTTTTCCTAGTATCTAACCTGAACATCCCCCAGTACATCTTCTTACCATTCCCTTGGGTCCTATCATTGGTCACCAGAGAGAAGAGGTCAGCACCTGCTCCTCCTCCTTCCCTAGTGAGGAAGCAGTAAGCTGAGATGAAGTCTCCCTTCAGTCTCCTCTTATCCAGGCTGACCAGACCTGCACTCAAGATGGGGCTGGATCAGCGCAGAGTAAAGTGAGACAATCCCCTCCTATGACCAGCTGGCAATGCTGTGCTTGATGCACCGCAGGACTTGGTTGGCCTTCCTGGCTGCCTGGGCACAGTACTGGCTCATGTTCAACTTGCTGTCGACCAGAACGCCCAGATCCCTTTCCACAGGGATGCTCTCCAGCCTCTTAAAGACCATCGCCCTTTTCAGAGAGAAATAAAGGGTGGCATTTTGAGGCATGTAATCTAGATTCACTGAGAAATCCATTCTTTTAATGTTTCTTCCTCTTAATAAACAACATTTACTAAGAAATAACATTGGGATAGTGAACTTCTGGTGCCTCTTAGCTACATATAAAGAAGTAAAAAACATAAGAAAATGTGTGCATGATACTGATTTCTGTAAATAATGCACTTTGACAGGTGTAAGGACTGACAAAATTTTGCACATGATTATATTTGGACTATTGCCTTTTAAGTGAAATGATGAAGTAGGACACCTAGGCAGTTGTAAACAAGATGAGGTTCCTATCTGACAGGCGATACAATGTGTATGGATTAATTTCCTATAAATACTTTTCATACCTTTTTCTTCTGGGTTGTTTATAAATTCATAGGATTTTAAAGAAAGTCTCTAGCCTTCAGGTACTATATGTTCCCTTCTAAAGAGATTTCAGCAAGAGGTCTCAGTCACAAAACAAGAAAATTGAAAACCAGCTGAAGTTTCTTATCAGCTGAAATCCAGTGGGAACTCCTTTTCTCTGGTATTTACCAGTCAATATTCACTTTAAATTGGCACCATACAGAGGGTATAAGGAAGATACCTGGCTGGTTTTCACAATATCTATCTTCTGGGTGAACACTGAAGACAAAGGTCGACTCTTGAGGTTTGTGTTTGAAGTACAAGAGGCATTGTATACAACTAGTGACATATATTTTTATTTTTTCTTTTATCATGAGGGCAGGATGCTCCATCCTTGGGCCTATTCAAATGTGATGGTAGATCTTGTGCAACCTGATTTTACTAGACTCACTGTGAGTAGCAGATTAGATTAAACAAGTAACTAAGGTTACCTTACAATGTGCAGTGTCCTGTAATTCCTAACAAATTGTTGAAATACCAGAAAGTTACAATCATTTACCTGAATCAAGTGATGGAATGTCTTCTTTAAATATTCTTAAACATCTGAAAATATCCTCTTTATAAACATCTTAAAGTTTTCTTTTGGAAATAGCTAGTCATTAATTGCATTACAGTGTAACTTTCCAGTGTAACAGAAAAGCCAGTGATAGTTCCCTGTGACAGGGAACAGTAATTAAAACATTTGCTTTTCTAGTTAAAGAATCTGAGACTTACTGTAATGATCCTGACAAAGTATCTTTCTAGCTCTGTGTTGTCATGCTGAAAGTAGTAAAAAACAAGAATATGGGAACAATATGAGAACAAGGGCTTGCTGGAGTCTGGGATGATATCATCAGTTGATTAAGAAGTATTTATTTCAAGACTTTTTTTTATATGTGTTCACTCACTTTCTGAACTCATGGAAAATTTTAGTATTCATGGCTTCCTAGGGAAAGAAGCTCACAGATTCTTGCACATCATGTGAAGAATTGTTTCCTTTTGTCTCTTTTGGACATACTTTCTGAAATTTGACTTAATGGCTTCTAGTTTTGGTACTGGAAGAGACAGTGAACTATGTACTTTTCCCATAGCATACGTAGTTTTACAAATCTCTCTTTTATCTCCCTTATCAGTAGTCTTTATTTCAGGCTAAGGTGTTCTATGCTATTCTTCATATATTTGAATCTGTGTGTGTAATGTCTTGGGAAAGATGTTGATCATAGCTGTTGGGTGGTATTCATGTCTACTCAGAAAAAAAATGGCTGACGCAAGTAGATTTAATTCCCAGAAACCCAGAGATGCCAATACTTGTACAGTTGCACTTATTTTCTGAAACCTGGCAGGAGGTATTTCCCAGCCCATGAGCATCCTAAACTTATTTAATTGAGAGTTCCTCTATATTAGCACAATCTACCATCTCTGAGGAACCATCAAATCCAGCATGTGCTGGTTTCACAGGGGTGGGTTTTTTCCTACAGAACCAGACAGCTTTCCATTAAACAAAACAAATGCCTTCTTGTCATGAATTAAGGCATTAGAGTGTAAAGTTAATCTATGGACTTATAAAAAAAATCATTTTTTTACAAAAAATACAAAAATTTCATTTTTTCATTATAACAAAAGGAAGCTTTACTGAGTGCTTGCAAATAAGAAATTTTTCTAGCATTTCTACTGTCTCCATCAATATTCTGTCTCCTTTTCTCCTCCTCTGATCTTCCCTTCCTCCTTTTCCCCCTCCTTTGATGTTCCCTAACTTGTGCTTCCCTCCACTCATCCAATGTGTACTGATCACATCTGTAATAAATCTTAAATCTCTTCCACCACTGTACCATCTCTTCTATTTTTTACAACAGAATTTTTTTTCTAAACATATTTCTTTTGTAGCAGCTGTACTTAGAGGCTGGGGCTTCAGTTTAGATTTTTCTGTTTCTGTCCTTGCATGATGAATGTGAGCAGCAAAAGCACAAAAATTAATCTTGTAAGCAAGGGGTATGGCAAGACCGTGGATGCATTGCAGCTTGTACTGCAGCAAGCAAAAAATGTGAAACCCTACTACTTCTCTACTTCTGAAATGAACAGGAGCTTGCTGAAAGTTTTTCTTATAGAAAAGTACAATTAATTCCATAACAGTAAAAGACATAGAAAATGTGTGCTCTTCTCTGCAAATCATGATTTTTATTTTTTTTTTTCTGATTGAATGCAGGATTAAAAGCATGGCCTTTAGCCAGTAATAGAGAAATCTGTAGGTGTATATTTGTCTCTTTTTTTTTTTTTTTTTTCTTTTTTCTGGCCATTGAGCAAAAAACTGTGATTATCTTTGAAGCAAAAAAATATAATTTCTTTTGTTGGCTCAAGATCAACTAGGAAGTGACACAGGACAAGATGGATGAGGGCAGCAATAATGAGATACATAGCTGTTTATTTCTCAGTCACTTACTTGAGTCTGATCCAGGTCAAAACTGCCTGAATTTTCTTGCAAATTGATAGCTGTTTAACCTGAAATGTTAAACATGAAATGAGTTGGCATTTCCCCTACTACATTGTAATTTCTTTATCTCCTTTAATTTTTGAAGCTGAATTGACAAGCATTGCACAAATAAAAGCAACTACTGGCATAGGTTTTGCTGCAATTGGATGGCTGCCAACGTGTTATCACAGAAGTCATCCCCTCAGCAAGCACTATTTGGGAGATTGACCCTGCAGCCATGTCCTAACATCCTTTCAGAGATGGGAATTTTTTAATTACCTGGGTAAACAACTCCTTAACCACAGGGTGAGATACAACTTGACAAGAAATTTCTTATTGGAAGGTGGATAGTTAAGATCCCTAGACACAAGTGTATTCTCAGGGAGCTGCCACCTAGGCCTCAATTGCATTTGAACCCTCTAAGGAGCATGACCCTGGGAATTCAAATCCCTGCAACCTGTGTTCATAGCACAAAGCCTAATTATTCTCAGAACCTTCATTCCAGCCAATGTTTTCCAGATTATGAGGTGTCTGGCTGGTCTGTCTACCAAGAGTCTGGGCAGAGTTTCCTTCAAATTCTATCTGCATTCATCAAAGATTGCCAGGCTGGTGATGTTACAAATCAAATTTTGTTTAATTAGAAAATTTCTGACCAGCTATTTTCCCAGCAACCTCTGATTCCAATGCCTCCTGTATGAAGCTCTAATCCCTCTGAAACTGAAGATCCCAGGCGATGAATGAATACTAAATAGTGGAACTAATATCTTCTTGGCTCAAACTCTTCAGTTTTTTTATCACATCCTCGAGCCATCATCTGATAACTGTCTATTTTTGCTAGCTGCTTCCATTGTGAGCTCTTTCCAGAGTAGATGTCTGCCTTGCTTTTCATGGTTAGCACTTTAAAAAACTCTATAAAATAACAACTGCTCTTGCTATTCCCTTCCATGGAAGTCTTATGACCAGAAGGAGATACTTTTCTGCTCCTGTTTTGTGCCCCAACCTCAGCAGGACTTTATGCCTTTCCTCCAGGCACATCTCATTTGCTCAGTCCTTACATAAATTAGATTACAGTACAGGCAAGTGAATACTTATAGAAAATAATTACTGTTACATGATATTTACTTGTTCCTGATATGATATGGGAGAACATTTTTTGTAAGGCTTATATTTGTTAAGGTCCTCAGAGTTAGTGTTTGCTTTTTACTGGGGTAAGAGTGGAGTCAGTTTGCTGATGTCTTTGTGACGGAGTTCTTTCAGTTTATCAAAAGTAAAACAACAACTAAAAAACCAACAGAGGGGATTATAATTTTACATATGTTCTCCTCAGGTAATGTAGACAAAATGGTGGAGGTCTTCTCTAAATAATATCTAAAATAAAGTTCCAGAATCCGACACCTTTTGCAAGAGCTCAGCTGCATTGATTTTTGTTCTGTATGCACATTTGCCAGATATTTGTTCTTTCAGAGAGCAGAGTATGCAAGAAAGCTCAGGAACTATCTCTGTGCTCATTTCTCATTTCATTGGTAAAGCATAGTAAGGAATCACAATTGATTCCCCAGGGGTACTTCACGAGGGCTTAAATTTTTTTAATATAGGGTCAACAGGGAGAATGGCTTTTACAGATGATTTGGTCAGTGCACTGACAAAAATAATTTTTGTTCTCCATTTTTTTTTAAACTTTGGCCAAGATCAATAAAGCACTGAACTCTTTAGCACATACACAGCAGAAATCTTAATTGTGAAAGAAAACTGTAATGCATTACAGATCTTTGCATATGAAAAAAAGAAGTTTATATTTTGAAGAATGTATAGGAACTCGAAAAGCTGTGTACAGCAAATCCTGTGGGGGAGGGTTCCAGCTGCTAGAAGAATGAGCCTATATTGTGCCCAGTTTATCTTCCCTGAGATAGCGTTCCAGCTACCCTGGAGCAAAACATAGTTGAACTTTTAAGAAGGTGGTGGCCAATGCTAAACACTTATGATCCTTCAGAGGGTATTACAGTGTTGCTACAATTCAGCATGCAAAGCAATTGCAATGACCTGAAAGTCCCTTCTCACAAAGAAATGGATCAGGCCATGAAATGTGAGAAATGTTGGAGGAGTGTATGTATTATCATGAGGGCTCAACACAGCTTTGAAAGATCAAGTCCAAAATTATTTTTTCCCCACTCACATAGAACTTCTTGAACAAGTATTTTAATGCTTCAAAATCCAGTAGCATGGTACTTACTGATAGCATAAAAACTGTAGAGTCTTATCTTGTGTTCAGGGCTTTGCTGTTGAGGTAAAACCACTCTTCTGGGCAGAGAAGACCTGGTTTGTATTCACTGGCAGGGATAAGATGTACTTGATAATATTGCTAGTTTGTATGACCAACTTGTACAAATGCAAGGAGAAAAGAAGGTTATGCCCTTGTTGTGGTGAAGACTAAGAATCAAATTGATGGAAAAAATATGACAAGTCAGAAGAGAGCGAACCAAGTGTTGTTCACATTTTTTTTTTCCCTTGAAAATATGAAGTGCTCAAAAGTTCCTAATTTATACACGTCTTAAGCCAGTATCAGAATATCATTGTGTTCAGTGTGGAGTGTCAGACTAATTCAAATTTTGTTCTCTTCCATATTATTCTCTCCCATCTTTAATTTGTTCTCTTCCACCCTCTATAGGTATTGAAGTATACTGTAAATCCCAACCTGCACGTATATTGAAACATTCATTTGATATTGTGACTTTCTTATCTATAGACACTCTGCTGAATAGTCTTGAAATGAATTTCACAGTGTAGCTGTGACCACAGTGTTTCTGAGCAATTCCAGTGAAATACAAGTCAAATCAGAAAAATAGATGCATTAAACAAAAAATTTCCACTTTCATCCTCATTTCCTCATTAGCAACTGACCATAATTTACTGTAATATTGTATTTTGTTATCTTCCAGAACAAAATATGCGTTTTTGCTGAAGAAAAGAGAATTATTATGGTTTTCAGAAATACATTGTTGAAGTCAAAGACAAATTATTCAAATTAGTAAGCCTCTACTCTTTTAACTTAATGAATAAACCATAGAAACAATATGAGAAAGAATAACTCAATCTGCTGAAAATTGGGTCCTTGAGAACAAAAGGAAAGGATGCCATCATGCAATAAGCAATGCTCTTCTTCAAATATGAGTTGTTGCATTTATCAAGCTACCAATGGCATTCCAGAGCACAAGAAAGATGCAATTCTCACAGTATTAGTAGAGGGTGTAGTGTAAGTCATGAATACTTTCCCACAAAATAAATCAGTAATTTTTTTAAGGAATTCTGGAAGATGTATGAATGGCATGCAGCTACTGTGTGTCTTTTCCTTTGCTGCTGCTCTGCTGTCATGAGGCCTTTCTTTACCTTCACAAGCAAAACAGTCGGGAAACTTCATCCCATTATCATTTTCAAGAGAAGCTTTTCCCCATTTCACAGCCAAATCTTGGAGGAAATAACAGGAGCTGATGAATACAGGGACTTGCTGGTGGGATACCCAGATGGTTAGGATAGTGAGTGAACACTAGGAGGAGAAAAGTGGTCAGAGGGAAGAAGTATTGCTACTGGGAATAAAATAGAGAAGAGAGATACTGTGAGGGAAGGAGAGCAAATTTGATTGCGTCTTTTTAATACAATGAAACTTCACATGTTTCCCCTATGAAAAGAAAGAACAAAACCTCATTCTAGTAATGATTCACAGTGCATTAAAAAGACTATCTGATTATACGTCTCCAAGACAGTGAGCAGCTGTGCTCTTGAAATAATTTAAAAAGCTGAAAGGTATATTGAAATGGTTCTCTTTAGCTGAATAATGGTGGTATTTATATTAAACACAATGTTCCATTGCTATATGCTGTTTAATTTTGTTAAAAGTTTTGTACAGTCATGATGAAGAGCCTAGACATTTGCCTAGAGAAGGAAGAAAGAACCCTGTAGCAGATGAAAAGAAAATTGTAAAAATGTGCGCATTACAGCTCTTAGAGCCATTGATTATTCTCTTGCTAACAAAGTGGAAGTAGAAATCCCATTGCAGTAAAGAAAAAAACCAAAAACAACAAAGAAAACAAAACAAAGCAAAACAAAAACTTCTTCCAAGAAAAGCAATCCCCCCAAATTTTTTTCTGATTGAATTATTCATCCTCTTGTTTTAGATGAAAGCATTCAGTCCATCACTAGCAACAGTGTAGGATGTCCCAGAAGATGGGACACCTCAGCAAAGACAGTGAGGTCAAGAGATCTCACTGAAAGACAGGTGGGGTGGTTGGTGGTGATTCACGGAAGCAAAGGGTCTAAGGGCATGAAAAGGAAAAGTCATTAAGCTTTTCTTCAGGGAAGCTTCAAGGGGTTAGGTGCAGGTTTTCTTCTCACTGGTGCTTTTCCTTGACAGATTGCAACCCTCCCTTGGTGTATCCCTGTTTTTACCTTCTCTGAGAAGCCTACCATACTTTTTTTTCAGCATGAACTGTCCAGAGAGCAAAGCAAGAGAGCCAAGGCTGCATCTGCCAGGGATCAAGCAACTGGTGCAAGGGGCTGCCCCAGGGCCCAGCCACCCTTGCTGGGGAAGTACAACCTGTGGGAAAGTCCCAACAGAGCTCCAGCTCTTCCTTTGGCTGTGGCAGGGCAGTGGGCCTTGCAAGCAGCACTCGTACAGGTCTGTGGTTCTGTTGGCTGCTCCTGTTGACCCCACCAGCCTGATGCCCATCTATGAGGCTACCTCAGTGCCCAGCCAGCAGCTGGTTCTGTGTCTGTTGAATTTTCACATTTTTCACTACAAGATCACTCCCTAAACACTACCTTGACCAAAACGTCCATTTGCTATTTCATTGTCAAATTGAGTATTTTGCATTAGTTATTCTGGCTTTGACAGATTCCCTTGTAAAGACATCCATTTGGATAACATGATGACTACTATTTCAGCTACCAAAACATCCTGTACCAATTTCAACCTGTTTAATGCATCATCTCCGTTCATGTAAATAACATCAACATTTATTTATTTTGTCTTGTTAAGATAGAAAGCATTTTAAACTTTCCAGTTTTCTATTTCCCCCCTCTCAAAGAGGAGCAGGAATGACAATCCTAAGGAATTTTACATTTACATTGACTTTTGGTCCCATTGCCTACATAATGTTTGCTATTAGCTTAAGAAAACTGATATAATTTTGATTGTGTGGAATTTTTTTTACTCAGGTTCTTCCAATATTTGCAGAAATAATACATAACTTTCCAGTTACCTCTCTCTTAAACAGGAGCGTGTGTCTGTCTTTTGTAGCCATAGAAAACAAGAACCTGTGAGATTAAAAATCCCTGGATAATTGTATGGCAGGTGAAAAAAACAGTTAAATTCCATGGTTTTCTCTGCTTTAAAAGCAGCACTTCATCATGCTTAAATAATTGTTTTTTTCTTATTTTCTGACCTACTAATGCTCTATATTTCCTATGCTGTTGAAAATGCAAACATTGTCTTAGGTATCAAAATGAGGAGAGATCCACCGACTTTTGAGGTGGGAATTCTCTTTCAGTCATGCTTAGATTTATGAGTTTTAATGTCTCCTATGCAGGCCACAATGCTCACTATCATTACTTTTGAACAAAAGGTAAGCAAGAACAGAGCTGGGAAGACAATGAGGGAACCAAGCAGTGAGCATTTGTTAAGGTCTTTGATCACAGATATTACAAACTATGTGAGTGTGAGGTTGGTAATATTATTTGTTTGTATGTTGTCACTACTTCGGTGTTACAGACTTGAAACAAGGTGTGGGTGTGCCCCAAAGAATGCCCAGCATAAGGGCAGAGGGAGGATCCTGTAGTTAAATGCAACTCACCCTTGAAAGGTACAAAGTAAACCAGGTAGATCTGAGGAGACTTTCCCTTTAGGAAAACCTCTTACCAAATTCAGTTTGACAGATGATAGTGAATAAAGTAGCTATGCAGGAAGTATGAAGTCCGCCCTGAAGACTGAAAATGTTTACTGAATGTAATACAGATGTAAACACTTTGAAAATATAAAATATGTCTCTCAAATAAGTTTTTTTTCTACTCTTTTAAAAATACATCAAACATATTCTCAATTAACAGATTTTTACCCCAAACTTAACTAGCTTCTGTCTTGTATCATGCCTGCCAGGCACCTAAAGATAAGACCGCTAATCAGGTCGTCTCCTGGTATGTTATCAAGACAAAGATAATAAATTTAGCAAGGTAACAAGGACTGAAGGATTGCAATAATTAAAAGAGAAGTTCTTGGGATGGCAAATCTTTGTGCCATCTCTGGCAAATTTATGTGCCTATTTGCTGTAAAAAACTCAAAGAGAAAAGAAGACGCTGGCTCTTTCTCCCCTCTTCTGTCACTAAATGAAAACTTTTTATCATGGTAACCAATAATGTACAGGGTGCTTCAGCAAATTCTTAGGTCTAAGGCTCTATTGTTGGTATACTGGATAATCTCAAACATAATGAGTCCTTGATTTTTCATGCATACCATAAAATGCATGGTAAGCACAGCTGAGATACTATCGTAAGAAGAGTTTACACACAGTTAACATTACTAGCATCAGTAATTTACCATTCTTACTTATCCAGAAGAATACGAGTAAAGCAATAGTTTTTTTTTTTAGGAAAGTTCTTTAAACACACACAACTCCATCTTGAAGATTTTATAAGATTATATAAAGAATCAAATTAAATTATGGTTGAATTAAAAGAAATGCTTTTTATATTCCTTATATTATTCCATTGTGAATGTTTTGGAGAATAATTTATTTATTTTATATTCTTTGATTAAAACCAGTTATTAGACAGGGTGAGAATTTAATTTGGCTAGTGTCATTCCATTACTGCTGAATAATTGCTACAGGAATGCTTAAGGTCAGAACAATTATATTTTAAAGAGATGATTTATGGCTTTGATTATATTTTCTTATGGCTAATAAATAATCTTGTAAGTTTAATTATTAAAGCTTTTTAATTTTTACTGTTGAATTTATTGACTTAACAAAATTTGTAAATTTGACATTATGTTTATTAGCAGTAGCATATTATTAGTCAACAATTAGCATTATGTTGGCTACTAATTAAATAATATCTGTAAACACTCTTCCACAGCTGAGCTTTTTGTTTCTCTTCTTATTCATTGCAAAATATTGATCATGAATAGAGAAAAAAAATTCTTGATATCAGATATGAAACTTATATTATCCCCAGTAGTTTCATTTTTATGTTAATTTTCAGTAATTTACAGTCTTTGAATGTCTTTGGGGAAAACTAAGTCATAAATATTCAAATCAGGATGAGTTAAGCAGAGCCAAAATATTCCAGTACTGAGCATTTGCTTTTAAAAAAGCCATCTTCAGCACCTTAAACCACCAAGCAGGAGAAAAATCTTGGAATTTTTCAGTGTTATGAAAGTAGGAACTTTTTTTTCTAGCTAGAAGTTAATAAATTCTCTAAGTTTGAGGATTTTTTGTTTAACCTGAACAAACATTAATTTGATTTGTAGCTGACATCAGGATGAATTCCTGTGGTTGAATGGGTGAATACTGGGAAGATTTTAGATCACTGACCCTGCCCTACTGATTCACAAGCCTCAAGTTTCCTGTGTCTGTTTTTAAGTCAGGATTTTTTTTTAGTGGAAATGGCTTTTAGAGGATTGCAGACCCTACTGCCTTTTCATTTTAAATCAAAGTAATTCAGTTGTACCTTTATGAAAAAAAATAAACAAAAACCAGCAAGGAATGACTTTCAGAATTATCTGAATGACTTTTCACGTCACTTCAATTTACTTACATGAGCTTCCTCTGTAGCTTGATTTGTGTTGAATATTTGTGCTTTAAGTGCTTTAAGAATGACCCACAAGGTTTGTGCTTAGCAAACAATAACTTGTGCACATGATTATTGGGGTTAACACAGGAACCTAGTGACTATACTTGTAACTGGCTTGCAGGTTGCACCACTAACATTGCAATGGGTGATTCCTGGTTTATTAGGTACTTCTATGCAGCATCCTTCTGGACAAGTTGTCCAATTGTGGGATGAGCCTGTTTAGTGTGCTGAGTGAAAACTAGCTGAAGGGCAGAGCTGAAAGAGTTGCAGTGACTGGTGCCACAGCTTGCTGTTGATCAGTCACCAATGGTGTTCCTCAGGGCTAAATTCTTGTGCCACTCCGTTCAATATGTTTATATATGATCTGGATGCAGGAGTTAAATTAGCAAGTTTGCTGAAGGAAGATGCTGTTGACTCCTGAGGTACAGGAGACAATGTAGAGAGGTCTAGATACATTGGAGCACTGGGCTGTAATTAATGGGATGACATTTAACAAATAGAGATGCTGGATTCTGTACCTAGGATGGAGTAACACCGGGCACAAGTATGAAGGGGGAGAACAGAAAGCAGCCTTGCAGAAAGGGGGCTGGAGCTGCTGATTGTCAGCTTGAGCAATATGAGTCAGTAGTGTGCCCTGACAGACAAGAAAACTGCACCCTGGGGCTCCTCAAAAACACCAGGTACAGCAGGTAAAAGAGGTGATGGTCCTGATTTATTCAGTGTTGGTGCAGCCTCATCTTTCACACTGTGTGCAGTGCTGCGCCCCACGATATAAAGGATGTGAAGGGTCCTTGAATGTGTCCAGAGGAGGGCAACAAAGCTGGTAAAAGGGCTCTAGGGAATGTCCTATGAGGAGCAGCTAAAGACTTTGAGCTTGTCTAGTTTGGAGAAAAGGAGGCTGAGGAGTGACTTCATGTCTCTCTATGTCTTTCTTGAGGGAGTGGAGAGGAAGCTGCTGTGCTCTTCTCCCTGGGATCTGTAAGCAGAACATCTGGGATCGGTTCAGAGATGTGCCAGGGGAGGTTTAGGCTGGATATTGGGAAGCATTTCTTTATTGAGTAGGTGATCAAACAGGCTTCCTAGAGAGGTGGTCAATGCCCCAAGCCTGTCAGTTTTTAAGACACCTTTGGACAAAGCCCTTAACAACAAGCTTCAGCTTTTGGTCAGCCTCAGATTGGTCAGGCAGTTGGACTAGATGATTCTTGTATGTTCCTTCCAACTGCAAATATTATACTCTATTTTATTAAAGGTAAGCAGAAAGCTGCAATAGCTGGTACCTAGCTAAATGATCCCAGGTTGTTTTTGTTTTTTTTTTTTCTTCTAGCTTTAATAGCAGTAATAATTTTGATTTTATGTCCATCTGGGTTGTCCAATCAAATATGTAAGAAGGCAGTCATAACACTGCTGTAAAAAAATTCTATGAACAGAAGTGCATATGTCAGCACTGTGCAATACGTTCAGGCATCATACTTAATTTCAAAAATTATTTAAAAGAATACAAAAATTGTATTTTTGACTGCTCATACACAGGATTATCTTGTTTTCACCTAAATCACAATTACTCCATCCTTATCTTCAGTATATTTTAACAGAATTGTACCAAGTACTTCCGCAGAAATTATTTTACCATATAACAGAGCAAATAATTACATATTTTCTTGCAGAATTTACTGTGTAAGGAAATTACTACTATGGCCTGGCCTTGGGCTAGACGAATTAATATAATTAGCTTAATCCACTGCTCTTTTGAGAAATCTTACTTAATTTAGCTGTCAACAGTTTTTACGCTGAGAATATTCCATAAACAGTTGATTATGTGGGCTGTCTTTACCCTTACTGAATGAATATGACACAAAGCAGACCTGGGTTGCAGGATGGAACTCAGTTCTCCTCCAAGTACCTAGCTGAAAGGAAGCAGTTTCACAAATATATGCCTGGTGATTGCAGGTGTGTAAGTTCCACGTGAAAGCTTTC
This sequence comes from Calypte anna, assembly GCF_003957555.1. Taxonomy (NCBI): domain Eukaryota; kingdom Metazoa; phylum Chordata; class Aves; order Apodiformes; family Trochilidae; genus Calypte; species Calypte anna. The sequence continues at coordinate 29,462,979 of NC_044246.1, forward strand.
AGTAAGACTTCAACATTGCCTCCTCTCTTAGGTGTAATTGCATCTTTGGCATTTTCCATTTTATCCTCTAAGAGGTGTGCACCCAAGAGAAACACTGCTATCTAGATTTTATTGCCAGCACAGTTTTTCTTGCTGTAAGAAGTTCTGCCTCATGGTTGCTGAAGAGCTGCAGGGGAAGGGAGGGAGAGGAGCTCAAGTTCAGCTGTGTTTGGAACTTGCTTTGCCTTGCTGCTGAGCAAGGAACCTGACAGCCTCTTTGTCTTCAGGCTTGTTCTTTCCAAGGGACAAAAATGCAAAGGTCTCTACGAACACTGGTGTGTATGCACAGTTGACTGCAGTTCTGTAGGAAAACACTAGCCACTCCCAAACCCACAGGGGTGCAGCTGGTGAGGCCAGGAGGCCTGCTAGGAGCAGCTGGATGAGGGCTGAGGGGATGCACTAGCGCTGCTGCCTATTCCAGAGCTACCTTGGATCATGCTGCACAGTTGGAAGGGACCTCAAGGATCATCTGGTCCAACCTTTCTAGGTGATGCTATAGTTAAAATGAGATGTTTCAGCACCCTGCCAAGCTGAGACTTAAAACTTTTCAAAGTGGGGGAATCTGCCACTTCCCCTGGCAGTGGCAGGCTGTCCTCATGATGAAAATTTTTCCTCTTTTGTCCAATCAGAATCTCCCCAGAAGCAACCTGTGCCCATTGCCCCCTGTCTTGTCTGTGTGACTCCTTGTAAACAGGGAGTCTCCATCTTCTTTGCAGCCACCTTTTAAGTATTGGAACATCATAATATCTCTCCTAAGCCTTCTCTTCTCAAGGCTGAACAAACCCAGTTTTCTCAGCCTCTCCTCACGTCCATGTCCTCTGATGATCATAATGACCCTTCTCTGGACCCTGTCAGCATCCTTTTTGTAGAGTGGGGACCAAAACTGAATACAATACTCCAGGTGTGATCTGACAGGCACCTAGTAGAGCAGGATGCTGCTGCTGGTGATACCTTTGTTGATGCAGCCAAGCACACTGTTGGCTTTCTTCGCTACTGCAGCACACTGTTTTCTCATGTTGAACCTGTTATTCACTGAGACCCCCAGGTCCCTTTCCACAAGGCTGCTCTCTAGGCAAGTGGATCCCAATTTGAACAGCACTTCTAGGTTATGTTTTTCCAGGTGCAAGATCTTACACTTCTCCACATTGTACTTCATAAGGTTCCTGCTAGCCCACTCCTCCAGTCTACCTAGGTCATTCTGGAGGGTGGCTCTTCCTTCTGGGGTGTCAACCTCTCCACTATTCTTGCTGTTGTCAGCAAATTTCTTCATTGTGTTCTTGATCCCAACATCCAGGTCACTAATGAAGAAATTAAACAGAAAAACCCAAAATCCATCCCTGGGGAAATCCACTTTTGACTGGTTGCCAGTTTGAGAAGGAACAATATACTATCACCCTTTAGGTACAACGTGTCAGCCAGTTCCCTGCTTACCACACTGAACACTTGTCAAGCCCATAATGAGCCAGTTTCTCTGAGAGAAAGCTATAGGTGACTGTACCAAAAGCCTTGGAAAATTCCAAGTACACAAAGTCCACCCCTCACCCTGCATCAACTGAGTGGGTGACTTTGTTATAGAAGGAATTAGGTTTCTCAAGCACAATTTGCCCCTGATAAATCCATGTTGGCTTTTCCCAATCATGTGTTTTATTTGACTTGTGATAGTCCCCAGAAGGATTCACTCCATGACTTTCCCAGTGTCAGAAGTGAAGCTAATGGGTCTATAATTACCTGGGTCCTCCTTTGAACCCTTCTTAAAGATGGGTTAAAAGCCTTCCTCCAGTCTTCAGGGACGTGTCCTGATATCCATGACTTCTCTAAGAATATGGAGAGTGGCTTCACAATGGAGATTTTTAGGATATAACTGGGGACAGCTTTAAGCAGAGAATAACACTGAGCTGAGTTTCACAAAGTTGTTAATATTGCACTACTTGACTTAGTTCAGACAGACTGCATATGTAATTACATTTCAAGATTATATTTTATTTGGGGTTTTTTGCAAGTCACCTGGGCTAAAAGAACAATTGGAATGAAAGTGTAATCAACACAAACAAGGGCATGTTTACTTTTTTTTGTTTGTTTGTTCCTGAACTAAAATAAATGAGGCATCCACTGCTAATGAAAGTTAAACAGTCTCTTACAGCAAATAAAATTACATTGGAAAAAGTTGTGCAATTCTGGAAATTTATACTGTGATAGCAGAAAAACGCCAATAAACTACAAATCCACAAATTTACTAACAGCTGTTCAAACATAGTCAAGCACAATTTGCTTTCCCATACTTGTTCAAGTAAATTGTTTTAGGTACTCATGAGACACAATAGTTATTCACAGATTCAGCCTAAGGAACGTGGAAAGCCTTTAGCAGAAAAGTAATCCATCACATAAAGGTAAACCATCACATAAACTGGAGTAAGATTTATATTTCTCTTACTTATACTGATTTTTTTTTTTTGCTTTTCTAGGCAGTTGCCTCTATAAGGCAGTCTGATGGCATGAGCTAATCACTTCTAAAAATAGTTTTTGAAGTGGTTTTGAGCTGTAAATTTTGCTTTTTTTTGGTGAAAGGAACAAAGAATCATAACATTTATCCAAATGAATCCTACTGGTGTGGAATATGGTGCAAATCTTGCACCAGCCACAAACACAAAACACTTGCACCCAAAACCAAAATCAGATAGTTTATGTATGAGAATAAGAAGGAAAATTCAGAGTAAGATTGCAAACCTAATCATTTCCAAAGGACAAATACATCTATGAGCAACCTTATGTGAGGGGGAGCTATAAAATAGTAAATAAACAAATAAATAAATAATGCAGCTCTCTGGCTTGTTCTATTTTTCAGTTTTGCTTTTTATGTTGAAATCAGCAAACCAGTTGAGGCCAGGTGCAATGGTTGGATCCAGGTACAATGAGGCTGGAGATAACACTGACAGAACAGAAAAGCACAGAGGAAGACACTTTGCTTCACAGGTCCTCAGTTGTCTGAATAGGATGAAGACTGAATTATCATGAAAAAAAGAAATGGGAGTTTCTAAGCCAAACCTCTGAACTTTAATTTAGAAAAACATGTTAGTATGTGCTTCTACAGACCCTTTATAGCCTACAAAAGACTGCCTTTACTACCTGCTGGAAGCTGATTGTGGGCCTGAGGTTGGTTATGCCTATCCTGTAAGTCAGTCACAATATTTTAAAAGTGAAGTGCAGGTCTGAGAAGAATACATGAATTTGCATTCACCACAACAGGGTACATTTTTAGCAAGCTAACTGGCACTGTTCAGACGTATGACAAAAACCACCAAGACACTTCAGCCAGGTGGTGCCATTTGGTGGGAGTTAAAATATAGCTTTTGAGAATGACAACAGTTATTTAGAGACTATTTGTTGGTTTGCAGAACTATGATTATGTCAAGTTGCATAAACCCTAATTCTTGAAGTTATGTGCTCTCAGTTGGGTAACAGCTTCTAAAATGTCTGTGTCCCAGTGGCTTTTAACAGAGCTTTTGATCTTAAATCATCCGCAGCTGTTTGAAAATATAGCCATATGGTGCCTAAGTATAACTGTAAGCATTTATATTTAATTATTTGCTTTGTAGTCTTGGCTGAGACTTCTTGTTCTTTTAGCTTGGAAGTGTAGACCCCTAGGATGAGTAGGTTCATTCCCCAGATATCCTTAAATGCTTTACTGTGAATTAATCAGTATGGGCTCTCCCAGCTCTTACATATTCATTTACAATAACTCTACCAGTCATTAAAAAAGCTAGGGGCAAGTTTCCTGTAGCCTGCTATGAGGAACATCACAGTAATGGAGGGTGGAAACAAACTGGATCAGTAGCTTCAGACACCTGCCAACATGTTGCAGAATTCCCCCCCCCCTCTCCCAGAAAATTCCAGGCTCTATCCCAGAGACTGCATATGTTTTCTTGTCCCTATTCCTTCTACTGGGAAACTGTGTTTGAAAATTTATCCTTTTAATTGCCAGTTTAAAATAATCTATTTTAATGCCACTGCTCAACATTGGCAGTTGCTCAGCTGCCAATGGAGTAAACATATGTTTGCAGTTGTATTGATTACTATTTTAAACTGCTTTTCCCCCTCTCTGCTTTGTATCTGGACATGCAATTAAATGCTTTTGTTTCACTAGACTGAGCAAGGTTCAGTTGCTGGTTTGTCTGGTTCTCTTCACTGAGACCACCAGAAACATCCCTGGATGGGGTTTTCATTGCACATGAATGTGATGCTGCTGCTTCCATCCTGGCACCAGTGTTACTGTGCAGGACTGTGTTGTGTGGTGGTGGCTGTCATTAGCTCAGACCATTTCCTGCTCTGTATTCTCCATGGGTGCCAATCTTTTTGACCCAGTTTGGATGCTCTTTATGTTCATTCCTTTTCTTTTTTCCCCCCTGTCATCTGCAAAAAGCAGTAAAAGCAAAAAGGAAACAAAAATTACATTATTCTTTTAGTCCATGCGAAACCTGTGAATTAAGTAGTTCTTATGAAAGTAGGACTTTGAGATGAACTAGGTTCAGTGTAGTCTTTTACGCTACTAGAGACTGAGATCACTCATGTTTAAGATTATTTTAAGGAATTTAAGCACTAGAGTACTCCAATATCTAATTCTTTGTCTCATATGCATTGTATTTAGATTTATTTGCCATTGATGGGAGAAACTGCTCACTCCTGACATGTTTTTCAGTGTACTAGGGATAACGTAGCTATTTATTGAGGGAGTACACTGATGAAAAAACTTAAGAACTATTAATCAGGGCCTAGTCCTCTTTAAAGGTGCTGCTTCTGACTGAATTACTATGAGTGCATCTGTATTTACCTATAAAGAAAGGCATGTTAAACGTGAGATTTATTTTTCACTGCTCCTATGTTTTGGTGAAATCCTCTTGACTTCTGAGCTTTGCAACGACTCAAACACTGACACCTCCACTGGCTTTTGCTCAGAAACTGCTTGCCTAAAATGTCAGGAAGTCAGACTGACAGATTCATTCAAACATTGAATGACTATTGAAAATATGTTGTGTGGAGTTCATCTATTCTAGACATGAGTGCACTAGAAATAAATTATGAATTAAAAAATCAGTGTAAATATAATTATTATGCTATTACCTTATACTGAAAAATAGTGGCCTATTTTTAAAATAAATATAAAAATAAACGAAGGAACTATAGTCTTGAAAATTCCATTTATGAATCCCATTAATGGCTGGGCAAAGCTAAGCATCTCCTTGGAGAGCAGAGATTGAAAGGAGCCTTTGGAGCAGACAGTGGCAACCTTAAATGAGCAATGCACCTAGAATGGCTGTAGCAGTCCAGATAGCTCCTGTCCCATGGGAGGCAGTGTTCAATGGCCATCCAGAGAAGCAAATCCCAGAAAAAACAGCCAAAAATCTTGTGGTTAAAAAATTCTGTATTTCAACACTACTGAAAAATATTTCCTTTTGAATTACTTAGGGTTACTGCCCGTTAATCATACTGGGTACCATTTTTGCCTTGTGGCATGAGAAATGGTAAATAGCTGTGGCTTATTTATGCTTTGTCCCCATGTCATTCATGTTTTTATAGCCTTCTGTCATGTTCCTCACCAGTTTCTGCCTTCTGTAGGCTGTAGAACGGTCTTGAATCTCTGCTCATATGAGCAGTGTCTCATGTTTTTTTTTCCTGGGATGCCGAAAATGAGCCACATCATAATTTATCATGCAAAATGCAGTTCTCCTCTCTTCCTCCCCTGGCAGTCTTGGGACTTTTTTTTGTACTTTGGACAACACTGAAACTTTCAGAGAACAGCCCACATCCTGAAGGACTTATTTCTGTGTGTAACAACTAATTTGGGGCCCACCACTCTTCAGTTTCAGAGGACATATTTTGTCCACACTTGTGTTTCCTTCCAGCATTGATGATTAATTTCATCTGTCATTGCAATGCTCATATGAGAAGAACCTGTGATGAATTTCTGCAATCAGCTTTGCCACCTCACTGTTCACATCTAAATCATCTTTGTTTTTATACCATTGCTGATCAGGTAGAAACCAGGAAATTTTTTAATCCAGCCAAGTATCAGGCATTATCTATTGCTGAAAGCATGATGTGAGACTTAATTGTCCTACGCTGGCATGGAAAAACCTGCAGTGAATTCTTGTAATCAGTCTGACTGACACTGTAAGCATAGTTTGCCTACTCTGTTAGTTATCTCTTAAAAAGAAATTGCTGTGTTTCTGCTGGTTACCTTGACAGTCCAAAATTTAATCTATTTTTGAATGCAAGTTTACCACAAAAGTGAATGTTGTACATTAAAATCAAATAGCTCCAATAGACTACTAGCAGAAATTACATTGTTATTTAGGTAGAGTACACAATATATATTCCATACAATATGGAAACATTCTTACCATTTATCAAAATGGAGCAGGAGTTTCATGGATGTGCATGTATTTCTTTCATGTTTTTAGGTTCCTGCTGTCCCTGTGTCCTCATTTGCAACAATAATCAGTCTGTATCAAATCTCAATAATTAAACTGAGCAGAATGGCTCTTTCTTTAACAAGGGTAATTGTGCACCTGTGCAATGAGTCAGCACAAACAAAAGGATGTGTTGATCAGTTGGCACAGCTGGTATTTTGGGCTGGATCCTGGCTAAATAAGGACAGCTTAGCAAAACATTCCAAGCATTATCATATTTCAAGCCACAAAGCACCCTCTATTAGGAATGAGATTTTATATAGCAATGTTTATCTTCCCTTGCACTTTCAGCATCAGTAGGTGAGAAATGAAGTACTCAGAAGTTTCTCTACTACTTTAATGTTAAATAGGTTCACCTTCACAAACTTCAAATAAAACCATTTCTTTTCCTATTATTTTTCATAATGGAACAAAATACCCCTATTTAGATGTTTGGCTCAGCACTTCTAAAACATAACACACCCCATGAACATATATAATTGAAAGATGGATTTTGGACAAATTTTGGACAAATTTTGGACCTGACTGAGAGATTATGCACTACTTTGCTGTAGCTACTGCAGTTACTCAAACAATATTTTCAACTCTATATAATAAGTCAACAAAAATATAGCAGAAATGAAGAAACTAAGAATTCTGTACTATGGAGACATTGCTTTGGGATCACTGAAAATCAGCATTGCAAACCACCTTTTGCTTTGCAAAAATGCTACTTGGAGGAGAGAGAGAAATAGTTGCAGTAAAACATTTGGAGGATGTTTTCTGAAGTTTAGACTATACACACTGATAACCTTATTTCATACTTGAAAAATATATAACTTGAACTGTGATATGGCACAAAGTCACAGATGGGATTGAGGAACCTCTGGTTTTGCACATAGATACATTCTGCTTATTAAGTGCCATGGAGCACTTTCCCAGATTAGTGTCATAGTGGACAGAATTCATAGGTTTCATAGACTATAATTATTTGGATTTCAGGCTACCTACAGCCCTCTAGAAAGTGCCCATCTGATTAGAGGCTACTTTATAGAATGATTTTAGAGAGTCTCAGGTCTTTGTTTGACAGTAATGGAATAACTCACCAGCACTCATAATGTGAAACTCAGCAACTGAAATGTTCAACAAAACACTGAGATAATAACTTCTGAGTATGTTTTTTATTAAGTAAAAAAGTGTAGCAGTGTGTATAATTGTAAATGCTGTGTTAAAAAAAAAAAAAAAAAAAAAAAAAAGTAAAGCCATAATAGTGTTTCAGTGAAGAATGGGAGACTGCGGATGTAAAACGCAGCTGTCTACAGTGACACTGCCACTCAGCCACGAGGTTCTTACTGAGCACACGTTAGTCTGGTATGAGCTAACCTTCAACAAAATTCAGAGAAGGAGCAGGGAAAGAGGAAATGAGTAGTGAATGTCCAGTTTCTGAAATGGAAGGTACTGCTGCAACAAATGGCTCACACATCACTGCAGGATGGACCAAGCATCACATGGAAGCAGAAAAGAAGATAGAAAAGACAAGACTGATGGGCAAAGGGATACTTCACTATCCTGAGTGTTACTGATCATTCGTGTGCTGAAGAAAAATACATCCAGCCATATAATGCTGCAAGCAGACATTTTGAAGTAGTGTCCATGAAATATTGCAGACAGCTAGTCACATCTGTGGTTAGCAACCAGAGGGAAGGTGAAAGTCTCTGTTGTTTCATAGGCTTTTTTCCTACAGCATCTGCTAGAGTACCCATTTCCTTATTAAAAACTGGTTTGTGCTATGTGGTTTGTAATCACTGACCCCTCATTAAGTGCCTCCAAACTATAGCATGAAGATTTAGTGCACAAAATGGTAAATGGTATGTCAGGATGCCTTGCTACACAAGCAATATAAGGCAGATTGCAGTCAAGCACATTTCCTACCACTGCACTGACCGTGCCTCCCTGACACATCCCTGACAAAAAGCATACATCATCTTAGTGACCCTGTGTATACATCATACATTGAAGTGAAACTGAAAACCAAGTCAGCCAGCACCAGAACAGGAAATCCTGGTATAGAACAGCAAACTTTCACACATTTGCCACCTTTTGGGCAAATATGTATTCTGCTTAAAATATCTTAAAATTCATTTGCATGGACAATGTTCTTATGCAATGTTCATTGTCGATTTCACCATAATTCTTCATTCTATCACTTCGGTGTTCTGCTGCATCTTCTAGGGCAGGAGTAAGAAGAGTATCCAGATTAGCATGATCATGAACTGTGTTACACAGTTTTTTGTGTGCTCCTTTAATTACAGAATCATGACTCCTTTGGGACTGCCATTTTCATAAAAAGGTCGCTCTCATGAAATCCTAGAATGGATGCAACCAAAACTTCCTATGCAGTTATGACTAGTATTTTTCTTTTAATGTCTACTTTCTTACATTCTACATGGCATACATACATCCATGTTCTTTTACATACTGCTATGCCCTCATATAGTTCAGATTTGTAAAAGAATGTGCTGCATGTCAGTGAAGCCCATTATAATTTCTGGCTATGTAGCTCCTGGTGCAAGTAATCAGTGGGCAAGATCATCTCTTGTTCTTTAAAGACAATATGATTGTCCCACTGAAATAGAGCTAGCCCATTTCCCCTTTTTTTCAACTAGATACCTTATTTAGTTATATTTCAGCTTTTCTCCTGAAAGAGCCAAGCATTCACTTGTGATAGCTGGATGTATTTCCTGGAGAATGGAATCCATCACCATCATTTGAGCCAAAATATCAGTAATATACTAAAATCGCACTTTTCTTTTGACATAAAATGTCACCTCTTCAGCTGTACATTAATAATTTCATTCATGATTGTCAGAGGCTTTGCCGGCCATGATTTCCCACAGAGATTTGCAGTGAGGTTTCTGCTTCCTAGAAACCAATTGGATAGGAGACATTCCTTCGATATTCTATATCTGAGATCAGTTTAAATTAAAATTAAATTCAGTCCTCTATTTGACTTTTTTTTTTATATTGATATTTTTCTGAATGCCTGGGACTGAATAAAACAGAGCTTACAGTGTTTTACCCTCTTTCACAAGGCATAATAGGTACTACAGATCTATAACACTGGTGTTCTGGCACCTGTAAACTATATGTCAACTTACCCACTTCATTTTCCATGCCTATGTATTATTTTTTTAAGAAGTACCTAACCAGTAAGTATTATCAACAGACAAGAGTAAAAATTAAAATACATAAGCTCAGACATTCTTTTTTTCTTATCACAAACAATATGTTTTTATGAATAAAAGAAGCATTTTGCAAAGCTGCTCTCTGCTAAGCATCTCCTCTTATCTCTAGAGCTTTTTTCTCTTGTCCTCATGATTCCTCTTTAAGTCCCGTTGTTTAAAAGAATGAGCACATGGTTCATTGAGAAGTCAAAGCAAGAAGGTTCCCATAGCACAAAGCAAGCACAACTGGCTGAGAAAAAATGGGACTTGAGAAAGACCAACGACGAAACTTTGGTAGAATATTAGGGGAAAGTGGTACAACTAGACACAAATTATTGAAGTGCCGATAAAACATCATAAAAACAATCTTGGATTAATAACACATTATTAGATATAAAACAGGAATGATTCTATGCAGACAGGAGGACTAAGCAGGAAAATATAATCATTATGAGACCCAGTGGCATATTGTTAATGTTACATGTGCTCCAATAGACACAGGAGAGATTTCATCCAAAACATAAATAATTCAAATACATGCATTGTTAGCAGATTAAAGCTTATTACGCATTATGAAATAGAGGTGATAAACCATTGTATGTTTAGAGCAGTGGGGATAGATGCCACTGAGAAAGTATGTCAGAGCTGCACCACCAAATTCCTGATACCCAGTTTTCCATCTGGTCCCTTTAGACCTTATGGCGATCAGATTGCACCTGTGTGTGCCTACAGCAGTGTGTACCTATCTTGTTCAGAAGAAAGCTTATAACCTTTGAATTCACTTTGAAACATGTAATTAGGTGACTTCTTACCTTCTCTAATTTAAGAAGCATATTCACTAGTTTTCTTCAAAAAGAGTGGTCCAAAGTTGACAGGAGAGCTGTAGTCACTCAGCTGAAGCTGAACTTCCATTCCAGTTTAGGCAGGTTCTGTCAAACGCAAGTAAACCAGTTCACTTTAGTTGACCTGAGTTAAGAGAGTGTTCAAACTGTGACTGTAGTAGCTTTGCATTCAGAAGAATACATCAGAGGAGAAAACCACATGATCTTTTTTAATTTTCATCTAGATGCAATATCTCAATCTGTTCAAATAATGTAGTGCAAGAGAAGGAATGTAACATTCAGAATCCTGAATTCTTTACATAAAGAATATAAAAAGATAGCCTTATGCCACTACTAGTTAGCAATAAAGTAAACAGCATTAATTTTTCTCTCTGTAAGGCCGAAAAAAAAGATTAATTCTTATTCACCAAAGTAAATAATATTGGTCATCTCTCACAAGGAAAAGAAAATAATTTTTACTTTGTTCTTCTAGTAACTAAATATAAACAGTCTCTTAAATGAATGGGCTAAGGCTTAGTTGAGAAGCTATTTTTGTTTCAAAAAATCAACTGATATTATTCCTAATAGTCACAGGAACATAGAACCGTGCCTTGGCTGTCTCCTCACAGGAAACTTTCTGCTCTGCCTTTTGCAACCCCACTGCCTGTACCACATTGGCTGTATCAGCCACCAGCACCCTTGCAGCAAGGGTGGGGAGAGCCCTTCTGAAATCTTTGTCTGAGAAGCCAAGCCATGATGATTCTAAGCAATTAATGCCTCTACATTATTTGCTTTAGAAAGACTATCTGAAAAAATTTATATTATCAACAAATGAGGTCATTACTCTTTGCTTTGTAAGAGATAATTTTAAAAATATGTACAATTAGATTTTATACTGATTTTAGGGGCTTCTGCTGCTTATCTCCTACCACTGTGAAAACTGTCTATAATAAGATGGCTAGAAATGAAGACAACCCAATGTTGATTCCACTTTGTACCTTAGTTCCAAAGGCTTTAAAGATATTTTTCCACAATCTAAAAGAACCAGGGGTATGCCATGAGCATGAGAGTGCATACAAAGTGGGCCCCACTAAGAGAAGATGTTCCCTGGGGAACCCTTTTGCTGTCTTTAAGTTATCCTAGCTGTGCAGGATGAGGATAGTATGTTTCAGTGGTGTTGCAAGTATACAGCTTATGAAAGTTTCCATAATTGCAATAACAATCTCCAAGACAAAAAGAGAGGTTACAGACAGATATTGCAGCCTCCTTCATCTTCTCTTTGGATAGGATTTGGTCCTAGGGAACTCAGTGCAGGAGAAAGGTGGTAGAAAATTCACACCACAGCTCCGATGAGATAAGAAATGTTATTAACAGAAGAAAGAAAAGGGAAAAGAGCATTTAATAATATATGTGAAAAGACTGTAAGGGAAAAAAGGTGGTAATGGAGTGAGCTGCATACTGTCAAACTGATTGATGGGAACTAGATGACTTCATAGGGCTGCTGAACTTTGTCATGACAAGCACTTGAACTCAGAGGAATTTAAATCAAGGCTCTTCTAGCCTAGAGGAAATTCTGTCCTTGCAGGCAAACAAATGAAATGCTTCAGTACAGTAATAAAACATGTAAAGATGGACACTTGTGGCTATTGTCGCATGCTTCACTGCATTTTCCTGCTCTATCCAATGTAAAAACCATGACAGCTACCTAGCAATATGCATATCAGAGTGGCTGATTTTTCAGAAAAGTCAGATTAAGAGACCTAAATTTATAACACATATAATACCTAGCACATTGGGTGAGGAAAAAAACCCCCACCCTTTTTCACAAAAGTGATGAGAAAGGCTAAGATGATGCTGCCTCTGGAAGTTTCCTGTGCTCCTAAAAAAAGATAGAAATGGATCTGACCCACCCCATTGCATCACCTTTGTCTGATTTGAAATTTAAATGAGACTTAATTTTAAAATATTATTTTAAATCTCAAATTACTTAAAAGCTCAAATGAGAAAATATTAGAACACATTTCCAACACAAATGCAGCTATTTTCCTCTGGGTAAGAACAGAGGCAGACTCCACAGAAGCCTTCACTCAAAGGCCACACACTCTTCCCATAGCAAAGTGCAGCTCTTGAATCAATTTTTTCTTTCTGGGAATGCACAGTAACTCTGCTTACAGGAGAAACCTCCCTTTCTAGTCCTCTTCTTTACTAACAGGACAGCAGAACATCTGTTAAAAGGATATTTGTTAGCCCTGACTAGTCTGCCTTGACATGTTTGAAGAGTAATCTAAGTCTAATCTAAGTCTAATCTAAGTCTAATCTAAGTCTAATCTAAGTCTAATCTAAGTCTAATCTAAGTCTAATGTAAGACTAATGTAAGTAAGTCTAATGTAAACCTTTCAAAGTAACTTTTTCTTTCACAGTTCCCATTCTTCATTCCTTCTCTTTGCTACTTGTTCTCAAAGCATTGCTGCAGCAATCCCTTTTGATCACAGTTCTGCTGGCCAGAAAAACTTGGAATATATGCTACTATCTCATTTTCTGAGAGGATGAACAATGCGCCTTGAGTTCATGGATCTTCTCTAAAAAGGCCAATATATTGAATTAGGAAGTATTCTTTAGCTTCTTTTTGCTCATTAAATCCAAGCAAATTTGTCAAAAATGGATTCGTGAGTATCTGTGGATGAAATTATCTTCTGCTTATGTACAAAATACAATTTATTGTCCCTCTTTCTATCCCTCCTCCCCCAAAAGCATTTTTTTAAAGGTGCTTTTTTTCCAGACCATGCAGATATTGCAATTTTCTCTCCACATCTTTCTTTATTGGCTTTGTGTTAAGTTTTTAAATTATGTGTATTTTTTTACTCAGAAATGGGCTCCTATTACCAACTCATCTTTTATAAATAGTAAAATAAACATATTTAGCAAAGGTTTAATCACTACAGGTCCCAGCAGAGTGCTTGATATATAGAAAAACAGCATTCTTTCAGTTGCTGTCTCATTTGTTTGGAAATTAAAATAAGAAAATAAAATTAGGCTGTACTGCCTCTTGAAACACTTTATTTACTTGGACATGCACAGTTTCAATAACCAAAAGTTAAAGTAATTTTTATAGTCTCCTGCTTCTTTTCTCATTGCTTTTTGCATTACAGTTGGCACGGCTTCTCCTAAACCAACACTCATTTTATCTGGGAACCACTTATCAAGCATTGGCACTGTTATTACCCAGGAGGATCTGGCACAGTAGCAGATAGTGTTTGGATGATTAGTCAGTGTCACGAAGATGAGAGTAAAATTAAGAAACAATAACTACAACATTAACACTATTAGTCTTAGAAAGAATAAAAAAAAACCAACAAGCCCAGAACTCCTGGAAACAAATTATATTGTTCTTTACCAAACAGTTATAAAAGTAATTAGTTCCTATTCACACTGAGTGGAATGTACAGGTATTTTGTGTTCAAGGACTTTTAAAGGATGCTTCCTCTGTGTTTGCTGCCCATAAAATAATTTATGGCCCTTGGTTCACTTGAAAGTGCTAAGAAGTTGTCTGGTGCTTACTATCCTGCTCATTGCCTTTTAGAAATTCTAGTCTGATTCCATATTGTAAATGATTCAAATCCATGTCTGATTCACAAGAAGACAGTAAATTAAGTTTGGAGACTTCATCCAAATTCAAGTTCATCTTCAGAGAAATGTATCACACAAAATAATGCTATGAACTTTATATCAGAGTATCACAGTGATTTCATCATATTGACCGAGATAACAAGCTTGAATTCATTGCCAACATGCAGTATTTCAGAGATATTATCAGTGTTGATGTTGATCTAGCACAGAGTACTAAAATTAGAAGTGAGATTTTAGATTATTTGTATAAATTTCATAGAAGAATCACTAGGGCAGTGTGCCAGTCTGCCAAAGACCTTATAAACTTGGAGTCATTTAAGAATTAATAGAAGCCGAATGAGCTTGGCATAGCAGCAGCTTCATGAGATGACTTACATAACAAGAGATCATAAAATCTCCTCACGAGAGGACAAGGTCAATAAAGGAGGAAATAAACAACAATTCTTTGCAAAGAAAGGGAACAGAACATTTATTCCAAAATAAATGTCCATATACAATCCCTAATAATACACTCCCTAACAATCAGGGAGTTGTTAGACTAGTCTAATGACAAAAGGGATTAAGGAAAGCTCACAGCTTCTCCAAGGAACAAACCAAGGATAAAAGATCATCTGTTAGGGAAGAATCAGGATGAATATTCAGAATCAGACCTAATGTTTTGTTCCATGATTTGAGCCTCACGGAAGTACACAGAAGGTGGAAAGTAGAGTAGATTACACAAAGCCAGGTACTGTATGCACACAGAGACAAATCAAATAGACCAAGCTACAAACTGAAGCACATCTCACAGTAATATCTAGGTTATCAAGAAATAGTGATATAAATTAATGAAAAGGTTATCCAACATAGAGAAAAATCTGTCAAAATATAGTGCCATGCAAACTGGAGTCTTTAAAATAAGACTTAAAAGGAATTATTGGCTGAGGTTGAAGCACAGGTTGGAGAGTTCAGATGGAAACAATATGTTTCTGAATGACTGGGGGCAATATCAGGAAAATTAAAGGAGTGAATAATCTCAAGGCTATCAAAACTTACCCTCAAGCAAGAAGAAAGGTGAAGTAATCAGTAGCTAGCTAAGGATGCTTTGCAATGTTCATCTTTCAAAGGATAGAGCAAGTGGGACTGAAGACTGACAGATCAGTCAATTTACTTAAACTTTTAGAAACATACAACTAATGAAACAGAAGGATTGTGACTAACAAGAAGAAAACTGGAGGACTAAAAATAAAGACATATAAAAAAGAAATCACTTCAGACATGTCTGATTTTTTTCTCATTAATAAGAATATTAATAAGAATATAAGAGCAACAGGATTGTCTTTAAAATATCTGACACAACCATTATTATTTCAATATCAAGCTAGAATAGCATGCGCTAGCTCCCATTACAGGATGCAAAATAGGTTTCATTATCATGTTTTAAAAATGTGTCATACATGAGTCTTTAGCAAAATGGAAAGACAGATCAGGTGAGTGTGTATAGAGGGTGTGTACATGTCAGTATTCTCAAGATATTCATTAACATCCTATATAATAGAATAAATTGTATACTCGTTGATTCAGCAGATGACATGATCCTGAAAAGCATAATTTGCTCATGAGAAAGTGAAAAAATAAATGCTATTTGATAAGTGCATGTACCTTTGCAGGTATAGTCAATGACACAAATAAAAGATGAAAAATAAATAAGGGAGGAAGCAATTCAGAGGCAAAGAATCTTGGTAATTTCTGACCCCAGGTTAAACACATCAATAGTGACATAGCAAGAAAAGTAAATATCATTTCAGAGTGCAAGCAGACGTGTAATTTACAATTCCATGAAGCAATACCCCTTCACTCATTTCACTGATGGTGAGGTCTGAGCTTGTGACCTCTGTTCCACACTTTAAGAGCATTCACCAATTAGTAACTACCCAGAGGAGAAAAATGAGAATGATCAGAAGCTTAAAAAACATGACCTGTTGGGGATCACTGACTGAGCCAAGGAGCAGGTAAATCTAAACAAGAAACTCCCTGATTGACTGCAAAAGATGAAGGTAAAAAGCTGCTGCAGATAGGAATAAAATGATATGCTCTCACTGTGCAATGTGATTATAAGAAAAAAATATTAGCCTGAAGTGACAGAAAGAAATACAAGATAAACCTTCCTAGTGGTGCCACCGATAGGGCATTTGAGTACATAAGTTCTGGGTGATGTGGAGTTGTAAGCACTGCAAATCCTTAAAAGCAGCTTAGGCAAATAGCTATATCTGCAATAAAAGGTAACATTAATGCTGCCTTGTAACTAAAGGGAAGAGTAGTTGAAACTCCAAAGTTTCTTTACCAATAAATATTCTATGTTTTTATAGAGTATGGAGAACTTAAGACACATATTGTTTTCTAGGAAATACTAGCCACTTCAGATGTTGGAATTATTTTTACAGGCATTTATTGCTTCTCTTGATCTACCTAATACATCAAAAAGCTGTGAGTTTACAACAAAAGTAAGGGCTTATATTTTTTTTTCTTTTTCTTATCAAACGGAAGATAACGTGGCCCTTAACAACTATGATGTTGCCTCACTCCTAAATGTGTGCATTTAATCTTCCAGCCAAACAGCATTCCACTTTCTCATGGCTCAATATATCACACATATAGCTGTAAATTTGTTTCTGTTCTCGCCTGAACATGTCAGATTCAAACCATTTTTTTGCCAACTGCAGTAAACTATCACTGTGATTAAGTGTAACATTTTGATAACTGAGAAGTTATTGATGAAAAATGGACTTGCAATGTCTACTGTGCCACAAAATCAGGAACTGATATAAGAGAAATTAGTGGAAGCTTTAATCCAGGTATAAAAGTAATTCTAAAGAGGTTTGTATAGATATAATTAACAAATACACTTGCTGAGCTCCTAGAGAAAGAGGTGAGGGCTGAATGCCATCTTACATGCAGTTTGAAGTCAGACTAGATTATGAGATTTTGACAGTCCCATGAGGGGGAAGGAAAGCTTCAGAAAATAATGATAACATTTGCAAATACACTAAAAAAGTTTAAAATATGACCAGGGACTTTGTCTCCAGTTTTTAAGCACCCAATTTGAAAACTATTTTAAACATTAGAAATCATGATTCATATTCATAATTTCTGCATTCTGACAGGATGAGTCCATTTTTGGATATTTTATAAAACCCTTAATTAAATTACTCATATAAAATAAGTTATCACATCCTACCAATGATTAAATTTTTATTCTTTACAACAAAAACACAATCCTAAGGAATATGGGCTAACTGAACAAAAAACTAGTTATAAAACCAAGCTAATCTGGGAGAAAAGGAAATAGAGGTCTATTCTGCTCTATTCTGCTGAAGCAGAAATTTGATAAGAAAGTTTTGAATACCATAGGAGATGAATGCAGCAGAGGAGAAAGAAAGAAGAATCCAGATGTAAACCTGCTATGGAAACAGGCCCTGGGAAAGGGAAGAGGATGTTATAATTATATCAAACAAGATTTTTCCTCTGTGTGTGTTTGTATGTGTGTACAGGCATGTAAAGTGTCTCAAATTAGGAAAACTGTACTGAAATATTGTGCAACCTTTGGGAGACTTAGAGGAGTTATTACTAAGCTTTGGTGCTGTTCCTCAGCTCTTCTTTCCTTCACCTGTTGGTATATACCAAAACATATCAGAACTGCCAGAAAAATGAAGCTGGGAGTGTAGGGAAAAAAGGATTATAAATTATATTAGCTTTTATATGTATATTCCTTTCGAGCAATTCCTCCTTAGTAGGAAAGGAGGAAAATATTTTTTTCTTTCCATAATATTTACTGATATTATTATTGCATGTAGAAAAAGTAAAATTTTGATTTTATTCATTACAATACCATATTTGCAGCCAAAAAAATAGATTTTTCAGCTATCTTGAACCGATACTCTCAAATTTTTGCCTTTTATTTCTTTTTTTTTTTTTTTTTTAAGAAGAAATGCAATTTCTCATTTTAACTCTATTTCTGTTATCTTCATTTAAAGAAGTTTAACTGGGAAAATGTCTTCAATTTGCATGTGTGCATTACATATGCACCAAGGAGCTTTCTATTGGAACGTGTGTTATTCATTCACCTTTATTCAATGCAGCATTATATGTAACATCACTGAAAAGATTCTATAATGTAAATAATAGAAATTAGAAATAGGGTGGGTTTTTTTTATATATATTTTTTACAAATCTAACAGAAAGAGGGGAGAAAGTTCAAGGTCTTCATAGGAATATCAAACTCTTCTGCAATTCAGCTATTGTGCAATGTTCATGAATACAGAGCTGCAGATGCTAACCAGAGATACTAAATACTGTGTGGGAGAGGAATTACTACTTGCAGCTTATATTCTTTTTAGCAGAGCACAAAGCTGGGAAGTGTCATGGGGCCATTTACTGAAAAATTCTCAACATATAATAACAGATATTTTGCTTTGCTCTTTTGCTTTATTTGTTTGTTTTGAGAATATAAATTTAATTTAAAAGGTTTTAGAATACACTGAGATGTATAACCCTAAGTGTTATCTGTGTAACACCACAGCTGAAAATACAGATTTCCAGTGAACCTTACAGAAGAGGAGAGATGTAAAAACCTGGCTGCAAGGTAAATATGTTCTGCAGTCTAATCAGAATTTGGATGTCAGTCTTGTTAGGCTAAATAGCAATTATATGCATGCCAGAGAGTGTGAAGGACAGACTTAATAACACTGGTGTTTTTGTTCAGCACAAACAGTACCAGTTGATCAGTCTTACACTGGCCATTATCCTTTTTTTTTATGTTGGAAGCTCCATTAGGAAACAAAGGCAATGCTTTGTGTATTCGGCCATTTGATGACATATATCAAATAGTGGTCCAGACTTTCTCAGAGAAAATTATATGAAAGCTGCTGGAGTGAAATCAATAAAGTGAGACCATACCATAGTTCCTCAGCCATCATGTTTTAAGGATGATGAAATTTTAGTCCATAAACCTAGCAAACTGACATATAAATGACAGCGTTTACTTTTATAAATAAAAATATTCCTACTTCAAGGTTTCAGATTCAACCTAGAAAATAATTTTTTCTCATTTTGGTTTAGTCTTATGATTCAGTGTTTTCCCAGGAGTGTTCTGTCTTCAGTTATTTCTTTTTCACTCCACTGTTTCAAATTTCACCTCAAATTTCACCTGTAGCTCTGGGATCACACTGAAAACAATGAAACAGTGGACACACACACACAAAAAGATAGCTCTTCATTAGAAACAAATTCTGTAGCTCAAATTGTCTTTCAAACACACAAACATGCAGTAGAACAGAAGAAAAAATTCATAATAACATATGTACAGAATTTCTTATTTGCAAAAGATCATCTTTGAGTTTTTTCAGTATATAATACTTAGAATGAAGAAAGAAAAAAAAAAGATTATGATGCATTGTATTAGCTTTTTCCTATCACGTATGGAAAGAACACTTTCTGATGTGCTCCTTCCCATCACTTTCTGCAGTAGTCCTGGAGACATCCAGTCTTGGATGAACACCAAGTCCTTATCGCTTCTCCGCACACCATTCTGTTCACATTGACAAAGTAAGATGTCATTGAGGACAAAGTGAGAAACAATGGGTGCCATAACATATTTATAATACAGTTGCAGCTATAAGCCCACATTGTGGTTACCTGAAAGGACAGCATTGGGAATTCTTAAGAGAGAATTCTGTGTTTTGGAGATCATGTCCTTTGGCTTCATTACTCTCATTGAATCAATGCTGAATTCCTAACTGTGCCCTAGACTGTACAATCACAACCTGAAAAGTTTCGTGGCTGTTTACATAAACAAATATTCTGCTTATTTGCAGCATCTTTTCCTTACATTAGACTATCTTATCACGTAGCATTGCAAAACTGCAAGGAGGAAAGTCTGAAAACATTTTTTTTTCATTTTGTGTAACCGTTATACGATGGAGATTTGAGTTTGCAAACTAACTTAACTAGGTTGATTTAAAGCTCTAGTTCATATTCTTGTCTTAGAGGATTCGATGAACTGGAAAGATAAATTAATCCACATTGCCTGCATGTTCTTATGAAAATTGATATTTATCGGAGATATTTATTAATTATTATTTTTACTCTCAAAACCAACATGCTCTTTTGTTGTTGTTCTCAAAGTTAGTGTTTTGTTCTCAGATTTTTAGTGTTTTAGCCACCATCTAGACCAGTCAGCTTCAACTATCTGTAATCCAAGGAATGGTACAAAACCACAAAAATTTAAGGTATATACACAGATGATTCTGTTGGTGGTTTGGAATTATGATTATAGAGAGAAGTTACCGGCTGATTTCCTCACAGAAAAAGCTGACATAGAAGTTATGGAAAACTTAGTG
This sequence comes from Calypte anna, assembly GCF_003957555.1. Classification (NCBI taxonomy): domain Eukaryota; kingdom Metazoa; phylum Chordata; class Aves; order Apodiformes; family Trochilidae; genus Calypte; species Calypte anna. Next base: position 29,483,510 of record NC_044246.1, read on the forward strand.
AATCATTCTAAACATTTCCATAGAGGCCTCAGAATAGCACACTATTGAAAGAAGGCTGCAATCCCTCTTTATTCAGGCAGATACCTGGCTACGTGGCTCATTCTATGAATATGGTTGGCTCTTGGTGAAGTTAGCAGGTTGAAGTATGTTACTGATGACAAATGAAATGTTGAACTGAAACAGAAAAAGTAAAGTACAGGAGGTACTTCAGGAAGAGAAACATCTGTGTGCACTTCAGTGATAAGCTGATGTCTCTTCAGTAGTAGTAAAGAAAAGAGATGGAGAAAATAGCAAGAGTCTCAATTCCAGGAAATCAGTGAGTCACTTTGAGTGAATTCATCACCTTGGTCTACCTTTCCAAGAACACAAAGAGAAGTCAATCTGTTGAAAATTCTGTGCATAGAAAAGCCTAGCACCACCAACAGAGCCTGAATGTAGCAGTAGCAGCACTTCCTCCCTTATGAAGTTATCTTTGTGCCTGCAATGCTGCAATTCCCCCATGCTATGTGTAATTATATCTTACGTAATAATGGCATCTGGTGGATTGGATTGGGGCAATACATCACTCAAGAACACTCATTTATTTGCCAAACATTTTAGCTGTCTGTGTAGCAGTGCAAGGAGGATGGGGAATAAACAAGCAGAGGAAAACTGACTTAACTAGCATAATGCATACTTGACTTAGACATTTTTTAAATATTAACAGGTTATATAAGAAAGGGATGGCTAGAGGATAAATAAGAAAGATAGCATTCTCCCCAATATCAAGATGCAAACACTTGATGAGGGATGAAAGCTAGGAGCTAAAGCTGCTGCACGGTGAAAAACGAGGAAAGAACACTATTCAGATGAATGTCTATAGAAACAACTTCTGCAGAAACATTATTCAGTTGATTTTTTTTTCCTGAATACCAAAAGAAATGATCTACAGCACAGGACTATGTAGCAAGACGAACCTCTTTTAGGGAACGGCACTTCAAGGTCCAACCAGGTGTTCCAGCAGAGGCCCACGAGCAGCACTCTAAGCCTATAGCCCTCAGGGTTGACTAGCCTGGATCAGTGCTGTTGCTCCAAGAGCAACTGACCTCTCTTCTGGCTTGCTCAGAACTGAGTTGAGCTTGTGACTCAGGCCTCACCTTTTACTGGCCCCCTAATCCTGCTCATGCGCAGTGGGGGCCCACCCTAATCAGGCACAGGTGGGCTTAACACAAGCTCATGCTCACTCCCTGTCAATTAGTGGCACCTGGCTGCCTCATTTCACTACAGGACTAGGCATTAAGAAAAACCACCACCAACAAAACAATAATATCAGAAAGGCATATAGCAGATCCAGAATGCCTGTCTGATTGCTGGAGTGTACTCTCAGTATTGTTTGATAGAAGAATGGATAGAGAAGTTAGGAAGGCTATTTATGTGGGTTTGAATCTTACCAGCTTGGGGAAAAGTCAGGGCAGAAAGTAGATTCAGTAAGGCTGACCATGAATTGAAAAAGTGTCTGGCTAAAAGAAAAGTAATAAAAAAGAACAGAAAAATAAAACTAACTTACGTAAAGATTGAATTCACAACTCTAATATGTAAGATCTCATGGGAGAAAAGTCAAGGAAGAAAAAGCCTAAGATGAAGCTGACATTTCCTCAAGGCAATGACACAGCAGGTACAAGTTGCCCTACTGCAGAGAAAAGTGTGGAGACCATGGCTTAACTGTGACATCAGCTACGTAAAAAAAGGAAGTATACAGAAGTAGAAACTAGAGTAGATTATGAAAGACTAGTAAAATTCAGTAGATTGCTTAGACAGAAATTCAGAAAAGCTAAAACATGACCTGCAAGAGAAAGTTAAGAAAATGGTAACTAGAATATGTTTACACGTAAAAAAAAGTGTTAGTCCTTTGTACAGCCAGGGTGGAAAACTAACAACAGATGATGGTGGACCAAAATGTTAAGGGCATTTTTCTAACTGTCTTTATCAGGTCAGTTACAATTTATTGGAAAGTAGTGTTTAGTATCTCCATGGAAGGCACAAAGTCTCATAGAAATATTGGGAAAGAATATGTCGGGGAGAATTTCAAAGTATTATATATATTTTATTAGGTTGCTTAGGCTTAATTAATTTCTTTCTAAGTTGCTGAAAATTGTCCAAATGACTCTCAGGGCCATCACAACTGTGTGAACTTGTGGAGGTAATAGAGATATGAGAGAATGCAATGGGACAAATTGGTGCCCATATTTAAAGCGAGGTGGGGGGAAGAATATGGAAGAAAATAAATCAGCAGTAATTAGTATGGATCTGTGAAAAATCAGTTGCCTTCAAAACTGGTTGGCTCTATCATGGGGTAGCATGGCTTGTGAACAGGGAAGAAGCAGTAACTCCCATGTGGCTTGCCCTCTAATACAGCTGGAAGTTATATTCTTACAAGCAGTTTAGTGAAATATGCCTAGATAAAAGGTGAGCGACAAAGTGGCTGTACCACTTTATACTGAAGTGAACCAAAAAAAGTATTAATGGATCTCTTTCAAGCAAAATTCTGAGAAGTGGGGCTCTCCAGAGTGTATTCTGGATCCAGTTCAGTACTTTTCTTGTGTTGAAGAAAACATATTTGTATATAACTTGTAGATTATGTGGAGCTGGAGTACAGCAAGCTTCCTGGCAAATGTAATTAAAATTTAAATAGGAAGAAAATATGTGGAAGAAATATGTGATTCAATAGGAGCAAGGAGAAAGTAATTGTATATTATTTAATGTACAAATTGGGCATGAAAAAGAAATTATCAAAATACAGGGTGTCTTAATGGAGGTTGAGTAGTAAAAAATAACCTGATAATTGAAGTGAATTATAAACTGTACAGAAATGAAAAATGTCCTGCCAGTTACAGAAAGGCACTCATTCCAGGATTTACAGAGTGTTGTACACACAAGACAAATGAAATAATTCCCCCACTCAACAGCACTGGAAATCTCAGCTGCAATTTTGTGGCTGAGTTACTGGATTCTTTAAAGTAATGCAACCCAACTAGGACATTAAAGAGGAAAGTAATGAGAAAATAGGTGCACATGAGGAGAGTTTGGATCAGCCTGGGTCACTGAAGAGGAGAATTTTAAGGGAATAATATGGCACAGTACTCATATTCTAAAACAAAAATTGCTACAAAGAAGGAGGGAATAATCTGTTCTCCATGAGATAATGAGCATAAATTGCAGTCAGAAAGATTACTGCCATTTTATCATAAAGATTTGCGAAGCATCAGAATAGATCATGTGGGTGGATGTGAAGCCTCCATCACTGAGTGCCTCCAAGACTAGATTAGGAAAAAAATTTTTAGGGTTTAAATTCATGACATTGACTTCACAGGGCCACCAGACCTGCCAGATCACCTCTTAGAGTTTTTCATATAACTTTTATTTTCCAAATTTCCTGTTATTTTGTCAAAGTCTCCCTTCCCTCATGTAACCTGTAGATTTACAGTGTCTCCTCTTTCGTTCTTGATTAGGTGCTTCTTCATCTTCAATTTAAAGTTATTTGAAAAGATGCTACCCAGTAGCAGCACTTTCCAGCTCAATTGTTGTAGGAAGTGACAAAGCTCAAATCCTGGAGCCAGAAATTGAGATATTTAGAGCTCTACAGACGCTTACACAACTCTGCCAGACAGTGCAACAAATGTCCTTGTGGACCATCCAGACAACCTTATTAACAGATCTGCCCCTCAGATATCCTCTCAGTGATCTGCCAGTGCCTGGGGATACACAAGCACAAAGCAGGACATCAGATCTATCTCACCAGGGCTCTCCTAAGGTCTTCCGTGTGTCTCAAACATACTCCAGTCAATTTCCTTATTTCTTTGTTTCTTTTGACATTTTTATATACTCATCTCAATTCCCTTACCTTTTTCACTTGTTTCATCTCCTTTCTTATTTATTACACGAAAAGTAAAAAAAAGCTGTTTCATCTTTTACACAAACTTTTGTCATTTCCCATTTTATATATATATATATGCTGAATGAATGAATAACCGGTGACATATAAATGCCAAACAACTAGAAATTCATATTTTTCTTCTAGCTTCATAAAGAGCTGAAAAAATCATGAGCTGTTATGAAATAACCTACCACAGGATAGCATATACATTTAAGCAAATTCGTCTTCTGAATTTGGGGAAAGATAAAATATATAGGGGCTATATATGCAGTTGTTCAAAGACTGTTTCAGGTTACATTTCAGCGTTTCCAAAATAAAATATTTGGTCTTTATTTTGAAAGAATTTTTGTTTCCAACATTCATATTTTGATTCCATTATCAACTACATTGGTTTTTTTATTAACAGTTGCAATACATTCAAAATCTAAAGTGGAATATAGCATTGCAAATAACCATCATCCTGTGAAAAAGCAAAATTTTAGTCTTTTCTCTCTGCCTTTCCATATCTCCCTGATTTTACTTGTTTTCTCAACAGTATTTATCAGTACCCCAATACCATATTTGAAAGCTTTGTTTCATTTATATAATAGAAAATACTGGAGCAGCAGTTAGTTAGGATTTGATTAGCTTATGTCCCAAAACTTTCATTAATGCTATAATTAATATCTGCATTACTAAGTGATTCAGTGTTACAGAAGCAGAGCAGTAGATCCAAATAGCAGTTCTTGAGATGCCTCTTAACTCTATGTTGAGTGACTTAGAGGGTGTGTTTTGGATTAAATTTAATCTGGTCTCCTGGGCCAGATGTCTCCTGGGCCAAATATCTCCTTTACAAATGTAACTTAGAGTTTTCTGAAGGGAAAAAAAAAAGTATTCACCTTGGAGGGACACATCTGCCTTGGGACAGGGATTCCATCTGGGCTTCTGCTCGGAAGGCTCAGACAGGTTTACAAGAGAAAGAGAGAAGCTCTGCTGAATCCTCACGTTAGGTGAGTTCATGAACAACCTCTATTATAAAGAGGCTTCTTAGTCACAAATATTCTGAAATTCAGAGGTTTTAAGATAAAATCTATTGAGAAATGATCTGGGATTGATTATGATACTTCAAAGCAAAACTGACTGAATGGGAATACATGAAAACTGTGCCTACAGATGAGTAGCTTAACTTCCCCAAGAGAACTTTGGAATTTATTGTGAAGTTCCTACACTGTGGCATTTCTGTTCCAGGGAAGGGGAGAAGTCCTATGGGCCTGAGCTATGGAGACTTCAGGCAGAAGTTCTAACAGAAGGACAAACTTAAAAATGGTTGCACTTCCTCAACACTCAAGCTTTCTTTTTGCAACTTACACTAAGTCTATTCTACTGTATCAAGCATGGGATTGCAAGAGTTGCTAGGTGGGACAGGTAGGGTTTCAAATTCACTTTGTCTTTTATCTTAGAAAATCCTCCACTCAGGACTGAATTTCATAGAATCTGAAATTAAAAACTGAGTTAAAACATTGCACCATTGTTTCCTTCAAAGTGTGGAGAGAAGTACATCCATGCACAGTACAGTCACGACCATGGGTCCCAAAGAGATGGAGCAGTGCTGTGAACTGACCACACCAATTCCTGTAACAAGAAATTACTGCTGTCAACATTTTAGAGGTGGAATCAAGGAATGCTTCCAAACAGTTTCATGAGTAGATTATTCCTTTTTGTTAAGACTGTGTTTATTTTCAAAAATTTCTTCTGTCACTTTTCTTGCTTTCTGCATGCTGCTTTTAAGGGGTATGATATGGAAAAATCTTGCCTTCGGTTGAGAAACAAGAATATGTGACTGCAAGCTATGAACTGAAGGGGTGGTATCTTGAGGAACAGCCCCAAGAGTGAACATCTTCCACTTTCAACAATGTCATCTTACATAATATAAAAGAAGTACTCCTTATGAAAAGAGAAAATTGAAGAAGGCAGGAAATAAAACAGTATAAGAAGACAAAGAGTTAGCATATGGTGCTGCTAGCTGATGCAGTAACTTTGGCTGCTCTGGCTGCCCATTTTAGCCCAAGTACAAATGTATTTTGTAGTCCAGGTGTTCACAGAATATTAATGCATTTCAGAAGAGTTATTTTACCCACACTAACTCACAGCTGCTAGTCTTCTTAAAAGGCTTACATACACATTTCAGGTTTTAAGTAGGACTCTTTCACAAAGGCAAAGAGATAAGCGAAGGTATTTTGATTTAACCTTTAAGCCCAATCTCAGAATCAAAAAGCAAGATGGATCACCCACATCCAGGAACTGCACTACTGACCACTTCCTAAAGATACTTAAAGATGTGTGAAAGACAGGTTTTGTGCAAAAGCCCCTGACAAACATCTGAGAGACCACTTTCCTCCTTCCCATGATACATTCTACTCTTGTGCTTTATGACATGGAGACAGCTTTTTGAGGGACAAACTCACAAGGACATCAGTGATCAAATTATTAAAAAGCCCACGGGACTTCCATATGAAACATCCACTTATGGATATATATAAAAGATACTGCTTAATTTATAGTCTTTCCTCCACTTCAGCAATGACAAGTGTGATGAGAGCATTTCAGCAATAAACCAAGCAATGACTGGTTGCAGTGGTTTCTGTTGCTGAGAACCTTGACTGATCTTCACTTTACAGACACTGGCTATCCACCTGGGTGTTCCTTCACTTGCTTTTGGTAAAAAAAAGTTTAATAAAAAGGGTAAGAGCATTTACCAGCATGAAGTTATGAAAACTACATCAAATCCAGCTGCTGAAAAGCTCTTTTGAGGACATCTTGCTGAAACTCCAAGTGAGTTGACATCTTGTGGGGACAGACCCAGCACCACGTAACTGCTCAAATGTAGGGTCTTACACCTTGTCATGTCTAAAGGAGAAATTTACTAGTATAAGAATGGGGATATACAGAACAAAAAAATCATGGATACTTAAGGGAAAACAACACTAATTAAAAAAAAAAAAACCAAAACAACCCACCCAAAACAAAACAAAACAAAACAAAACAAAAAAAAACCCAAAACCAAAACAAAACCCAGGAGGCCGAGTGATCCCAGAACTATTTCTAAGGTCTTTGTCTAAATTTATTCCATTTTTAAGTACTTGGTCTTTTTCTGTATTACACATGCAGGCACTGTTAAGTATCAACATTGTAAATTTATTTTTCTTCCGGCTGTGACTGAAATTTTTGTGTTGAGAAGAAAGTAATCAGTGATATTTTAAAACTTCTTCTGAGTGACTATCATAATAATGAGAAAACCCTACTTCCTAGATCATTCACATAAAAGTATTCTCTACTTGAAAGGTCATGCTCTCTAAATAACACATGCATAACAATTTATTTTCTCTGCTTGAACTGAATCTTAAAAGCAATGCCACCTTGATTTTATTTTAGCTTGAAAACATTTTTCAATTTACCTCAGTCAGTGTTAAAATGTCCATTATTGTCTATAAATTCATCTGTATATCACCATGATGCACTTTATTAAAATGGTAGTGATCTAGTCCATGAAATAATTTTTTTCTTTGAATCTCATTTTAACATCTAATTCTTTGTCTGAGCATCTGTGGTTTGATTTTACAGGGAAAACTATTTTTATCCTTGGAGATAGCGGGAAATTTCCCTAAGAAACAAGTCAGAAAAAACCTGGGCTACGAGGAAGTGAGAAGACAGCACTACTGCCTTTAATTGCTTGTCTGACACATCAAGTGTGGTGACAATTTTTTCTCCCAAGGGAATGAATCTTAATTTTTTAGAGCATTGACAACAGCATTTTAATACCTTCAGTGTGATTTTCATACAAACAGTTGTATTAATGAAACATAATAATACTATCCATACTTTGCCTCATATGATCAAATTAAATCCCTATTCACTTCCAATATAAGGAAAATAAATGAAGAAAGGGAACATATTTGAAACAACATAGTAAAATTTCTTATCTGGAATGCATTAACAATGTTCCAAAATGTGCAGAAAAGCCAGTCACGGTGGAGGCAGAAAGGTGACTTTCAGAGAACATACAAGCAGGGGAGAAGACTATGATCAAACCATGGAAGAAAGAATTATTTTTTTGTTTGTTTGTTTGTTTATATTATATCATTTAACTTCTATAAAGTCTTCTTCTCTTTCGCAAATCCTGTGGAAGGAATCACTATAGCAGGGTTGGGAAAGAGATGCAAAAGGTTATTTGCAGTATGCCATGGAGTTTTGCTGGCATTCTCATAGCAACAGCAAGTAAAATGCATTCACGGATACACCACCTTTGTTTAAAAGCTTTGCAGTGCTTTCATTCATCTGGTTTTGATTCAGACAAATCACTGAAGTTGTCATTATCCCTTGGAAGTGTAAGAATGCAGAATATTAATAGTAGGTCTGAGAACACTGCTTTCATGCTCTGCCCAAATGCTTTGTTGCTGGAGGAGAAAACATTCTGTTTATCAACTTCTAACACACAACTACTCAACCTGAATTATCATACTGTTCTTTGACAGCCACAGAAAATATTTTTTATTTGTTATTCCCCATAGTCTTGATTCAGTATCTACAAATGAATATTCAATGTCAAAAATGTCAAGTATACACATGGGTTAAGAGACTGCCAGTCTTGATAGCAACACAGCATTATCAGGACTCTTTAAATACATTAAATATGTTTTCAAATATCGAAGTTTTTGACTACAAACTCTTGCTTTTTTAACACGTGCACATTGTAAGAAGGCAAGATATCTGTGAGCATTAATTTCTGATGCTCAAAAATCTGTGTAACAATATAAAAGCATAAGATGCAGGGCTATTCTGACTATTGTATTTTGTATATCACATGAAGAATCAGAGTCCAAATGTACTTTTAACTTTCAGAAAGCTCTAGCTAGTTGAAAAAAAAAAAAAAAAAAAAAAGTAATTTGGCCTTGTCTCTCTTTTTTTCTTGATCTGAAGGTCCTTCTTCCTTACAATGTTTTTCTTTCTCAAAAATTATTGGCAGTTCCTGTAAGTAGCTATTCCCACTGGCTTTTATTAAACTTACAAACAAAACTTCTGATTTTTATTTGAATTATTTTTTTCTATTTGCTACACACTTCTAATCCATTAGCTATTTGTTAAATATAAAAATATTATGACTAACATATATTGGTTTGCAGAAGGTAATCCTGGCAGGCAGTTACAGTAGAGAAAAATAAATTACAGGTTATACTTTTGAGAATTTCAGAGGACTTTTTACTTTAAAATAAGTATCCTGCACATAAAGGTTCAAAGTAATTAAATACCTCTTAGGTACTTTAAAAAGTGGCTTCTGTATGATGCCATTCTTGTATAAATGTCATGTGAAAAGCAACAGAACCAACCAAAAATGTTTTCTAAAACTTACTCTGGAAATACAAAAGGCATATTAAAGAAACACAGCTACCTAGAAAAATATTTAATCACCTCACAAAACTATGGAACAGTCTGAAAGCTGCCCAGATATATTGCTATTTCCATATGCATTGTCAGAAAGTTCAACAGTAAATTTCTTCATGAATAAACAACTTAATTTTATTTTTCAGGACTTTGTTGTTCATAATTGCTTATTATTTATCAGCAGATATAAGAACCAGGAGCCACAGATACCCCAAGCTGTGCTGACACAGCTTATCTTAGACAGAAGTGTTTGATGAGTTAATTATATATGGGATGTTGTAAAATACCCAGTCAGCTCACAGCTTTTCATTTGGTAAGGCCATCTCAAAGTGCTTTAGCATATATTCATCCATTAATAGCAAAGCAGGGTCCCATTCTTCTCTGCACACACAGAAAATAAAAGCAAGAATGATTACATCCTCTTTTAGCATAGGAAACGTGAACATTTGCTTACTTGACACATCATTTCACCAGTGCAAATGTAGATATTGAGTCCTGATAGTGTAAATTAGTTACATTATTGAGTACACTGATTTGGCTTCTGCAACAAATTTTTCACCTGGATTTCTATATATGTAACCTGTGCAAAGTGTCTAACCTACTTACTTTTTAAGAGTATTTTCTTCCTTGAGAACATAGCTACATGAAATTTTTTAAAAGTTTTCAAAAACCTAAAAAAAATACAGGAAATCAAACTGTGCCAACAAAACTTCCTTAAAAAATTCTTAAGCCATCTCCATTACAACACTCTCAAAATGAAGAAATAATCAAGATTTGCTCAGCAAAAGAAGTAGGTGACTTTCAAAAACTCTCATGAAGGTTGCTCCATAGTGGCAATGGTGGGTCTGCAGCAATGTCTGTGAAAGTCACAGAATCACAGAATGACTGAGTTTGGAAGGGATTTTGGAGGTCATCTGGTCAATTGTCCCTGCTCAAGCAGCTATAGCCAATTGCTTAGAATTGCTTTTGAATATCTCCAAGAATGTAGACTCCACAACTTCCCTGTGTAACCTGTGCCTGTGCTCAGCCAACCTCAGGGTGGAAAAGCATTTCTTGATATTCAGAGGGAGCCCCCTATTCTTCAGTCTGTGTCCATTATCTCTGGTCCTGCCACTGGGCACTACTCAAAAGTGCATGGGTCCCTCTTCTTTGCACCCTCCCTTCAGGTATTTATACACAAATGATCACCCCCTGAGCCTTCCCTTCTTCAGCCTTAACAATTGCAGCTCTCTCAGCCTTTCCTCATCTGAGAGGTGCTCCAGTCCCTTCATCATCTTGGCATCCCTTCACTGGGCTCTCTCCAGTACATTCATATCTCTCTTATACCACAGAGCTGAACTGGACACTGAACTCCAGGTGTGGCCACGACAGTTATGAGAAGAGGGGAAGTAACACCTTCCCTGACCTATTGGCAGCTCTCCTAATGCAGCTCAGGATGCCATTAACCTCCTTTGCCACAATGGCACATTGTTGACTCACTTTTAACATAATGTCCATCAGGACTCCAAGGCACTTTTCTGCAATGCTGTTTTCCAGCCTGCCAGCCCCAGTCTGGAAACTGCATCTCAGTTATGGATGTGCCATTGCCATTCCTCCAGGGTGTTGTTTCCTCCACGGAGGGTTAATTGCTCTCAGAATTAGAAAAAGAACACAGTGACTACATAACTGCAAACTAGCTGTTTGATTTCAGTGCTGCTGACCTACTCCTTGCCACACAACCAATGCAAGAAGAAGAATGGACAAACTGTGAAGGAGGAGGAAATAATTGCCAGAGGGATGCTGACAGAAGTATAGGAAACTGATGTGGATCACCACTGATGTGTACATGCATACAGTTGGTATTGTGGAAATATCAGAAATAATTTTGTCCCAGAGTCTCTGAAAACAATAAAGGATGGGATTCCTGACCATTCTCAGGCTACTGACGCCTCAGATATTATATATGTCAGCTTTGTTTTTCCACAGAAATCTAAATATTCCTTAACAGAAATGGGCACAACTCTACCACAGTAGTAATCTGATGGGCACATTCATCATACTTTTCCTTTGGTATTCATGCTACAATACTATTATTAAGCCACTTTCAGGTCTACAAATCTGGCAAGCTGTATTTTGGATTTATTATTTAACAAACAATTTGAAGATGTTGTTTTGTCTTCCTGAAATGCTGCCAGTCCAAAAGCTGTGGTCAGCAGATAAGACCAACGGATGTTGAAGATTAAGGTCTTTGTTATTTTCAAGATTGATTATTTCAACTATTTATTTTGGGGTTTCATTGATTGCACTATTCAAACACTGCAGTCTATGACAGATGCTACAAATGAGATCATATGCGGAATTTTGAGTAATGTGAAAAAATAACCCTACATATTTAACTCTTTCCTCAGTGTTTTTAAAGTCATGATCCCTGTTTTAAGGCTCCTGGGAAGTAGCAAATTATAACATTGGGCAGCAAGTGACAGGAAGCAAGAACTAAATGTGGTAGCCAGTTGTGGGGAAAACACTTCAGGATTTTATTTTGTTATTATTTACCTTTGTGGTAATAAATGCTAGGAATAAGCATGATAGGAATAAGAATGAAAAAGGATTTATTAAAAAATAGACAAGTTACTCCTCTTAAATGTATCCTTGTGAACAAAAAAGGCATAAAGCAAGCTATGTCTCTTATACATCTTCCCACTGCTTCAGATGATGTTCAGCCGCATAATCAGTTGAAGAATCTCTTTAAGCTCTGGTGGGTTTGGCCCAGCAGCATGGAGCAAGGTTAAAGATTTGGAAAACTTCCCTTCTGCAAAGCCTCAAGAGATGCAGAGGCTTTGTGAAGCCACCTTGACTTTTCATCTGATGCATAGAGACTCCTGGATAGCACAAAAATTACATAATTGTGTATTTTACATAAACTTTCTTGCTGCCTTGGCACAGAGAGATACTGGGGAAGAGAAAGCTAATAAACTTTGGCTAAAATTGGTTATTGATAAAAGGTAGCACCAAGTTGTTTCTTGGTTTTTTTCCTAGATCCCACAAACCACCTCTGAGAGTCTTTCTCTCCTAAAGATGAGCACAAGTTACCTTAAAATCTCTCAAGAGCAAAGAAGATTTCTGGAGATTTATCATGAAGAAACTTGAGAGGGAAATAAAACACATATTATAGGGGTAAAATCAGAGATAATGTCTGAAGACTTAATTGCTTTACTTTCATTATATAAATTGCTGCCAAAATATCTCTCTGAGCTAAAACTCTGCTTTGTTCCTGGCTCACACTTGATTCCCATCACCAATATTATTATGGTCTAATGACAACAATATCTACATGGTGTTGCACTCAAAGCAATTTGCCTTTGAGGCTCTAGAGGATGCTGTGAACTTAGTACCTTTTTTTCAGATACAGAAAATTTGAGAGCTACCCCTATTTTCCATCTATTAAAGATGTATTTTCAGATTTACATTCCCAGAGTTTTTGGTTTATATTTGTAACTAAAAATACAAGTGACATCTATTTCCATAGAAATAGAATACCTATACCTATGAAATAGGTATACATATGAAATAGAATACCTATGTAGTTGTTCTCTTTGTTCACAAAATATTCAAAGGATTTTGGAGGAACTGAACCAGCTCAATCAGGATCAAGCACATCATATTACTTTCTCTTGATTTTAATTTAATTTTTCTTCCCTCTTCTGAAGAAATAATTAAACTTTAAATCTCAGTATTCTGCAAGTGACCATGTGGAAAACCCGTGGATCTGCATGATTGTTTCAAAAATGGGGCTTTTATTAGGTAGAAAATTCAAAATGACAAGTGGAATACAAATAGAATTATGTTATAATATATAAAAATGAAAATCAAAATTAAAAAAATAAAAACCAAGAAACAAATACCAATATTTGCAGTTTCTGACAAAATATGCATAGCAAACAGTTTTTTCCACATTGCAGTCCTTATAACAGATGATAAAAATAAGATATTACCCTATATTACAACCATTGGAGGTATTAATCATTACAACTCACATAGAGAATTACATGTTGCTTACTAGTTATTAAAAAACTTTGGATGACAGGCTGAGATTTCTGTGTGATCAGACATTGAGATTATGTTTCATCCCTTTTAGAGAAAGAATGACACCATTATAATCAACTTTTCTACATGATTCTATGATTCTATGCTTGCCTGTTCCTTTAAAGTTCTAGAGGAATCAATAGATTTTTACTGAATGAGCTACTAAAATGGCCAGATGTAAACTGTTAGTTTTTTTTTTAAATCCAATAAGGAAAAAAAAAAATCAGAGGAAGAAACAGTTACAGTGCTCTGTAACAGAAGCTGCAAGTAATTGGAAAAAATTTATATTCTAGGGAGCTCACATAATAAAACTCCAGCAAGTCCACATTAAATATGTATGTTAGGTTCCTATAAGAAAACCAGACATTTTCAGGCAGTATAAAGGTATCAGCTCTACTGGAGTTTTTGTCAAGGATTCAGAAGGTATACTGAATAGATTATGAGGATTACTAGCCAGGACATAAGCTAAAGCAAGTTGATTGATTAATAAAATAAATTTATGCTGCAATAGCAATCAGTGTTTGAATGAGCTGTGAGAGACAGCAAAGTAGGAATCCCAGTACAAATGAAAATTATATAAAAAAAAATCAAAATACTCTAGATTTCAGTAATTCAATAATTTGGGCAGTTGCTCCTAAGGAACAAATCTACTTTTCCTATTCATCATTATAAAGCCCTGCCTCAACCAGAAATGGTTAGATTTAACATCCCTCTAGACTTGTATCCAGAAAGAGCTAGACAAAACATTGCTTCCTAGTAATGAAACCCAGAACTGATGGGATGGTTCCAAGAGCAGATAACTCACTGACCATCTACAAGCCTGTAAAAAAAATCCCAGAAGAAACAGTCTAAATTTACAGTGAAGGCTGAGGAATTGTTTGACCGGGGAGAATGACAAATATCCTGGAGGGGAAATGGTAATTCCCTCTGGGATGCAGAACAAAGGGTTGAACTTACTGGGAAAACAACCACAGGAGACCTCATGACCCTATACAACTACCTGAAAGGAGGTTGGAGCCAGGTGGGGGTCGGTCTCTTTTGCCAGACGACTTTCAACAAGACAAGAGGGCACGGTCTGAAGTTGTGCCAGGGGAAGTTTAGGTTAGATATTAGAAAGAATTTCTTTACAGAGAGGGTGATCAGGCATTGGAATGGGCTGCCCAGGGAAGTAGTGGATTCTCCGTCCATGGAGATATTTAAAAAGAGACTGGATGTGGCACTCAGTGCCATGGTCTAGCAACCGCAACGGTGGTTCAAGGGTTGGACTCGATGATCTCTGAGGTCCCTTCCAACCCAGCCAATTCTATGATTCTATGATTCTATGATTCTATGATTCTATGATTCTATGATTCTATGATTCTATGATTCTATGAGTGGGGCATCTTTTACCTTCAAAGAAGAAAGATTTCAGGGAGCAGAGATCCAAATGACTCAGGTAGGTACTAATGTTGTACCTACAAACTGCATGGACTGATGACATTTATCATCTGCACATTTGCCTGGGTGTACACATAACCACATTCACTACCTTGGAAATTAGTATAATAAAAGCACTAGAACTTTTAAAATCTTTATTAAAATAGAAAGCATATGCATGAGGATATGTTAATGTAAAAAATTTTAAATATTCTGTGCTGTATTGTCAATTACAGTTTCAGTAACTGCTTCTCTTGTTGCAATAAGTATGAAATATTAGCCTGAATTCCAGAATGTGAGTAATAATGTACCAAAAGAACGTGTGGAACACTTCCCATCTATTTGCAGAGCACACAAACTTTAAAAATCAATTTTCAAACAAGTCTGCGGTGAGTAAAAAACAGATAATGATTTAACTTTACTCCCTCGATGCCTAATTTAAAAATCCAAATCAGTTAGTTGGACAAGGGTTGAGCAAATACTTGGTGCTTTTGCTATCCCTTTTCCTTGCCACTGTGTCATTGTATAGACAGTTCATGAATTTTTACACTAAAACTCTGTAACTCACAGCAATCTTAGCATTGCTTCAGCTCTCTTTGTTGGCATTTCCTGGGCGTACAATATTTTATTCCAGGGTATTTTTTTTTCTTGTAGTGGTACAGGGCTCTTTTCTGATTTTAAACCTCGGTGGAAAAACCTGCATACAGAATTGTTTCAGCAAACAGCATTTCACAAATGTTTTTACCCTTCTGCAGCAAGGTCTCATAAACATTTTGGAACAGATAGTCACAATCCAATGATTGATTTCCAAGCTCTGCTGGTTAATGGGGACTGTTCACATAAGTTGCAGAGTATCAGAAGACTGAAAAATCTGTGGAAAAGAAAAACCTGAAAACTAATGCAATACTTTGAATCTTTGAGGGAAAGTTAGCAAACAAGAAACACTGTGGCACTGCAGAACCTTGCCAGCCCTTTCTTTCCTAGGAGGAATAATGTTTTACGTGAACCAGAACTGTTGGAAAGATAAGCCTATAAAGATTTTTTTTTTTCTTAATCTTGGTGTGCTCTAAATTGTGCTTTATTCATCCAGAAGATTGCTGTCTGAAGCCAGCAGTAAATTACCATATTTCCATTCCATTTTTCGGGAGGTGCTGTAAACCAGACAATCTGGTGTATTGGTCTGGATGGATGCAAGTTGTTTGTTTTGTGTGTTATCCCAATTTTGGTACTGCTATCACAAATGAAATCTGTTATGAAAACTGCTGCAATCACAAAAAAAGACCTCTTGTTAATGAAACCATTGAATGAAGCCTATTTTACAGAAGTAAATTCTTATCACATCTAGTCAGGCCAATTTTAGCCATATCTTATAACTCAAAAGTTCAAAAGTGGATTTTCTGGAGGACGACCTGTTGCTACTGAAGCACATATTCAGCCCATTAAATTCAAAAGTCACACTCCTATTTAAGTAGTAGTTTTCTATATAAACCAAATCACATAGATAAGTCTTGTTCAAAAATTCAGTATAATAAAAAAAATCTGTTAAGCTTCAAAAGAAATTCCAGCAGACATCCCAGAAATTACTAACTATTGTTTCTTGACCTTGTTTATGCAATGTAACTATAAAGTTGCTAAATGGAATGGTATTCATCAACATACAGATCGTAAAAACAGTGTCCACTGTGCTAATTCTCCTAGGCTGCCACAGGCCTTGGGGTCATCAAGCCTGTAAATAACAGAATGTAACTCATTATTTGAACTGACCTGACTGTTAGATATTGGGAAGGTACATCTAAGGGCTCTGCATCCTTTCACTGTAAATTCTTGCTTTTTTTCCATTAAAGACAATGAACTCAAATCAGTCTTAAATCACTGAAAAGAGAAGAAATCTGTGAATCAGGAACTCATGAAATCACAACTTGTAGAAAATAAATAGAAAATGATTGTTTGCTATCCAAGGACATAAATTAAGGGCCACTTCAATGATCAAGAAGGATTTGAAAACAATAATAAAGAAAAAGAATTTTTCATACCATGGGATAATAAATTCTGTAACATATCTACATGGGTTGCAGAGATGCCAGAAAGTGGTTGGTTTAAAAATGGTGAGGTATAAGAGAAATATGTAGGGATAGTAAGGGGTATAGACACCAAGCAAACAACTTTAAAAAAAAAAAAAAAAATTAAAATAAACCTTTAAGCAGCAGGTGTCTTGGAAATGGAAGTTTGTGTCTGGGAAACCCAGTGAAATGTTTGCCCTAGTCTTTTATGAGAATATTCTGTATTTCACTGAGACAGCATATGGAGCTAGATAAGCCTTCATCTGGACAAATCCAATCGTTCCAATGTTCCCATCAGCATTAGGTACAAAATATCCAGTAGCTAGGATAAAGGAATAATAAAATTAAAAACAAACAAACAAAAAACCAAAGGAAAGCCTATGTGAATTTCAATGAAATTTATATTTTATATTTCCTGGCTTTTTGAAATTTATATAATTTTTGAAATTTATATCATATTTATATAAGCTATAGATGCTGATGTATCCAAAGCATATGGAAATAATAACTCCTTTCAGGAAGCAAATTTGTCTTTCTGCTTCTCAGAAGCAATGATTGCACCATATGTTATCAATTTAATGACAAAAGTACATTTGGCAGAACTGTATTTAGGAGAAAAATGTGCACAAAATTAAAGTACAGGTATTAAGCAGGTTTGACAGCAGGAATCTAAAGGAGCATGAAATTAAGTTATGCTAAGAGGTGATTTTTTAAATGGTTGATTTCCACCGAAGCACTGCAGTATTCATGTCAAGTATTTTGTGCTCTCAAATGCATAAGAAAGAGCACATCGGGTTCCAGAGGCAGCAAAAAAGATTAATAAATAAAGTGGAAATGCTGAACATGGGGAGATGAATACTATCTTGATTAAAATACCAACTAATATGAAAAGGTCAGATCACCTAACTCTTTAACAGATAAAATAAAGAGACCATTAATGCTAGGAGTAAAAGATTAAAAATCGACCTTCAAGTCAGAAAACAAGCAAAGAACTTCCAACACCACCACAATGTGAAGACATTTAGAATTGCTTAGCCAAGTAAAAGGTGATCTCCAGAATTCTGTGAAAATACTCTGTTTTCTACCCCTCTATACCACGGAATTTTCTGCATTGCTTCATGCCAGTGTCTCACAGGAGGAAGAAGCATTTGAATTAAGTGGCAAAGCTGAACAGCAGAGATCCCTGCTACATATCCAGAGTCACAGGTTAATTCAGGCTGGAAGAAAGCTCAGGGACACAGCTAGTCCAGCCTCTGCTGAAATATTCCACTGATGCCAGCAGTTTCCCTCTTTCAATGCTACACTTCATGCTCCTCTCCCATGCCCACACTACTATTTCCCTAATCCTTTTCCAGCAAGATAACCATGACTGATTGTTTGATATAATAATTGTTTTTTAAGTGTTATCCACTCGCATCTTTTCCTGCATCTTTAAGCTACACCTGCTGTGCAGGCACTTCTGCTGCTGAAAGGGGTCTAAACACAGGTAAATGAGCAGTATCCTTTTCCAGCAAAATAACCATGACCAATTGTTTGATATAATAATTGTTCAGGTTTTTAAGTCTTATCCACTCACATCTTTTCCTGCATCTTTAAGCTACATCTGCTGTGCAGGCACTGCTGCTGCTGAAAGGGGTCTAAACACAGGCACACGAGCAGTTTCCACACTGGAAGAAAGTACATGCCCACGACCCCCAAGGGCTCTTTGTCAACACTCATAGCGTTCAACACAGTCTGGAAAGAAATGCTAGGAAGGTTTAGCCCTTCCTCAACAAGATTCAGCATGAATATCTTCTAAATCTTTTTAGGGGAGATTCTAATGAGACCACCCAAGGTTACTCGTTGATAAGTTATCTTCATCTCCTGCCTAGCTAAGTGAGAGTTCATGAGACTCTCCTAATGGCCAGTTGCCAAAGGTTAGGAGGGATCAGCCTTTGTACTTTGTTACCTAGAACCCTTTATAATCACTTCTGTGTAAAAGCTTTGATGAATACACTCCTCAAGATATCAGTGGTTTATCTTGTATTTTTACATGCACTATGCTATATATTAAGTGACAGTAGCACGGTGAAGAATGATGACCTTTGAGTCTAGTGCAGAGATAGCTCAGTGGTAAAGAATAGGTAATTTTTACTGCAGATAATTTCTTTATACATGAGCAGTCATTCAGATGAAATCTCTACCAGCTTGAAATAATAAATTAATAGAAATTAAGCTGTATTCTTATATTATTTTTCTGACTTTTTGAAAAGCTGGTCATCATGAGATTAAAGTTCATTATCACATTCATGTCAAGAATTCATAAAGCTATATAAAATGTCTTGTCTTCCAACCATTCCAAGTTTCTTTTTAGTTACTTTGAGGAGCCTTTACTAGTGAGATACTAGTAAGTGAATGACTAATTGGACAGCACATAAGAAAGAACTGAGCTCTTTATCATGTCTTTTCCCTCATATATCAAACTGAGTAGCAAAATGGGGAAAAGACCAAATATAAAATCCCCATATGCAGAGACAAGACAATCTGAGCAGCACTTTGTAATGAAAATCTTTCTAAGTGCTTTATACACCATCATTATCTCTGCTCACTGCATTCCTTTTCCTCTGTGTGTCATCCTATTGTTACACTTCGTAAAAGCTTCCTCTCATTTAAAGTATGTAAGGCTATATAAGCCCTTTATCCATGCTAAGACAGTGTGTTTCCATAATTGTATCTTACCCTGCACCACCATAATTAAAGCAGCACTGTAACCTATAACAGTTCTAAGTCCTTGAGCCTAAGTAAATCTTTATATTCAATACTGTTACTACTATACAAACTTTACATCATATTGGTGGAATAATCCAATTAAAGACTTCTAGCTAACACCTCCTTAAATTCCATTATAAGCAGAAGTTTGTATCAATTTTGGATCCAACTTCATGAAACAGTTGCTGTGACACTTAAAATTGTAGAATATACTCAGTTGGAAGGGACCAATCAAGATAATGAATCCAACTCCTGTCCCTGTGCAGGGGGCCCCAAGGACCCCCCCATGTGCCTGAGAGCATCATCCAAATGATTCTTGAACTCAAGCAGGCTTGGGGCTGTGACCACTTCCATGGCATTTTCTAAATTCTAAATTCAGAAATTTCTAAATTCAGACCTTAAACTCTGAATGGTGTTTTGCTTTTTTTCTTCCCCTAGACCTGCAAGCAGTGGTCCCATTGGAACATCTGTTTCACATGTAAAGCAAAGTCAGCATGCAGCATTTCATAAAGTACACAGGGACTTGACTGTCCCTATAGGACACTCTTTATAGGAATAAAACAAAAAAAAAAAATCAAAACCTCATAAGAAACAGTAAGGGATCAATTCATTTCATTTGCACAGAATTTATTTATAAAAATAAGTCACAGTGCCAAGTGCTTTGCCTGTCAACCAAGAAAATTATTTTCAGTATCCCAAAAAACAAGTCTGGGGGAGAACTATCTCAACATAGTAGAATTGTTCCCACAAGATTTTGGAATTGCCAACTGATAACATACTTAATAGCATTGTCATACTATATCCATGAGTACATGCAAAAGTTTATCTCAGTTCAGACACAAATGTGTTACTATACATTTTTCATATTGTTTTTCATAATTATTTCAAATTTCTGCCTTGAATGTGTAAGAATAATGTGTTAGTCATTTCCTGTCCCTGCAGACCTTTGGCTTTGTGTTTGCTTTGTTGTTTTGCCTTTTATTTAAATTTTCTCTTTTTCTTATTTTTTTTTTCTTATACCATGTCCAACTTCCATGCTGTTTGGGTGGCACATCCTGATGCAGATGGATGTGGAAGTGTGGTAACAATTGTGGTAACTCTATGACCAGTGGGACTATCAAAGCCTGACTTCCTTCAGATGGATTTTTGATGTTTATGGAGCTGCCAAGTCCACATGAAATTCTTTTCATGCTGCTGGAGTCCTCATACTACCTTCCTCTTATATGGCTCTTCAATGTCCATAATAAAATTTATAACATGCTCTTTTTCTTGTCAGGGCACTAATAGGGTCATTCATCCAGCCTATTTTCATGACACTTGTAGGTTGTTAATACCTCTGAAGACACCTTCCATCTGTCAGTTTTTCTGAAATTGTTCAAAAGTTGTTAAATGGAAAACAGGAATAGACAGAGATGTATGTTTGTGTATAAAACCCCATGAAAAGTATGATTTAATGAGCCCCATTCCTCTTGACAGCTAGACTAAAAATACAATCTAAAGTAAAATACAGATTCTCTCAGACTTACTGCTCCCAACTGCCTCTGACATTTTTTTTGCAGCAGTGATAGATACCCAGTGATGCTTTTCAGTGCTCCCGTGACCACTTATATTTGATCTTCATTACAGAGTATTTTTCTTTATGAAAACCACTGCAATTATATATTTGTGAGCTGTAATACTCTCATCAGTTTTTTCATCTTCAGGTGCTTCCATGAAGTATTTCAAATTTGCTCATTTTATAATTAGGCCATGATTTTTAAAACTAAAAAAATTTAAAAAAAAATGAAAAATAAACTTTTTTTTCTCTTCTCATACTCTTTTTATGACATCAGCTACTCTGAAGGGGTTTTAATTCTGTGTAGCAGTATTGTCTTCTGTAAGACTGCCATGTCTTTAAAGTCTGTTTTGCTGACACTTGACTATATGACATTTTTATTCTTTCCTGCTGCTTGAAGCAGTGCCTACTTCTTCAATTGTACAGCAGTACACTCTCAGCCAGTGGGACTTCCAAAATTTTTATTGTAGGCCCCAGCAAGAGCCTGAAATTTCATGAGTCTTTGCTTATCTACAAAGATCACTTAAATTTAAAACTATATCCAGTTACTCAATATAATCTTGAGCTTACATCTCTTGTATAAGTAAACATTTTTGCCAAAACTGACTAAACAAGACAGTCCCTGCTCAATTAAAGTGCAAGGAGGTGGCCTACAAGTCATAGAAACAAGAAGACAAAATTAAGAAGTACAAAATACTGTTTAGACACTTGTGGCTTGAGTCAGGAAAGCCAAAGCTCTCTAGCAAGAGAAGTAATTTCTGATGGAGAGAAAGAGTAACAAAAAGTTCTTTGACAGTCAGACTAGAAAGACCTTAAGCAGTGGGCAACTTTTCCAGAATAAATCATATTAAGTTCAAGAAGAATTCTGCACCTGGGACTAACTCCATGCAACAGTGTAGACTGTGAAGGAAATGGCTTACTAGCAGCTGTGCTGAAAAAGACCTGGTGTTTAAAGTCGACAATAAACCAACAGTTAAGAGCTTTCATTTAAAAAAAAAAACCCAAAACTAAAAAACCAAACCAAAAGAAAAAAAAACAAAGTGCACACTGGTTTACAATAGGAGTTGTATGGCCAGCAGATTGAGGGAAAGTGCTGTTTCCCTCTGGTGAGTGCTGGAGAGGCCACATCTGGGTCCTGGGTCCAGCTATAGGCTCTCCATTTCATGCAAGATATTGATGAACTGAAGGAATTCTACAGATGGTCAGATGTGAAGGATGTGAGGTTGTGGTTTATTCCTTAAGAGGGGAGGCTAAGGAATCATTGAATCATAGAATATCTTAAGTTGGAAGGGACCCATAAGAATCACCAAATCAAATTCCTTGCTCCTTGCAGGATTACCTAAAACTAAACAGTACAACTAAAAGTATTGTCCAGACACTCCTTGAATTCTGACAGACTTGATGTCATGACCCCTTTCCTGGGGAGCGTGTTGCAGTAACTGACCACTCTCTCAGTGAAAAACCTTTTCCTAATATTCAGTTTGAACTTCTCCTGATGCAGGGATGGGCAATCTTAAAGCCTAAACCTAATATATTACACTAATTTACAAAGATGAGGGATCCAAGCTCTTCTGAGTGGTGCCAAATGATGTAACAAGGATCATGGTTCAGAAATTGCAACTTGAGATGTTCCATATCCTTCATTCTTGAAAGATTTTGAGACTTGACTAGACAAAGCCTAGGCTGACTCAACAGCCTTGGCAATACTTCTATTTGAGTGGAAGACTGGCATAGATGATCTTCAGCGTTCCCTTCCAGCCAGCATTTCCATGTGCTCTATTGCTATATATTGTTTGGGTTTTTTTCCTGTGAAAGTGGAACCAAGTTCATGGGTTTTGGTGTGTTTTATCCTGACTGTTTTGGGGTTCTTTGGCATTGCTCTTTACATTGCCTGTCAAATTACTATTTAATGAGAGAAATAAACTATTCTGCACAATTAATGTTGGTTTGTATTTTTTTTCTTTTTTCTAATTAACATAGAAAACCAATGCAATGAGGCTGCGTATTCTTGTCGAGCCCTGAATGTTGAGTCATGTCCATTATTTAACACATGATGGTGAATAGATTCTGTCATCTTAAATGTAGTTACCTGATGTGATTGTCAGAAAGATGTGTCAGATCATTTCTCTGTAGTGGAAATATAATTTCAAGTCTCTCTTCTTTAGCTGAGACAAAGGAGATAATTTGTAGAACATTACTTTCTGAGAAATCAGCACAACTGGGTGCCTCTCTGAAGTGCCTGTACTTTAATGCATGCAGCATAGGGTACAAACAGGAGGAATTAGAGATCTGTGCAGTAACAGGGTTGTTATTTCACTGGTTCATTAAGGTGTGGTGGGATAACATATAAATGAAGCATTGCAGTGGTTGCCATTGGCTCTTTAGGGCCATCTGGGATGGAGCGGATCAGACCTTTGAGTCTGCAGTGGTAACGCATACAACAGTGCCATGGGACAGATGGAGGACAACTTGAGGGCTTATGGGTCTGGATTAGAAGGCAGATTAATGTGTCTGCTACAGACTATGATAAGGAACAAGATGGGATATGAATGCTGGAAGCAGCCTTGGCTGCAGTCACCATACAATAGTGAAGTTCAGCTCCTATTTAGGGAGCTGACTGGAAGAATTTCATGGGATACTGCAAATGTTTTTTTAAGGATTAAGTCTTCCAGGTTCCCATCTAGACAAGCAGCTAATCAAGCAAAGGTGATAGCATCATCTATGGTGATCACCAAAAGGTGACAGGGTCATCTCCAGGGCTCCCTCCTATCTTGGCAGCTTTCGATATCTGTGATTATATGAAATGAGGGTGTCTCAGGGAAAGGAAAGTAGATTACTGGCAAGTTTCCATTGATACATACTCAATACAGAACAGTTCTGCATAGTCTCAGTTTGAATAGTCACAGTACCACTGTATACTAATGCCATATTCACCAGAAATAATTGAAAAAGAAAAAAAAACCAAGCCATTGATTTTGGAGGTGTTTATGCATGAATAAGCGAATGAAATGCAAGTCTGTGTCTGAATTTGCAGCATCTTAGAGACCCTGAAGCAAGAGGCAGGGTATATTTTCTCTGTCACAAATATTATGACTGGTTGGATATTTCTAGTAATGAATATATGTATAAGCAACAGCCAGAGAAAAAAGACTCTGAACTCCTGCTTGCCTTATGGTCACTTGATCAAATTCTTGAAGAATATTACTGTCAGTATTAGCAATTTGAGCTTTATGACTAGCACTGAGAGGCCTTAAGGACAGAATTACATTCTGTAATGGCTATATGTAATTGCTACAGAGGCATTTTGGATTAAATGCCTGGGATATTTGAGACTCAAAAAGAATATTTTTGCAAGTAATTTGCATGTATTCAACTGCATCCAAAATGGTTCTTAAAACTGGAGTGAGCAGGTTGTCTAAGCCAATTTTCTTAATGCCCCTTGAAAGTGGTCCTAGGAAGAGAACATGGATACGTATTTCAGAGCCAACATCAGAAGTTCAGCATTGGATAAACACACGCTGAGCATCAGTGCTTTACGCAAATAGTGGTGCTTGCAGTTCTATTAAACACAGGAGAGAAAAATAGAAATTAGGCTCTTAGGAGAAAAGCAGATTTCTGTTTGCAGTCTAGATAGTCCTGCTGTTTTCAAATGGTTATTTTAACTAAGTAGTTTTTTTGCACTAGGAGACACTGGTCCATTATGAACCCAGAAAGAAAGTCACTCGGGCTCTGCAAAGTATCCTTTAAAACCTTGCTTATTAGAGATAACACTGTAAAGAAAGAGTACAGATAATCTTACATCCCTTTAGATGCTGCAGCTTTGAACATGTCTCCAATCCATGCAAATGACACTGGGAAGATCCTGATTTGGGGAAGAATGACCATATTGCTGAACTTCTGGATAAAGGAAAGAACATGAAAGAATTGCAAGTGCTGGCACCCAGTTTGTAAGCTCCCCTCTTGCAATAAGCCAGCTGACATGATCCTACAGCCAAGGGGTTTGTGCAGCCCAACACAGTTGTGAAGGCCACACTGGATGCACAGCACTGAACAGCGCAGGAGTGGGTGTGATCTGATTAACTCTTCTGCTGATAACAAACTCCATGATGTCCCAGTCAGGATCTCTGCAGTACTAGCTTTTAAATATTTATTCCAAATTGCTTAGAAAATGCTTATACATCTTATCTTGATTTTACTCCAAAAATGCCTATTTCATTTTGCTGGCACAGTATTAAGGTGAACTCCCCTTTTTTTCTTTAAAAAATGTAGCTTTTCATGCTTATGAACATGAAATTCAATATTTTGCAATTGATTTTTGAAAATATATTCTTTTAAAAAGAAATAGGCAGAAGTAAAATTCTCAGTATTAGATTGAAATATCATAGAAAGTTACGCTTATTGTAGGCCACCTCAAACACTTTTATTTTTAAGCTGTACCATTCATTTAATCTTAGCTATTTTAAACTAAGATACTATTCTGATGAGTGTGTGAAGTCTCATCATAAGTTATTGAGCAATTTTTGAGAAACAAAAAAAAAAGTACTGATAGGAAAAAATACCATGTGTTCTAGGAAACTTAAAGCTTCTCAGTGATTTTAAAGCCCTGTAATAATGTACTTTTTGAGGTAAACTTTCACAGATGTTTTGTACTCCCTGTATGATATATGTTTGAAAGAAAACAAAAAAGCTCAGCTAAGATTTATTAGCTTGTCACTATTAATTGCAACAGATAGAGATGTTCTTTGATGGGCTGAGAAAATCACTCCAGCACAAGGACAGATATTTTCAAGTAGAAATCAGTTCAGGTAACTGTATTTTAACCTTTTTTTTTTTTTTTATTTTTTTTTTTTTGAAGATTTTTCTTAAAGGATGAAAAGAGTGACAAACAAAGACATCTAAGTAGGGAACAGAAAGACCAGAGGAAGGAGTGAAACAGATATGATATTCTCCATGTAAATGAAAGACCCTGGGCAATCAGTGAAGATAAATTTTTTTTTTTTTTAAAAGGTTATCTTTTATAAAGTTTTTATAAAACTTTTCTTTTCCAAACACAGGCTGGCACAGGTAAAGACTGTGAAAGGCAGCAGGCAAGCTAGAGACACCAAAAGCAAGATAAATCCGTATGTTGATTGTCACAGTTAGACTTTTTTGCCACTCGGAAAGGAAGCTACAAAATCCAAGCTGTGTTTATTGCTGGTTGAAAATAGAGACCTTTCAGAGGCTAGAGGAACATGCCAGTTGCTACAAAATGGGAAATGTTCAAGCTGTGTTAAACAGGATGAAAGCACAAGATTTTATTTGCTATGAAGGTGATTGTAGAAGTGGTGAAAACAAATAAAAAGCAAAAGCTCTAAGGGGGAAAGCTGTTGGTATCTATTAAGCAGGAATGGGCACTGGTGGTTTACAGATAGAAGTTGCTTTGAAGAGCTGAAAGTTGATTTTAGGCCAACTTACAGATTTGTGGAGGACTTGTCACTTCTGAGGCTGCAACCGGCCTCAAAAAAAATGGGTATCCTGTGCAGGAGGTAGTGGTAAAAATATTTGTGTTTGTCTTATTCTTTGGTCTTTTCATGTTTCCTGAGGCTGAACAAAACAACTGAATTGTGCAATATTAAAGGCCTTAATCATATTATTGTGCTTTGGTATTTTTTTCCTCCTATGCTGTAGGAGCCGAGAGGTGCTTGACTGTGGAGATACTGCCTTGACTGAAGAGGAAAATCTACTCTAAAGCATCCAGAGTGTTAGCACCCAAACAGGAAAGGTATAAGTGCTGGTGACTAAGCTTAATCAAACATTTCACAGTGGACTCCTTAGCCCTGAGAGCAGTCCACAGCCAGAGGTATCATTTCTGCTTCATTACACACATGAACAAACTCCTTGAGTCAATGGCTCTGCCCATCTTTTTCCAGTTGCTTCACTGGCTCACAGATGGTAATTTATCATTGTTCCTTAAAGCAGCAAAGAGTATCATGGAGTGGTGCAAGAGTTCACATATTTCACTTCAGTTAAGAAAACTGAGTGTGCACTCTCACTGGAGTTATATTCTGTGTTTCTTAATCGAGGGATATGATCTCCTTCAGAAAGCTAGAGATCATGAAAGAGTATTATTTATATAGCCACAGTTAAAGGTGATGGTTTAGAAAGTTGTTCAGTAAGTCAAAACTTCCATAGTCAGGTGCATCAAAGAAGAGATAATCATAAGATTATGTTTTCAGGCTTCTGCAGTAGTCATGCTTTAAACAAGACATTTCTTGGTACTGCAGGAAGCTTGAAACATGAAACACAACAACAACAACAACAAAGCAAACTGACTGCTTGGGTAGTCAAAGAAACGGGTGTTACAGCAGTCTTTAAATCCTCAGTATGACAACTCACCTTTCCTCAAAAGATGTATATCATGGACAAAAATAAAATTAAAAAAAAATGCTTGAAACTAATAACTCTGTCATCTGAAGCATGTTTTTTCTCATAGATTCAGAACTCTATCATACCTTAGCTATTTTGCCGAATATACTGCACTTGACACTCTGGTCTAGTTGGAATACATTTGCCCTGGGAGGGCGTAAATTACCCAAGCTGTGAGGAGGAGAACTTCCTAACAGCTCCAAGCCCATGCCAGGCAGAGCTCACTGTGTCTTTCTCCCGAGCCAGAACTTTCTATCTTCAGTAAAATATGCAGAAAAATACTTGTTTCTTTCAGCTTTCCAAATAAAGGTTTATAAATAGAGGTATCTGAATCAAATTAAATAACCACTGGTATTCAAATTCCTCCTATCAGAGAGTAATGATTGAGGAGAAAGCTCATTATAAATCACAAAAAAAAATTTGAAAGAACGGGTCTTGGGGAACACAAACAGCAACTTCAGAGACCAGGTACAACTCCAGACCTGATTTTTTTGGTCTATGGATACATCTACAATGGCAAGTACTGCAGTGAAAGGGAGAGAACAGAGCAAAATAATCGGTGCAGAAAACCAAGTCACAACTCTGTATCTTTTTTGCTCAGTATTTGAACTACCATCCTTTCTTGGGATTCTAATCAGATCTTGTGGACTGACAGCCCATTATCAGTTGGAGAGCATTAGCTGTGCCCCTGGAACACATCTTAGCATTTAGTTTCACCCATGAGAAATGCAGTTCACACATTCCAGGAGTCACTTCATGGAGTCGAAGCACGGCGATGCAAGTGGATCCACTGACTTCTGCAGAGAGGAGCCACTTCTTTCCACTTCATAGAGCAGCTCCTACACAGCTCAGTCCTTCCCTCAGCAGCAACAACCACACTAATGAGCAAATGGTAGGAAGTGAGTGTGATAGTTCAGCCTGGAAGAGCTGGTGTCACCTCTCCAAGCCCTGTGCAGGTCATTGTGCCCAGGCAGCTGCCTCCTTATCCTATTCACCAAGCCAAGCCTGTTCATATAATTAACTTCTTTTCCAGCTAAGAGTAAATAATTGTCATTCTTAACACAGCACTGCTGTGGCTGAACTGATAGGAAAGAGGAAAATAATTTATAGCATACTTTATAATTTTATGAGTTTTCCTGTCTTCCTTGCAATTATACAATTAAGAGCCCTGCAGTGACTCTTTTGTCAAATCCAAAGGACAAAAACATAATTTTACAGCTGAGATAATTCCTTTTCATCTGTTTTATTGGAGGCTCCAGTCATCAGTTTCACCTTAAAGAAGCTTCTTGAGGTTTAAAATGTTCAAATATATCAGTGTTGGGTGTCTAAATTCCAAATTTTCTTTCTGAGCTCCCACAGAATAAATATTTAAATTCTAGGGTTTGCTTAATGTTCATTTGAATTAAAAATGTAATTTAAATATTTCGCCCACGTTCCAGTCACTTTTTAAGTTCAAATTTCTGTGTAGCTCCAGTCAGTTCTCTATGCATGTAAGACTACCACACTGAAAACTTGCTGAAACCTGTTTTGGTGTTACTGAAGCAAAAATTAGACACCTGAAAGAGCAATTATATTTTAAAGAGCAATGTCTACTCAAATGCAGTTGAGAGAAATTTAGTTACCTAATAATTTGCGCAGAGATGGTTCTATACTTTGCAATATAAAGGAGAGTGAGGTATACATTGTGTTGTTATGGGTTTTATAACTATGTAGTTTCTACAGGAAATCTTCAAAACTGATACTGTTTGGGAGCTAAGAAATTAATGCCTTTTTCTCCTGAAGTCACTTACAAGCATCAGTTTTATGGTTTTATTGAACAAATAATTTTGCAATACCAAATCCGAAGAGGTGGGTTTTTTTAAAGAAAGAACTGAAAAGAGAATTTTTTTAAGTCCTTCTGAAATAACCACACAATGAAATAGTTTCCATTTGTTTCCCTCTCAGTAATCTAGGTAATAAAGCATAGGAAAAATGAGAAATTACCTTTTGTAGTTTTTTACTTATACATGGAATTTTAGAATGCCCAATAAGGTTGAAGCTCATTAGACAAAGCAACAAAGTGTATTATAACACTGTAAAACAGCAGTGGCAACACCAACCAAAGAAAATACAGTTCCTCTGTCCAGACATTCAGATGGTAGATTTACTGAGCACCCAGCGAGGCAATAATCTGTGTTAATGTACATAAATCTGCATTAAGATCTGTAGGCCACCAACAGAAATATTTTACAATAAAACAAATATATTGGCAGAGCAGGGTAGGACTGTCTGAGAGACATGTATTAGTGAAACAGACCTCAGAGTGCTGGAATCCTACTGAACTATAATTTCTGCTCCAGATAATAGCTTTTTACCAAACTGATATAAGCCTGCAACACCAGTAGTTTCTTTGCCAACACTAAATCCAGGGCATTAGTGACATATGAGTGCTTCTTTCAGAGTGGAATAATAATAAATATATCCCTACACAAGCAAGGCCATCAGCATCTGCATGCGTGGGCAGCAGAGCAAGGCTCTCCATGCAGCTTCCTACTGATAGTTTTCTGGAGTCATTGACATCCATCTTACATTTCTGTGATGAAGAAGCCCCATGACAAGGTGAAAGCTCCTGACTGACAGTCATCACAGCGTGGGGCTGCTCCTCTGGGTCTGTGCATAGCCCCTGCTGTCTCCTCATCAAGATCATCAGCTGCCTTTAGAAAACATGGTTTATGCAGCATTTCTTCTGTAATTTCTAAATCAGCTATATTTCATCCATAGCTAAAGACAGAAGTGAGCAGAGAGAAAATGTCTTGCTTTATGATCTTAGTTCACCTCTCTTTGGAGGTAAAATTTAAACAGACATATTTATATCCTCATCCATGCACGCCCTGATGAGTTAATTTATCAAGCCACATATTCTTTCATATTAAAAGGCTACAAAAGCAATATATATCATCAATATTCAGTTGGAGGAAGTTCTTTCACTGCAGCACATCAATGTCTAGAGCAGCATTCAGTTAGCCTGAAAAAAGACAGTATGTTTTAAATAGCAGAGAAAGTTACAATACTCTGTAGAAGGTCTTAATTTTTTTTTAATGAAAAAACATTTCCTAACTGTTCTGCTGGGTATCTTTATGTTACTCATCACAGTGTCACCAATGTGATTTGAAAAAAAACCCAAACCTGAATCAACAGTAACACTGTCAAAAAGTATTAAGCAAATGCACCCTAAATTGCAGTAGTCCCAAGATTTAAAGAATGCAAAGGCCCCTTAAGATACCCTGTTACTCTCACCTTCCGTAAGTTTATTAAAGAATTAAAATGGCTGCCTGGTCCTTGTCACATGACTCCTGGGGCAGAAGTCCCTAGAGGCAGCATGGATTTTTGATAAAACCAGAAAACTGTCAGCATGTGGGGCAAAAGAATCAGACTGTGATTGAGAGGTGGTGAGGGTCTGGTTGCTCAATGGAAAGAGCTCAACGTTTTAATACAAGAAAGGAAAGTTAAGATTCTTCTTCATCAAGGATGAAATTTGTGAGGACGGGCACCTGCTAACTCCTCCCAGCCCCTTTGTTGGGTACTCAGAACATCTGACATGCCAGCCTACCCAAATTCAGACATCAGACAGATTTCTCTTTATTCAGCTTCTGCATTGCCCTCTTGCAGCTTCTGTCATCTACATGATAATAATATAAGCCTTCACTGCTTTCATCAGTTTCTGCTTCCCTTCCTCTTAAATAAGAAACAAAGGTGGGAGCTATATGACTCTTGACAGGGTTATTAAAACCAAAACTGGAGAGAGGATCAAAATAAATCTTCAAAATAAGATTTTGGGGAGAAGGAGAATGGGTGAGTACTACATAAGGATAATAACTTCTGATAGCAGACTTGAAAAGTTAAGACTAGAGCTGAAAAGCTGTTTGTAGCTACTTTCTAAGTACTTCTGGAGCAATTCTTTGGCAAGAAACGTATAAAGGGTAATCATAATAGCCCCATAAATCACATTAGCCCCATTAACTAGTGTCTTACATCTGGTCTCTGAAGGAGACATGATAGGTTTTAGTTTGCTCTTCAGAGGTGCAGGGGTCTCTTATGTGGTAAGTGCTCCCAGGCAAAGAACAGAGGCCAGCTGCTAGTTTCATAATGGTGATAAAATATACCCAAGTTTTCTGCCAACAGGTAAATCAAAATCCAAAAGTATATTCAACCTGGAACAGAGTAAAGATTCTCAAAAAACCCCCATAAGAATTAAGATTGTAAGTCAGTTTTACTGATAACATTTAAATATGCTCTGATGGCTTAGAGTTTCCAAAAATATGGAATTAAGTTCTTCATTAAAAAAAAAAAAAAGAAAAATTAAAACATCATCCGTACTTTTGCTGCTTGACATAAAGATAAGAAGTCAGTTACAACATTTCTAACCTTAACTTTTCATGGTATTATATCCCATTAACATTTTCTGTCCTAGATAACGAACACTACATCATTTTTATGTTACTTAATTCTCTAACAGTATAGCATTACCTCAACTTTCTGCAAAAGTAAGTATTTTTATGTTCAATGACATTTCTATACATCTTTCTATTTCTCATCTATATGTCATCTATTTCTCAGTCCAGTAATTTCTTAAATGATTCTAGGAAAGATTTATGAAGAAATTAATTATTATTTTTTAATGAAAGACTTGCAATGTCTGAAACTTGTCTCCACAGAGACAAAGATAATATCATCTGTCTCTTGGTTGATGGGAGACAATAAAAAGATAATTTCATTGAAGCTGGACCACAGATTTACGCAGCAGCCATTTCAGAAGAAATTAAACCTAGTGGGAACTTTTCAGGGTAAAACATTCATTTAATCAGAAAATAATACTTTATGAAAACCTTATAATGAGAAAAAAAAATCAGCATACTTTTCACAGCAGTATTTTTAGAAGGCTTCATCTTCCTTACATATCTTTTATTTCAAGGCAAGATATTTAAATGTAAACTAATTCATGTAAACTATTCATACTTAACTGTAATGGAAATCTTTAAAGAAAAAA
Source organism: Calypte anna (assembly GCF_003957555.1). NCBI lineage: Eukaryota > Metazoa > Chordata > Aves > Apodiformes > Trochilidae > Calypte > Calypte anna. Next base: position 29,516,113 of record NC_044246.1, read on the forward strand.
ATTGAAGCAATGTTTTGAAATTGCCTGAAAAAATTTTCATAATTTTCATTATGGTTTCATGTAACTTGGTTTTGACTTATATTAATTTTTATGGTAAGTAGATAAAAGATAAAAAGATAAAAGTTATATCCAACAAATTAGCATAAGCATTCAGGAAACGCTTTCCAAAGAATAATTAATGAAACGCTATGTGAAAAATGCAGGATTATGTAAGAAATCAGAGTGAAATACTAACTGCTTTTTATTTTGGAAGCAAAAATATACTTTTATGGTAGCCATTTCTTATTCTCAAAGGAAGATGTCCATGTGAAATATAAAATTAAAATGTCCATTTGAAAGCAGTTGTTCTTTGGTGAGAATCCAAGGCAAATGCACATAAAATGATTTACTGGGTCAAGATGAAATTGAAGAAAATGAGGGTATGCCTTATATAATTTTTTTTATAATCTTCAGTAAACACCATAAAGTCAGCCCAGTAATCTACTTACTCCTTAGCATCTCTGATTTGATTTCCTTCTAAAGCAAAGTTCTGAGCAATGAGCACAAGAGAGCAGATGTACTGCTCTGTGGAGCTGAAGAAATTCTTCCTTTCCCAACAAATTTGTTTAAATCATAATGATTTGTACACCTAATCCTGGGGAGAAAATAAAATAGGCTTCAGTAGGTGGATGTATAAGGCATTCCTATTTATTGTTTTGTCTGAAGCTCTAGCTGAACAGGATACGACATCTTACTGAAATGTATTTCCCAAAGGGTTTCCATAATGGTTTACTTTCGTGTTAGATATTTTTCCATTTGCTGTAAGGGTAAGAGGCAGCAGAAGAAAAACCAAGGCACTATTTTTCTTTAGAGAAGGCCTCATTTTAGTGCCTAAAAGGATATATAGGTTAAAAATTAGCTCTTTATGCAGAAGAAAATTGAACCAGTACAGTCTTTGATCCACCATACTGGGTCTGACCCTGTTCTTTACAGGATCCTACTCATCATTCTGAAACAAACCAATTGAGAAGGCATTCAATTTGCAGTAGAGCAAATTGAAAAAAAAAAAAAAAGGAAAAGAAAAAAAAATTGCTGTGATACCATGGATGTATGTATGTGTTTGTTTGTGTGTACGTCTGCACGTCCACACACAGGACACCTTGAAAATCTTCCCACTTCAGGACAGTGAAAAAGCAGACACCATACCATATTGCTAAGAATAATAAGTGTGTACCACAATTTTTAAGAAAATGAAGCAAATTAATTGCAGAATGGGACTTAAAAAAGGGTTTTTTCCCATCTCCAATTGCATCGTATCCCACTACATGAAGTATAGCAAAAGCTTACTGGTCTACACTGCAGTTTCCTTCCAAATCATCTCCCCCTTTGTCTAAGCCTCCATTTGTACCTATATTACATCTAATCCTAAATCTCCCTCTCTTACCTGAAGATTCCTCCTGTATTTTGCAAACAAATGACTTCCAGCAATTAGCTACCTGAGTAGGTTCTCTCTTCTAAAAGAGCATCAGGGTGGCACTTCTGAAAATCCTAAGCTCTTGGTCTTTGCCAGCTCTGGACCACATGGAATCTTTTTGTTGTACAGAAGGGAAATGCAAAGCTTTTATCATCTTAGCTACATTTTTTTCAAAAAAGATGAAAATAATACTATTAGTGTAATCCATGTCTTACCATCTAAACTGGCCTCCATTGGATTAAACTGCTTGCTCTGGCTGTTCTTATTCCACTAATTATTTTTTTTTTCCTTATTTACTGTGTCCTTGAGTTATTGTCATGTCTATGACATATCAGATTACATAAAGTGCTCTGTGAAAAAATAAATAGATTTCCATGCAGCAAGCCTTGCTGCCATTTATAGTGCATTGTAAAGAATAAAATGGGCAGAAGTTTTGCGTGGAAGAGGAATGCTTTTACCACAGGAGATTTATTTTTCATGTAAATAAAAATGAATTTTATTTACATATAAAAATCGTACCAAAAATTTACTGAGGAATAAAAAGAGATGAAAAAATATCTGGATCATAGAATTGCATCTTTTACAATAAAGACCCCAACAGAGAAAAACCTCCCCTTTCCCATTCACATACACTAAGGAAAAAATGAGAGGCTCAGTAGCTGACAACTCTTGGAAGTATCACCACATCCATAAGAATTATTAAAGTTGATTTTCATTATCGCATTGGATTTACTTTGAATGTATAACTGATCTGCCTTATGAATATAGAGCAACTCCTGTCTTCATCACACATATCACTTCTCTTAATTCAAAAGCTGTCACTGCACAAGAACTCACAGCAATTATTGAATTTTTTTCTCCTCTACACTGCAGGCTGAAAGCCTCTGGTGAAATAATATCTAGCCAAATGCTAGACAGTTACTGTCCAAGTAAGAATTTTGACAGTGGAGACCTTACCTGACCTAAGGAAAACCACGCATGACAGTAACTATCACTTTTCTTGTAGATAAAGGTGTTTCACTAAGAAACAGAATGTTCTAAAAATGCTTTTGGCAGTTTTACTCATCAGAGATTGTTAAATAAATCAAGATGCTATTTGAGAAAGGGAATATCATTTTTGGAGTTTCATAATTCAGAAGAGGATGTACAAGGAATAGCAAGAGGTCAATTTTATCAATACGAAGTTTGCTGCAAAGAGATCTCTGTTTTTTAGTGTACCCATAACTAATGTAAAAGGATGTAAATAGGAGAGGACAAAATTTACTGTTAGTATTTTAAAATATTACAACTGAGTCTGTTTTTGAAGAGCTGAAGACCATGCTGAGCAGATAATAAAATTACAGAAACTATGTGTAGTCCACTAGAAAATACTGTAAATGGGAAAAAGTTAGGAATCTAAAATAATTGTTCTACCAAGAAGTAAAACAGAGCAGATAGTTTTGTGAGAATGTTAAGAGAGTCCTCAGTAATTGCTAAAAAAAAAACAAAACAGCAAAGAGTAATACAAATTATTGGAAAGGGACAAGAAAACAAAGTCTAAACATTACTCTATCTTTTTAAGGCCCTATGGTTCAACTGAATATTCTTCATATTCTGTAACTGAATGAGGTTATGGAAACGCAGGAAAGCCATACAGAAGGACAGCAAGAAAATTACTTCTAAACTTCTAGGGAGATTATTTTTCTTAAGAACCATTCAACCTGTCAAAAAAACCCTCAACTCAAGCTACAAATAATAGGAAGCTTTAAAACAAGAGATGGCAGTGACGGGGTGAACACTTGGTATACAAGGCACCAGAGCGACAAGCAAATAATGGAATGGATTTGTCCCAGAGGGTGAGAAGGATTCTGGGTCAGGAGTTGGTGGGGTTCACTGATAGGGTTTTAAACTAGATTTGAAGGGGGAAGGAGTTAATAATCTCATGCTTGCCTGTAACAAAAAGTGGGGCAGCACTCCAGGGGCAGAGGGATGGAATGATGGTAAGGGCTCTCAGCTCGTTGTCCTGAAGAAAGCCAGGGAAGATGCACCAAGACACCCCAAAGGAATCAAGGGGGAGTCACCTAAGAGGGTGACACAACCAGCCCAGGGGAAGTGCCTCTATGTGTATTCACACAGGTTGGGTAACAAACAGGATGAATTAAGGGCCACTGTGCTGCTGGAAATAGTGGCTGTTACTGAAACTTGGTGGGATGATTCCCATGACTGCAATGTAGGGATAGATGTGTTCAAGCTCTTCAGGAATGACAGGAAGGACAGGAGGAGAGGATGTGTTGCTCTTTACATCAGTGACCAACTGGAATCGATGGGAGCTCCACCTGGGGAAGGAAGATGCACGGATCAAGGTGAAGGTGTTAGAAAGCCAGAAAAAAATGGACTTTAAAATATTCTGTCAACATTAGTTTAAAACCTAGTGGAATTAATTTTCCCATAATACCAGGCATGAATGTGAACTTGTCCATTCAAAGTCAGTCTGCTCTGTGTTTAGGATGCAATCAGTTTGTTAAACTACATTTTAGATAAAACTCTTCATGTGTAATTCAGTTTTCACTAATAATTTGGCCAGCATGAGACAGTTTGATCATATTGCAGGAGGAAGACTGAAAACTAATTGATGTGGAAAAACATATTCTTTTCACTGGGGAAATAAGAAAGGGAAGAAAAATTAGGTTTTGTGCTGTCATTCTCTGAGCCTCCAATTTTAATAAAACAGATGCTTTATAAACAATTTGATTTGAAATGTAGCTCAAAGATTAGACTTTGGTTGTCTTCTAAAAAAAAATAAAATAGGTTAACAGCAATGTTAAATTAGTCATATCCTGAGTCCCTGAAAGAAACCAGAAATATCTCTACTTGTAAAGAAGAAATACAATAAATAACAGGAGTACAAACTGATACTTATCATGTTTAAAAACTAATTTCTGATAAGCTGTTCTTAACAACCTAAGAAAATCACTGTTCATGTCTAATACCAGCAGAGATTCAGATTTATATATGCACAGGGTAACAGTCTATAATTTTCTACTTGATGCCTGGGGGCTTCTGTGTCATTACAGTCCTACATGGGGCATCTCCCTAGTGAAGGGGCATGTTTGGACCCCAGTGTTCTGCACATGTTCTTTGAGTTGTTCCATGCTAGCAGGCAGATGCCACTGGCTGAAACTGACCTTGGGGACACAAGCAAGTAAAGCTGGTACAGAAGTGTTGCCACAGCTGGAAAAGTCTTGCAGGTTATTAAATAACAATACAAAATAAGAGGTTGAGGTATGATAAAATTGGTTTACTGGGTAAAATCCTGAACCTCACTGAAATCACTGCCTTTTATTACAGATGAAAGCATGTATTATAGTAAAAATCTCATTTATAGGCAAAGCAAAAATGCACACAATGCATACACCCACCACAAAGAAATTACTGTCGATATAGTGGAAATCACCAGATTTTAGTCATCAGTAGTCCAAACCTGCATGTTACAAAAAAGAAGAAAGAATAATATGTCTTTCTATGCATACTTCTTAACTTCTGCCCCTTTTCCTGGTGTTTATGCTCTCTCTTCCCCTGCTCATCTGGGTCCCAACATTGGTGGCTTCAGTGTGGTGGCTGTAATGAGCTGCTAGCATTTGGAGTCCTTGTCTAGGAGGAATGCAATTTTCATTTTGATAGTTTCTTTTTCCTCACTCTAGGTTACTCAGAGTCATCTCTATGTGTTTGATATCATATTCTAAAGGCTTTTTTTCTTTTTCTCAGTTCTATATTACTTCCAAATTGTCTCTATATGTTGTCTTTACGTATGCTAAATACCATTTTTTGTTCACCTTGTGACATTTAAAACCAGTTCTGCCCAGTTTTCCAGATTTTTTAACTGTCTGTGGGTGAGCTGTTTATAGCTATGGGATTTCTATACTAGGCTTATGCTCCACCTTTTATCACCCCATGACTGCCCTCCTAAGCTACATCCTATAGCTTCATTGCTCAGCAACTCTACTGCACCAAGCCTGTATTTCTCTACACTGCATCATTATGTTAGAGAAATAAACACTCATTCTATGCAGAAAAATTGCTAGTTGCAGCTACCAGTGTAAAGTCATTGTTCTGCCATACAAAGATGATTAAAAGTAAAATAAATTAGCTTATAAACATAAAGTGAATTACAGAAATTATTGCCACAGCTAAGCCACGTAAGACAAATCGATAACATTTGGAGAAAAGTTTGAACTGAGCATGCCTGTCAAGCCTCAGTCCCCAGGCTTCACAAATACATCACAAAGCTTGTGGCCCATTACTAGGAATAGCACTAATATTTTACAAGGATGCATGTTTGCACAGGGTTGAGATAAAGCCCACTTCATTGAAATTATGTCCTGAGCAGAGTGAGATTTTTATTTGCGTGCAGCCTTATGGGGTACTGGCATTGTTATGGTTTTTATTTCATGGTTTAATTAGCTGTAGAAACTGCTGCATAAAAAAAAGAGGTTTTGCATATAAATCAAATGGCTGCTTGGGAACTGTAACCGCTCTGCAAGATGTGGCAGGTAGCAGACTTTGTGCTGTTTTAGTGTAGAAGGCAAAAGGAAATAAAAGGGTCAGTTTCAATGTTAGCACTTGCAGATATTCAGTAAGAGAGCCTAAATTCTATAGTGGTCAGTCTTGATGATGAAGAATTTCTCCCAAACCTGGAGCCTCACTGAGGGTCTGGTGAGCAGTGCACTCACATACATCAGGTCCTGGATCAGGAGGAGCCCATCTCAGTACAAAATTAGCCAAATTCATTTGCTCTGTCTGGACTTGGCCCATTTCTTGCTCAAGTTAACTGAAAACCTTTTATTAACTTCAGTTACATCTGGATAGTTCCCACTAGGAGAGATTTTGTAGTAATATTTATTAATCCATTAGCACTAGCACAAAGTAAAATAATGTAGTTATTTGTTCTCCACAGGTGTAAAACTACATCACATAATAAGCAGATCTTAAAGCATTTCCAGTAGGAACTGATGTGAGGAACAAGCCTGGAAATGTTTTAAATCTTGAAAATAAAAATCTGTCAGAAAGAATTATAGGGCTATAAGACCTTAATATGCTAGCATAGAATTAGGAAAATAATGGTTTTCCATCAATGAACAATAGAGAATTATAAAAAAAATCATAAGGAACCATGCTACCAACTTCTTTAAAACTTTATGGCTCAGTTAACACTAAGAAAGTAACAAAGCTCAAGAGATGCTCATAAATGTCCCAGGGAAACATCATACATGAATATTCTGTATTGTTCCATGATTGTTTTTATTCATTTGTAAGGAGTCTGGAAATGCATTTTTATCATAGTGAATTTTCAAATGCTGTTTTTAATTTCATACAGGTAAATTGTCTTGATCAGATTAGACACCTGCAGTAATGCATCCAGTTCTGGAGCCCTCAAAACAGGAATGGCATGGACCTGATGGAGTGGGTCCAGGAGAGGGTTATGAAAATTATCAGGGGACTGGAAGACCTCTCCTATGAAGACAGGCTGAGGGAGCTGGGCTTGCTCAGCCTGGAGAAGTGAAGGCTCCAGGGAGACCTAATAGTGACCTTGCAATACACAAACGTCATTCCTGCTATCTAACACTGACATAAATGATAAAAGTAGCTTAAACAATTAATATTACAGAAGTACAAAAATATCAAACAGAACTACACATGCACATAAGAATGTGACATCTTTACATTGACTTTTGCCAGAAGAAATATGTGAGTGAAGCCCTGGAGTTTAAAACTTTTGCCTGATGAGGTGAAAGCAAAAGAAAAAAAAAAAAAAAGAAAAAAAAAAAAAAGGAGCTTCTGGTTTGCTGGGGTGCGTGGTTGCTTTGAGTCTCTCAGACAGCTATAAATCTTTGAATTGCAGCAATTCCTGAGACAAGCTTCCCAGCTGCAATAGTTCTTTTGAGCCTTATGAAGAAAAAGATTGAGGTACTTTCAGAGAGCAACCTGATTCTTTTTTTCTCTTGAAATTATCTCTACAATAGCAGACAGGACAAAGTAGCCAGGGTGGTGGATCCAAGTGAGCCCACGCAAACTGAGGGCACAGAACAGGTCAGCGCAGCAGAGGGGCAATCTCTGAACTGTTACCAGCAAAGTTAGGACTTTGGGTCCATCCTGCCTATTTCTGGCAGAAAAGGAAATGATGATGGCCAGAAGTGAGATGATTATTTTTGTGGAAGAATACTGATACCCGGTTCTCAAAGAGAATGAGAAGTAGCTGTCAGCAGTGGCATTAAAACTGAAAAAATGTATAGAGAAGCTTCCACCCCAGCATTTACCATAAACTAAGGAAAGCACTGCCTTTCTACACTTAAAAACTAAAGAGAGAAAATAAAATGTGATCTTTTTGCTTTTGGTTGCTGGAATGTGACCATTTGCTCTGATCAGGGCTCTTGAGACACCTCAGTATACCAGTCTATCATCTGTTTAATAAAGATGTGATCTGGTATGAATTATATGGGACATAATTTCAGATCTCTGAGTTTGACACATCTCTTAAACTGTAGTCCCTAAAATTTTATTCTGTCTCCAGAAGATATTTCTCATCCCACTCATATTAAATATATATATATATATATATATGAAATAAAAAAAATACTGAAATGCAAGAAAAAAAATGTTTTAATGCATTTAAAGACTTCTTTTCCTCAAAGTTTCAAATTGGCTATAAAACAGTCCAGTGTGACCTGTCAGGAAAAGGAGTCCTAGTATCTTCGGTATGTTTTGAAGCTAGGCTTTAGGACTCAAAACTCCAAGCAATTTTAAAATCATAAATATTGGTTTCTCAGAGTCACTTGAAGCTATGGCACTCTCAATTTAAAAGTGCATAGACTATTATTTTTAAAAGAAAACAAGCTTCAAAGTGGTATTCTGCAAAAGGAATTAATTTTGCCCTTTATAAAGCTGCACTTTTAGTGCAAGAAACGGAATGTGTGAGTGGGACTGGTATAGAGATTTTTTAAATGCCACAAATCATTCTGTTTGATTGCAAGTCCTGCCTAAATTTCTTTTAACTAGTTTCCACACAAGAGAAGCTTTAGAAGAAAAATCCTAGGTTGCCCCCACCAGCTAAAAAAAAACAAAACAAACCAACCTTTAACACCATCCTTTTCTTCTGAAAAGGAAGTATTTTGATGGAATAGAAAAGGAAGGGGCATTGCTAGACAAACACTTTAAAATCTTACCCTTTGGGACTAAACTGGGTTTAGGAACTAATTCTTACCCTTTGGGACTAAACTGGTTCCAGAAATCATGGCTTGGCCCTTGTGATCCCTCAAATTTATACTGTGACATATATGGGATGGAATACTCTGTTTGGTCAATTCTGGCATCTATCTTGTCTGTTCCTCCCCAAAGGAGGGCTCAGGTGGGACCTCTTTACTCCTCCTGGACAGTAAAATGTTTCCATCAGAGCTGAGCAGTGTCCTTGGCTCTGCACACCAGTCTCTAGCAGTAACTATAAACATCAAGTGTTATCAATCCTAGAAGCACACACTGTCTGAGAAACTTCCTGTTAATTTCAGAAAGTGCAACTACTTAAAGAGACTTAGCTAAAAGTAAAAGCACAAAACAGAAAATCACCTTTATCCTGGCCCAAACCAGGACACAGGGATAGGAAAGAATCTTCCTTTCTCTCATGTGCAAGTGTTCTGCAGCACTTTCTTTTGTCTTTTTGTCTGTGTCTTTCTGAAATAATTCAGATTGCTGGGGATAGCTGGCCAGGACTTGGGTTTGAATCTGCCTCTCCTATAAGAGTTTCAAAAGAAAGGCTTTAACTCCCCAAAGAGAGGTTTTACTATATGAAGAGCAGGGCACTTTTCTAATAGCAGAGATATGAGCTTATTGATCCCCTAGAGGATATGACGTTCCCACTTCTCTCTTATTTCAGCAAGAATAGAAAAATGTAACATTTTCAAAAATGTTTTGTTCAAGTTCTGTTTGAAACAAGCATGAAATCCTCTTGTAATATAACACTTCCAGGAGGTCTCTGAGCCAAACTGCAGTTCTATCTCATATGATTATCATAAAACAAACACCTGCTTCCAATGTATATTCAGTTAAGTGAGAGCATACAACAGAATAAAAGGCCACCATACCTCACTTCCCAAATCAGCTATCCACTGTGAAAACACATTTTTGGTACTCTCAATTCCCAAATAAGTAAAAAGAGATGAAAGCCCATAACGAAAAATTCAGTATAGAGGAAAATGTTAACAAGACTTCTGAGCAGAGGTATATGTATTTTATATTATTTTTTATTTTTCCTTTTCCTTCTTCCTGACTCTGGTCTGGCATTAAATGAACATAAAAGAATTTTAAGGAGGAGATGTTTAGAGAAAATGAGATGGTCAACTGTGGGTTTGCACTGCATTTAATGAGGTGGAATTTAGTAGGTATAAAGAGATAACAAGATGAAATGTTGACAGAACTGTCCAGAAATGAGTCTCTTTGAAGGTCAATGTATGCATTCTTCAGGGAAAAAAATACCATGCTTCTCTCTTTTGCCTAAACACATGGTTCAGGTTCATGCTTGAATGAAGTACAACCCTTTTTCTTGTATTTAGTCCAGAATTCAAACCAAACAATGAAAAAAGAGCAGACTTTGCTCATCACAGTGCAGAGTATTGGAAAAATACTTCCCATGGTAGAAATTTAAAAAAACTTCAAAAGCCTATGAAGCAGAAAGTGGGAGAGGACTTAAAAGGGGAAAATGAGTGAACTGAGTCAGAAAGAAAAAAGGAAAGAAAACAGAAAAATCATTGGCAGAGACAGCAGGTTTTTGAAAGTGGTAGATTTAAGACAGCAACATGAAAAGAGAAAGATTGAAACTCTATTAGTGATATGGAAGAGCAGATTTTGCAAACCTTGGGCATACAGAAACTGTAGAATTTTAAATGAAGGACAAGCAATGGAGGGCATGCTGCTAGGAGTGAGACACACAGCTTAGGTGCCCCAAGCTCTCCTATATACTGAGTGAAATTGTTAAGAAAGGAGTCACTGTGGCTTCAAGAAGCTCTTCAAGTGGGCTGTAAAAAAAGGATGCTAGGAAGGCTGCAGGCAGTTTATCAGTCAATGCTTTTGTGCTCTTGCCTGTAAAAAGGCATGGATGGAGCACTAAGGGGAAAGAAGCCACTTTGACCAAAAGCAATGAGCACTCGGGGAGGAAAAAAAAAAAAAAAAAAAAAAAAAAAAAAGAAAAGAAAAAAAAAAAAAGGTGAGATGAAGCGAGCAACCAGAGCAGCAGACTGAATCACAGAGGTTTATATACACACAGTTTTCCGTATACCCACTGAATTTGGCTTGGTAAAACCTTAGCACCCTTGCCTACTTCTCTAAACACCAACATGTCTTCACTGACTTAAATTTAAATGTCTTTTATTTATTGAATTACTTGAATTACAGGGGAACTTCTCTTGTTGTGAATGTTGAAGTGGGATATCCTTCAACACTATTTAGTGCTTAATCTTTGGTATGTTTAAATGGAAGGTAGAGGTAAAATTAGTGAACAGTTTGCATGGCAACACAGAAGACAAGATTTATCTTCTTTACTCTCTGGAACTAATATCAGAGGGAAAATCCCAAAGCTCCAGGTAGAAACAAGAGTGAACAAAATGTAGAATTAATAATTTATAGAGGGGAAATGAGCATATCTGGTTCTTTATAAAGCTAGCTGTAAATTAATACATGTAATTAATATATATTGCAATTGATATACATCAAATTTTAATACCCATGAAATTAGAATGTATCACTAGAAATAAAGAGGCCTGAAAGGTAAAAAACTTTTCTGATGGATTCAAGAGTTAAAACAAACATGGTATCTGAAACCTAGAACTTCAGGCAATTTGTAGCCTGAAGCAGCAGCAACAGCAGCAACAATACTTAAATTCGTAGGAATCTAAGAAGAAAGAAACTGAAAAAATTAGCTAATATGATGGTTAAGGTTCATCTAATCTTAAAATCAGTGTAATTATCCCTACAAAGCAGAAACTGAATGCAGAAGAGTTGGAACTGTATACCACCTCCTCAGGATGCTTATCAAATAGAAGTACTGTTGTCAGAACCGAAAATTCTGACTATTCCTGGCAATATACCCTAGAGGCAAACAGTGATTTAAACCAACACTGACCAGAAAACAAGTGATATAACTTTTAAGGTGTGAGCAGCATACGCAAAAACAAATGTATAATAGACGTACACTCAAGCCTTTTTTTAATGCCATTTTGCTCTCTTTTTCTTGTTTATTTGCTAGTTATTTAAAATATGTGTCTGTGTGTGCATGATTCCATAATGAGAAATTTCCTGCTTGTATTTCCATCCTTATTTACAGTTTTCTTGGATTTGACAATCTATAGTGCCATTCCCCTAAAATTTGGAAGATGAACTTAATTTGACCTTACTGCAAAGAACCATCACAAATGGCTTTTTCAGCTCTCTGTGCATAAAAAGACCCTGCTTTCCAACAGCCTTTAGGGGGTTATTTGTGCCTATTTAAGACCTGTGAAAAATGGTACTGAATAAGAATAATGCAGAAAACTAAAAAACGTACAATGCTGTGGAGGATCAAATATAATGCCTGACATTTTACTGAGCTGTGTAATCAGGAAAGATATAGTTGCTTATAGAAATACCAGTCAGAGTTCTTCCCACAGGGTATCGACTGAAATTATACTTACCCAGTGAAACACAATTTAGCAACAGCATGTCAGCAGATCGACTCTTACCACTTAATTTCTGATTCCTAAGTCTAAAATATTAGACTACCAAGTAGTCAAAGTTAACAACTGTGTCTTCTGAATCCCTCTAAATTACTATGACCAGAAGCAGGGACTTTGTTCCAAAGCCCTCTACACATTTTTGCTTTAAATCACATACACCTTCAACACACTTGAAGTGAACAGTATGGAGGAAAAACATGTGACTCTTTCAACAGAAACATTTGCTAATCATGTAAAAGAAAAAACTCCATTTACATATGGTATTTTAAAGAATTGAAATACTGATATTAAGTAGTCTTAGAAAGAAAAACATAAAAAGATGCAAACATTTTTAGCTGCCATTTTCCCTACGTAGATAGAACTAGGAAACATTCACCAAATCTGTAATTTACCCATCTGTGGAATTTCAAACATTAGTTTTGAGGCAAACTTATTCTGAAACTATCGTCAATGCTATTTCATGTTCACTGCTCTGATCTCCTTGTCAATTTTAAGTTTAATGAAAGTAATCATTATTTTTAATTACTTTGATAACTCAAACTGTCAGTCAAGAAATAGGTGTGCTACTTTTACTACTAATTACTTTTTTTCCTTTAAAATTATTACTCTCTGGTTCTCTTTCACTTATGAATCTATTTACCTTTCCTGGTGATTTCAAATGCCAAAATACTCTGCACATAATCGGTGGCTTTTGTCAGTCATTGAATGTACTAAATCATAGCCACATTCCAAGCTTTCCCTGCTCAAAGGGCAGTGTTATTAAAAGCATCATGTACAAACCTTTAACAGCACAGCTCCTGTCATTCTCTTTAAATTATTATAATCCAGACTGTCACATACAATTTATGCCCATCTTCAACACAGAAGCTAAAAGAAGACTACAGGTTTTACTATGCGTTCATTACTAAAAAATAATTTTAATAATCAACTAAACTGTCCACACTATGCTGAAATTATGCCACTTCATTCTAGCTCTGTCTAGTAGTGAATTTCAGTTACAATAAAAGAACAGAGATGGTTCTGATGGTTACGGAAGAGTAACAGGATATGCTTTTCCTTTGTTTTTCCTTCTGGCCCTGTTCTCATTCTCTGGTTCTGCTTGTGTTGTTTAATTTTTCCAGTCTTAAATTTCTTTTGCTGTGCACATTTTGTTATCACCTACGCCCTTGTGGAGAGGATTTAAGGAAGAACAGATGCAGCCATACTGAAAGGTGAGATGAAACGAGCAGATTAAATAACTATGAGGGTGACTACCCTTCAGACTATAAAGAAGGTGGTACCCCTACTGAGAGGTCCAAGTGGTAGGGTGTATCTCACTCATGCTGGCATTCTTGGCTCACACTCAGCATTGATGTTATTCCATGTTTCCTCTGTTGTGTGCAGCTGCACACACTACAGAAGACAATTTTTAGCTCTGAAGCAATTAGAGTCTTGGCCAGCTGGGACCCTGGTGATAAAGAGCCCCTGGCTCAAGACTCAGTGTGCACCTCAACATTGTGGCAAGTGACGCAGGTAGCTTACAGGGAGGGATTTCTAAAGTGCAGACGTAGTTATTCTTTAAAACCTCAGAGAGTTAGAAATATTTAAGAAAGAAATAAAAAATAAAATAAATTAAAAAAAATTAAAAAGAACCGAAACCAAAGCCTAGTGAACTAGCAACAGAACTCTAGCATGTAATTTGTGCTGGTCTATATCACTATCACTACAGATTCTGGAACCTGTCAAGAGTTAAAATCTGTGAAGGCCTTTTCATCTGCTACATCTGGTTGACTGATACACCACAACAGAACAGCTTCATTCTCACAGATGGTGATCAAGTGCTTGGTTTTCAACCAGTTGACATTTTTCCCAGCCATGGTCTTAAACAAGATAGTATCAACATTCACTGACAATTACAGACTATTTTATTTCACTAAGAAAAAGTACATTAGTAATTAAATGCTTTAAAATCTGTTCATTTGTGGATACCAGCCACAAAATAAGAAGCTTGTTCTAATAAAAAAAAATAAAATTAAAAAATATTTAAAAAATTAAAAATTTTTATTTTGTTGACCAAGGTAAAGGCAAACATCACTAATAAACAGCTCTAATAACAACAAATCAGTCTATTCTTAATCCTTCCTTATAACAAACAATGCAGTCTGTTTTTTCAAAAAGAAAGCTAATTTGAGCTTAGTTAATTTGAATGTCAGAGCAGTAAAGGAGAAATATTAATCTATTCATTTTTCACTGGAGTCTGGATGTGAGAAAGACAGTACATGTTGTCTACATGTGACTTTATGGCTGTGCAAGTCCAATACAATGATCCAGGTGCCTGTCAATATGCTATTCAGAAAGGACTATTAAATGCTTTTAGAGAAGGAAATGGTTATAGAACTGTGTCTGCATATTGATTTTATTTTTAATTGCTTACTAACAAACTACACAGAACGTTTGGTGTTGTTTTGGTTTTGGGGTTTTTTGTTTTGTTGGTTTTTTTCTGCTTTATTCTCTGTTGAGATTATTCCATCTGTGTTTATTGTTATTGCTGCATTTTTTGAGTTGGAATTCTGATTATTTTGCTATCCAGACACTGGAAAAAAAATGCAGACAGATTATTTTTGGCACAGAAAATTTTGGGGAAATACTGAAACAGCATTGACAAGTTAACTGTTCAGAAGTCTTAGGATGCTGGTAGGTTGATACTTGAAGTACACAACTATCTTGGACACTTCTTGCTCAAGTTTTATAACTTGATAGAAGAGAGAATGTAAGGGTGTCAGTGGTTATCTCCTACTAGTTACAAAAAAAAAAAAAAAAAAAACAATTTTCCTGTTAATGCTATTAGGAAAATAAGAAACTGCTTCTCAGTTTTGTCTGGGTACTTTTCTAGCTTCATTTTGGGCAATGTGTGCAAACGTAGCTTTGTTGGATTTATTGTTATGGGGAGAAATCCCAAGTATCACTCTGCCTCCAAAACTGTCAGACAGTAAGCAGCCACAGTGGAGTCTGCTACACAGCTAACCTCTGCTTTCATTAGCTTTTGTAGAATGAGATAATTAATGCTGTGCATAGTAATCTGAAACCTGTGGGATTTTGAAGATTACCTTGATCCCGGAAGTATTTTCTTAGTCTCTTTCTTTTTAAATCTTACCACTGTTTAAGTATTGGCTGTAAGACACATCAATATTTTTCTTCATCTAGCTTCAAATAATGAAATAGTTTGACCTAAGCTGATCATGCCTCTGTTAGTATGTGACGTCCAGACTACTTTCACTTCAGTCATATATAAATATATTAAGCTTTATAAACTGTGTAACAGGCAAAACTGTGTCATGACTTTACAGAAAATGTCTGTAACTGTGTAGGTATAAAACCGGTGGAAAATGTTTGTTTTTTTCAAAGAGAATGATGTGAGAAATGGATCTTAATCTTGTTTTCCTGCTGTCACAGTTTAGCAATTTAGGCAGACCAAATGCCAGAGGACAGAATTATTCTCTATTACCATCCCTCCTTCACCGCCCCACCCCTCAATCCCCCTGCAAGGGGAGATAAATGGGAATAAGGACGAGAGATTGCAAGTTGGAAATTAAAACAGAAATAGATCAGAACTGGGGAAAGGCAGTAACATATGGAATAAAGAACAAAAACACAAATCTATACAAGTATCTCTCCAAGCCGGTCTCGATGCCGGCAGGGATAGGTGCCTGAGGGCCCCTTAGGGCAGAGCCGACTCAGGAAGGGGCTCCACGGCTCTTCCCAGCACCGATGGATGTGGATTCTGAAGAGCAGGGGGAGAGCTGGGGGTAAAGGAGCGCAGGGGAACCGCAGCGCAGGAGGAGCTGGGAAACAGAGAGGAGGGGCTGGGGTCTGCCTGAGCTCCTGGAGTATGGGCAGGGAATGGGAGGGAAGGGACCCCCCTGTGTGCCGCTCCTCTCGGAGTCTGAGAGTCCTTGTAATGTATGTGTGTTTGTGAATTCATGTTCAATAATTATAAAGTGTTTGCTAACCCAACTTTGAGAGTACCAATAATATATCTGTCTTCAACATTGTGAAATGTGCCAACATATGAATTCGTCAGAATGAAATGTAACTGTTCTTTGTGTAACTACAAGGCTTAGGGGAACAAGAAACAAGACATCCACAATTTCTGTACCTTGAAAAGGCTACAATGTATATTTTGTTGTGTTAATCTAAACTGATTTTGCTGCTAACCACATAGTGTTACAATTCAAAGTGGTTTTACTGCTGACTGCATAGGGTTGCACGGGAAAGAGTGAAGGAGCGCATGTGCGGAATCGAAGGGTAACAAGAGGGAAACTGAGGCAGACACTGACTTCATCCAATGACCACCAGATGGGTGTCAAAAAGACTCTCAGAGATAAAGTGGGCATGTGCCTTTGAAAGCCTGCCTCTTCCAAGAACGAATAAACATAATCCGGCCTATTCCTAGAACTGTCATGAATATGTATTAGAATAGGTATGAATATGTGCTAAGGTATGTAATATAAACTACAAGATTAAACTTTACAGTGTGCATGTGAGTGGAGTGGAGACTCCCCATGCACCCAATGCTGTTTTGCTTATTGCAATTTTATTAATTAAATTAAACTGTTAACAGATTATTGAGTCCCGGTCATTTATAACACCTTCCTTCTTTAGTGCCTAGTACTCAAACTATGAGAGTTGCTCTTCCCTCTATGTAAGATTTTTTATCACTTCATATCGTTTTACTAGACAAAACCAAGACTAGACTTCCGCACCCGTAAGATAGTCCTGAGGCTGAAGTACAAATGCATAAGCTGATGATGTCTCTGAGTGCTTTCCCAAGACAGATGTCTTTCTGATGATGTTAAAATTTTTCTGACATTCTTATTTCAAGAACATTTTTCCAATCTGACTTTAGGCACAGTGCCTAAGTTTAAAGATCTTGGTTGTTATTCTCCATCTTTTCTGACTTCATCAAGTTTCCACTTACAGAGTGCACAGGGGGAAAAAGATTCTTTTTTATAAGTGCTTCTGGACTCTCTTAACTATAAAGGCATTGTGGGGTGAAAAGACATCTGTATTGAAGGCATTTAAAATGGAACAAGATGAAGTGTACTCTGTTTCACATGATTTTGTCATACACAAAGGAGGGTGATATAGTCCAAACTGAAAAACTCTCTTAATGGGGTAAGATAGCAGACAAAATGCATATGTATGAAGCAGGATTCATTTTAAAGCACAAAGATTCTTAAAAACTAGACTTAAAAGGTATAAATCAGATTATATGAGCATTAGGATATGAGCGTAACAAAACAAGGTGTTGGGGTAACAAACGAGAAGGTATCTGAACAACAAAATAGACAAATAATCAAATATCTGGATAAACATTGCACAAGACTAATCTGACTACTAGCAAATTACTTATTAATGGGTCTTATACTAAATCTCAAAAAATGATTAAAATAATACCTATAGGCAATATGATAAGACAGTGACCGCAGTTTTTAAAAGGCTCCTGAAGTCTTAAAGCTAAGGATTCACATGCAGGGAATTGGTACTTCTTACCCTTTAATGGCTATGGCCAAGTATCAAGAGATGGGACCAGATGTTTATAGAATAAAGTGATTGGCTGCTGTCATTTAACTAGCATTTAACTAACTGTCATTTAGCCATAGCTTCAACATATTCTATTGGACAACAAAGGGGAAAATAAATAAATAATAATACATAAAATTTAAAAAATTAAAAAAAAAAAGAAAAAAGAATAAATAGAAAAGCTAAGAAGCCTCATTATACAATTTATTATATAGTTTATTTGTCCATTCTTGTTTGGTCCTTATTAAGCCAAGCTGGAGCCAAGATGGGATCCATGTTTTTAAATACAGGTGGGCAGCTGGTGCCACAGATACCACCTTGGCCTTCTATTAGTCCTTTCAAGATTGCTACCAGCTGAGAGTCCTCTGTGCCCTTTACTTTCTCTGGGAACTTTCCAATACTAGGGTAAGGGCAGTGTAGCTGGGACAAAGAGTGTGATTCTGACAGAAAAGAGCAATTAAATCACAAATGGAAAGTGAGGTAGGTCCACTAAGGCTGCGTGCCCTTGTATAAGAACACATATTATATGAGGGCTGGGTAGATAAAAAGGAGTGCAAAAGTTATTTGACAGCTGTGCTGTAATTGTGATTATAATGATTCTCTGTTAAATTTGGTTTGTTGAAATTCTGCATATATATATATATATCAAGAGGATAATATTCAGTATCCTGATTTTGTGATGAGCTACTGGACATTCATCCACTACTTCCCTGGGCAGCCCATTCCAATGCCTGATCACTCCCTCCGTAAAGAAATTCTTTCTAATATCTAACCTAAATTTCCCCTGGCACAACTTAAGACCATGCACTCTTGTCTTGTTGAAAGTCGTCTGGCAAAAGAGCCCAACCCCCACCTGGCTACACCCTCCTTTCAGGTAGTTGTAGAGAGCGATGAGGTCTCCCCTGAGCCTCCTCTTCTCCAGGCTGAACAGCCCCAGCTCTCTCAGCCTCTCCTCATAGGGTCTGTGCTCAAGTCCCTTCACCAGCCTGGTTGCCCTCCTTTGGACCTGCTCCAGGACCTCGATATTCTTTCTGAACTGGGGGGACCAGAACTGGACACAGTTATCTGAGGTTCTGTGCAGCCTGGAACAGTTCTGGGAAGCTTTTCCAGGAACGACAAGGACTGACTGGAGATAGTGCAGGAGAGATACAGATATCATCATCTAGAAGCTATGATCCATGAAAGAAGACTGAATGAACTTCATGTGTAAAGGTAAGCATTTAACTTTATGGAACTTCACTCCTCTCTCATTAATTCTTATAACAAGAGCTAATGGCAATAAGAATGCTTTTCTCAGTTCCAGACACACCTCCTATTGCAGTGACAATATTTTCTACTGTGGAAAGTTTCCTATCAAAACAGCTTTTACTTGTGCTTTTTCTGTAATTTACAGATTATTTCTGAGCAAAATATGTAGTAAATAATGTAACGGGAGGGAGCAGACCTTGACAAATTCCACATGATGAAAAAATTGTGCTGGTGTTAGCTTTCTCTTAGCCACAAAATTTGGAGCTTACTCTTAAAGCAAAGAATTTTCTCCAAAGCACATTTATTTTTCTTTAGATGTACAGAAGTCTCCTTATGACCACGGTGATTTGAGCACTGAAAAATAAAAACCAACATGAACTATAGCTGGAAGTCTTCAAAAACTGACAGAAAAATTATTACATGATAAAGCATGTCAGCATGTACCAATATTCACCCCATGAGTCCAGCTACCACCTCTGTTTGCTTTTATGGTGAAAAAGATTTCAGTTTGCAAAATGTCACATGGTCATAATCCGATGCTCTAAGTCAGATTCCCTGCTGTTGGAAAACAGCTGGGTCCAAACAGAAGCACTGAATGAACAGTAGCAGTTGTTTCATTTTCACCCTATAAAAGTGATGTACTTCAGAGAATTTAGAGATAGAGATAGTCAAAATGTTTCTAATTTTGAAAAATTTCCATAAGATAGAGGATACATTTTCTTGAAAATTATTCTAAAAGCTCTTTTTTTTTAAATAGATACAGACCACAGGCTCTTGATAATGCCATGGTTATAATGTTTAAACAAGAAACTTGTTGGAATGGAATTGGTGCTGCAATTATTTAATTTTTTTTGTCAGTTAAAAGATTTTTTTATCCAAGAGTAATTTAAGGAATTGTCAAAAAGCCAAAGGTAATTATTGGATTAGATAATTAGGGAAATTTTTATCTAGAACTCAGAAGACAATGTTACATTATGTTCCTCTAATTGCATTTATGGCTGGAGAAGTCCTAAAGGATTCAGGGAAAATAGTAAAGATGATAGTAATTTGTTCATTTCAAAAGGAACAGAATAAAGGGAATTTTGGGTTGTCTGTGCAGGACAGCTTTTCATCAGATACAAACCATGTCTTTTCCAGGTAATATAAAGAACAAAAAAAACCCCAACACATCCTGGTTTATGCAGCTTCTCTTTGGAAACATAGCTCAATGAGGATGTAGTAAAAGTCTTTTTATTGCTGCCTTGTTTCATTAGAGAATCTTGAGTGGCTTTAAATGCTACAAAGGCTACAGAGGTGATCAGAGGGCTGGAGCACCTCTCCTGTGAAGACAGCCTGAGAGAGTTGTGGTTGTTCAGTCTGGAGTACAGAAGGCTCCAGGGAGACCTTATGGCAGCCCTGCAGTACCTGAAAGGGGCCTAAAAAATAGCTGAGAGAATTTTAACAAGGATATAAAGCAACAGGACAAGAAGTTATGGCTTTAAGTTGGAAGAGGGCTAGACATTAAGAGGAAATTCTTTAGTGTGATGGTGGTGAGACACGGGCACAGGTTGCCCTGGGAAGTTGAGTCAGTTGAATTCTGAACCTTTGCAAACTACACTTAGTAATTTTAGTACCAATAGCTTTAAAAGTTGCCCATCAGCATTTTGAAAGAATGGAAAATGTGGGACACATGTAGTGGAGTGGTTGAGTTGTGCCAAGGTGAAAAGAAGCAGGGCTCACTCTAGGGGAACCCATGGCAGGTAGTAAATGGCACAAAACCCTTGCCTCATGCTCTGCTCTTGAAGGTTCTTAAAAACCAGGGCACATCAGTAAGCTCACAAATGTGATGCTGTGGTGCTCCTGGACAGTCTTGCTGCCATCAAGGCGTTCAGTCCACAGAACAATCTTCTGTTTATCTCTGTGGATTTTATAGAATTTTCAATTTTTTCTCTAAATCTCTCGTTCTCTCAGTTTGGGGAACAAAGAATTATTAAATCTTGCACATTCTCCAGTTCAGTTTAGACCACTCTAAGGTACCTGGCAAACTCCTGGAAAATAGGTTATGAGATACCTTGTTGAGTGCTCACATGTTTTCAAGATATCTTGGAGAGCCATTGAACTGTGTTTTTGCAGAAGAGAAGTATGCCAGCATTTATCATTTTCTCTAAATACCTCAAAAAATATACAAAGACTTTTAGGTGCCTGGCAGTGTTCCTCTAGACATTCATCATCATACTAATCAGGCTGCCCAACACTTCTCAATCCAAAGACAGCTGTGGTAAGTGTCACAGCTAGTGCCTGGGCAAATCCCTCCCAACCATTTTAATGCAAGAGAAGTAATTAACTCCATTAGCATGACTGGATCTGTCTACACTTAGAAATAATCAACCTAATTGCCATGCTAAGAGAATTAAACCCTCTTGATGAAAAAAAATGCATTTCGGAGGCACGCGCTTGTTGGCAATTTAGGGAAAAAAAAACCTGTTGGGCAAAAAATACATTGGGACGGAGCAGAAAAATGCTTTTAATACCCCCAAAAGAATTTAAAGGAAAACAAAATTTTCTGAGTTGTTATAAATCCTACAGCAAATTTTCAAATTATATTAAAATTATTGTAGTAATGCCATTCAAACTACAAGACAAAGGTTTATTTCCTCTCCATAAGCTCTTTGGTTACAACAATTCAGTCAGCACTGTGTTAAATGACTAAAGATTGAAATCCTATCAAAAGGCATTGCCCATTGTGTGGCCAATGTGCCCATTGTGTGATCCTGTACATGAAACACAATGCTCAGTGTCTGAGGTACACAACATTCCCTCCTGTCCATAGATAGTTTGGGGTACAGCCATATCCATTGTTGTAGGCTGAGCGGTCCCAGAAGATGGAAAAGCAGATATTTAAGTGAGAAGCACCCTCCTGGATCTTCTCTGTAGATCACTAATACATTTAGTATTGTGTTTTGTGCACTCAGAAATACTCAAAATTACCCCAGCACCTTCACAGAGATCTTGGGAAGATTTTTGCAGGTGATTTTACAAGTTTTAAAAGCATTGCTGCATAAAACAGGGAGACAGAGGAAACTCACTGTCTGCTGATTATCCATACTCTCTAACACTGTTTGGGACCATGTGAACCATCACTGTCTTAGATGGTGCATGGGCTTGAGCCAGAGCTGATAGGTTTACACTGCCAAGACACAACCCAAAAGGACTCTTTCCACAGACTTCCAACATTAAATTATCCTCTAATACGCAGATTCATCTACATGCCAAGCACCAAAGCAGGCAACAGAAGACTAGATTTATGTTACAAACCATGACAAGTTACTCAAGTTATCTCAGAACTTCTGAACTGACAAAAAAAAAACCCTGAAAAATTATAGCATATTTGGCCTAGATGGTTGATACGTAGCACCCATGGGAGATTGCTCATTTTGTGCCACTTAGCATCAAGGTCAAAGAGCTCTATTAGTAAAACAGATGCAGCTCTACTTATTTTCCTTCTTTCTCAAAGGTCTGCTCATCTGATATCTTCTGTCCAGCAGCAATGCTAACCTCACCTTTTTACTCATCTTGCACAGAAGAGACAATGAAAGGTAAAGATGTCATCCAGATAATCTTGCTACACTAAAACAAGACTGCAGAGTCTGCTAAAATATTCTACCCAAAGGCTCTGTGTTTCCTTACATACTGAGCTTCATAGTAAGACTTCCAGAACCAGGTCTCTTGCAGTCCTGCTCTGCCATCAGACCTGTGAAACATCATCTGAAAGCTAAGGTGACTTTTAAGGATAGTCTCAGGAAAATAGATATTGGCATGCTAATGAATTGACAGCTATGGATAGGGACCCCTTCAGAGTCCACAAAATCATGAACACAGTGGTTCTGTAGAAAGATGAAAATGAAAGAATTTTTTTGAAATTGAACACTTAAAAAAGTGTTCAAAACAATTTTGAAATATTTGGGTTTTTATTACAAAACAAACAAAAATAATTGAAAATATTTTTGCTATGTCATTCTTCTCTTCTTACTTTTACAGAGAGTTCCCCCAAATTTTAAAAAAGGTGAAGGGGAGAGAAAAGATAAAAAAGAAGGAGGAAAAATAACCAAACTAACAATAAAAATGTTCAAATTCAAGAACTGCTTTGAAAATTTCATGCTCTTGCAAACTTCACAGTTTTGACTTGTTCTTTTGTAATCCTTCTTACCAATTCACAGTATCAATTCCAACCACAGGTTGAAACAAATACTCCATAAGAGTAAAGCTTTCAGAAATCCCATCTCTAAACCCAACTCAGGCACATAGTTAAGACAAGACTTAAAGAAGAATTTATTCTGTACTCTCCTCACTAAATAGCTGAATGTGTCACTTTTCAGTTAAAAGTTTTTTAGATACATCATGAGCAATACATTAAATTACTAGCAGAAAAATCCTCACTCACTGGGAGGCAAGAGGGTAATATGAGGCTGCTAGGAGGCACATAAAGCTGAAGGAAAAGTCATGGTATGTTATTAAATCTTCTTTTGGGGCTACGATTTAATTACTCTGACGTCAAAAAGCTTTATTTTTCTACTTTACCCCTTGTATTTTACATCTTGTATCTCTGTTACACTCCAGCATTGTCTTCAATCACAATTAGCATTTAAAAAAACCTTTTTTGCATAGTTCTGTCTTCACAAGGTTCGAATTTCATAAAATGGAGAGAAAGAGGAAACATAGGTGAATATAGAAAAATATGTGTGCCTAATGATAGAGAAGTCATGATCACTTAGAGGGGATTTAGTAAGAGATAATTTATATAATCCAAAAGATATGAGAGTACACTACATTCATTTTGAAGTAGTCATCCAAACTCACTATGTCACAACAGACAAGTCTCATAAAAGAAATTAGCAAATATCAAATACCACTCTCCTCACATCAAAAGAAATAGCTGAGTTAACATCAGGCTACTGCAGGAAGGACAAGAAGCATCCAGCTGGCTCTTGAATTATACAAAGACACATTACTGTCTCATTATAACTGTGAAGTAATAACCGAGAAAAGCTAAATTCAAGTGACAATGTATAAATATTCAAATTTTATTTGTATGTTCTCAAAATAGTGATGAGTAAAAAGTATGAGTGATTGGACTCTATGAAGAAAAATATAAAGAAGAAGAAAATTTAAATTTACCTCTTGAAATTGTCTTGAAATACAAATCATATGTTCTGAAAAAAAATCAAATCCTTTCATATTCAGAGAGTATTATTTTAACCAAAGATCATAAATTAAAAGACATTAGGGAGAAACTGCTTGTGAACATCTGTTTGAGCAAAACAAGTTTTTTCTAATGCTTTTTAGGACTAACTTTATTCAGACAACATGAATCATGAGTTTTGATTAGGAGAGTATCTCTTGTATGAGTAAATGAAAAAAAAAAATGTTTGATTAAGCCTCTGTCTACAATCTATCTTGTCTTAACCTTTTCCAAAGATGCAAACATTCCAAATACAGAACAGAAATAACAGAATGTAAACTAAGTACCACGTAGCATAAATGGCAGAATTCTAAGTACATATTTACAGAGCAATATATGCGACTGGTACCATGTGAACAAATCTCAGGCTAAGATCTACAGGCACAAACCGTACCTTGAATTGCAGATGATGAAGAAATGTATCCTTAAAGCTTAATTACTAATTAATCATGAAATGATTTTATTTTGTCAAACTGACTGGTATGAGTAATGTGCTCACTCTGGCTTTGTGGAAAAACATAATCAAGGCATTGCTGCTTAACTTAAGGCAATATTTGCTGAAGACAGTGGGATTACATGACAGAAGGATGTGGAGAATTGATCCATGTGACACTTTCCTACAATGTTACCATTAATTTATAAATTTTGACCCTCAATTTATATAAATTAATTGAATCTTTGGGACTGTATTTTGGAGAAGACTCTTATTTCATTGTTCTCATAGAAGTGGAAACTTATTAAGAAAAAATGAGTTATATGAAGGGCACAGATCAAGTTGTGCCCCAAAATACAGCCATCTATAAAGTGATCTGAATTCTCCTGTGTTTGAGGGAAACAGTTAAAGCTGGTGGTTTGCTCTCTTGGCAGTGTCCTGAGTCAGAGATACACCTGCACTCTGAATGCTCTGGTATTCACCCTGGGCATAATGGGACATGGATGAAGGAAGCAAATAAACCAAGTGCAGAGAAGGACCAGTATTTCTGAGGTATGTAGATCTACAGACAACTCTGGCGAAAAGATTGTATCCATTGGTGGATCACTGTCTGCAGAACATGGTGATGTACCAGAGATAGTACAAGTGCATCACTGCTTCTTCAGTCAGCAGAGTGTAGCAAGAGACAGCAGCAATGAGGCAGCACAGAGCATCTGTCCACAGGCTGAGGACACTCCAGACCATGAAAGTGCTGTCATAATTAGCTGCAGGCAGCTAGAAGATGACAGCTGTCTTCCTATTTCCGATGGCAAATCACCGAGAGGGCACGTTTTGGGAAACTGTAGCCCCTTCAGGAGCTAAGCCAAGTACATCCACAATGTCACAGCATGCTGTAAGGCTGGAAGACTGGTATTTCCCATTAGCCCAGAAGTTTTTACATGGCTCTTGCTGATGACATAGCGCTTACATCATTTTTTTGGGTCACTTAAACACTTGGTTTTGACTTCTCTCTCAGGTGCACCTTTGTGCATGAACTCCGGGTTTAGCACAAACCCTAGTTAGAGGAAATGGATGTTGGTAAGAAATAAAGTTTCTGCACCTTTCAGTTGTTCTGGTAATGGCTCAGCCTGACATTTCTGATAGAAAAGCAGCATTGTAAAATTGATGAGATGCTTTTCACCCTCACTCCTCAAGGGAGTTAAAGAAGAGAGGTATTGAAACATATACCACAGTTTTGCTCTCATTCTGCTGAAATACTGCAGGGTGCATCTATCTCTCTGAAGTGGCACATTATTCCCATTGACTCATCAGATAACAATGTCAGTCTGTAGTTGAAAGAAAGTGAGTTAAAACACTGTAAGCATCAAAATCAACTTGGCCAACTTCACTATTACCACAAAGCCTGGTAGGGTCTGTTGTTGATACATGTAATGTACATATAATAAAAAAAAAAGGGGGAAAAAAGTTTGACTCAGGATTCTGAACTGAAAAGTAAAACTCAATTCTTCAGCTTAAGACTTTTTCCTCACCAACATGAGATTAAAGTATCTAGTGAAACTAGATACTGGAAAGCAGTATCTGCAGTGGAAAGGTTCACTGTTCAGTGATGCCTCTTGCCAAGGGAAGAGACTTAGAATTGCCTTGTTCATTTTGTGTCAGTCACAGACCTACAATACTCTCTGCAAAAGATCCTAATATCTGTTTTTAACATTTTTCCCCCACAGTTCCAGCCAGAAGCAATCAGCAATATGTAGAATCCCCTAATAGATATTTCCAGATCTGTGAAAAGTTTTGCATTGGAAATGTTTCCAAATTATGTCTTTTGCACAATGCAAGACTCCTCTTTTACAGAATATGGATACAGGGCTCTACATTTAATAAGAAGAAAAAATAGGAATGGAATTTTTAGTTCAATTTATTGTAATGTCATGTTCTCAACTGAATCTACTTTGTTTCAAAATGTGTTATTCCAAGCTCTGTTATTATATTGATATTAATTCACTTTGTTTTTATTAAAGTAATTGACTTGTTGATTGAAAAACCTCTAAGGTATTCAGTGGAAGGGATGAGATTAAAATAATTAGATTTATTGCCATTTTAGTATTATACTAAACAGGTTTATAATGGATAAAAGCACCATATAAGATTTCTCAGGGAAAAAAATCACATAACATAAAAAGTTGTATTTAGTTATGATAACTTACAAGAACAAAACAATCATCCTTTTTTTTTTTTTTTTTCTCTGAAAGGACCCCTTGAAAATTTTACACATAACTTCGGTATTGAATGTCTCTTAACTTTCAGACTTTTCTTTCTGCATTATGTCTTGCTGACCACATAAATTTTGTCTGCCATTTGAAACTTCAAACATTCAATTTACAAAGGAATTTTCTAAGCATATAAAAATAATGACAGAATTATCTATGAAATACCTATTGTATGTTTCTCAAGACCATTCAAAACTCTTGTCATCCAATTGAACACCTTCATGTTTTGAAATTGGTCTCTGTATATGCAGTTACGTTCATTCAAAATACTACAAGTGTATATAAACCTTACTATGTAAAGCTGTCCAAATGAGAAAAAACAATCATAAAAGAAAATATGAAATTCTCATTGGATATTCTAAGACCTATATTTACTTTCACATATACGTATATTCCTACACAATACTTTCCCTTAAAAAGAGGGACTCTTCTTTATTTCAGTTAATTTATATTCTACATCAGATATCGAGTACTGACTGGTTTAATTATGTTTCAGAGATGATGTTCAGCAGCAGCTACCCTATCATTTGGGCTCAATTAAAAAAGTAATTGATGATATTACAGTGTAAAACTTATATACAGAAAAGTGTAAAAGAAACAGGCAACTATACTATATCATCTTAAAAAAATTACCATTTATTTTTTAAGCCTTTAAAATATTGCCTGGTCACTATTACAGACTCCATAAGTTGTCATATTATTGTTGGTAGGTACAGGGAAGCCAGATAAGAGACCAAGCGTCTGTATAAAATGAACTGAAGTAAATATGAATTTTAGCAACAAAGAACATTAAAACCTGTGCTTAGTCTATACATGTGGGTTTGGGGTTTTTGTTGTTTGTTTTTTTTTTAGAAGAAAATGCAGCAGACTCAGATTTACTTAGCATCTTCTGGAAAAGGGAAGCCATGGTTGTTGGGCTAGAAATCCAACTGGCAGCCAAATAAAACATTCATAAAAGCATTTGTGAAAGGCAATTAGCAAATATTTATATACGCTGTATTATCAAATCACTTACTAAGATTGTTGAAGCTCAAATAGTAGACAGCTATAGACACCAAAAATAAAACCAAAACATTTTAATGAAGGTTAGAGCTTAGATAAGCTTGAGGCTTAAAGCTTCCTGAAGTTGAGATTCAGCTTTGACTCTCTTTGTGTGCATGCAGATTTATATAAGCACAGAGAGAAAATAAATTCTTCAAGAGAATTTATAGAAACCTTTGACAACTGACACTACATCTCTATGTTTAGATTAGCATCTGTATGATTATAGAAGCAGGTATTGAATGCCTTCTGATTCAAGACTTAGGAGCTACAATGAAAAAGAAGACCTACAAAAAAACCAGGCCAGTCATCTTTGGTGACCATCTACTTCTTCATCCGTCTTCTGTATTAATTAAACAGACAACCTACTGCCGTACAACTGTCAGGGAGACAACTGAATTTACTTTGTCAGAAGGACCTGGAGAAGACAGGGATCTCAGAATAAACTTGAATGATAAGCAATACTGCTATCTAGTGGCAAGATTCCAGTCCTACATTGCACCAGGTCGGGGTGATTTGCCCAGCCTTCCCACAGAGTGACCTTGGCATTTGGATCCCCAAGTCGATGTTGCCATCATCTCCCACACAAGCACAGAAGGCAACTGGTCCCTTCTTCTGCCCCATTAGGCCTCCTCATCAGTCTAGGCTGTTTGGTTTTAACCATAAAAGCATTTGCTAGCAGTAAAGAGCTGCAAGCGTCCAGTGCACTTTAGGTGTTGCTTTGGGTATTTCTAACCACGTCCACTTCATCATCTAAATTAGACATGTAACATCTTTTGCAAACAAAGTGTTGCATGAAAAGCGTGCTTCATTAATGTCTTAAAATTACTTTGATGTCCACAGATGGATAATGATATAATGAAATGAAGTATAAATTTGTAATGCTAATTTTTTGAATATTAGTTTCTCAAATCCCATGGAAGCATTAAATGCTTCAAACTAAAAATAATTGCATAGGAAGCTTTGGTTTTCCCCAGTTTCCATCTCCTCCCACATTTTTTTTTCATTTTAAAAGCACATTAGTTGTCGCTTTTTGTGGGTTTTTTGTTTTGTTTTTTTCTTTATTTTTAAGGCTGTAATATATAAAAGGCATGAGATGGCCTGCTCTATCAATCCTAAATTTTTTGAAAGCAATCATAGTGTAGTTCCTGTATGAGTACTCCATGGCTCATTTTTGGGAAAAAAGAAGCAAAATGAAACAAAATAAACTTTGAATATTTACTTACAGTCTTAGCCAATTAGGTTTTGTGTTTTTGTTTGGTTTTTTTGCATATTTACATTTTCAGAAGAAGACACACATTCGAAAGACAGTATTTTCTGGCTGAAAATTTCTTCAGAAAGCTTGTCTTGGACTTATGAACAAACCACTAACTAATAAAAATATAGTTTTATTATTCTGAATACAAGTAACAATGGAAATTAAAATACAATGAGTTTCAAACACTGCATGCTCATACATGAGTTTGAAAGTCTACAGAAAAATAGCAAAATTTTCCTGACGTGCCATTGATGGAGCAGATAAATTGCCATGTCTGTCAGGAGATGGATACCTAAATATTTCTAGATAATGTGAGAAATAAGCACTTGGAGGAGCAGGGTTATTTTTGTTTATAAACAAAACAAATCTCCATCCCAGAATAACTTATAAATATCTTATCAACAAAGAAAGATAATGTTAACCATGACAATCAGAAAGCCATTCCTCCCCAAAGGCACACCATGGGATCACTGATCCAATAAGTGTCTTTTCATTTTTGATGAATCTGAGGCCCTAATTTCAAAAGGCAGTTGTACTACTTTCTACTTTGATGACTGTTCCTGAGAACTTCATGATCTTCCATCTTGTTTGTTTGGTTGGTTTTTTTTTTCACTGTACACCTGGAATGATGCCTGCTGCACTGGTGTGGGCAGAGGTCTTGTCCTGAAGTGGTGTCACATTATCCAGTGCCAGAAGCACTCCTGCTACTGAGATTTTATTTTATACATAGCCAGAAGGACTACAGTGAAAAAAAAAGTCCTTATTGGAAATGCTTTTGCTTTTTCATGCAGCTTAGTAACTTCAAAGAGGTTGCACATATTACTCAAAAATGGAGTGTGTTAGGGGGCCTAGGGCTGGAATTCAGGTTTCCATTTGTTCTGCACGAGTCAGATAATTCCAGAGGTCTTTCTACTTAAGTTCAATTCCTACCCCAAAGAGTAAGAGTTTCAATTGGAAAACAAAACATTACAATAATACAATAATTAAAAAAAAGTAATGGCAGAGGTCTAAAGATGGAGATGTCTTTTATTTTGTGAACCTTCTTGGAAATGCCTGAAGGATGCTGGGGGTGAAATTACAGTTATCAGCACTGCTTTACATTTAATCACCAATTCATGCTGAGGCAGTCGTTTGGCACAGAATATTTCAGACCAAATGGTTCAATATTTGACAAGATGTATCCAATTGAAAACAGGCACTCTTGGTGAGTAATGAGACCAGGCATTGCTAGCAGCTCTACCAACAGTATGATGAACAGTATTACAACTAAGAGTAGTTTAGAAAACCAATTTTCTGAGGTAGGTTACATAAACTCACAATTCTGTTGATATATTGTAATGGTACCTGGCAGAGTTTCTCAGACTGTATTTTAGTTGCTTCTACCAACATAAAAGGGCTGAAGAATTCATTTGGGTTGGAATAGCTTTAAAATAGCTCCCTTTTTGAGGAAAATGCTGGAGTAATGATGAACAAATCAAGGGCAATTGCTCTACAGGTTTAAGTTAAAGGAATTCCATTTCTCTTCACGTTTACTGCTTGCTATTGGACATCTGACATGACTCAAGTAATTTCTTTCTGGCAAATAGATTTTTTTTTAGGAGCAGTTCTAATTATACCCTTAACTCTATTAATAAATAAATTGATATTTTTACTATAAAAAAGTAAGATTTGAAAGGTGTAGATTAAGAAGACGAGAAAAAACTTACTCCCAAAACACAAAGACTTTGATAGCATTTTTTGAGCATTTTATTTCCATATACTCTGGAGATATCAGAAGTCAAAGCCCCTTGACTGTTGAAAAATAGCATGAAGGGTAATGATGAGCATTACCAGGGATCTTGTGCTAACTCTGAGTGTGATCTAGAGCCAAAAATAATTTTTTAAATCTTGGAAAACAGCTTTTTGTCATATAAAGCACTTAGCAGGCATAACCCTGGGGTTTTATAAAAGACTCTCTTCTTGCACTTCTGAGTGCCCTTTAACTGAATGTGGTCAGACTTTCTGCAGTTCATGAGCAGAAGAATGGAAGCTATTTACTAATTTGAATTATTTAGTCTCACAAGGAAATTTAGCACAGTAACATCCTGCACTGCTCCCTGTCATCGCTTCGCCTCTGTCATTTCACACCAAAACATCCTGGTGATGTTGTCTAGGCTTTTACAAAACAGCAGCTGTTTGTCCAGGATTCCTCATCTGTTTTTCTTCATTGGCAGCCCTGCATAATTGTGGCTGAAATCAGTGAACAACTCCTGCTGACTTTAGCAGGATCAGCATTCATCCTGCTTAAAACATCAAAACCTGCTTCAGAGGACAAAGAAGCTGAAGAGTGCCAGATGGTGGGGAGAAGCCTGACTAGTCCCAGCTTGGTGTAGTTATCAGGAATATTGCATATTGTAAGGGTTTCAGCATAATTTAGGGGGGAATTAATATGAAGCTTGTTCAGGAAGATTCCTATCGTAGATATTTTTACTGCTGGTGGACATCTTGCTAACTTTTAAAGATCTGTGTGTGATTTTTGCTCCATAATGATACCTTGCTTATGCATGTATCCAAACACTTCTCAGTGGCAAATGCAAAATCAGGGCTGGAGTTCCAAGGTCTTCCTTCTGATTTCTCTGTACAGTAAATTTCTCTGGAGATAGATTTCTGTAAAAATGGTATAGGTATAAACTTCACAGGCTGAGGTCAGGCAGGGCTTTTTACATGCTTGTGAGCTGTGAGAAAAAGCTGTCTTCCAAGATGGGCTGTCAGTGTCCCTCTCCTGATCTATTTCAGCTGCCATCCTCATCAGAGGTCTACTGTCAGGCAACAGGAAAAATCTGGGTAGCCATGGCAGTTCAATGAATGAGAGGGAAAAGGCCTCAGGAGGCTGCAAAAGGCTATTTTTATTTGGACAGAAAGAGCCCTGACTTCCTGTGTCTGTGTGGAGAAGTCTTTCTCAGCCAAGTCTTCAGTGTGGTGGGTGCTGTGCACCTTAAAGGTCCAAAGAAACTTACCACATAAAGGTCGACTTTCCAAAGCACTCAGATGAGAGCAAGGTGTCTTCTAGAGCCCCTCCAAGGAGGCAGAGTGCTTGGGGAGATCCTACTGATGCAGGACAGCCTGGCATGTGGCTGCCCAAGCTGGCACAAGCAGTGACTGAGGCTGCTCACTGCTGAGGATGTGCACACATGGGAGAAGGATCAGGAACTCTCACAGCTCCTGAGACATTTTTGAAGATTGGGTTAAAATCATCATGAGCTAGTCCATTGACACTCCATCCATGCTGCCTTTAAGAAGAGAGTATGAATTTGATGCAGGCCACCTCCTGAGAGGGGTACTTGGGGTCCAAGGCAGCTGAGGCATTTCAGAGAAACCAAAACGAGAAGAGGATGTATACAGTAGGGGAGGCTGGGAATAATTACAAGCTCTTTCCTCAGGAAACTCAGTGCCTTGGGCACTCCCTGGGAGACCACTGCAGCTGGAGTCATTTAGATAAACCTTGACTCACCATAAGAATATTTTTTCAGAGTTCATGTGGTTATCAAAACTGTGTCTAAAATGAGTAGTCCCAAGCCTGTACCTGGAGTATTTACTACAGAATTAGCAAAACCAAACATTCAAACAATAGGAAAATATGTGGAAGTTTTCATTTTTGCCTTTTCCCAGCTGAAGTTTAGCAAGATGAGTAGCAAATTTTGCACCTCTCCCTGTTGTTTACTGCTGTTCATGGCCATTAGGTGATGCAGTAACGTCTGCTGAAGAAATGGAAATGTCCAACTGCTACTGGCTTCCTAAGCTTTATGATATATTTAATGAAATGCTTTATACATTACTTGTTGCTGCTTAGCATTTTATACAGAACAAAACACACAGGTCACTAACCCTAGCTAGATTTTAATAGTGCTGAAGGCAACAACCTCATACTATCAAAACATCACAATACTGTGAGTGCAGTCACATCTTTTCTAGTTCCCAACAACTGTTAGTTGTAAGCACTAATAAAGACACTGATGTCAATTACTTACTTTTCATGTAGAGAAGAAGCAGAGGTTTCTAGTGTCTTCAGGTACTGAGTGTGGCCTCTCAAGAGAGGCCGATCAGCAGCTGATGAGGAAGAAGCAGCCAGCACTACTGAGGAGGAATATAAAGGGCTCTGAAGAGCTGCCCCACCTTCTCCTGGTGCTCTCAGGTGAGGCCACTCAGCAGCTGACAAGGGGGCAGCACCCAGCACTGCTGA
The DNA here is from genome assembly GCF_003957555.1 of Calypte anna. Lineage (NCBI taxonomy): Eukaryota > Metazoa > Chordata > Aves > Apodiformes > Trochilidae > Calypte > Calypte anna. The sequence goes on from NC_044246.1 coordinate 29,549,545, forward strand.
GGAGGGATATAAAGGGCTACGGAAGAGCTGCCCCATCTTCTGCTGGTATTCTCAGGTGATGCCAATCAGTGGCTGATAAGGGGGTGGCACCCAGCACTGCCAAGAGGGATATAAAATGGTGTGACAAGTGTCAGTGACAGGGAGTGTGGTGAACAGGAGCAGGCAAAGAGGAATGGGGCATGGCAGTTAGCAAGGAAGTTAGTGCAGGCAGGAGGGGCACAGTCACCTCTCAGGTCTCTTGAAGGAGCAATGGTCTCCAAAAAAGCAAAACCTGGTGCTGTTAAAATGCAGGGTGTGCCCACACAGAGGGAACCCCTGAAGAGGGACAGGAAGAGGGACGTAGCTGTTCAGGCCTCTGGCTGTGTAGAGTGTCTGAGCCTCGTGTTAGCACCAGAGGACAGTGTGAGTGGGATCTGTGTGCGATGTGAGTAGGTGAATCACTTGCTATGCCTGGTGGCAGAGCTCAAGGAGGATATAGAGAGACTAAGAAGTATTAGGGACAGTGAAAGGGAAGTTGACTGTTGGAGTCACACCCTTTCTAACCCAAAAGAAGTACAGGAGGAGATGGTGGAGCCCTGCCCCTCCTGCCATCAGCCTGTTGGAGCAAACCAGGTGGATGGGAGGGAATGGAAACAGGTCCCTCATTGGAGAGGAAAAAGAATCCCCTCCCAACCCCCACCATCTCCCCAGGTGCCCTTAAAATACAGATATGAGGCCCTGGACTCAGAGAATCAGCCAGAGGACAGACAAGAGGAAAATCTGTCTGGAAGGTCTCCTGTTCACCCCCCATCTACCAGACAGGTTACAACTACAGCTACAAAGAACAAAAGACAGTTGTAGTTGGTGACTCCCTTCTGAGGGGAACTGAGGGCCCTATATGTCGACTGAACCCATCCCACAGGGAGGTCTGCTGCCTTCCTGGGGTCTGGGTGAGGGATATCAGTAAGAGACTCCCCCAGCTAATTCGTCCCTCTGATTATTATCCACTGTTGGTAGTCCAGGCTGGCAGTGATAACATTAATGGAAGAAGTACTAAGACAATTAAAAAGGACTTCAAGGCACTGGGTCATTTAGTTGATGGGTCAGGAGCACAGGTGGTGTTTGCCACAATTCCTGCAGTAGCAGAAATGAATGAGGAGAGGAGTACGAAAACCTATCATATCAATAGGTGGCTAAGGGATTGGTGCCACCGGCAGAACTTTGGGTTTTTTGACCATGGGACAAATTTCATCAAATCTAGTCTATTCAAACCAGATGGGCTTCATCTATCTAGCAAGGGCAAAAGGACCCTAGCCTATAAGTTGGTGGGGCTGATAAGAAGGGCTTTAAACTAGGTTTGAAGGGTGATGGGGTTGAAACCAGGCTCTCCAGAAAGTAGCCCAAGGGTGGGCAGCCCAAGTTAAGAGCCAAATCAGCAGCCCAGCTGAAGTGCATGTACACCAATGCATGCAGCATGGGCAACAAACAGAAGGACCTGGAAGCCATCGTGCAGCAGGAAAGCTATGATATAGTCGCTATCACGGAAACGTGGTGGGATGACTCCCATGACTGGAGTGCTGCCATGGATGGCTACAGGCTCTTCAGAAGGGACAGGCAGGGTAGGAGGGGTGGAGGGGTAGTTCTCTATGTTAGAGAGTCTCTTGACTCTAGAAGTTGAAGTCAGTAACAATAAGGTTGAGTGCCTGTGGATCAGAATCAGGGGGAAGGCCAACAAGGCTGACATCCTGGTGGGACTCTGTTACAGACCACCCAATGAGGATGATGAGGGTGATGAATTATTCTACAAGCAATTGGTGGATGTTTCAAAATCATCAGCCCTTGTTCTCGTGGGTGACTTTAACCTGCCGGATGTCTGGTAGGAACTCCACACAGCAGAGAGGAGGCAGTCTAGCAAATTCATAGAGTGCATAGAGGATAATTTCCTGCTCCAGCTGGTAAATGAGCCTACCAGGGATGGAGCCTCGCTAGACCTCCTGTTCACAAAGAGAGAGGCGCTGGTGGGAGATGTGGTGGTTGGTGGACGTTGGGGGGACAGTGATCATGAAATAATAGAGTTTTCAATACTCAGGGATGCAAGGAGGGCCATCAACAAGACCTCTACGCTGGCCTACTGGAGGGCAGATTTTGGCCTATTCAGAAGACTGATTGAGAGTGTACCCTGGGAAACAGCCCTTGAAAACAAAGGGGTCCAGGAAGGATGGATGTACGTCAAGGAGCAGGTTTTGAAAGCACAGGAGCAGGATGTCCCAGCGTGCTGAAAAGTGAGCTGGCGGGGAAGATGACTGCTCTAGCTGAACAGGGAGATTTTAATAGAAATTAGGGTTAAGAGGGCCTACCGATTATGGAAAAAAAGGCTAACTACTCAGGAGGAATTTAGGAATATAGTTAGGTTGTGCAGAAAGACAATTAGAAAGACAAAGGCACAATTTGAGCTGAATTTTGCCACCTCTGTGAAGGATAAAAAGTCCTTCTACAGATACATCAATAGCAAAAGGAGGGGCAGGGAAAACCTCCATTCTCTGTAGTGGATTCTCTGTCCCTGGAGATATTTAAAAAGAGACTGGATGTGGCACTCAGTGCCATGGTCTAGTAACCATGGTGGTAGTGGATCAAGGGTTGGACTTGATGATCTCAGAGGTCACTTCCAACCCAGCCAGTTCTATGATTCTATGATTCTGAATCAGGAAAAAAATGATGAACAGGACAACTTATTCAATGGTGAGAACTTAGGTAATAAACCTGGAAAACAAAATTGTCAGCTTCAGAATGAAAGCTTACCAGAAAGCTGTGAAACTTTTTGCCTAAAAGAAATAAATCACCTAGTTGTAAGGACTTCCCCTAAGTATATTGAATTGCTACAAAATACATAATGAAAATAATGCATTACTTAGTGACTTTTATGACTGCATTTCTAAAAGAACAGACGTAAGATGAGCTTTTGCTACTTTTTTATATAGGATGTTTTGCATTTAGAACATACAGTATACCTGCATACAGGAAAAAAATGAAAAGGCTTTGCAGATAAAATCTTAAAAAAACACACACTTAAATTAAACTTAAAAATCTGCTACAAATTACACCATTTTATTACAGTCAAACACTGTGAACCACAGGGAAAGTGGTAGATTCCCCTATTTTGGACAGTTTTAACAGGGTGCTGAGACATCTCATATAGATTAAAGTATTACCTGGAAAGGTTAGACTAGATGATCCTTAAGGTCCCTTCCAATCTGATATATAAAAAATATATATATTTGGCAAGTAATAGTGGGTTGGGTTTTGGTTTGGGGATTTTTTTGTTGTTTGGTTTTTTGCGGGTTTTGTCTGGAGAAAGAGGTTTTATATTTAAGGAGAGTATCTTGAGGCTCACTTCACTTTTCCCAAATATCTGCTGGTTTGAAAGTATCTTACCTTCATAAAGGAATACATGGCATTTGAATCAATTGTCCGTGCAATATATCTCATACCTTTTGAGTGCTCCAGGATATTTCAGCTGTCCCCATCACATCACACTCTCTGTCTTTAGGTCTGATGTGACACACCTGTACAAAATGGGCTTAGACCTCTGCAAAAGAGATGTAGAAAGGTAAAAGCTACAGACAAGCTAGGCCCATTGAGACAGGAGACACTGAGATGAGGACATAGCTTTAACAGCTACCATGCACTGAAGATGAGTAAACAGACAAAACAAGGAACATCCAGAGCTCTGCTTACCTGAACATATTCTTAGCAAAAATAATGTGAAAATTTGTAAAGAAAATAATCTCCAGATCTCACTCTATAAACTTGAATGCATTCTCTGATGACTGGACTGCAAGAGAACCAATTCTGTTGCTTTAGATAAAAATATGAGCTTGGAAGATGCAGCAGGAAATTTCAATAATTGTGATTTCAGGGCTAGAGAGGCTACAGTTCCCCTGTGCCATAATTTGGAAACCCATACATATTCTTTACAGCTGTTTTTTTATTTATGAAAATAGTGCATAGTGCAACGAATCCAAAGAGGTTTAAGTGAACCCAGTACTAAACATGGACTATTTTTGCCACTTAGCCTCTATAACTGAAAATTTTAAGGCATTGCTGTCAGTTTGGAAGTGATAGCAGGAGCAGTCATAATCTGACAGGAATTTATAGAAGCAAATGTAACATATATCACGCTTTGATAATCAATATAAAGGATGAGCTTGCCAAGCTTTGAAACCAGACTAGAAGATTAGTACTGTCTACAAGACCATAGTCTGGTTTCAAAGCTTCACAAGCTTGTCTTTAATATTGATTATCAAGGTGTTTTGTACGTTAGCTCAGCTCAGACCTGAGAATACTGCCTCAGGGTCTCAGCTGAGGGGTGCAGGCCTTGCACAGTGTTTGGTGGAGATTCTTGAGGGAATTGACTGACTGCTGTGTGTATGAGCAAAGACTGGAAGTGTTCATTGAGCTTTGGGGTTCACCAAAACTGAAAGTTTAGGAGACATATTAAGAATGAGGAATAGCTGGGAAAGGATTAATATAACAGCTTTTCGATCATTAATCAAAAGCACCTGTTTCTATAAAAAGAGCATAACTTTAGATTAGAAGACATTGCAATGTACTTCTCCTTCAGAACAGAGCAACTATTTAAAAATTCTTAAATTTACATCACATATTGTGATGCATATCACAATAAAACTGCTCTGACCATACTGTTTGCATCAGTAAGAAATCCAATGAGAAAAAAAATGTTTGAAGGCTCAGTAAGTCAACTTCTATTAGAAATCACTTTGCATTTCCTTTATCTTATTTAAGCTTCCCTGCCTTTTTCATTCCATTGACTGCTGCTATTATTATAAACTTGCCTGAATAATATAGTCAGTAGAGGATGTCTTCTGGTGGAAAAGACATATTTAGTTTGATTTCTAATGATGGTCTTATGAATCATCAACAATGCTCTTTCTTTTTTATTTGGAGCAATTTTCTCTGTTTTCTTAACTGGAAACAGCTGCTTGTGTTTTTCTTCCACAGATTCTACTAGAGGTTTTTTTTATCTGGTGACAGAAAGGACCAGTCTGTGAAATGTTATGTATGATGAGGATGCTACCGTTTCTATTGGTGATGGTTTTTTATTTTGTTGTACTCTAATCTAGTCGAGAATTTCTTCTGCCTCTGTTTGTGATCTATGACCCAGGTGAGTCTGGCAAGCAGATCTTCAGAGAAATCTAGATTTTTAACCAGGGGTAAAATATACAGGCTTAGGCTGCATCTTGTACAAAACACTGGTGCATGTATCAGGTTTTTTCTCCGTTTCTACTGTTTTCAACTATTTGTGGGGCTACTTCATGAAGCCGTAGTACCTCTTTATCTGCAATGTCTCCCAACAATTCAATAGAAACTGTCCTTTCCTATGACCTGTTCATTTTAGCTTCAAGTGCTGCTCCAGTTTCAGCATCCAATTGGGACTTTTCAGTTATCATCAGGATCCAAAATTCTCACTGACCTTTCTGCATGCTCTCCATCTGCCTTCAGCAAGCCCAGAAGCTTGTTTCTTTTCCATCTCTAGTACCTTCAATAAGCAGAAATTATTTCCCTTCCTCTTAGTTTTCAGTGATGCAGATAAAAATGTGCACTGGTAATCTAAGTAAATAACGGCAAAAACTCACAGCAGAAGCCTGTGATTTTGGGATCTCTGTTTTAGCATATACTTCTGAAAACCCTGATATCTATAGAAAATTTGCATTCTCTCATTCCCTCTCCACCCCCACAACCCACCCCTCCATGCTGTGTTTTCTTCTTCTTCCTCCACTGAAAGAACATAACCAACTTTATAGGTTTTCTGGTACAATTGGATGGAGTACCAATGGAAGTAGATATGAAGGAGTGATGTCTGGGGCTTTCAAAGCAGGAACTCTTCTTTGGGAATTCCAAATTAGACAAAGGGGCTAGAAAGATTTTTTCACCAAAAATCCTTGTTTAACTAAGTAGATCAAGTCAGGTGGGGGAGCTGTTATCACTAGATGCAATCTCAGAAAAGTTGATGGGCTGTTGCATAATTGTTTCTGAGATAATAGCATTGGAAATACGTGACAAACTAAGCAAAAAAATATCTGTTAATGCTCACTCAGCATCATATATCAGATTACTAAATACAAAACACAACACTGTTCTACATAATAAGAAAATTCACTCTATGCCAGCAGAAACCAGGACAATTTAATTTATACAGTCAGGTTGTCCCCAAAGCCAACTTTTTCCACGACTGCATTGACATCATATCAATTATGCAAGTATCCACCTTGTGAAATTTTAATCTGCCAAAAAAATTCCCTTTGATTAACCTTGAATTAATACCCTTCCTGGGGATTTTGTTCCTTTTTGTTGTTGGGGTCTTTTGTTGTTTGGTTTTTGTTTTGTTTTGTTTTTTTAATAATTCCTTCCTGATTCTACACTGTGTTAGCAGAATGACTTTGAGTGCCTAATCAGAGACATCAGTCAAGCACCTTCAAACACTGTACCACCCTGAACTATGGTACCCCTCACTTAATAACCAGCTGCAGTCAATTGCCAGTGCTTCAAAAGAAAAGATGCATATGTAGAGGAAGAGGAGAATTTACAAGTCAAATTATGGCCCTGACTCTTACAGCTGATAAGATGAAGCCCTGAAGAATGAGATCTGATTATAATCACAGTCCTAAAGCAAAGCTGGAAGTGTTAAGAGGGCATACTGAGGGCAATGAAATCTATCCTGTTCTATTTGGGCTTAGTGAATGAAAAAGGAAACAGAATGACTCAGAACCCATGTGTTTTTGGATGCAGGCAGAAGAATGCCTCCCCAAAGTGAGGTTAAAGGATAAGTCTCTCAACAAAATGTAGCCTTGCAGTTAATTCAGATTTTAAAATACAAGTATTTCTGGTGACGGAAAGAGATAGGGATTCAATGTTAATCATATCAGTATTTCTGTTGCTTTTTCCCCTTTAATTATGAATGGAGACAGAGTGACTAGCGCAGGGAAAGCAAGAGGTACATTCTGAAAATGTGTTATCTACTTGCGTTTGAATTACTAACACTTTGCATTGTGTTAGTTGTCTTCCAGAGAGGGAGAAACAAGGATAGTCACAAGCTTGTAAAAGTACAAGTATTGTTAGGCCGAGAGTAGTGTCAGAAAGCATTATATTCCTCCAAGAAATGTTTTACTGAAGCCTGGACATCCCAATGCAGAGTTGAATCAGTGATTAGTTCCTGTGATCTGTCAAAATCCTTAACCAACTATGACTTATCTGCCTTATAACCATACTTCAGGAGAAACTCTCAAAAAAAAAAGGGGATCAGATACCTGAAATAAAAACAGTCTCCAGCCTCTTGTGTCCCATTTCCTCCTTCTCAGGTGGAGAATATGACACTTGCTCATGTTAAATTTTGGTCTCTCTAGAGCCTCTAAGCCTCCGAGGGGTCCACAGTTCCTTCTGATTTAATATCAGCAAACTTACTTAACATGCATTTGGTTGAATGTACATGACTTGATGATGCTAGGCTCTTCTCAGTGGTGCCCAGTCACAGAAGAAGAGTCAATGGCCACAAACTGAAATATAGAAACTTACATTTAAATGTAAGAATTTTTTTTTTACTGTGACAGTGATCAAAACGTAGCACAGATTACCCAGAAAGACTGTTGAGTCTCTGTTGTTGGAGATACTAAAAATACAACGAGACATAGATGTGAGCAAACTGCTGTAGGGGATGATCCTGGTTTTTGCAGGGTTGGACTAGATTATTTCCAGAGTTCTTTTCCCACTTCAACCATTCTGTGACTCCAAGTTTAAGACAAGAGGTGAAATAGTTTCTAAGAGTATTATTCAACCAATACTAATAATACTGAACCCCAGGCAATTAAAGTCTGTCTGGGTTTGTGGTCAGCAGTACCACTGAGAATATCTTCCTCCTAGTTTTTGCTGTGTGTGGTATATTATTCCTGAATATAGAATATAATAACTCACCAGCTTACTGTGAATCTTATATTAACTTTTCAAGATTTTTTTCCTGTTATTCCAAACCCACTTATTTTTGTCTTCTTTGAAAACATGGCATATTTTTACAATCATATTCTACACCTGAGGATATTTTCTCCTCCTGATGAAAATTACTATTGTATTCCTGAAACAACATCCTTCACAGTTACAGGAATTTTTTACCTTACATTATGCACAAGCAGAATTTCTTTTGTTTGAAGCGGTTGCTGTTACATGGAGCACATGGTGTTCTCGGCAGGAAATTACATGGAGTTTTTGCAGGATATTACAAAATAAAAAGAGAGTTCTTAATGAGAATGAAAAGACCTACAAGATTAGCTGCATGCAATCACTTAATATCCCTTTATTGAAACTGATGTGCTGTTGCTATAACATTTCATTTCAGGTCACCAACATCAGAAGGCTTCTACCCACCATGAACATTTAGTTAATGGTATGTAGGTCAGTTCAAAGCAGTAGCTGCTCTTTGATTAAGACCTAAGTTGTGAAATACATAATTCATATCAAAGCCCATTAGAATCTTTTCAGTATGCAGTACATAACAAGTTCTAATAACATTAATATTTTCCTCTGTTTAGTTAGAGGCATGAATCTCAGAATTACTTATTCTACTTAACTAGTGTAAAAGACCTGAAGATCATAAAAGACAGCAAAATTCATAATTATATTTGCATAAAGTCTGTGTTAAGACATTTCTTTCATTTTCTTTTATTTTAATACTTCAGTTGGATATTATTTTTGTATTATGGTGGGTAGATAATTAATTTGCTCTAGTAATGAATTTGTTTTTCAAGAAAATCAGTCAAGAAATTATATTTTTAAAAAAGAATAATGAAGGAAAACAATGTAATAATGTTAATGGGAATAGTAAAAATAAACAATAATAATAAACATATCAACAGGATCAAGGATAAATTTTTTATACATCCTTTTTAACTTTTGTGATAAACCACTGAATTATCTTCTGATACTAGGAGGAACTATTTTATCAGTTCTGGAATTCTGTATGATGTAAGAAAATTGTCTTCCTGACACCTAAAACATAGGTTAATACATAACATACTTAACATGGTGTGTAAAAAAGACACATATTGGATTAATGTTTGCATTCTTGCTAGTGTAATGATTTGAATAAGGCTTTTATATGCATTTCTTAAAAACTTCCTTTGTTTGCTTTCTCTGTTGCCATTTACTTTGAAGGTGACACTGGAATTTTTAAAGACAAAAACTGTTACAGATCTTTATAAATGTTCTGCTGGCATAATGACAGCCACCACAAAATATCACTGGGGGTCATTAAACAGTTTCAAATAGCCTGAAATATTACAAATGTTGGGATAATTTGCTTTTGGCAAGTTGATTTCCTTTTTTTTTAATCACTAAAACTAAAAAAAAAAACAAACCAAAAAAAAACCCCAGCATCTAATAGGCATGGGCTAACATTGTCTGTGGCTAGAAGCTGCATTATACAGATAAGATTTAGAAAAAAACAGTAGGTGAAGAGCCTATATCAGCCCAAATGCTTTTAGCCCTGCTTACCATATTGTTACCTTCTGAATTCAGCACTATTGCTACTATCTTATGCAATGATCATGTTTCTTGCCTTCTCTTGTCTGCATCTTTTATTTTCTTGGAATTAAGCTGGTCTAATTCTAGTGGTAAAGGAATAATTCATTGGTAAGTTCAGCTAAATAAATCCTCCATTCTTAAAATAAAACCTGAAAGTGCCTCAGAACACTTTACTATTGTTCTAGTCCCTCAGAATAAACATGGTAACATCATCTTTGTGATCGTATGATTTTGACTGGACAGAACTCCTTCATCCTACCTAGACATACAGAGGACATGTACTGAAATGAGTTTTTTTCCTGTCATCATTGCACATGGGTACATACATAGTGTTGGGACTTTGTAATATTGCAAGGATGTGTACTTATGCTTCTGTCATCATCAACCTGCCCAGGGAAAACTGCATGCCAAGTTAAAGTCTGATGGTTTGAGCACATCCTTTGATCAGGAGATGTGTGGCCTGTCATTTAAATATAGTTCATCCTTTTTTAATGACACAGGAGATAGTAATTAGATACAGTAGGCTATAGGAAATCGTAAAATCAGCAGAATATGTAATTTCCTTGGACCTAGTATTCTCAGTCCTAGAATTAAGTCATGCCAGAGAATTTGGAGTAGGGTGGAGCACATGTTGTGTTTGGAGCACTGCAGAACTGATGAGAAACAGTCTGCATTCCTTCCTACAGAAAATAGACCGAGGGAAGGTAGAAACAACTGGAATCAAACTTACCTTGCCACAGAGGTGTTTCACCACCCATGTAGAAGCAGTCAGACAGAAAAATTTGTACTGACAATTTGTGCTTCCAACTGGATCTCACCTGGAAAAAATGGGGTAAAGTCAAGTGATTGAAAAATTAAGCTCAGGGTTAATTCAGGATGAGGAAGAGAGAATTTTATTTACAGCTCCTGAGATCAAACAGCTGTGTCAGGTTTCCAATATATTCATTAAATTAACTTTCCTCCAAACCAAAAGCTTTCATGAAATTCTTGCATACAGGTGAATTACTCAGAGTAAAAATCAGGCAAGGACAGTTACAAAGAAGATTTGAGCTGAAAAAGTTTGCGGATTCCATGCCTTTCTAGTCCTGTGTCATATCATTTTGCCTGGAAAAGACTCAACTGTGATGTCTAGAAATACACTTTCTCTCCTTCCAGACCTCTTACTGAAGACAGCCAGTGCCAGAAGTATAATTAGCCTTACTTGGAAAGTGAAAACTACAATAGCACCTGTCCATGGTGTAATAAAAGTGAGTTTTAAGGGAAAATAAAAGACTGGTGAAATTACCCAAAAGTGCTTTAGAAAATAATATATTTCTTGCTTTATATTGTGCACCACCAGTAAATTCAAACAATGGAAAATACAGGTTTAGGGCTTTAAAGAATATTACTAAGTGTATAAATGTCATATAACATTCTTTTGCTGTAATTGAATTTACAATTTCTATTTTATTAGAATTTCTAAGATGGACTTAAATGGAGATCCGAGGAAAAAAGAAGGCAATTTAGCTAATTTTAATACCTTTCCTGTTGTTTTTAAAATACAGTTCTGGTGATATTTTATTCTCTAAGGAATTAAACAAAACAAAATGAAACAGAACAAAGATGATATTCTATGGCATAAGATACAGTATAAAGAAAGATGAACTTGTTTTGTATTATTTTAATACTGGAGCATTGAAAAGGAGCTCAAATTAAAAAAATCAAAAAGCCTGTAATCTTTCAGTATTAGAACACCAAATTGTCCCCGACTCATGTCACTTATTTCTAAGAGGCTTTGTTTTCTCTCCCTTTCTGTCTTAAATGTGCCACTAATAATGTAAATGGATTAATACTAAACATGTTTGCAGGAAGAGGAGTGATTAACTAGCCAAAGTGAAGATGTTGAGTCAGCTAAAATGTTCACAGAATCATTAGGAACTGATGTGCAAAAATGGATACAGGTTATGTAATGGGCTGAGGTGGTTTAAGGTATGGTTCTAAGTCGTTCTAAGCAGTAAAAATGTACAACATAAGTTCATTTGATGTTAAGTACTAATGAGAGCTTGGCAGTGCAATAAAGCATAGTTTGGGACTCCTTCTACAAGATCAAATATATTGCAGTCATGAACAGCTGGTGCTGGTTCAAAGTCACATCAAGCTTTTTGTAATGCCAAGTAACATCTGTCCACAGCAATGAATTGCCATCAGATCAGGTTTCATATGTCTTCCTACTGCCATATAAAATCATAATAAGCTTTTATTTCAATGCATAAATATGTATACGTGCAGCCACCTGATCACAACTCTTTCATATCCCATTGATCCTGCAGGAGACTTGCCTGTGACTGTTCAGCTCCTATTTTATGGCTGTGTATGGCAGTATGATAATTAAAAATAGCTGGCAAAAAAAAACCTCACTACAGCCAAGAAGAAAGATGATGATTTGCCTTTCCAGTTTTGTTTCCTACTTTCGTATTTGTTCTTTTTAATGTGTTACTTGGTTTATCATTGTTTTTATAGGACTCCATTAATTATCCTGGCTTGTGCAAACTGAGTACTCTAATATACAACATCAGTGCAAGATCTGCATAACTACATCCTCTACAGTTGTATCTCATCATTTGGAACTTGAATTTTGATGAAGAAGGTATATATAAACATTGTTGTTTGAACAAAATTTAGTGTTACAGAAATATATTATGCCAGTTGAATGGTGAAAAAGACATTGCACCTCCTCTTAGTGGTGTAACTTTAAATGCCCAGCTGAACATTACTGTGTACTCACTAGTTGTCCCTGGACCTATAACATGTGAAAAAATTGAACCATTCTAATCTGTCCATACACCCCAACCACATATTTGAACTGATAGGGAGAGAAAAAAGTTTATTTCAAAGTGGAGGCTCATTAACTGTAGAAATGGGGAACAGATACCTTGAAACATTGAAGGTCCAGGGACAAGATGTCCCCATTTTGTGTGCAACGATAGAAAGATTAATGTGACTGCAATAATTTCATTCTCCTAATCTTCACTCCTCTCTTTAGGCTGCCAGAATAATCCTGGGAAATTTACCAAAGAAAAGACTTTGCTTTGCATCTTTAATTAAGATAGAAATATCTGTGTCTGAAAGTTGAAACAGTGGGTCTTTGCAAAGCCAATTGCAAAATGTGTCATATTTGCCCTTTATTTACTAATGTCCGTGATCAATATACTAACTGTTTTACAAAAAAATTATATGCAATGAACTAGCACTGAAATACCCTAGTAATTACTATACTCTGTCTTTGCTGTTTCTCTGACCATGAAGTCAAACAATTCTGCAAATATTTTTTCACTCACTGTAGATAAAGTTATTCCATCTGTGATTTTTCTCTGGAAAGTCTATGTCTTCTTGTCTTGCATATGAGATTACATTATCATCAACATATATATATATATATATACATATATATATTTATATTATTGGTTTGCTCTTTTGTTTATGCTAAATCCACTTCACAGCCACTTAATTCATTTCAATTGCCTCCTTCAGGAAGAAGTTTGGTTCCTTGAAAATCCTTTAAAAAAAAAGAAAGAAACACCAGTTTTTCATCTATGCGCTAGCTCGTATTGGCAGTCTAACACGCTGGTATTCTGCTTTATTGAGAAAACTCAGGAGAAAAAGATTAGTCAGGGCTTCCTGAACCCTAGGAAGCTCTGCTTGTTGAGTTTTCAACAAGAAATATTGGTATAAAAAGTGCCAAGGTAATTAACTTGATATAAGAACTTGCCATCTGATATAGTTTTTAGATTATTGTATCAGCACACTTCAGGTTTTTTCAGATAAGAAAATCCCCTCTGGATATATATTCTATTAAATGCCATGTAAGCATACGAAGTCACTTTCTTACTGTGCAGGGGGTGAAAAACTAACACAGGTTACTAGAGAGGTTGTGGAGTCTTAGCCCTTGAAGGTATCAAAAAGCTGACTGGACACAGGCTTTGTAAGTCCTGTAGGTGACCATGCTTTGTGTAGGGGGATTGGAAACTACTCTGTGATTCTATGAACTAGAGATGCTCTGCAAATTATGTTAGTTCAGGGGCACCTCTCTGGCCAGTTTTGATGTTGATGAAGTTGGAGGAATCACTGATCCAAAGCAGTTAGCTTTCTTCAAGAATAAATCACCTATCCAAAGGGAGAAAAGATAGACTAAAAGGGATGTAAAAAAAAAACAAAAAAACAACAAACAAACAAACAAACAAACCCAAGCAAGATTTAGAATAATTCTCAATCTTCATTACTGTCTTACACTGCAAAAATTTTTCATGAAAAGACTTTCTGTCCTTTTCTCATTAGTTCTTATATTTGTTTCTTTTTCCTGGGAGACAGCGTTTTTTTCATTTAGACAGTCTTAGGCTTAATGGGAGAAATCCACAGACCAGAGATATAAAACAGGTTACAAATAAATTGGTTAACTGAAATAAAGGAAAGCAACCTTTGTCTCCCAAGTTTGTGCTTTGTTTTCTTATCTCCCTTTTTCAGGCTTGCATAGTTCAAAGCCCACTTTGAATTCTATCAAAGTCATAGTAGGAAGCCAAAGATAAGAGGCAGTTGATCATTGGGTTGTTCAGAGTTGAAGATGCCTCTATATAGCAGGTTGTGCTACTTTCAGGAATAGTGAGATTGTACTGTTCAGGCTCAGGATACTATAACACAAAATGTTTTGGAGCTTGTTTGGAAGATGGAGGTTCATCTTTCCATGGCTTACAGCTAATGCAGAACAGAAAAAGAATTGAACTAGGAAGCAAAAAGTCAGGAAATGCAGAAGAAAACAGAGAAAACCTGTAACAATGCCACTGAGAAATCACTCTCATACTATAAATTGACCTTGATCTTGCTGTGGTCACAGCTGCTTTACTCTGCTCCTCATAATCATCTTTTACCATTGTTCCTATGATACAGCTGAACAAAAATTAGCAAAATGCTAGCTGCAAAGACATGAAAAAATTGCACTGTCTGCATAGAACAGGCAGGTTGCTACTGCCACAGAGATCAGTCCAATTTATTCATCCACGTAGGGGCCCAAGGACAGCAATCTCGGTGATTTTATTCACTTATCTGGTCTAATTTAGTTCTCTGTAACAGGCTATATAGATTCCTCAAATTTTCCAAGGCACAGTGGGGATCAGTGTGGAAAAAAAGAAAAGGTAAGTACAAAGAGATGGGAGCAGCAGTGTGAGGCTGCTCTGTGCTTCACCAGTATTTCCTTTAACTTATTGTACAAGGCTTGAGTGCATTTGCAGTGCCACCTGACAGGACTCAGGACTGAAGCTGGGAAGAGAAATAATCCTAAACAGAGCACACTGTAGTGGGTGAACAGAATGAAGAGTACTAATTTAGCTAAGGCACTACAAGTAGTAGGAGGAAGAGGGGAGCAAGAGAAGGAAAACAAGTGCAATCCTGCATCCTTTCTGTAACAGAGACATTCCTTTTAAGAACTGTGCTGGGACTATTAAAGCATGAGAAAATTTTCTTACTACTGAAAATTAAAATAATTTTAGCCTAAATTCAGTAAAAGGTATACTACAAAAAGTTCTTAAGAATAAAAAAAAATCAGGTGTAAAACCTCTTATACCTCCTATTTAAACATGAGTGTTTGAAAACAAGTAACATGTAACGACCTTTGTAGACACTGAATCAGCTTAGAAACTAACACTGCAATAGTAAATAGTAACTTTTCCAAGTCAATTGTTTTCTAAAGCAGACAGAAACACACAAGGACAATGCAGATAATATAAACCATGACAAATGCACTGTAATAACTTTTAAAGTCTTTATTCCCAGATTTTTCTGAGATGATTCTCTGTAAGACATACACATTATTTCCATGTCCATTAAAAGCTGCTGGCTGAAATGTTCTCTGCTTAGTTAAGAGCTTTCTTCTGAAGTTAGGGAATGCTTAGTCATCTAAATCCAACTTTATCTGAGTCTAACACAAAATTTCTACACCTATAAGTTTTTCAAAAGTAATGCACCAGCAAATAGCTAGTTAATAACAAATAGTAATTCCATACAATTAGATTAATAATTGTCCTTTTAATTCATTGATCTAGTCCTTGCTCCTGTAAACAGCCTCGACAAATAGTTCCTTTCTAAGCTCTCAGACACAGTTCTAAAGGCCACTTCATTGTGATTTCCACTACAAGGCTTTTCTGAAACCTCCCTTGGTAATGGTTAGAAGCATTCTTGCCAGTTTGTTTCAGGACCTATTGGGTTTTTTGTGTCAACATTACCACTCATATCTTGACACTCCATAGTTACTCTTAGCATCATTTTTGCCAGGTTACACTGACTACATTATTTCAGTCTCTGTACTCTGACCGACAGTCTCCGCTCCAATTTCTATTCATAATCTTGTTTCTCAATATGGCTAAGTAGCACTGCAAAGAATATTTATCACAGTATTTTCCCAACAAATTACATGACAGTAAATATTTTTCACTACACTACTGATGTGAGCAGCCATAACGGTGGCTCGGTTAGTAAGGACAAATCACTGAAAAAAAGAAAATATCTGCTGGAAAATACTGACAGAGAAATATCCTGCCAACCTGGGAGATGGAAGTATGGAATCAGGCCTGTGAAACAGAAACATCCTTGAAAGTTGCAACTATTCTGCAGAATATCTAGAAAGTACAGGTAAATTCTCTAATCTTGTAATA
Organism: Calypte anna; assembly: GCF_003957555.1. Taxonomy (NCBI): domain Eukaryota; kingdom Metazoa; phylum Chordata; class Aves; order Apodiformes; family Trochilidae; genus Calypte; species Calypte anna. The sequence continues at coordinate 29,565,792 of NC_044246.1, forward strand.
TATCTGCTTGGTTTGTGCTATTATATTGAATGTTGCTGTATGATTGTTTTCTGCTGTTATCAGTTCCTGCCATGTTAATGATACATACTGTGTTATGTATCATTGCTGACAGTAATTTGTAAGAGCTTGATATAAATATATATGTAAAAGCATAAATATATAAATATACCTATATCAAGGTACAGTACAAAGGTATTTGTAGTAATAAAAGCCTCCATGTCTTTGTATATTACAGACTCTTATGAACCCCCATTTGCAGTCCCTCCACAAACTAACCCTTGAGGTAGTGACGTCTATCTGTGTGACTATTCAGAGCATCTGTATATTCCATATCTTTTTTTCCCTCTCTTTTGTTATGTCTTTCTCTGCTCTTAGTAAAAAGGGATAGGAATGTTATGATAGAAACTTAAAAACCTAAATGGTGAAGTTACATCAGTGAAACCGATCTTTAAACTCTCAATTTGAATTTCACGGACTAAGACTTTGATTCAACCCATTATAGGCAAGCTGTGCATTTCAGAGCCAGAATTCAATAATTCCCTTGACTGTTCTCTTGTTTGCTCTTGCGAAAGGATGTCTGATTTGTGATCATCCTGTTTCTATCCAGTAATTAAATGTAATTACGTAGAAAAGGGAGTGATTGGAAAACGTATATCTGCAAACCTGGATTTTTAATGGAACCACATAACATTTAATATACAGCTTCTCTGTGCACTATATTCTCTAAGTGCAGCACAATGTTGCTGTGTTACTATTTTGTTCAGTGCAGCAGACCTCAGAGTAGCTGTAAGTGCTGTATTCTTCTGCACAGTCACATTCATCTTTGAAGCAGACTTTTAACTGGGGGTTAAAAAAAAATAATACATTCATTAAAGAGAGAAACTGGCTTGCAGGCTGTATGGCTAAAAATCATGTAACTATAAAGCTGTAATTTTCCATGTGTATTCTTTGTTTCACTGTAGTTATGCCACTTCAGAAGACACTTATTCAGAAATTTTGTCTGCAGAAATATTTTGTCCCTATACCTGTGCCACAGGGACAAAATTACTACTACAGCACATTCTTCTTATAAACAATTACCCATGGTTTATCTTTTGAGTAATAATATAAGCTTTCTATATGAATTTATGTTAGTAACTATTTCATTTTCCTACACAAAAATGAGGAGAGTCTATCTAAACTGTAGCATATTTAAGAAGATATATTTGATATTTATGAAGTTTGTTTTTCTTCTGTAGTAGAAATAACTCTGAAAAGAAAATAATAGTACTTGAATGTTATGATGAAAAAGGAAATCCATATACAGCTTAAAAAAAAGGAAAAAGTTTTGTCTACTCCCCTAGTGTTACCTTTGAGATCTAAATAAAGTAGCAAAAGTGTATATGTTCAGAATTTTGTAGCTTCTCTGAACTTTTATGTCCTTTGAGGAATCTTAAAAACAACTTGCATAAATATTCTTTACTATACAAGAAATCTGAAACAGCCTTGATTCAACTATTGCCATCTTGTATAATTAAATGCATTTCGAGGAGGAAATGCTAAGTTTGTTTTTGCTCTGGTAGAACATTTTTTAATATTTCCAAGCTCTAACATTTGTTTCTCAGATAACTAAGGCAGATTCTTCTGGCTGAGGATAAAGTTACAACATTCTTAAAAATTAGCTGAACTACTTTGCAGATTATAAATATAATCCTATGTGTAATAAATGCTATAATTTTTCTTATGGTAAATTAAATTAATTCTGACTATAGATGTGGAAGTAAAAAAATAACAGGTGAATGTCCATAGTAGTGGCATAGCTGTGTTTGCATAACATTTCAACAAGCTATTGTTTGTTGCTGAGTGCCATATTTTACACACCAGTAAAACCGGCTATAAAGTTCAGTCCAGTGCTGTGACTGAACATCTTCAGTGTGGAATCAGCTTGTGATCAGATTTTTCAAGACTACCATTTAAATATCAGACAATTAAATCTGTGAAGCAATAATTTAGAGTACCTCTGGGAACTGCTAGAAATTGTGCAAAACCATGCCAGCTGTCCTCAACAAATTTAGCAACTTTATTTTTAGTCTCCAAGTTAAAAAATGTTGTCCATTTCAAATCTACTCTTAGTTCCCTCATTTTCAAATTAATATATTGCCCACAGCTACAATATAAGATTCTATTAATTTTAACATAGTTGGCAAATAATTCTTGAAGAGATTAATTAAAAGATTACAAATATTGCAAGAAAAGTGATTTGTTTATTCACTTTTTCTGTCTGGAAACATAGTTTTGATGTCTGACACAAAGAAATGGCCACAGAAGAGTGTAGACACTCAAGTCTGAACATAAAAGACTATTGTGGAGGCCTTTACATGCTAAATTATCCAGATGCTAGTTATTCACAATAAAGGAAGATAAATTAGACAACAGTGAAACAAGAGGTGTAACTAAATGCATCTAAGTTGAAGCTGGTCAGTGTCACTGGAAGGTTGCTCAGAGGAGATTCTTGAAGAGAAACATCAGGTCCAAACAGTAATGAGGTGCCTGGGAGTTTCTAGAACTCCCTAGAAAGATTAAAGAGCAAATCCTCAGTGAAACTACGCTGATGCATATAAGAGAAAATGTTTGGGAATTAAGAGTAAGGGTTTAGAAATGGCAAATACTGCCTGACCAATCTCATTGCTTTATAATTACACAACTAGGAATAAAATGATGGTGTTTTCTTTGACTTTAGCAATGTGGTTTTTTTTGTCACTGTATCCCATTCTATCATTTCTGAAAAGTAGCTCGGTGACATGTAAAGCGGGTGGAAAACTTGCTGGCTGTGCCACCATGGTCAAAGGGCTGTGCACAATGGCAAAAAATCCATCTGATAGATTCTTATGAGTGACATTCCTGGAGTTGGTATTGAGGCCAATATTGTCTAGTGCAGTCATTAACAACCTGAACACTGGGACATAGTACATCCTTAGCAAGTCTGAGAATGGGTACTAAACCGGGAGGAATGGTAGAGGGTAGGACTGCCAATCAGAAGAACTACTGGAAAAGGCTGGGGAAGCTGGTAGACATAAAATTAACGAAATTCAAGGAACACAAATGCAGGGTCCTGCATCTGGTACAGAATTCCATGTAGTACAAGGTGGGGACAGACTGGCTAGAAAGAATCTCTGTGGAAAAGGAGGTGAAGAACAAGAAGTTGAATATGGCTGAGCAGGGAGGCCTTGCTGCAGTGTAAGTTCACTTCATATTACCTTGCATTAAGCAGGTTCAGTTCTCCTTTACTGAGCCCTTCTGGAGTTGCATTCTGTGTACTATGCCCAGTTTCAGGCACTGCAGGAGAGGCCACCAAGCTAATTAAGGGCTTGGAGCACATGGCGTGTGAGAAGAGCCTGAGGAATCTGGACTTATTTAGCCCAAAGAAAAGACTAGGGACAGATGCTTTTGCTATCTACAACTACCTAATAATGGGCTGTACAGAAAACTTTTCTTAGAAGTGAACAGTCAGAAGAGGTAACGAGCATGAACTGCAGCATAGGAAATCCTGGTTAGGCATTAAAAAAAGAATGAGCATCATCAAACATTGGAACTTGTTTCTCAGAGATGTTGTGGACTCTCCTACTTTGGAGTTGTTAAAAATTCAACTTCATGTGGAGCTGAGCAACCTGACCTAGCTTTGGAATTTATTTTAACTTTAAAGCTGGCCTTCCCTTCACTTCGAGATTGGACTCGGTGATTCCCAGGGATTTCTTTCAATCTAAATTATTCTATTATGTGTGTTAATATTATTCTATTGTGTTCTTCTACGGATGTGGCACTTAGTGCCATGGTCTACCCGATGTGGTAGTGTGAGGTCATAGGCTGGACTTGATGGTGATCTTAGACATCTTTTCCAGCCTCAATAGTTCTATGATTCTGTGATTATTTTGTGTTAAAATTTGCAGTCAGATTTTGAGACATAGTTCATAGATGCATGTAGCTTGAGACAGAAGGAATCTGAAGCAGAGGGAAACACTAAATGACCGTGCAGCACTTATTTCTGATGAAAGTGCTTGCTGTCATTATGGATAAAGGAGTGAATCATTATTAGAATGGTTTGTGGGTGGAACCGTGCTTAGCAATCAAGTCGTTTCTTCACTTGCTTTGGCACTTAAAAGTTTACAATATTTATAGGTCTGTGTTGTTTCATGCTAAAACAGAAACTTACCCACATGCCCTGTGTAATTCAGAATACTGTATTTGCACTCTGATGACATAACTTATAAATTTTTTATTATAGCTGTAGCTGCCTGATGCAGAGAAGCATTTCCTGAATAGCATGTCATCACCTCATCTTTGTGCATTGCAGTGAGACACAGGTTGAACTTATTTGAATTCTTTGTCAGTAAACACTATCACGTTTGTCCCTGAAGGGCTCATTATCTCAAATGATAGATCTTGCAATTAACAGATATTGCACTCAAAAAGATTTTGAGAAGTCAAGGTAAGGTCAAAAGGTACTTTGTGTAATGAGCAATCTTGCAGAATATAAAAAAGATAGTTTTCAGACCTCTGTGCATGAGTACTTGTACGTCACCTATGTACTAAAGTGACAGCAAAGAGAAAGATTAAAATCTTTGTTTCCACCTGTTCTTATATGTCAGCTTTTTCTGTGCTGTTTATTATCACAGTATCTGAAGCATACCTCTGAGGCAGAGGTTGCTAATGTTCTGATAACCAGTATATAATATCCACACACCTGGCTAAGGTCAGGAACTAATGCAAAGAACCTGAGACAAGAGGACAGGTGACTTTTTATATGTCTGAGGGAAGCTTTTCAGTGGCTTTTCAGTGGAGCTATGAATACAGGCTGCCTTTGCCTGTGCTACTGGGACAGCCCAGAAAGAACAAAAACTAGTCACAGAATTTTAGTCATGTGCTGCAAAAAGGCAGGGTATGAAAAGTGTAAATGTGAGAAAATCAGACATAAATGTGTTCAGATGTGAGAGTAGGGTTACAAGTTATTTTTTGTTTAGGGCCAGTAGTGTCATTGGTATTCCAACCCGTCTTGCTCCCATTCCTATTGAAGATGCCTGTTAAATAGCAAACTCAGGGCTTCTGTTCTACCCTTCTCAAATAAATAAATCTGAAAATATCACCATTATGTGTCTGTAAAAGTCTTAGTCTTGGACAGCGTTCACTGGATGAAATGAAAACCACTTAGGATATGAGCAAAACATTTATTTGTATTTTCCTGGGGACTTTTTATGCTCCTTGAGGGAACATCTATTTTAAAAATCCAAATTTACTTGTGAATTACTTGATAGTCTGTGAGGAGATTTCTCTGCAATTTTATGTGTGCAGTTTAACTTGTCAATATTGATGAAATACCATAATGTTATTGTATTTGATGCTATTTCTATTACTAAAGTCACTAGCATATTCATAATATTCTTTTATATGAAATATTCTGCCAGTTACCAAGGAATTACAGAAAAGGAATAAAACAACTACAACATTTTTTCCAGCTGCATGATGTAGTAGCTAGATTGGACAGTGAGCTATCCTAAATTCTTAGAAAGAATTTTCCCAAAGAGTTTTTTGAACTCTATGGCTTCCTTACCCAACTCCAGGATAATGTGAATTCCACAGCTCATATGATCAGCATCATAATAACAGGTTCAGAGGCAATATATCTTATATGAGATGCTGACGAAACTTTTTATTTCCTGTCATATTCAGGATAACACTGTCTGGACCAGAAATAAGGTAAACATTATAAAATTGATTCCTACTCTGTAGAATCCCCCCCTAAGGAATCAATTGGAAGTATTTCAACCCCTCTGATAGACATATTTGGATAAGTGAGACATTGTTAAGGAACACTGCTGAAGAAATAGTTGGAGGCATCTCTTCTGATTCCTTAGACAATCTGGTTACTATGGAGATAGGCCAGAAATACAGATCAGACATTTACAGAGACATTTGTGTTTTCTTTTCCTAGCTTTGTGGATAGATGACTGTACACAGCAAACAACTTGCTGCGTGCCCTTTTCTTGACATTGTTGCCTGTTTGTAGCTCCACTGTACTGTGTATCCATCTTTGTCACAGCAGCAATGCTGTGTTGCTAAATTCCATGATGTACATCCTATTCAGATGTATCTGAATATTCACCACAAGCCCCTGCCAAGTGTCTAGACAAGCACTTGCAGTAGTATTAACTAAGTTTACAGTGAGTACACTCAAAATACAACAGAGCCATGAACATCAATCTACAGAAAGCCAAAGAAGATAAGAGGTATATCACATGGAGTCAACTCCCATCTTTTAAGTAACACAGTGGGTCAGGGAGAACCACGAGAAGGTGCCTTAAAAATTAATGAGCAACAGAATTCTCAGAAGTCTGCATGCAATACCATGGCAGCCAATGAGATAGTATAATATAAACTCACATTCTGCTTGCCTCAGTTTCCTATTCCTCACTGAATTAAGCAGTTGGAAAGGATGAATGATACCTCGTGGTAGAAATAGCTTTAAGACTCCACTTTTGCACAATCTGTATGTTTCTCTATGACCAGAGATCTATCTTTTTTTTTTATCAAGAAAAGAAGACCATTGAAAAAAAAAATCTGAGTTGACAGTAAGGAGGGAGGCATTGTCTATATGCATGCTAGGATGAGCAGTGTGAGGAAGGCTAAATTAGTGCAAGCTCAAGAGTTGGCAAGAAAAGTTATTACGACAAAAATGCACTTAATGTAAAAGAAATGAAAGAACAAGGAAATTTTTAGGGGGAAATTTGACAAGAGAAATGTTCAACTAGATAGTCAGACTGACTTAAACAACATTTTAGAAATAGTATCAAGTTGAAAAAGAACCTGAAGATTTTGGTTAACTGAATGAAAATTTGCCTGCCAGTGTGCAGGCCCTTGGAACATTCCAACATTAAATTAATATAGTATCCATAAATATAACTTAGGGCACTGTTTGTCAGAGGATAAACATATTCATTCTGAGATTACTGGGACCCAGAATGAGTAGGGAATTTTTAGGTCACTTTACCACTACCATATCATATACATAATCTGAAAGATGCTGATTGCTTCATTTCATGTGACACAGAAAGTATTAAGATGCTACTGTTAAAATAATGATACAAGAGCCACACAGACTGATTTAAAAGGAAGCAGTGCTTCAAAGTCAAATTGCAGAATTTATGCCTCAAGTCTTTGAAAACTTGTGTTCTTCTTAACAGACATTCAAATGATCAGTATGACAAGGACATGAGTTAATGCCCTGGAGGTACCCCCATCCCTGCCTGCCCCTGCCTGGCTCCCCCACAGCCCAAGACCCCATGGCACTCCCTGAGCCCATCATCTCCTGCCCCAGTGACACTGCAACAGGGCTGGTCTCCAGCTTCCCACAGCTCTGCCTTCCTGGCTATGGGACCCTTTCCATCAGGCCTGCCTCTGGGCCCATGTCTCAGCCCCATCTCAGCATAGGAGATGCCCGATGCCTGGGGCTGAAGGTGCCCCAATGTCCCCATCTTCCTGCTCCAGGATAGGGGTGGGACAGACCCTGGCTTCCTGGCCCTGCCAGGCCACCTCCATGGGAAACCTTGGGGAGCTGCTGTCTTTGGGAATGCCCTGACCATTGTTTCTGGCAGACTGGGTTGTCATGGATTTTCCTTCTTCTCAGACAAAGACAGCAGTGGTCAAAGCCTGCCTACACAGGATGTTGAGAGACCTGATGGGAAGTAACACTCCAGAAACCACATCTTTGTGTTGTGTACAGCAGAACTGATTTCATACGGAACTCTGATTACAGATTTGTTTATGTGAGGAAAACAAAACAAAACAATAAAAAAAACACAGCAGAAATTGTTTTGCTTTTGTATCAGATTTTATCTTAATAACACCTTAAGTAATAGTGATGTAGTAGAAAACTGGCTGCTTGTAAGAAACCTTTATTTTTTTAAGGTCTTGAAAACCTCAGATATTTTGAAGCTATTATTTAATAGCTGAAGACTAATTCAGGGATAGTCTTAAATTCTAATCTCTTTCTGCAGAGGTGCCAGAGGATCACTCTGGTCTCCATTCAGTCTATACTATGCTTCTTTGAGCCCCTTCCTTATTGTCTGAGCAAGAGCAAGGCCATTCTCACATTATCTCAATACAGAGGTCCTGTAGGGGTATTTGGAAGAGAGAGGAAGTATTTCCATTACTCACCTTGTGGCTGCAGTTTGGTGTGTCTGGTGTTGGCTGCATGTGCAAGGCCTTCAAAGACACCATCATGAATAGCACTTAGGATTTTTCTGGCACTGCAATGGCCAGCAGTCATGAAAGGAACATCTGTGTTAGAAAATGAAGAATTATGAGTTATTCTCATTAGAATAACAGATATATGAAGTTCAGTGTATGTGTTTCTAAATTAAACTGGTTGTTGACAAATTCTAGGTTCAGAATCACACATTTATCTCACTTAAGAACATGAAATCAGTGTGTGTGAGGATCCAAGTATCAGCAATTTAGGTTCTCTGGCATCATCAGTCTCATTAAAGCATGTCAATCTAAGGTAATGCTTCAAGAAAAAATCAGCAGCTTAAACAGATGTTTAGAGCCATCTGAGCAAAAAGTGAGATTTTTTACTGTTTAAAATTACATTGGACGTGTACATTTTCAAACTTTATTGTAGTTCATATAGCAGATTAGGTTCTATATTAATGTAGCTAATAAAGTTTAGTATGGTGAAGTGTAGTAAACTGGAAAGGAACACAAATATTAGCTAATGCTTCCTTGAAACCTTAAGTTTCTCTTCTCTTTCCATCAGTTCAACACATGCTCTTCTAAACCATTTTTTTACTTTCTTTTTAGCCAGCATTCTACTAGAGCTGGGAAAAGAAAAATCCAAAATAAATTTTGTTTTGACAAAGAATAAAGACATGACATAAAGAGCAAAATTAAAATTCTTAAATAAGTTATTTGAGAATGAATGGATTAACTTTTCAAAATGCATACTTTACATCATATATTTACTTTAAAAATGTCATTAAATTTAAACACACAATATGTACTTATACATTAATCTTTTGAAACATTTTCCATTGCCAAAATAGCACTGAAAATGTTTTATGGTGTTTACTCAAACAGGTTTGGCTTTGGGGTTTTCTTGAGTAGAAAATGTTCTCTATCATGAATGGAAATGGTAAATAATGAATCCTGCTTCAACTCCAAGACGCATTAGATTTAGAAATGGCACTTAGACAATTACTGAAATGATAAAACTGTAAATCTTTTTTTTTTTTTTTTTTTTGAAGTTCAGGAGGCATAATAACTTCAACTACAGTATTATTAACTTTTGCCCCTGAAAAACAGATAATTTAGCTTGTCATTAGTATTCTAATTAAAAAGGGAAATTCACTCACAGACTACCTTTAAATAATAATACTACATCATCTGAGACTGGTTTAAAATATGGCTTTAAAGAAAAGCCTTGGAGACAAACATATTATTTCCTTGACAATATATGAGACCATGACAGCATTTTCCCAGTTTTAATTAAAATTGATAGGTTGTTGAAAATGCAATTAGTTTAGCACTTATATAAAAAAACCTTTTACATGCCAATACTATCAGTGTTCAGAATGTTAAGTAAAGAGGGAATTATAACCAGCACTCCTGATCTTAAATACATCTGCAGTGGAAAATGATATATTAGGAAAAAGAAACCAAGGAACAAAAAAATGGCAAGGCCTGGTTCTTGTCTTTCAAGTTAAAGTACTAAAATATGCTATGTAAGACAACAAAGCAGTGGTCCAGAACAGACTTACCTGGAAGAGTAACCTTCCAGGAGCTACTTGTTGCTGTTAGATGCTGTATATAAGTGGTTACCAGTAGATTTTGTGAAATCAGAACTGAAGCACTAAGAAACACAGGTATGTATGCACTTTGGAGAGAACACAACAGTCCATTCAGGAAAGAGGAACTATTCATGACTGAGTTTAAGGATATATGAAACAGCTGGGTTTTTAATTTACAAGAACCTCTTCTCTCTAGTCATCATTTTCCAGGAAGCTGTTAGGTGTAATTGAGGTACATTAATGCAGGTGTAAGAACTCTCCAGGGTGAGAAATGAGGATCAGTTGTGGTGTCAATTCTAAATGTCACAAACAGCAAGAATTTTAAAATTAAAATACATCTACATGCTCTTTCTCTGTCTTTCTGATGTGAAACTTACCTTGCATAATAACTTTTCTCCTTACCCATTTAAATGTTTTTTTAATAATAATTTTAATTTTCTCTGACAGCACTGAATATACTGGTAAGCTTTTTATCATATGTAAGCCAGAATTTTACTATGAATATTCAGGTCACTTCTGTGAAAGGCAGGATCAGAGATGAAGGAACATAAAAGGCTTTTTCAAAACTAGGGCAGTGCTGACAAAATGTTGGAAGATCAATGAATGACAAAAATTATTATTTACGGAGCAATTCAGGAAAACTGGAGTATATATTCTCTGAGGCACAGATGGATGTAATCTCATTAAAAATACCTTAATTTTAATAAATTTCAAAGAGAAGATTAAATTTTTAAGAGGCCAAAACCAATCTGCATACATAGAACTCAACAGAGCACTCAGAAAATGTTGATTTATTCAGATCTATTAATTTACTATTAGCTCTTCAGTATATAATCCTATTTTAGAAATATATCAGTAATTTACTGCATGTGTGAGAACTTTAAATAAAATTTTAATTTCAAGAGAAGTTATAAATGAGGTAATAAGTTTTTTTCTATTTTTTGTAGGAGCATAAAATATATTTCCATGAAAAAAATTACATTTGCAATTAAAAAATGTATTTTTTTGAGGACATTCCATTTCCATGCAAAACAGGTAGAGTTTATCATTCAGAATTCTCAAAAAAAAATCTCAAAAAAGATAGATAGCTCTGGGTAAAAAAAAGGAATACAAATGAGTGCCTTTCCACTTTCACAGTATCCTTGCAAGTAGAGTGATAAGCAGACATGCAGGCAAGAAATTAAAAAATTAAACTGAAATCAATAAGACTTTTGTTCTCCTACATGATATCTTCATTGGAAAGAAGATGTAGTGTTTATAGTAGATAAAGTTGCTGTTACTACATATAGTTGAGTAATTTGATATTAATGCATTTAATTGCATTTTGCAGAAGATTATGCAGGAAGAAAATATTCGCCTCTTAAAAGTTAGAAGTGTTTGTCAGAACACTGCATTTCTAAACACAAACCTAGCTTGTTGAGCACTCTGTTTCTCTCCTGTCTATTTCTAAAAAACATTTACACCTTCTCTTTTTTTACACATGCTGAAAACCTGATATTCTTGCATTTTCTTTTCTTCAGTCTTGCTCCTCAGCTTTTACTTTTCTCAGCCAAAATCTAGATGCAATTTTCTCTCTTCCTTCCTTTCACTTGAGTAAGTACTTGGATAACTTCTGAGCTCTGGTGTCCAAATTGGCACCCAGAGTTAATTAAGCCATAATGTCAGAGGATACTCTCCCAGTAAAGCTCCCTCGGGTTTTCCTAGCAATGTAGGCAAAACATTGTAGCCCCAAGGTTAGAAGGGCAGGATTAAGGCTCTAAAACAGAGTGCCTGTAGACTAAAGGAAGAAGTGAAGCTTGGCTGCATGCAGTGGGTTTCTTCTAGCACCACAGGCAAAGACAGGAGATGCAAAGCAGGGCAGTCCCACCCTGAACTATCTGCACTTCACATAAATGTCTGGGTTCTCTTCCCAGTGTGCCAGCCAGATAGGCTCCCTGAGTTCTGCTGTAGGTGAAGTGCACAGTGGCTGATAGCTAGTTTGCTGTACTGCAATAATGAGCTTTTCTGGGAAGTTGTCCATTTTAGCTATTTCTAGGACTGATCCAGCCTCCCAATACCTAAAAGTAGTTTAAGCACTGTTACTACATGCTCAGAGCAATGAGAAGCTTCTCAGAGGGGGGTACAGTACTCAAACTCATCCCAACATTGAACTAAACTTTAAAGTAGAAGTACTATTTCAAGATCTCTATTTCAAAATACAACTCTTAAGCCATTCCAGTAATAATAACCAAAAGTTTGGTACTAAAGGAGAGTATCTATAGAATGAAATCCTTTCCTTCAAAAAATTAATTTCTGAAATAAGCACTGATGCATATTTTCCTTTAGAAGATAGTTTCTTTATCCACATCATTTAAGAATTAAAATTAATAATGCAGCAAATTACCTACTCACCCACTAGGCAAAATAAAAATCAAATCATAGCACAAATTCAGCTAGGCACTTTTTATATTTCATTTCAGTTCCTCAGCAGAAACAAGAAGAAAATGTTTGGGGATTGTGTTTTTCCTTTTTAATTCCATTTATTATAGAGAACAAATTAAGAACTGGGTTCAGTTACTTTAGGCCTATCTTTTCAAGCAGTTATAGTGCAGAGTATTACACTAGCAATGCATTTAAGGATATCAGAATATGTTGTTTATAGCATAGGAAAAAATATACTCATCTGCTTCAGTTTCTAATAAACACCAACTAAAACCAAAAGCAGAAAAATCTTCCAAGAGGGAGAGTCTTCAGCTCCCAAAAGCTTAACTTTTTTCCCCCAATTTATTTTACTTCACCAAGCAGAAGATACTACTTCTTCCAGTAAACCTTGTGCCATAGCAGTATGACAAGGATATCTCAGTTCACAAAAGAAGGTTCACTGTGGTATCTGCCCCTGTACTCAGCGCTGGTTAGGCCACACCTCAAGTACTGTGTCCAGTTCTGGGCCCCTCAGTTTAGGAAGGATATTGAGGTCCTGGAGCAGGTCCAAAGGAGGGCAACCAGGCTGGTGAAGGGACTCGAGCACAGACCCTATGAGGAGAGGCTGAGGGAGCTGGGGCTGTTCAGCCTAAAGAAGAGGCAGCTCAGGGGAGACCTCATCGCTCTATACAACTCCCTGAAAGGAGGTTGTAACCGGGTGGATGTTGGTCTCTTTTGCCAGACGACTTTCAACAAGACAAGAGGGCATGCTCTTAAGTTGTGCCAGGGGAAGTTTAGGTTAGATATTAGAAAGAATTTCTTTACGGAGAGGGTGATCCGGCATTGGAATGGGCTGCCCAGGGAAGTAGTGGATTCTCCGTCCCTGGAGATATTTAAAACGAGACTGGATGTGGCACTCAGTGCCATGGTCTAGCAACCACAACAGTGGTTCAAGGGTTGGACTTGATGATCTCTGAGGTCCCTTCCAACCCAGCCAATTCTATGATTCTATCATTGAATTTAGGAGCTTGTACATTTTCCTGGCTTGGAAGGCCTAGCACAGATGGTAATAGTTTTATCTCACACTGTTATCAAGGAAGGTGTCTCTGAAAAACCTCAGGTATTATCACATACTAAAATTCAGCTTCTGCTTTTGTTTCCAACTGTGCTCGCTATCCTGTTCCCACTGAGAGGTGATGGTGGTCACCTCCTAGGAGAAGCTGAAGTAAGTTGGTACAGCAAAAAATTAAAATCCTCACAAGTCCCTGGTGACTTCAATAGGTAAAACTACTTACTTTCCAAGTAAGTAAAATTCTAAATTTCCTAAAACTTTCTGAATGAGTTCGTATTGAAGCCAGAGCAACAAAATTGCGTGCTGCCCTCTCCCTGACTAAAACTTCTGACTTGTGAACATAGCATCTGGTTTTGTTACAAAGTATAAAATATCCATAATAGTGTTGTTTCTTGAAGTCATGTGTTCATGAAAGAATGCAGAATATAGTGCGTATCTTTTAAGGCATGTAGCTGGGAGTTTATGCCTGTGAAATGGTTGCTATTAACAAAGTTCTTCAATCAAAGCACAGTAGTAGATGTAGACAAGAGTGGGTAACAGTACCACAAGTCTGGTGAATTCCCTCAGACTCTGAGGGAATATCAAGCTCGGTATCAGTATCATGTTTAAAAAAAAACATTCTGAGGAAAATATTCCTACTGAAATCAATGGAAATACTTTTTTACCAATTTATTGGTGAAGATTCTTTATTATGACTCTGGGCATACAAGACAGATGAATTCCTATGGGACCGAGTTTCATCCCTTACAGCCTGATAAAGTAGAAGTGAAAAGGCATCAGACCAGAGACTGCACAGTATTTTAAAACTTGCCATGGATAGGAATACATTTAATTTCCAATCAAAGAAAAAAAGCCTATCAGCTATGGCTGCTTAAACCTGCTAATCTAAGAGATGAATTAGCAAAGGCTTAGAAAAATTGGTTCTCATGTTGGATGTCTTGCTATATTTACATGTTTGCTGCCATTTAGTCTGTTCTAAAATAATTCAATATTCAACAACACAAAGCTGTCCCCTGCTAAGAGAGAGGTTTTGGAACAAGAGCAATTCACCTTCTAATGGGAGCGAATGAGTAAACTGTCACTGCATTTACAAATAGTTCTTTATTATCAGGCTCATAACAAATATGTTGTTTGACATGCTACAGGAATTATCTGCCATGGTAATTCTGAGATAGTATGAAGTTAAGCAGCATTGTATCTGTTACAAATACATACAAGTAAGGCTGAAAAGGTTACAGTGTGTAGGTTATGGTGTAGGTTTTTGAGGGGTTGTATTTTCAGTTGTTCTTGTTTGGTTTTTAACTTAGTTCTTCATGGTGACTGATAGCACAGTTGCCTCTCTTGAATTAGGCTTTTAAAATTTAATATAACCAATAATAAACAACTGTTAGAATTGAGGCTCTAGTCAAGGCTGTAGGAGACATGAACTGTCAAAGTCATCATCTCATGAGTGGAGTCTCCTTGATCCACCTATCTCAGAAAGTAAATAACACAGAATAAATGTGCAACCTATCAAAAAAGCTGTGAACTGTTGTGCAGTTCTACTGAATGCAGAAGTATTGGGCCAGCAAATATATGAGGATCTGTCTGACTTTCTATCAAGATGTGCCAAAAAGTGAAGCATGACTTCTTATCCTTTTACATTCTTTCTTTCAAGCATGAGTAGGATAACAAAAAAAAAAAAAAAAAAAAAAAAAAAAGGAAAAAAAAAAGGAGAAAAATCCCCCACCCAAACCCAATGAGCTGGAAGAAAGCATAGTCAGTGATACTAGAAAACATAATTACTTCAACTTTAGCTGTCAGAGAATGTGGAGAGGGAATTAATATCACTGTTTTCCTCTATACATTTCTAAATTATATACTAGTTGGTTGAACAATGCTACTGGTGTTAGGGATCCAGATCATACAGGCCCACAAAGAAAATTGGATTTATTGTTACTAATCTGTAACTCTAGAAAAATAAGGTTTTATTTTTTATACATACTGTGTGTATCCATGTGTATACGTATGATTATTCCAGGGAAGCTCTCTGCTTTCACTGTGATAACTGTGGTGTGTCACTGGCACAGGCACAGAGGAGTTCACATACAGGAAAAATTGGTTTCCAGTCTTGCTCTTATGGGATGTCATGTAGCATGATGCCCAAAATCCCTCTGGTCAAACAAAGGCACTGTAGAGCATAAATTGTGGACTTCATTCTATGGCTGCAGAAGCTATTTTAGAAGAACATATCTCTGGCTTAGAGAGACATGTTTATATACAGTCCTACTGGATTTACTTCTTTCTGAGAAAGAGCATCTGGTCAAAGACTTTTAAAGTCATGTTACTGGGACTGTTTCAGCTCTGGTCAGCTAGAGATCCTGGGTCAGAGAGACAAGGTCAGAGTGGTGGGACCATTTCAACATCAAGGTAGCCAGTAGTGTGAGAAAAATCCTGTGAATGTTGAGTGTTGAATGTTGAATGTGAACATGGCCATCTCTCAGGAGTTCATTACGTAGGTTTAACTCCTATTGGAGAAGCTGCAGAAGTCTGTGCTTCTGTAGGAGACCATGGCTATTGCTCCATGAACCCTTTCAATTCCCAGCTCTCACCAGTCTGTAATTTATGTTTGGAATAGAAAAATCCATCATAGTCAAAGTCATGATAGAGAAGTCCAAAGATATTTTCCAAATGTGATTTAAAAACCTGTTCCAGGGTAATTTGGAAAATGAAAGGGATCAATAAACTCTCATACAATGTCATACAAACTCATACAATCTTTCATCCTCCACTGGTTCCCAAAATGTTTAAAGACAAATTACAGTGTACATTTTTCAAGGTGGTAACCATCCAATTGCTGCATTCTGAGCATCAAAAACCCTAAGATAAGCCTAAGAATTACTCTCATCATTTAAAAATACACAGTTAAGTTAAAAGAAAAAAATAAGTTAAAACTATGATGAGAGTACTGACCACTACCCTAGAAAGAGTGATTGAAAGGGATAATGACATGCGAAAGGGTATACTGCAGAAATGCTTTGCTTCACAGACATCTATCCATGAAGATGGAGAATCTGTCTTTTGAATCAGAAACTTCTATTTCTATTCAAATTTATTTGGCTTCAATTTCCAACAGCTGGTTCCTTGCCAGAATAAGCTGCCTTTCAGGACTTTATAATTTCTCCCTGTGAAGAAATGAATAAACTGTAATTGTGTCTCATTAATCATTCCTTTGATAACCTAAATTATACCAAATTTACCAGTTCTTTCTGTGATAAATTTTAAATTCTTTTTCTCTTCCTCTTTTCTGTGTCCTTTTAAAAAGTTGGACATCCATGCTGAAAGTGCCATTGCAGAATTAGTCCTGTTTGTATGGAGAACAATCACATTATTGTTTTTTAATCTGAAGCTTACTACATGGCTTGTCTTTCATGATCCAAGAATCATTGTTTTCTGCTTTCTCTTTTCTTTATTCTTTATGATTTATGATTTATGCTTCCTAAATGCATGATTTGGTATTTTGTGGAACTAAACCATTTACATTTTTTTTGAGTGGGCACATCTTTTGAAGAATGTTCTGTGTAACTGACTCATCATAATTACTTTTTCTGTTCTGGTAATTTCATGTTACTAATAAGGATATTTCTGCAGCAAGTTCATATAAATTCTCCTCTTCATCCTGCTATGGTAATTATTCTTTTAAACACAGAAACACAACCCTTCCACTTTGCTTTTTATGTCTTCTACATTGATCTTCAACTTTTTCTCATGTCCTTATTTCCACTCTTAAATCCTTTACAAAGGTGAACTGAGAATTACACAAAAATCAAGTCCTGAAAGATCAGAGAAAGATTGACATTTAATGAAAACAGAATTAAGACCATGCTCATCTCGGCAAATAGAGTGGGGTTTGAGATTGAAGGTCAGGTATTCTACTTCTAGCTGATCTTATCATAACAACAGATATTGTCAAAACAAAGTATAAAAAGAGAAAGAGATAGTTGTCAAAGCTACTAAAGGAACAAGCTAAGGATGAGAGACCAGCAAATGCTATTTGATGGCTCACAGACTTAATGAGGAATTAATTCATAAAAAATCCCAATGATATATTTTTTCTAGTCTTTAGAGTGGTCACCCATGTTGATACACAGCCATTAAGTCTTACTGGAGAGGCACTTGGTGTAGTAGTTGTTAGTGGGGTAAGTTCTGATTACACTCTCATTGCAACTGCAACACTATTTCCAGCCACTGAGTAAACCACCTGCAATGGAGCAAAAGCTAAAAAGGCACTAAGGCAATAATGGGGCAAATTTCCAAATTCTTTGGTTTTCTTCCTCTTTTCATTCTTTTCTAGTGTTCAGCTCACTGTGAAGCAGTTTCTTTTCAGAGATCTCTACTCTCTGTTCAATGCTTTCACCTGAACACTGAAAGCTGACAGGATGAGGGGCAACGGGCCCAAGTTGGAACACAGAAAGTTTCATCTAAATATAAGAAAACTTTTCTACTATGAGGGTGACAAGGCACTGGAACAGGCTGCCCAGGGAAGTTGTGTGGTGCCCTTCTCTGAAAACATTCAAAACCTGGCTGGATGATGTCCTGTGTAATGTGCTCTGGGTGATCCAGCTTTAGTGGAAGAGTTGGTCCCTTCCAACTGCTAATTCTGGGATGCTGTGGATGAAGCCAATGCTAATGCCCACGGAACCTATATTCAGTTTCACCTATCTAAGTTGTAATAACACTGGAGGGGTGAAGAATATAAAATATTAAGAGGTGCTATAGTTTCACATTGTTGTACCCATTGAACTCTTAATTTGTGTCTGTGTTACTCTCCAGGTAACAGTGATTCAAATGCAGCAGTTATAGTCACTAAGGCATAGCTTCACAGAATCACAGAATTGTTGTGGGTGGAAAGGACCCCTGAGATCACCGAGTCCAACCGTATACACATGCAACAAGGAAAAACAAAATATCAACCCCTCTATAATTGTGTCCAGATGTGTTCTTCTCTGACCCACCTGTGTTCCTGAATTCAAACAACTGAAGCAGTCCAGGGAATATATCCTCTATTATATTCTCTCTGGTTACAGGAAGCAAACAATAATTAGGGAGCTGCAACAAGACATTGCCTCTCCTACAACTAAAGTGTTGAAAGCAAGACAGCAGTTGTCAGAGAGATGTTAGATCAGACAAAAACAGACAAATAGAAGTTGCTAAAGTGTAACCAAGTTCTATACTCTAGCTGTCAGAGCACTCAAGTGTCAACCAATTCTAAAAAAAAAAAAAAAAAAAGCTGAACTTGCAAAGTGAGACCTGAGATATAGCAGAAAGTACTAGGGCTATTTACAGAATCCATATGTACAGGAAGATCTTATTAACTTATTATAAAACACCAAGATTACCTGAGTTCACCTGCTGTCAGTCCTTCAGTTTTCCAATAGCTGTGCTCCTTGCCTTTCATGGATACCTTCAGAGGTACTGTCTCCTATTTGCTTTTTCTGCACATGGTAAGGCAATCAGATCTCTTTCAAAGACAAGCAGAGATAAATTCATCTGCAAGTCAGAGAGCTTTTGAAATGATGGGTCAGGCATTTCTCTTCTGGAAAAAAATAAAAAAAAATAAAAAACAACAAAACAAATGTGGTGGCTATTAAAGAGTTATTAAATCACTGATTGAATCAGAGGACATAAAACATATTTTGTGGTTGCTAATAATCACACACACAAAAGCACAAAAGTACTTACAGACAAGATGAACTGCACCCTTGGAAAGCAATACTAACCTGAGGGATATAGTCTGATATGCTGCAAGGGAGGTCTGTTGTTTGGAAAGTCTGAGTCTGAGACCAATTTGGAAACTTGGTCTGCAAGGAACTTTATGAAGTTCAGCAAAGGAAAATGCAGAACTGGGCACCTGGGACGGAATAACCCCAGGTGCTGAAGGACAGGTTGGGCACTGGGACATGGAAAACAGTTTTGAGGAAAAGGACTTTGTATTTGGCTCGTCTTTGGATTGAATGGCTTCCAGACTCCAAAAGTATTCTGCTCTACCTATTGCATTTATTCCACTATTATGTTAAAAAGAATTATTTTATATTCTTGTGTATGCCATTTTATATTCTGAATGGTATTCCTAGTGCTTCAATAAAGAGATGTTATCTGTCATCATAGAGATACATGCAGAGCTGCATTTTTTCTCGTTGTTTTTGTTGTTGTTTGAGATCATGTAAGCAATGACTAATGGCACTGAAAATTCTACAAAACACAAAACATAAAAAGAAAGTTACACAAAGCACATGATAGGACGAACCTCTGAAATATTTTAGGTACATGGGAGGATGAACGGTTCCTAGACTGGGCAAATATTGACCTGTTTCTGAAAATTACAGCAAAATAAATGTTCCTAAGAAGGAACTGCCAATGGTTTCTTGGAAAATAGGACCAGAATATGACAGAATAATTTGTATATCACACACAGTCAGAGCTGAACCAAAGAAAATAAGAATAGTGTGTAGAAAATGGCACCTCTATCTATCGAATAGTTTAGTCAATTCTGGAACTCTAAATGGGTGCTTTAAATCACATATTATTCACAGGTTAGAGTCTCCTTACCCACATTTTGAGTTCTGCTCAGAAAATTGTTAACCAGAACTTAAAACCAGAGCCCTGACATCCCCACAGAGGCATATGAATGTCATGTGAATATCAGTGGAGTCCTCAAGACACAAGTAATATCTCTTGATTTCCTTCAGTCATATGAAAATCAGACGGGCCAATAGCTCCTAAAAGTCTTTTCTCAGAGGCAATAAACACCTGGAAATTCTCTTCTATTTCAGTCCTTCTTTCCCCCCTCCAAGCCTTAGAATCAGGAGAGGCAAACAATAAACCATTGATGAAGTTTCATCCAGCTGGAGGATGCATCCAGAAGATTCTCCACCTAAATTCTTGCCATTTGACAGAGATTTACTAGGGAGATAGGAAAGGGATGGAAAATGGGTTATTAACAATAGAAATTTTTATGCTGTCTGAATTGGCTTAAGACATAATTCTGAACACAAATTCACAATGCTTGATACTTTCAAGGCAATGACCTCAGAGTCATTCAATGATAAATCTGTACAGACATAATCACAGTGTTTATGTGTGCAGAAAGAAGAAACTTATTAACAAGAAGAAACTCTGATATATCATGAAATATTAGCCACTCTGCGTTACAAGATAGAGAAATTCAGTTATGTGTAGTGTTATAATTGTTGCTGACTCTGTAACTGGCTTGGGGTTTTTTTGCTTGCTTGTTGCTGGATTTGGGATTTTTTTTTGGTTGATCAGTTGGTTGGGGTTTTTTGGAGGTTTTTCTCTTTTTGCTTTTTTTTGTGGGGGGGCGGGTTTTTTGTTTTTCTGGTTTGATGGTTTTCTGGTTTTTTTGGTTTTGGTTTGGTTTTTTTTTGTTTTTGTGTCTGCGTTCTTTTTATTTGTTTGGTCGGTTTTGTTTGGTTCTTTTTTTCCCCAAGACAGATAGAGTCAATTAAGGGAATGTTTCTATCCAGCATTGCTTGCAGAAAATTCTTCTCTCTCTAAAAATTCCCTTAATTTTCAGGAGAAAGGCTATCCACTATTATCTGGATTTTTAGATTAACAGTTCTGCATATTTTTCCCTCCATGTCTGATTTCATGCTTTGCTTCTCTAAAGACATATTTTGGAAACAAGAAAAAATATGCCACTGATACGTAGTGAACTCACAGATAAATCACAGCACTTTTACAGCAATGAGAAGCACTGTTCTGTTACCTGCTGGTTTTTATGACCTCTACAACGATGGGATCAAATAATGTATTCTCAACTCAGGCAAGATCCTCACCCCAGCTCTTATGAATCTTCCAAAATGTGACACTTAGGCAGTCTGGGAGTGGTCCTTTTCAGCCATCCTATTTTATAGGATTTGAAACCATCTGAAGCACTACTCAGCTCTGTATCCAGCACCACTCCAGGCTCACCCAGGTTGATGATGGACTTTCCTGAAGGGAGGGCAGCAGCTCAGAGCAGCAGAAACCATTGCAACATCTGGGCTGCTCCCCGACACTCTCTTGATAGATCCAGCTGTGCCCAAGGTGGTGTGAGAGGGAACTCTGCCAGCCTGCCACCTTCTGCTGGGTTTGGTTTCTGCTGCCCGAAGGGGTACATGGCTGTCCCTGCTAATACTGTATTTCCCCCCATCCCTGCTGTCCCCACGTGGAGATTTTATCAACCCACGCTGTGCCTGTCATCACTCCTAAGTCACAAACCACTAGGAACCCATTTCACCATTAACTCTATGTATTATTAGGCTCATTTCAGACCATCTGCCTTCTCAATACACTGGGAGCTGGTAGCAAAGTTGCCAGTGTAGCAAGTAAATTCAAACTGATTTGAATGTTATTGTCAATTGAGCAAACACATTGCTGAGAGGATTTAATTGAAATCAACCTGGCAGAAAAGCAGCTTCCTACCTTGTACATCCTGGGCTGGATCTGCAACCTGCTCATACTAAGCTTAACCTACTGCTGGGAACACGTACCTGAAATCCAAGAGATGTAACATCATTTCAGGCCTATTTCCCTCTGTGCTCCCTGGACTCTAGTGATTTTGAAGACCTGTGGAAACAGACCTCAATCCTGTTGCTTTTGAAATGAAACAAGTCAATTCTCACATGAGCTTCCTTACATCCCAACAGGACCAGGCTTTACCATAAAATTCTAGAAATGTAATTGACTAGTTAAAATTCTAATAGCCTTGCAAAAATAACTTTAAAAATCCAGACCTTCTTGAAATAGAGACTGTGACTTGTTATAAAACCTGGAAAATATGTAATTCTGCTGTTTAAATTCATTAACATCCCCCACTTCCCACCAAATATATCAATAAACATTTAGTTAAGGACAATCAAAATAGTTTATTCAGGTAAGTTTTAAAATATTTCTGTTGGTTTCTGAGCACTTTGGGGAAAATCCATGTTAATCATTTGTTTACCATAATGCTGAAGTTCTTTTTAAATTAAAAACAACATAGGTATTTTTCAAAATTGCAATTAGAAAATAGCACTACTTCAAGAAAACAATCAGCTTGAAAATTTCCTCATCAATTTTATTTTCAATGCTTTAAGCAATTTTATTTCCTTAGCTATTTATCATGACAAAAATAAGCCTTTCTCTTCCAGATAGGGATAAATGCTCTGATGGAAGCTTAAAAATACCATTCAAGCATCAGTTCTGTCTTCAGACTGAACTATATAATGACTATAGGTATTGTTTTAATGACATAAAACATTCTGTTATTAATACAACTGTCAGATACTTACTGACTGTTTCGTTTTCAAACTTTTTTTTAACCAACTATTGTAACAAGTAATGCATGAGAAGAACACAGTGGAAGAAATATCACTTTTCAAGGAACAAAAATTTGCAATTAGCAGGCTTCAGCTTTGCTTCACTACCTTGTCTCTTATAGCTGACAGTCTGTTAAATCTTTGTAGCATAATTATAAGTATTTTCAACAATATTTTTCTTTTCTTTTTCCTTTTTTTTTTCAAGAACCATAACTAAATGATTAGTAACAAAATAAGAGCTATGTCTGAGCAGAAATGGTTTTTTAGATAATGGTGTCTTATTGCTAAAATACTTTTCTCTTGTAAAGATTTTCATCTGTTTATTTAGTTTTATTTTTTAAGTTTTCTGATTAAGTTTTCCTTCAGCTTTTTTGTTTTTGTTGGTCAGAAAGGTCCATTTTCTTCCACTCACATTCTCAGGTCTAAAGATTTTCTGCACTGTGATGGTTACAGTCCATCAGTCTGTCCCACTGGATCAGCCTGGCTTAAAGAGACCTCCCCATCTCATACACTATTTTAATGGCTTCATTATAGGATCTTTGTCGTAAGCTGATGTTTCTAGCAAAAAATAAATGCAATTATTGTGAAAAATTTATAAAATGTATTTCATAAAGTGGAAATTATAGGGCACAAAGGCAGGTGATTTACACTAAATACAATTCGTACACATAAAAATTATTGCCACACAAGATGGGGAATGTAGTACATGAAAAGGAAGAAGGTTTAATTATTTTTGTTTGCCCATTTCCAAGAATAAAGATTTGGTAGCTAGTAGTTTCTGCTCACTTATGTTCAGAGAACAGAAACACCCCAATAGGCATCAGCATTGATAAACCAAATAGGTGCACCAATAAAAAATTAAATCTCCAATTAACATTATAAATGGCAACAGGTGAAATTTTGGTACAAAGTCTGAGATACCATCTTTTTTTAAATGTAACCCATCATATTTATCAAATTTAATGACATGGAATCTTAAACAAGTCCAGAAAAATCTGTCAAGAAGGGAAGGAACAGGTTCTAAGAAATGGTATTATAGCACAGAGGCACTGTTAATTTTAATGGATGCCTGGAAGAACATATGAGAAAAAGAGAGGGAATTTTCTACTAGGTGTTTTGACAGGTAAAACTTAGAATCTGTAAAAAAAAAAATCTAATTAGAAAGGAAATTTAATTAGCTTCTTTAAAAAAATAAGGTACAGCATCTCCATGTAATTTTGGAAATTATTAAATTCAGGGCCTAATTATGTTATTTCTTTGCAGTTCCCGTTACAGCCCTCACTAATGTCTAGATTATGGTTAGATATTAATTGAACAGTAATGAGATGAAAGATCTCCAGAAGTCCCTTCCACTAATTCAGGCAGTCATCTCAATGTTGTTTTTCCCAGTGAAGTGCCTGTGCTTTGCGAAGACTGTCTGTCTCTCAGTGAATTGTTGCAGCCTTGAAAAGCTAACTAACTGCAGCTCTAAATTGTTCAGACCATTAATTTTCTCTCAGTCTGTTAGAAGTCAAGGATCAATAAGCTGCACCCCAGTAAAGGGCTGCAGTGCCAGCTGGCTTGCCAAAGGTCCGTATTCAGAACCCAAAATCTGGGCCATCACTGAAGTTGTGGGGCTCTCATACAAATAGTTATCGTGGGATTTTCTTATTTGTCAAATCACATTTCAGTCTCCCAGATTTGCATACATGTGAATTAATCAACGTTTAACAGTTGCCAGTTTTGGAACACAGAGGCTATCATAGAATCACAGAATGGCTTCAGTTGGAAGGGACCTTTAAAGATCATCTAGTTTCAACCACCCTGCTGTGGTCAGGGATATGTTTCACCAGATCACATTGCTATAAGCAGCATCCAGCCTGACCTTGAACACTTCCAGGGCTAGGACATCCACAACTTTTCTGGGAAACCTGTTCCAGTATCCTGCTACCCTCATCTTAAACATTTCTTCCTTAGAAGTAGTCTAACTGAAAGACAGACAGACAACTTCAAGTGACAAAAAAAAAAAGAGTTTAATTTGAGGACTAATCTAAAATGATCCTGATGTCTTGTTTTTTCATTGCACCTGAGCATACACCTATACACACCTAAGACAGTCACCTTATGAAAATCCAAAGAACTGGACAAAACAAAAAAATTCACACAGCCCCAAAAGTTCTGAGTTCTGCTTTACAAAACTTCATGGAATAATTGTTCCATACAGTGGTTAACCATGTCCTTGTTAAATACGGTCCATTCTGATTACTTAATGCCACATGGAATCTGCTTAGGACCAATAACAACACAGCTGTGTTTATAACCTCAGCTTTAGCAGCTCTTTTCTGACACTCAGGCTATGCCTATTCCAGTAAACTCAGATTTGTGAAGAAATATTCCTGGGCTCCACAAAACAACTTCCCATATTGGTGGAAACTTCTGGAATCTAACAGAAAGCTTAAAATACAGGGTGCTTCCTGGTGCATAGCTCTGGGGTTGCACAGAGGAGAGTATGTCTATATTCACACTGCCTTCAGTACATGGAGATAACTTTATCCATCAGTGATAAAGCTGGTGCAGAAAGATCTTTCTTTTGCCAGTTCCCCATCTACAGGACAGTGCAAGAAGAATAGTGTAGGTTACAGTTGTTTCCCCTGCTTTTTCCTCCCTGTTTCTCAGCCATCTTACTCTCCACTGGAAGTAGAGAGGAGCGAATAACAATCTGTGCACTTCTCACTTCTTTATGAAGTCTTTGATCTTATAGGGAGAGGCAACAATCTTCTTCAAACTCTTGACAGCCAAAACCAAAAGGCAATCTGACATGATATAAATTTAACAGGGGTTTTATGCAATAAAAACAGACTAACATCCTCTGATTTCCCAGTGGAGCATTCTGCAAATCTATCTCATTGGAAAATGTTATTTTTACTTAATTTATTTTTTTAAAAACCTTTCCCATTCAAGAACTCTGCCTTTCTTGGCTATGAGCAACTACACAAATCCTTTGTACTTTTGCAGGATGGAAAGCCCATTGACACTAAAATTCATGTTCCAAATAAGATCCACAGTCCATCTGGTTCATTGATCTAACATAAGCTAACATCAGATGGTATTAAAGGTGTAAGAAATCCCAATGTAAACATGACAGTGTTCCCTACTACTCTGGAATATTTTTCTTCTTTTTCAAGTTAAAAATAGTGTCGACAAAAATGATCACTAGATAATTTTTCTGAAGTACAGAAGCTAGAAAAATCTGCAATGGTATTTCGTAGCACTTGAAGAGTTGTCACCAACTTCAGTTACATATAAGTAGCTTTCTGAATGGTGAGGCTTGAATTTTTTTGATTACAACATTGAAAACCAAAATAGCATAGCAAAAATGAAACAGCACAGTGAAAATAAGATGAAATTTCTTTTCATCTGAACTTTTTTTTTCCACATTGCTCACGCATGGGATCACATGTGATACACAATCATATTTTACTATATGAATTATGCATTTAATTTTGTCTATTGTCAGTTGACAAGAGTTCTGCTAAAAAAATATTCTCCCCACAAGACTGTTGTTGGTTTTATATTTAAAAAGATGCTGCAAGGAACCATATGAAAGCTGGAATTTCCATTACAATACATGTTGAGCAGCAATGCTACCTACACTGGTAGGTAGCACCTAATTTATAGATACTAAGAGTATTTAAACTCTCAAGTTTTTCTAAATGAACATTGCTAAAATTATTTTAAAGATAATGTGAAAAAAAACCAAAACTGAAAGAGTTTTTAAAGGCTTTTTCTCTATGTATCTGGAAATCCACATGAACAAATTAGATAAATACAATTCTAATGGTATGATAAACTTTTGCTCCAAGGAAAGTAATGTTAAAGTTATTTCCCATCTCTCCTTAAACCTTAGTCTAGATTTCAGATAATAAGCTGTATGTGTTACATAAAATTATAGGAAGTGAAGAAACAATATCCTACTCAATTGTTGGATTCTGAGGAAGCAAATGATTAAAACCTAGACATAATTCTGTATTCTTGTACAAACCCTCAGATACTCCCAATAACAACTTAATGCTTTGAAACAAATATGTAACTTGCTCTCATAACTTGCTGAGACCAAATATTAAAGTATTTATTAAATAAGACAAGACTTCCAGAAATATTAGTAAATTACATAATGATGGGCTTGCTAATATTAATGAGCACAAACAGAAGCTGACATCATTCTAGCTTTTGACTCTTTTGTGCACTGATACATTACATGACAGAGCTATCTGGCTTTACTTGCCTCTATTATTCATTCCATAAATAATAAGCTGTAGCGGGAGGAGCCATTCTTGCTCCTGAAGCTTGACGAGCTGCTGGTCTCTTCCAGGACTCCAGCCACCACACAGCGCTTCCAGGGTAGAAGTGTAGCGGGAAGAGCCTTTCTTGCTCCAGAGGCTCGAGGAGCTGCTGGCCTCTCCATGCCTCGCACCAGAGTGAACTCTGCTCTGTGGGTGTGTGTCCCACCTTTATTGGCCCCCTGGTCTTGCTCATGCCCAATAGGGGCCTGTCCTAACCAGGCACAGGTGGACTCACACCCACTCTTTGGCAACTCGAGGCACCTGGTTTATCTTGTTTCTCTACAATAAGCTATATATACCTTCTTCCCATGTACACATTCTAAAATTTGGTGAGAAGAAAAGTATTACTGAAGCCCTATTAAGTCCAAGATACACTCATGGAGCATCACAGCACTTTTAACCAATTATTATAGAAGGGGTAAACTTGGTTAGATGGAGCTCTGCCTGGGATTTCACAAACCTGCTCCTCAACACACATGTACTTACCCCTAATAAAGTGTAAATTCATAATTCTTCATCTTCAGAATCCACCTGTGTAAATGATATGAGGCTGACTCATTGCAACACTGAATTGTGTCTCTGTAATGCATATATACGCTGTACTGCAAAACCAAATAACCAGTTTCACCTCACTGTTTTCAACTCCTGAGGTTTAGTTAATTTATTTGATATTGAAAGTTGCCATAGTAGCCCCTTTAAGCCTTAAAATACATCACTGATATCTATAAATGTCACAACTGTGTATAATGATTTACTAGGAAAAAGTAATTTTTTCAAAGAAGGCATAGCTTTATGTATTTTTAGTGATTTATTATATCTGCACTTATTTTGATTTTAATCAATGCCATGGGCGCTGGTGATAAACTGTTCATAACAGTAAAAATTCAAGTAATTTCTAAGGTATTCTACCAGCTTTTCATTGTGTAAATTGGTAAATGCAAGTATGCAGACGTTGTTGGCCAAGGAAAGAACTTCAAATTACTGTATGGTCTGCTTTGAAAACGGATCATACTTTCCCACATTCCTGTTCTGTAGAATTCCATTAGAGTGACAATGATCCCAGACAAAACAATGGGGAAAAAAATTATGTGGGTGGCAAGCAGCACATGATAATACAAATTAATATAATTTTAGAGGAAAAAAGTTCTTCTAAAATGTAATAATATAAACAGGGATAGCATTTGTCAGGGATATACATTTGTCAGGCACCTGAGTTAGCACTACATCAAATGCTACTAGAAATGATACCACACAAGATGTGTGTAGTAAATACAAAGTGCATTTATCAAACATGGAGAGTCATCTGTTGCAGAATATTTAACAGAATTTCAAATAGATTTATGACCTAAATGCTCTAAAACAGTTGTAAAATAAATGGAAATATGACATAAGTAAAATTGCATAATCCCTACAAGAGAGAAAACTATCCTCAAATGCAACAACTGAAAAAATTACTTAGGAGTACGAGAGATGACTAACTGAATAGTTCACACAGTGGACTGAAATGCTCAGATAACTGTCTGAAAAGAGAAATTTTAAGGTCAATCTGTTAGACAAATCAAAGAAAAAGCTAAGAGAGTGGATGGTGGCAGTGTGCAGCTCTAGCTGCATCATTTATAGTTTATATGTATCCTCATGAGAGAGTATTTGGAGGACAGCAGGTGCTTGTATCCAGCAGATAAGCACCAAAAAATATAAAGGGTGAAGATTTGGAAAAGAGAGATATATATGAGTGTTTGTCTGTGTCTCTTTATAGCATACAAGGATGAATTACCTTCCTTGCAAATGCCAGTCTGTACATTAAAACGAGCATCTTTTTGAAAAAAAAATATAGCTCCTCAAAACAAAACCCAAAAAAACCAAAACAAAAAACAAACCCACCACAGCCCTATAAATTTTTGTATAAGAGTTCAGATACGGTTCATGAGCAGCAGAGAAATCTAACTATGTGCTCATTTCAATACATATCAGAGTACACTTTTTGCTTTCCGAGACTAATTAGAGTTTTTCTGACGTGGTAAGATTTAACAAAGTGAAAGCTATTTCAAAAACCCCATTTTTTTTTCAGACTAAATTCTAGAGGGTAAGTGCTGATTAAACCATATTGAATCACAGAATTGTCAATTAATCTCAGACTCATGTTCTTTTGTTCCTGAGATACAGATGAGAAAAAAGAAGGTGTGCTTTCAGGCTTCTACTTAGATACAAGAGACTACTTAGCCTTACTGTTTAATCATAAAAGTAATTTCGCTACTGATATATATTTAAGTATGTTTTTCTTTTCTACCATAACTAGCACAACATAGGAATGTCTAAACCACTGAGAAGCACATAAACCTGGGTAGCAGAAACCATTCTGCTATGATGGTAAATCTAGAATAACCTATTCTGAGTTTGCAGCTGCGCAGTCTTCTGTCCAGAGCTTGGGATCTATTACTTTGTTCTGTGCACTCAGATTAATTCCATCATGGTTTGGTTATCTCCACTTTGTAATGACGTGATCAGCATAACCACACTAAAAAGAAAATATTAACTGAGAAAGGCAATGGTTACTATTTTAAGTGTAATCCTGCTTTATGCACATGTTTTTCAGTGAGTGTAGAAGTTTTAGACCACTCATTATCAGCAGCTTGTTCAGAGCATGTTTTCTTATTAATCTGAAACATGGCTGCTGATTTATTGAAGTGTCTGAAATCAACTGGAAGGGATACTTTTTGAGGGTGTGTAGACTTAATTAAGCACCAATCCTTTCAAACAGAACTAGAGATTTTTTGGAATAAGGTTCTGACTGTGGGAAGCTGGAAGACTTTGAAGAGGTTTGGGATGGAAATAGTCTGAGCCCTCCTGATACTAAATTATTCTTTGAGGTTGTTCTTCCTCTGCTCTTTTTCTGTTAGAAGATGCTCCACAGCCCTGGGACACTTACTGACCTTGCTCACTCAGTGTTTCTCTTGCAAGGCAGGCTTTCTGTCTGCCACAGGAGGACCTACTAAACCAGTCAGCCCGTGATAAAGGAGGAGAGAGGTAGCTCAGTAAATTGTTTTTAGTTCCTGCTGCCTGCCCTCTTTGCAGGACCACAAGCTGTTACTCCATACCATATCACTGCCCCTATGAGTAGCAACCACCCACCTGCATGCAGCTACTTCTGCCCCTACAGCCTCCTCTGCCTACTCAGGGAAACTCTTCACTCTGGAAGTGATAATCCACACCTGTGCCAAAACAGAGAATGCAGATCTTATTCAAATAGCCAGCCATTTAGTGGGTCTCAGTTGTTATTAATTTCCAATCAAAAAGTAATGTGCTTGCAGAAGAATGTAATATTTAAGCTCAGCAGCTGGTCCAATCTTATTCCTCAGTGAAAGCAAGTTTTTGACAGAGGCTGACATTATGCTTTGCAGAGGTCAGAGCCCTTGTAAATCCTTCCTGAACAGTACTTGAAAAACCACGTGCATGCTTCCTGATCTGAGACTACTGAAAGGATGCAAATCATAGTGGATGAATGTCATATGAAAATTATATAGTTAGTTCACATTGGGAATAAATTCGGTATGATTACTTTGAGTTATATTAAAATAAGGAGAGCATAACCAGAATCATAGTTGTACTGTATAAAAGATGAAATAGGTAAAATAATTCTGTAAGGAGTATTAAATTTCAAAAAAGGGTGAGGCTGTGGAAATACATAAATAAATTATGAGCAACATAAGAGTAAAACTCTTGCAGTTACCAAAGATGATGTCTAGATATTCAAAGCAAACTTGTAGAATGCATGAAAATCCCTATACAATGGGCTAAGGGCAGTTATTAAAACAAGAAAGAATATTCTTCACGAAAAAAAAGAGAAAAAAAAATTTAAATTTCCTCAGCTTCTTACCATCTTCCATGCTATACTCCCAAAAGCTTTTACATTTCTCTGACTGAAGTGGACACTATCCTGCAAGACCTTCTCATAATTTTACCCAGTCACATGCCTAATAAATTAACTACACAATACAAAGACTAAATGATGCACACTGAACACCATATACTCCAGAACTCTATCTAAAAGTGGGTAGAAAATTAATTTGTAAAAATATTTCTCTGATAAATTTATGAACAAATAATTTTCATAGGGACTACAGTCAGTAGTTCTGCATTTGAAATATTAGCTTATTTCATTGATAACTCTTGAGGTTAGTTCAAGGGGTAAGATATGACCGTGTCAGTGTGGTCATGTTTTATGAGTAGATGAACAGATTATGATTAAAAAAACATGAACAACAAACAGACCAAATGCATTGCTTGCTCCCAACCAGACTGCAAGGTGCCCAAGCAGGAACCTTCACCTAAAGAACAGCTGTTACAAATAGGGCTAATCAGTAAACAGTGTTGTGCTTCCTTTCAGATATTTTTAAGCTTCTTCTTTTTAAAGATCTGTCTAAAACAGAAATTCTACTTATAGCTTGTTTTGTTTGTTTTATTTTATTTACGGAGAATTTAGATATACTTCAGAAGGTAGATAGTTTCCAGATGCAGTGCTCTGATCAAAACCAGTTTCCCAAGAAAGAATAGGCTGTAATTTTTCATCTATCCATACTTGAAGATCCTCCCTTTGAAGGTCTGAGGCAAAATTAGGTTCCCAAATATCATATGGCAGTAGAAACATGAGTGTCTGATATCCACTTAGCAAAACAGCCAAACAAAATTCTCAGGAAAAGAAATTTAAAGCCTCCAGTATAACAGATCTACCAAGGGTGTCTGCCAAAATACCAGATGCTCTTACTGGGAAACAGATATAATTTACAGTACTTGCCAGTATTTTCTGGTTGATTTTCTTTCTACCCAACAGTGAAAAGTGAGATTTCAAATATTTACTTGTGTTAGAACAGACATTTTTAAAACAGTTATAAAAATAGAACAAAATGTTTTCTTAATAGAAAAATCTTAATAGAAATGTATTTTAAGATTCATGTCAGTGGAAAAATAAACAGTTCAAAATGTTTCACTTGCAACACTACACGTTCCCAGGTAATTAACTTTACTATACAGTTAAAAATGTGCAGAATGATATCAAGGACAACTGTATTAACGATTAGCAAATCCTTTGTGATTTATATAGCCAGATGTTAAAAGGACACAGATGTTCATGTTTTCAACATAGTGACAATCAAATAAAACCCTTTATGAAACACCAAAATGTATGCTTATTTGGCTTTCATATGCCATCACTCTCTGTATTTTGTAATCCTGGCTTCTCATTTAAAAGAAAAAAAAAAAAAGCATTACTTGTATGTATCTCTTACAAGGCACAGCAATTAAATGCAAGGCAAAATTACGTTTCATTTTCCTCATTCAAAAAATTTCACTGAAGCAAAACAAAACAAAACAAAAAATCAAAACCATATTCTATGTACAATATTATATTTGGGAGAATTTCTTCTACAAGAAAATGAGCCTGCATGAAAATTATAGAAAACAGTAAGATAAACAGTAAAAGAAATATTTTCTTTTATATTTCCTTTGATACAAATTTCCAGAACTTCAAATCAAGTGTTTCTTAAATTAGGAGCAAAAATTATTACAGTAAGCATGTAAATAGAAACTGCAGAGTATGTCCAATATGATAAATTCACCCCACTGTTTTATCAGAGAATACAGTCTAATAGGAAACCCAGTTAAAGTTGCCATAACAACACAACAGAATAACTCAACTACTGCAGTGTCAAATATAATCAAATAGAAAGAAATCCTTCAACTATTTGGAAGTCCTTTTGCAACCTGTATTCATTAGGCTTTGTTGTACGTTGCCTTGAAGTACAGTAAAAAATCCTCAGTAATTTGCCTATTAAACTCAGCAAAGATATTTCTCCAAAACAATCCAATTTCTAAACCAGAAAAAAAGCCATCCATTGTTTCATCTTTTACATTCTTTAATATTATCAAGAAATAAATAAATGGCTCATACTCAGTAGGAAAAAGCTGTCTCACATAAATTGCTTCTCATTTCTGGAAGGCTACAAGATCATTTTTTTGGTTCAGAAAGGTTGAGAACAACGAGTGATTATTTAAGGAGAAAGACAACCAATTTCATGGAACTGCCAGTAACACAATAAGCTTTCATTCCAGACAACACTGTAAGATGCTGCCTTGTCTTAAACCAACCATGTAGGATACTTCTGATAGCCTATGTATGTGAGCTTGCAGAATTTAACATATTTAAATTCTCCATTAAAACCCCATATCCCACATCCACTGTGTGAGAGGAGAAAGTACATCTGAAGAGTAGGAGTCTCATCACCTTGCTGCATACAAGGAAGCAAGGTTCCTCAAGATCACTGCATCAAGCACAACCACATGCTTTTATACTTCTGCCCTTACTCTGTCTCATTTCTTCCTTGCCAACAGTTATTAGTGAGTAGCTTCTATCTCAGGAGGCTTTTGCATCTCACCAAGGGTGTTGGCTTTCATTCCATTTAGACTTGCAAAGGAAGTTTTCTTTCAACTTGAAGACAGCAAACACAACACTCAGTGCCTCACCTGTCTCAGCCTAGACAGCAAGAACCCTAGGGGATTTCTTTGTTTGCACACTGTTTGCAGATGTGCACCTCACCAATCTAGGCATTAAATTACTCAGGCAAGTCCCTCTGATATGCCACTGAAGGCTTAAGAAACATGGCAGCCTCTGTGAATAATCTACCATATGCCCAAGTGATGGCATATTACTTTTACTTATTTCTTTATCAGTACTCTTTCATCCTCATATGAAGCACAAACCTGCCCCTTCTGTTACCTAGACCTGGTAAAAACATAACTAAAAGAATAGCAGCAATGGTCTTTTGGAGGATGGTTAAGGTAGTGGCCAGGAGAAGGATTTCACAGCAAAATAGCTGATAGCATCCCTAAATGACTAAACTTTTGCACCCCTCTGGAGACTCAGCTTAAAACAATTCCCCCATTGTTATCACAATGTAACTGCTTTTGGATTATTTTTTATTTATTTCAGTAATTACAGACATTTTTCATTATCATAAAATGGTTACCGAATTAATCAACTCTTTCAAGAAAACAAGCTTTGACTAGTAATACTACGATCCAGCATTTATGAAGAGCTGATCTTCTGAAAGTAAAGATGTAGTGTAATTGGTAACTACTCTGCCAGCAATCAACCATGGATGAATTAGGAATTTTTTAGGAATGGGTATATTTCACATTGAAAGACACCTAACAGTAATAGCTTTTAGGAATTTGTCTTTTTCTCTCTCACTAATAAGAATTCCAAAAACTCGATAGAATGAGTCTGCAGATTGTTTCTTTCTTGTTGCTGCTTTTGTGAACTATACACAAAAACAAATTAAACAAAACTATAATGAGAAAGTCCTAATATTTAACTATGGAGGACAACAAAAATACTTCATGGCAGATTTGCAAATAAAAAATGTTCCTTGCCTAAAGCATGTTCCTGGGCAAAGGACTGGCAGATAACTATTATTGATAAGAGGTTTGTTCTTTAAGAAAAGAACTCTATGCTAATTTGATTATACTAGAAAAGCCTACAACATTTAATCTTGAAAATAAGGAAAGCCAACAGTGTCTAAGACACTAATTTGTAGTCATGATTTCTGCTGCTCCCTAAAGCATCATTGTACCGTGACTGAAGGATCATCAACACACTCTACTATTTTAAATAATTTTTATTGTAGTTACTAGGCAGCTACCTAGTAGAAATTTTCCAGTTGCTTTTCTGAACATTTGTTGTCTCAGTTCATGTTTCAAGCAATGAAACATTTTACATTTTTCTTAACAACCAACCAAATAAAAAAAAACCAACCAACAGACAAACTAACAAAAAACCCCAACCAAAACAAAGACAAATAAACAATGACAAAAAAACCAAACAAAGCTTCACAGCTATTTAAAAATACAGCCTCAAATACCCTCTCTGATCTGTTAAGGTGAATTTTTGGCAGGAATAATCAGAGAACTATCTATTAGATATGCTTCTACTAATATCCTAAGCATGCAATATCACTCTTTGTTATTGAGAACATGTACCGAATCCATATGATTTAACCAAAGAAACCTGAAAACAGCATGACTTCAGGCAGTCTTCCTTTTTGATTAGTTCCACAGAAAAGTGCCAGTTAATATAAACCAAAGCAAGGTCATAGACCAGACTATCAATTATACTTAACAAAAAAATTAGTCGCAGCACTGGAAGACTTTACTTGGCATGGCTTGTTTTTCTGGCATGGATAAAGCCCATAAATCTTTAGCCTACAACCCCACTTTGCCATTTGTTCTTTTCCTTCTAAATTGGACAAAGTTAAAGTAGTTTAGTAGGGCAAGTCATCTTGTTTAAGCAGCTCTAAATTCACTCTCCTGTCATACTCATTTTGAGAGGTTCAGCCAAAGGGAAGTTCATGGCTTTTAGCATCTAGCCATTTCTATCAATATTTCTTCATTGTTTGTTCATCACTGATAGGATATCATGGAGATCCTCTAGTGCTGTGTACTGCATTTTTTGTGATTTAGTTATCCCCTGACAAAGATTCTTTCCCTGATGATAACTGCAATGAGTACAGTAATATAATCACCATTTTTGATGCATTTGAGGGGATGATCTACTCACTAAGCAGATCTTGAAGCATTCCCAGTCTAAGACTGAAAATTCAAGCTTGCATATGCTATTTGTAGCAATGGTAAATGAAAACAGAAAAAGAGGTGCTGAAAACTGAAATTAAATTGAAAAAATAAATACTAAATCTTCAGATAAGTCTAATTTGGACATTTCTTTTGTCCAAAGTACTTCAGTACAGTGTAAATTCTCTTTACAGAGGAACTTTACACACTAGCTGTTACTAGTAGGTACCTATAGTAGGGTTAATAACCCCTAGAGACAACCTGCACAAGTAAGAAGGTATCAGTCTTCATGAAGCTCTTGGAATGTGGAAAGAAATACACCCACTTCTAATTACACCAACCTTTACAAATGATACTGTGCTGCTTCTTACTACACCATTACTTTGTCCAGTGTTATGTGAATAATGGAAAAACAGAGCTTTTTTTCAAGATTTCCCTCTTGAACCTGATGTTATTTCAGATAATTTAAGAAAATAAAAAATTATTCCTTTGATTAGAAGAATGTTCTCCAATAAGAAGGGTGGAAGTCTAGGTAACACTGATAGTTAATGAAGCACTAAATCCTCCTGTAGTGCACTTACTTCTGATCCGTGAAGCACCTTGGATTTGATGACAGATCTCTAGAAGGAAAAGAAGCTGAAGGAATACAGTGCAGATATGATTTTTACAGACTTATTTAGATATTACTGAGCAATTTTTTATGCAACAGCTTTTACTACTGATAATTATTTAGGTTCATCAAAACTTGCCTCATCAAAAATAGGGTAAGAATAAATTGAAAATCCCAATTAATTTATTTCAAGCATGTACTTGGTTTCAAACATATTCTGGACTACAGATGAACTCCTGAATTTTGATCAAATAAATTCCACCATCTTAATTATTTTCAGCATATTTTTTACTGGAAGGTTCTGTCACAGTATAAGGAGTGTCTGTTAATAGTCTTGATTATCAGAATGCAATTTAAACTGCAAAACTGTTACTCATCAATATACAACACCCAGTCCTTTAATAGGCTCTTGTGATTTCAACAGAACCAGGGCAACTAATCATGTCTAAGGATCAATATCTCACATCATCAGAAATTTAAAAAATATTAGATATATCATGAGGTGCCAATACTGTAAGAAATTTCTGTAAAGAAAGAAATTACTGGCAATCTTTATTAAATCATCCTAAGTGTTCAAGTATTCCTTAAAAATTTGTGTTGATTGATTACAGAGTTTAGATATGAAAATCCTAAGTTTTTCTAGAGTACAACGTGACAGGATTATATGCTATCTAGATGTTTTCATTGTTCAGCTTCAACTTACTGTGAAAAGGTTGCAGTTATAAAGGCCAGGATTTAATGATACCAGCTGGTTATATTGTAAAGGCCAGGGTAAAAAGTCAATCTCATGTTGCCTGTGACTGCAAAACTTTGGCAGGAAAAATATCTGCTGTTTTTACAGCTGACAGAATCCAAGAGACATTGTTTGTCCTAGACTGTTGATTTACAAGACAAAAACTGAATGACACAGCAACCTCATATTCCATAACAATACTACCTTCTATTTCATTTCATTATGTGAAGAAAGACATTCAAGAGCTGTAATTAACCAGGCTTCAGAAATGCAGGTTATATTTTTTTATTATTGAAAAAAAAAAGGTTCAGTTTTCATTAATCCTGACAGGAATACAACACAATACAATACAGTATGAATAATAGACAACAAACATTTGAAATATATCTCCCAATTAGGGATTTAAAAAGTTCCCAACACATGGAAAATCCTGGAGATTCATCTATTAGATTAAATGCTATGCTTGCCTCTTGTATTTGTGGACTATACATAGGGCATTAAAAAATGTTGATCTTTCAGAGGTACTTACATACAATTGCCTTTGTCTCATCTATTTTATCCTTAAAGTGTCACTTTTTACACTTTTTCGATTCAATTTTTCATACAGATTTTTAAATGCCATTATTTTACTTGTAACATATTAATCAGAGCTCATGGGAGTGAAGACACTTTAGTTTAGCCTTGAGAATAATGTTTCTTATTGTAACTATTATTCCTAGAAGCAAACACTTTGATGAAGACAGAAACATTTGAGAATTAAAATTTGATTGTAAGAGGTTTGTGTTTTTTTCTGAGGCAGAAAATTGGCTGAATATTAGTCATCAGAACCTGAATAATCTTTTCAGAAAATTCCAGTGTGTTAATTTTCAGACAGAGATTGTCTATCTATACCCCATCTCTGCAATTTTCCAACTGTGTACAGCCCTTCCATGAAACTATTGTTTGTACTAAAAATCTTCTCATAAAAATCTTCTCATAAAAATCTGTCAAGTAATGGCATCGACTTGTTACTTCCCAACCTGTCTTGAAACAACAGATGACTGCTGCTGTCTACATATCCCCTGAAGATCAGAGGAAGGCTTAACCCACTAGAAAGAGAGCAAATTGGGAAAAGATAGCAAATGTTGAAATCCAAAAATGAGAGGCAGTCAGACATATTTTATGCATTATGCTGTGGGGAGGCAGAATACCACAAGATAGATTTTATGTGTGAAAATTGCAAAGGAAAGGAGATTTAAAATTGTTATTGCTCTGTCAGAGGAGTATGCATTGGAGGAAGAGGTGAGGAAAGACAAAGCAAAACACCTCCTGATCCTGATAGAAGCTGAGATCATGAAGGAAATTGTGGGAAAACAGTCTGCGGAGGCTTAAGGATTCCATGTGCACATCAATATGATTGTATGAAATCGTTTCTTAGCAACTTGCACTCACTTTATATAGAGAAGCCTTGTTTACACCATCCTATCATGCAGGTGGCCTTGTACTCCAACCACACATACCATTCTCACGGAACCTTCTTCCCACATAATTATTTTCCTCCTCTGTTGCCAATTAAGTTATCTCTTTCCCAGTAGCTCATTCTCAGAAAGCCTCTAACTAGGCCTCAATAACCATTAACCCAATGTGGCCTAAATTGAAGTAAGTCAGGATTGCTCACAACCTGTATATTTCTGAACTGTTTCCCCAACAGGAAATATTACAGAATATCAGAATAGGAAACATTACAGGATATAGCCTGGTTAAATTTCTAAGCTTTGAGATTTCTACTCACAATAAAGGAAAGGAAGATGCCAGACTGACATCTCTTGGAAGCCTGAACTGAAGAGAAATACCAATTGCTGGGGATACAGAAAGCATGCTGTGTTTTCTTGATCTGTATTTTTGAGAGAAAAGGGGATTCTGGGGAACTATTAAGGAAGCAGGATGTTGACATAGTTTAGGATTGTGTCTCCAGTTTTTCTGGCTCTGCAGTAATAAAAATATATATAAATCATAAAAATCCTAGAATCGAACTTTATGTCTTGCTAAAGGCAAACTTTGTCTAGTATTGGAGGGAAGGCTAGCTGAAAAGAATCAATTTAGTGTCCTCTCTCCCTTGCAGGTAATAATCCAAATAAAACAATAATAATAAACATTGAAATAAACCAGATCCCAGGATCTTCTGGTGGATCTAGAAACTGGAAAGTGCCGCCTCTAGACACCACCAGAGTAGACGGTGTCACTGACTGTCATTTCCATTAATTTAAAATATTTCTACATAATCCTATAATGATTCCAATCTCTCGGGAGTAGGAATTTTTCCCTGCTGGTGCTTTGCAGGCTTAAAGTGGTGATATTTCTGTGGTGGAAACCAGTTCTGGCATTTTATTTACCTGACATTTTCATAGATATAAAATAAACCAATTCTGAGGGCCTGACATGCAAGAGCATTACAGGACTTTTTTTTCTTTCTTCATAGAAGAAAGGCTAAAAAAACCACATATAGCCACCTTGAGCCCTCACTGGAGGCCTTCAGTGCAGAACTGTTCTTTCAGAAACAAGCTCATAGATTACACCAAGGGTGCTGGCATGGACTGGGGATGGGGATGGTGGGGGCCATTCTCCCAAAGTACCCTCTGTCACAGTTTCACTGCAGTTGGATGGGTGAAACATTTTTTCCCAGGCAGTCTCTTGATGTGATCCTCCTACTTCTTCAAGAATATGTGAGAAGTGGGTTTACCTCCTGCCTTCCCTGACTCAAAACAGCCTGAGATGAAAACCTGCACTCTGGGGCAGACAGACCATGGATCTGTGGCTGGCTTTTTGGCAGCACAGAGTTCTAGCCACAAGGAAGCAGACAGTGTGCTCTTTCCCAGAAGCAGATGCTTTGATCAAGAGAGAGCTGTTTTGACACAGCCTGCTTTTGAGATCACATTGCAAAGGGCTTTATTTCGTTCCAGTGCAGAATGATAAAAGACTTCAGCACATTAAATAGCATCAGGAAATGGGCTTTTCAACCTCTGCCCAAGCTCTCCTCATCCCACTTTGGCCTGCTCTGTTCAAATTAATTTATTTTGAACATATACTTCCAGAAGAGAAAAAAAATGTAACAAATACTTCACAATATATAGTGTCTTGTTCAGCGTCATTATGCTGTACCACTTCCTGGTTTGATAGCTCATTTTACATTTTATTTCTTTGTCATATTACTTAAATTCAATTAAAAATAAGATATTAGAATTAAAACCCATTTTAATTCTTTCTCTGATCTGCTCAAACATTTTCTCAAAGCATTGTAAAAGGGACTTTCTTAGTCACAAACAATCCTGAACATGTTTCCTCCCTGGAAATGTTCAAGGCCAGCCTGGATAGGAGTTTGAGCTACCAGGTCTAATGGGAGGTGTCCTGCCCATGTCAGGGGAGTTGGAATTATTGGCGTATATTTAAGGCTCCTTCTGACCCAGGGTTCCTTTCTATGACCTTATCTACTAGAGAATTATAAATTTCCTTTCATCATCTCAGAATAGTTTGATGTGTAGCCTTACACCCTACACCACCGACTTTCTAGGTTTTCTTGTATAATAAGATAAGATATTTCTTGGATAATAGGGGTAATTCACCTTTCCTATTTATTCCTCATAAAAGCCTGATTTTTGCTCTCCTAGAGAAGCAATCATTTGTCACTGGAATAATTTTCATCAAATCTTACAGAGAAAAGCAACCCAATGAATCCTTCACAAACAATTCTTTATAACAGACCTCAATATATAGTGATGGACATTTTGTATATCAACTGGAATGACAATTATGATAAAAAAACAAAGGTCCCTGAAGAAAGAATGCTAACACTTTACCTTTCCATATGCCAGTATGTATTCTTTTCATCACAAAATAGGTTTAAACACATTTATTTTGTTTCACTGTCCTTCTTATTGAATTCTAAGTGAAGACACTCGTTTATAGTTTCAAAGGGATTTATATCATTAGAGTCACTCATTTCATTTGGGAAAGTGTTCTCATTTACTTCAAAAGTGACATTTGGGTGACATTTAAAGTTACTGAGTCAATAGATCAGATTTTTTTTTCTTTCCCTCAGGAGATAATTCTGTAAATTTGGAAAAAAAAAAAAAAAAGAAAAAAAAAGAAAAAAATAAACTTTGTCCGGTTCATTTGAAAAATCTGCTGTCTTGGCTATCAGAAACTTAAAATTTTTTCTGTTTTTGTAATAACTTTGGCTGGTAAGACTTAGGTCTAGATTCACCCCTGACAGAATAGCTTATTTTTGTCACGCTAACACCAACACATCTGAGCACCACCACTCTAAAGCACCTTTAGCTTGATCTGCTCAGGACACTGTACATAGTACCCAACACACTTTTTAATCAGACTGAGAAAAGGAATGTTTGCTAACTGGTAGGTATGAGGCAAGTAGCAGAAAACTTTGCAGACAGTCTCCTAAAAGGTCGGTCGAGTTTCTACATTTATGACTCTCCATGAAATTAAATCCTAGCCATCTGCCTTCTGAGTGCACAAGCTCCTGCACCCAAAAGCTTCATACGTCTGCTTAAAGTAGGAAGCACTTAAGTCCTCACCTATTATCTGAACATCTACAGCTCTCTTGTTGCACACACGCAAGGCACTGACAGCTTGAGCACTGGACAGGTCTTGCTTAGCAAGACAGAGCCACCCATTGCCTTCCAGCTGTGGTGGTAGCCATGATGGGATTTTCCCAGCATCCTGGACCAGATGAAAACTCAGAAGGCAGGGATCTCCTGCCTGCCCTACTCCATGAAACCTATGGTATTGGATATCTAGCTCATCACATCACCTGGGAAGGAATAAAAGCTGTAGCTCCCACTTCCTCAGGAATGCTGTGACCACAGGGTATCCCACAGCATGGTAATCTGCTCCTTTTCTTTCAGCTGAATAACTTTAATCTGTTCAGAAAGTTAAATCTTAAGGCCATTGGTAATAGAATTCTCCAGAGAGAAGACACTTCAGGCTTTGCTCCATTTAAAAAGCTCAGGAAATATAGCACTAGAAACAGAGCTGTCTTAACCTTCTTCGGAGAGAAAGACAAAGCAAAAATGTACAGAACACTAAACTAGGATGAAGCACACAAAACAAAAACATGCCAGTGTTACTTCAAATGGCAGTCTCTGAAATGGTTTCTAACCACAAACTTCTTGTTCAGCTACATCTAGGGAGAGAAGACTTTCTCCATTTTCATACCTCTAGTCCTGCTTCTGCTTGAATTTTATTAGATTGAAATGCTTGCATTTTCTAGATAACAGTTTCTCTTATGTTATTGTGGAAGTAAAGCTCTCTGGTTTTTTTCTGCTATCTAGTTGCTACCAAAAATACAAGTCTGCTGAGGAAACACTACTGTAATTCAGAAGGAAAGGAACTGCATGCTTTCTCTCCTTTTCAATTTCTACTGAATGCCAGGGAACATCAACCAAGGGACTGGAAAGGATTTTACCATTTACACAGCTTGTTTTCCCTGCATTTAACTGGATGCTGCTTTTGGCACGTATTCAGATGCTACTTGCAGTTATTTTAGATTTTGATATACATTTGAATTTTGGCTATTTATAACACTTACTGCATTAATAGTGACTCACATTATCTACTGGTTGGCTGTAAAGATAATCTCTCTTGCAGTTGGTCTCCCATTAGAAAATATATATATGTATGTGAAGTAATGTTATATGTTATAAATATATCAGTTAGATTATGGCACAGATGGGAAGGAGGCAGAACTCAGCATGTATGCAATCTATGATGAAATCTCTGAGATTATTAAAAAAATAAACAAATAATAATGTACCCTCAAAGTTAGTATCATGCCACTTACCTTTTTATCAGTCATGACCTTCTGACTATCCACAACAACCATCTCCAGGCCATCCAGTCCAGCCACCAGTAGTTTGGTTCCTCTTGGTTGTAGTAACAAAGCAGTAGATGTATGACAGTAATTACAGCCTAAAAAGCAGCTGATGAAAAGCAAGAGACGTAGATGAAAAATCATGAGGAAATATCAGGTTTTAAACCAATGTGGTTATTAGCACTTTGTTATTGGCCAAGTTATTGTCCACATGTCAAGTCAAAGCAAGACTTTAATTTTCCAACCAACTACATGTACCTACTCTGTCATATATATATATATATATATATACACACACTCATTTTACATACAAATATTTCTCTAGAGTAAACCAGGCAGATTTATTTGAACAGAAAGCAGAGAGTCCACAGGGTACCAAGATGAAGTAGGTTTTTCTACCCTAAAGTAGTCTGGTATTTTTGTACAATATGACATTTGTAAAAACCAGAAAAGTTAAATGAACAAATCTAGTTACAATTGCACTACATTTTCAAGCTGCAAACTAGCAGTTAGGAATAAAAACCACAGACAGGACTGATTCATTTATTCATTGGCTGGCAAGGTACTTGCTAAAATGCATTTCAAGGAAAAAAATATCTTCAGAAACTATAATCTCCTTTTTATTTTTCCTTCCCCCAGAAGTAGATGAAAATGAGGTACAAAATGGGAAGAAGCTGGCAGGTCTGGATAGGTTGACACTTGTCACAGTTTTAGCCAACAACTAGTTGACAGATGCTGTCATTTCCCCACTACCTTCCAAGCGAAGATAAAAAGGGGAATAAAGGAGATAGACTTCAACGCTGTAATAAACCTAGGATAGGTTTAATGAAGTAGTAATAATTATGGTGAATTACCAATATATGCAAATAAGTATATATGGAACCCGTACTCTTCAGTTGGTAATTACTTCCCAACAACAACCAGAAGTCCCAAACTGGACTTGGCAGCAAATGGGGGTGTCTGAGTCCAGGGTCCCAGGGCCAGGATGCAACAGTCACTTAACTCTGGAACATAGCGATAGATGATAGGAAGAGAAGACCAGAATGAGCCTACTACCTATAAATATAGCTTAGTCTAGAAAAGCAAACATATATGAAGCATAATCAACACACTGGACTGCAATCTGATATTGGAAGGGTTTGTTGGCTTTGATAGGTGGAGGAAAAAAAATTATACAATGATATAAAACATAAAGTCATGGCTATAAGGAATAATAACATTGTAAGTTCTGATCTTGATGGAGTTAGAGGAAGAGAAAGAAATGGAGGACTTGAACAGCCATAAAAAATAAATA
Organism: Calypte anna; assembly: GCF_003957555.1. Taxonomy (NCBI): domain Eukaryota; kingdom Metazoa; phylum Chordata; class Aves; order Apodiformes; family Trochilidae; genus Calypte; species Calypte anna. Next base: position 29,609,864 of record NC_044246.1, read on the forward strand.
TGATTTTGGAATGTCTCACTGGAACAGTTTTAGGAGCACTGAAAAACATTAATGTCTTTGTGTAAATACATCGTAACACTGCATCTGCTTGGGTTTACATTACACAGCAGCACTGGCCCTGCTGGGAGCTGGTTGCCTCAGGTATATCAGTCAACAATAGACCTAATCACTCTTATTTCATTGTGATTTAGTTCTCCCATGTCTCTTACACAGCAGTTTTAAACAATCTTCTTACTTCCTTTGCATGTTCCCCTTTTAAAAACCTGACTTTTCACTCTTAAGAGCTCCAAGCAGATGGTTTAATTCATTTCTCCAGCTGTCAGAAGGACTCTTCTCCCCAACAGCAAGGAACCAGTCAGGGATAAATAGCTATATATGTCAAGATTTAGTATATAGCTGAATATCCTGTGACTGAAAGTGTTGGGAAGGTATATTCAGCCTAGGTTTGTCTCCTTGTCCTCTCTCTACAGAACAATAAAATTGCAGCCTGTCTTTATCTCTCAGGAGAGCTATGGAAGTTAATTGGGAAGTAGATTCTAATATGTCCATTAACTTTTTGATTATAAAGGTAAATAGCATCCTTGTTTCCTTGGTTACTTACTTGGTTTGAAATCATAAAAAAAGTATTAAGTGCCTGATCTGCAAATTTAGTCTTTTAACATAAAACGTAGAGTGGGTTTACGCAGCAGTGATAAGGTAATTAGAAATATGGAAATAACTTTATTAAAAACTCAGTTTCTCTGAGTCAGATGAAAAAAATAAAAACCTAATACAACAACTAGACACATTTTGGGCCCTCCAGGGTAAACATTCTGCAAAAATAATTGCTTTCTTTCATCTGCAGCTAACACTGAGACAAGCAGTAATGTCCATGGTAATTATCAGTGGGTTACTCGTCTGCAAATACCTCTGGCAATCAGAGCAGAAGTTCCTAAGAACCAGTTTGAATCTCTCTTGGCTCCCTCCTTCTAGGTGGGGAAGCAGCTGCTCTAATTGATCAAGCATCTCCGGAGATTTACTGATAAGTGGATAGGAGCTACTGCAGCTTCCAATACTAGAAAGATACTGGGGAGAACCTACTCTTCCCCAGGGATGAACCTGGCAGCTATGTTTATTCATTCCCAGTCACTCTTTGGGAGCTATTCAGAACAGGGGCCCTTCCCACCTGGAATACAGGGCATTTGCTTGCCATCCATGCCCTTGCCTGCCTTCCAGAAGTCTCTTGACCTGTACTGAGCTTAGAGTTGGTGACCCTTTAAACGCCATACAAATTGACCCCTTAAACAAAGTTCATGCTCTGGTGTACTGTGAATTCTTGTCTGGAGTTAAGTGATTCTTTGTGACAGATTAAGAAAACATTTCTACTAAGCTGATTACACTCATCTCAGTGCCAAAACCCTACCTCATAAAGCAACCAAGATTATTCACGTAGAAAGTGCATTCCAGCTTCATCTGCAGAACACCAGAAGGCTTGGTGTACAAAACAAAGGATGAGAACACTCATAAATCACAAGAACATAAACCTCTGGGAAATCATTACTATTTAAACTCTGTGTCTTGGTTGGGGGCTTTTTGTTTTGTTTTTGTGAGGTTTTTGGGGTTTTTAAAAGCATGATAAATCCTATATACAAAAAAAAATAATAATTTAAATATTTGAACTGTTGTGGATTCTTAATTTATTACCATGATGATGATCAAAATTTAAAGAGCTGATAGGACTGACCAGCTCTCTACTCATAGGTTTTACAGTAGAATCAAAGCTTTAAATGAGGAGTGGTTGTTTCAAGACTGTTTATGGAAGCAAATACAAGTTTTTAAAATTGTATTATTTTATATAGTCACATAAACACGTCACACTTATATACAAAGTGCTACACTCTGAAAGATCTGTATGAAGACTTTTCAGAAAAGCTATTGGACTGGAAAGAAGAGGAGGCTCAGAGGAGACCTCATTGCTGTCTACAACTACCTGAAAGGAGGCTGTAGCCAGGTGGGAACTGGACTCTTTTCACAGACGACCTTCAACAAGACAAGAGGACACAGTCTTAAGTTGTGCCAGGGGAGGTTTAGGTTAGATATTAGAAAGAATTTCTTCATGGAGAGGGTGATCCGGCATTGGAATGGACTGCCCGGTGAGGTGGTAGATTCTCCGTCCCTGGAGACATTTAAAAAAAGACTGGATGTGGCACTCAGTGCCATGGTCTAGCAACTGCTCCGGTGGGTCAAGGGTTGGACTAGATGATCTCTGAGGTCCCTTCCAACCCGGCTAATTCTATGATTCTATGATTCTATGAAATGTTGGCTCCTCCCTGTTTTGAAATGCCTCACAGAATAAGGCTTTCACAAACACTTCAGCTACCACCAGTTCTATGTAGAAGGAACAACAACCAGTCCTTTTTAAACTACTGGTTAAACATTACTGGAAATGATTGTTTGAAATATTTAATAAATGTTTTTTACACAAAATAGATGTATGTAGACCTATGTATCTGTATGAAATGTCTTCATTCATTTAAAGCATGTTGTTGAAGACATTGCCACTACTCACTTAGGAGAAGACTGTTTTCAGGAAAAAAGTTATTTTGACAGATCCTAAGACTGTTTCAGAGCCAACTGACTCATCTGTTAAACTTGAAAACCTGAGTCCACTTTTGCAAGGGCAAAAAGTGGGACATGAATAGAATTTTTGGTTCTAATTCCAAAATTATACACCTCCAATACCTGCTTGTCATATATCCAGCACTAAAGCTTATAAAGTTCACTCTAAGCCCCTGGATCTGGCTGCAATCATCCATGTTTTACACAACCTGGAATGACAAGAGCAAGTGAGAATCCTTCCCTGGGGATCTGCATCTCCACCATGGCTGTAGAGTCTTCCTCACATCCTGACTTTCCCACAGTGTTCCTAAACTAACCACTGATACTTGTGAGACTGAAAAGAACATATTTCTGAAACTGGAATCATTGATGGCCTTTTGAAAACATTGGATGATTTTATGAAAAAAAATTTCAATTTTCTTAACTTCTTTCATGTGCAACTTTGAAAAGATATAAAGATATTTTCCTGTTTGGGGACAGGTGAAGTGAAAAGTAAAATTACTAGAAAGAAAAATGGTTCTGTCTTGGCTCAAACTAGGATATTAGCTTTCACCTTATGCAGTAGATTAAAGACATTTCTTCTATGCTGCTCAAAACAAGTTATGTGGCCTGAGTTTCATGATAAAGCACAGCGTAGCAAAAAACACTTGTAAAAAAAGTTTTAATGTTCCAAATGTGGAGGGGGGAAAAAAAAGGAGAAAAATAGCAACCCACAGCTCTTTTCTTCATGAGAGGAACACATCAAAAGAAATAGCTTGGCTTTGTACTCTTCTGCAAGGCAGAGAAATCTCAGCTTTTTTAGTACTGTGATTAGGCACAAGGTAGACCAAGGATTAGGACCAAGGGTAGAGAAAATTGACTGTGGATGCCACCTGAGCAGGTTTGGCCTCCTGTGTGTGGTCACCTGCAATGTGTGTCATCTACAGCTCCCCTTCCAGCTCCTGGGTGATCATAGGCTCTGAGCTACCCTGGCCTGCCCTGTCAAGGCACATATGTAAAGTCTCTCTGCTTCTGCTCTGATGCTACCTGTGTAAACATCTCACCAAGAGCAGAACTGTGCCTCAAGCAAGCAATATGCAAGGTTTTTCCTGATTTTGCATTTTGCCTAAAATAGCCCCTTTTTCTTTTCCTGTCAGAGCAATTTTCGAAGTCATCTTCTCATCTCTCTTCCCCTAAGGTAGCTCAGAGCAGGTATAAAAAAACAATTTTTCTTTTGGGAAACTACTTTTTGACTGTTCATGAAAAAAAATTGCATGCTAAAGCAGAGTGTTGAGTAAACTAGGGCAATCAGCTTGCTCCTTAGTCTGAAAGGGAGTTTATTCTCCAAGTGCAGGAGGAAAATGAAATTTATAGCACTGCTCTAGTGACAGAGACAGACTGCAATACAAGATATCTGCATTCAGTTCATACCAACTTCCCCTGTGAACCTAGACAAGTAATTTTCCCTTTCTCTCCTTTTTCCTTAATTATAATAGAGAGCTACTCCGGGTTAATTATGCTGCCAAGTTACTCCAGCTCCGTATTGATGTTACTTAGTCAGCCTGTCGTGAATTTGAGCCATAAATTATCCTTATTATGTACCTGCATTGCCCCTGCTCAGCACTGAGACCCAAAAATAATAATTATCTATTAGTTTCTTGAAATGCTAATTCGGAGCCTATTTCTGAAAACAAGTTTCAAAATGCATCTCTGATGACCATGGAAATAGATATAATAATAAAGAGCTTCATCTGAGATAAGAAACCTGGATATTAATCCAATCTTAATTACATTAGATACCAAAATTTCATCCAGTAGTTTTCATATATTTTTTTCACTGAATACAGAGAGTGCTAGGGCTGCATAGAACATCCATATGTTTTCACCTAAGAACTATTTAGACTACAAATATTTCATTAAACAAAAGCAAAAAATTAACCTCTTTTTTATCATTCACATGAACGCAAGAATTTTTTTAAATGCTCCTTAAAGATTAAAAATCAGGTGATTTCATTATTTTCAGCAACACTGTCAGCTCTCCTGGCACTGAGAAGCTATGAATAACCATTAAAATAATCCCAGAAGTTTTGAGTAGTAAAGTTACAAGAAAAAAAATATTTTTTTTTATTTATTCCAATTAATGTTTAGAAATAAAATTGGCTTGATTTTCTTTTTTCATGAATGAGGTTTTGATCACAGCAGAATTTTTTACAGCCTTTGGCCATGTAGCTAACCCATGTTCTATCTCTACAAACATTACAGTATACCAAGTCAGTATAGCTAAGGAAGTTTTCACAACCATGCTAGCCATGTAAATCAAAACTCTTAATATTTTTCTTTTCCTCTCCTGAAAATCCTTGTCTCTCAGGAAAGTAGCTCTCCTCCAAACCTCAGTATGAGAATGTACCACTACAGTGGCAGATACATAACACTAACAGATATTACCACAATGCAAAAACCTGAAAATAAACTTGTGAATGTTCAGATTTTCTTCCTTTTTTCTACAGTCAAAAGATGCTATCAAGAAATAGCATGGGCTTAGTAATTTCTGTGCTCATTACATTTTCTTAAGATTCTGAAATTAATATCACTAATAAATACTTTTTATTAGCATTTGGTCACCACACAACACTGTGTAAAAATAATTTAAATGCTCTGTGGCTTTAGCTTGATTTGGTGTATGAGTGTCTCTCAGATACTTGTGGAACATTGTTTTACACATCATGGTGAATTAAATAAAATGCAGTCAGATCCCAGAGCCCTTGTAAGTTCAAATTACAAGTAACTTTTTGTAATATGTGCAAGAATTCATATTAGAACCAAGATAAAAACCTGAACTATATCAAGAATTATATTTAGTAAACTTGCATGATCTTTTGCTGCTGCAAATGACAGCAACATATCATTAAACAGCCTTTCTTACAGACTGTATTTTTGACTGGTTTTATTAATGCCATTCCTGGTTTTATTTCTGATAGCCATAGGGAAGAAAATATGAGTTAGGGTGGGCGGAATGAAGAGTATGCAGATTAACATATTTTGAAATGTCAATAAAAATGATGCACTGGTGCTGGTTTGGTTCTGGTTGCCAGTGGTGATCCATCTGTTTGTTATCACATGGGAATGCAGCATTTGACTTCTCTTAGCTGCCAGGGAATGAACAGAGAAGCTGCTGTAGCATTGTGAGCTGCCTCCTTATTGCTGTCCCCTGAAATCAGCTAGTTTGAAAAATCAATTATTTGTTAAGTTTTTTCTGCCTTTTGTCATAACAATACCAGAACTATTAAATGCATTCTAAAAATCCTGAAGGGCTCGTAGCTGAGTAGTGTAGTGGATTTTTAACTTCCAAGTGCTTCTTTTGTGTTACCCCAGTGCCTTTCTTTTGTGGCTGTGGAATTGTTACCTCCTTGCAATTCTGTAATACTTGAAATCAACACCTCAACATTCAGATGGGGAAAGAGTAAGTAGGTTTCATGGTGTAAAGAGGTACAGTATACTCTTGGGGTATTGCACTTATTGTATTTTCTGAGTTAAAAAAAAGCATGGCATTTCAAAAGCAGATGAATGTTAATCAAGCATCTGGCCCATAGGCTCTAGACAAGAGGTCTTCACCAGCTGGCTTCATCTCTCCAAGTGTAACTGTGTTGGAATGATGAGGTTTCCTTTCTCCATGTCTATGCAACTAAGAGAAGGTCCCTCTTTGCATCATGATGTTTCAAAGCTGGATTCTTCCCAGAAACAAACCTCAAATTGAAGCAATGCAGATCCTGCCTTACTCAAGGTAAATCTGCATAACAGTAGGCAGCAACACTTAAAAACTGAAAAAAACCCCAAACCCTGAATACTCTTCTACCTTCCAACCTCCAATCTGCCACCTCTGGAAAGATTCTAAATGAGAGTGTGATCTAAATTAATTCTTTGAACTGGATTTAAAAAACACAGTAAAACATATATATCTTTATTCTCCAGTAAATTTATTTTTCTCTGGGTCCTATATTATAACAGGGCACATGGCCACTAAAGAATTTGAGACTGCCATCAGAACCCTGAAACATATCCCCAGAGAGAATTCCCTTTCTCATATCTATTAAAACAGTCATCTGCCACATCTTACCTTTTACAAAACTTTGCCACTATCTGCTTTGACCAGGAGAGATGCTTCTCTAACCCATAAATTTATGATCAGGAAGCTGAATTTGCCATTGATCAGCTTTTGTGCTTGTAAAACATATTAACTTAATTTGCCTTATTCTTCTCACTAGTACAAAATTTATCTCATCCTCAGTCTGTGGTATTCTGGGAGGTGGATAAACACTTTATTACATTAATTTATTACATCAGTCTACAGTATCCCTCCAAGATTTGTTCCATGAAGGACAGAAACAAAGAAACCTTCTTGGTTGGTGATGTTTTTTGAATATGGTTACTTTTAAACTCTTAAATAGAAGGGAAAAAAGTTGACTCCATAGTTTTTGACTTAATAAATGACAAGGAAGTGATTGGGGTATTGGCTAACTCCAAGTGGAGGTAGACACCAGTACTGCCTGAATGAACATCCTTCATAAACATCACGAAAAGAAGTTGAAGATTTGTCAGAGAACGGGCACTTGATTAGGAAAACAGTTACACAGCTACCCTTTTTCTGAGGAAAAGCAGATACAAAGGAGCTATTAGTTAAAAAAGGTGAACCAAACTTTGTGAAAGGTTAAAAAGGAAGCTGCTGACTTGTCAGTGGCCTCAATGGCTCAAGTGCTACATTCTGTTAAAATCTATGATATGCAAATAACAATTTTCATAATAATAAATGACCTATGTTGAAGAACTGGGATAAAGCATATCAAACAAATTCTGTTCTGTATCTTACCTAGTTAGGTAATTAAACATTTATAATAATTTTGTTTTCTACAATCAGAAGAATGTAAACATTCTGTGTACAAGAGTTCTTAGATTAAAAATGGTAAACGGTAAGAAATGACATGTCACTGTTATGGTAAACTTTTAGTGGAAAAATTACTGCCAAGTTTTTTGCAGCTCCATTACTATAAAACACAAGGTTAAGGATAGGGGAAGACAGGAGTCTACTGATCTGCATTGCCAGTCTCTCAGATTTACGCAGATGTAAATGAAAGAAGACGTCATGCTTGGTGCCCTGATGTGAAGAGGGAGAATTTAAAGAAATGTCATGTGCTAAATGCTGTAACCTAGGACCACTCAGATCTATGCATCTGGTAATTTGAGCAGCTGTCCAAGAAACAAGGAAAGCCTGCGAATGCTGCACTTCATACACGTCTTTCACCCAGCTGTCACTGCTGCCTGTCTGATGAAAGGCACAATTTGAGCTCTTTTGCATTTTTCACTCATGAAAGCAGAAATTCTACACTAAAGAGAGTATTTATTTGCAATGAAGTCCAGATCACTGTCCCAATCAATCGTGTTTCAAAGATGTGCCTTCCAGTTCTGCATCCACTTCTTGCACCACTTTTATATAACTTGCCATTAAAAAAAAGGACTCTCTTCTTCTGATAGGCCATACTCAGGTGCTTGAGCTAAATCAGTGTGTACTGACTAGGCTATTGTTCATTAACTTCCTTTGTGTCTTAGTTCAGTATCATCCAGCCTAAAATCTCTTTCTGAATATTATCATACCTATTGCTGAAATGGAAAGTGGCAAAAAACGTGTGGTTGTTAGAAATCCAGTGATAGCATCCCTGCCATGGGAATGTTATATGTGTAATTGCTTCTTCCAGGACTTTTGCAACTTCAGAAACATTTGTTACTGGGTACAGCTGGCAATAAGAAGCTGTATTAGATGAGTGGCTACTCTGGTGCAATGTGCAAGGTTTATGTTCATACCGTTGTTAAGCTTGTCACATTCCAGAAAATGAGGGGACATGTGCAGCGTGATAGATGCATATTATGCAAAAATTTTACAGTGCTAAGCTACTGCAGAACTGACTAGATTTCCTTGCAATGAAGAACAAAATGCAAATCACTCCCAGCAATCTGGGAAAGCTGTTTCTACAGAGAGAGAATTGAAATTACCATTAACTCTAAAGTTCAGTTCTAAAAAATGACATTTCATTCAGGCGCTCCACAGTAATAGGACACAGATTGCCTTCAAGATATCCCTAATTCCTTGCTTATTTGTTAAAAAAATAGATTCAGGGAAACTACTTCTGATTTGTGCTGTGAGAAAAGAAATTTTGACAGAGAGTTCAGGAAAATTACCAGTTTGGAAATAGGCATTTTCTAGTTGCAGGTGTGCCTGCTGAAGTTACAGCCCCCTGCTAAAGACAGTCCTTACCAACTGGCCACCTGCATGGTGTTAAACTAAATAGTACCAGTCTGCTCCCAGTACCTTGTTTGCATGTCTAACACTCCACTGCTGATCTGCATCACTTTAATATGTCTTAGGGAGTGAATGATTCCCATGAGTAGACCTATTAGTGGGCCTGAGAGGAGAGCACCTACCAGTTAAGGAGGGGAAAGTAACTTCTTTATCAAGCACAGCTACTGCCAAGCTAGGACACAGGATAATAATTTGAGCAGAGTTGCTTCTTTAAATGTTTATGATGATGACTGTTTGCCTGCAGCAATCTCAAAGCATTTGACTTGGTCAGTCAACCTTCTCCAGTGTCTAAAAATGAATCCATTTGCCAGCTGCTGAACTGCAGGCACACACCTCCTGGGATAGTGTGGCACTTTTCTAGATGCACACAGCAGTGCAGTGCAAGAGTTATGAAAAAATGCACATAGTGCCTCATTCCTTCAAGTTACACAGGAAAATTAATTACCCACACAGAAATAGTTTAAATGAACCCTGCCTCAGATAATCCATGCACTGCAAACAACTCACATGAAAAATATTTGTTAGAGTTACATACAAAATGAAGAGTAGATCAGAAATTCTGAGTGGGTTTCACGTAAACCAGTATCATATAAGGAGGCTGAAAGAAGGGAGAAATGCTTTGAGATAAAATCAATATCTACTCCAAGATGACATCTTTGTTTTTAACCTCACTGTGGAGCTTTTCAAAGGATATATTCAGTGCCTTATGTTACTGAAGCAGAACACTTAGCGAAGAAAAGCAGCACCTCTACAGAGGAGGGTTTGCATAGCATTTATATATATATATTTATAGTTATTCTATATTACATATTTATATATATATTGCACAGCACAACCTTATAAGTTGAAAGCCTCCTTAGAGACAGCTATTTACTAACAATTGCCCACAGTAAGCTCAGGAAGTGTAGGTCTCTCATTTCTTCAGATTTTCACTGTCTTTCTTAGCTTTACAGCTTTCTAGTAGCATTTCCAAAAGCACATAATATCTCAGGATGTTGTGTTTGACAGCTGTCAAAAGATTTGGCAAAATATCTACTTCAGATCATGTTGTGCAGGCATTGTTGCACAGATCTCAGCAAGCAAACAACTCTGGATGCTACACAGCTCCCTGGGTCAGTCCCTCAGCATCTGATCCATCCTGTGTTGCTGAGGCTCTTAACTAGAGGTAATGATCTAGAAAATTAAAGTCTGTATATGTCAGAAGAAATTGCAATTATTTGTCTGTTTTGAGTCTAGACTGATTGCCAGGCTTCAATTTGGAAGGTGATGTGAGCTTGGAGATTCCTTAGAACAAATTTCTGAGTTTGCTTGTTATTTTTCTCCTCTATCTCAATAGAACCTGCTTTTCTTCTTAGAGTTCCAGTCTCTATCTTTGTGTGATTTTATGAAATATAATTGTGTGAAATTATCATTCTTTGGTTATCTTGCCTGCCAAGATGTTATATACCACATGAATATGAAGAAAGCTGGAAAAGATGATTCCTAAAAACTCATATCCTGGAAACTAGAATCTTTCCCCTTTTGTGCATGACATTACCTGGGGAAATGCAGACATGCATCTCTCTGTGTTTTGTTGCTGCTCTCAAGAATGTTTTGTTTCAATTAAAGAGATTATGCTCTAAAGATTAAAGAATATCAAAGTTGTAACTTTCTAAATCCCATGATCTGGGACACAAATTTGGTTACACAATCAGATTTTTTAGACAAGCTTCTCTCTTCATTCTACCATTACACAGTTTAAATGTTCAATTTATAGGTGGCATCATTGCAATCCTGCAGCCAGTTGCAGGACTCACTCTGTGAGTCTGAGGGAAAGAAATCACAGACAGGAATGTTTCTGAAATCTTGGCAACCACATATGGAGTTACAGCCACTATCCCATATGACTGGAAAGGGATAGATGGATTGCTGCTAACAGCACACCTTGTATCCAGAAAGTATTCAACAAGAAATATTCAGGCAGCAAAAGAGGGACTGAGAGTTACACATTGCAAATAGAGAAAATGGGATTGGATTTTGGTTTTTATTGGTGTTGCTTTTATTTTAATACTCTTCCCCTTTGTGCCACATTCTGTCAGACACTGTGCTTTTAAGAAGAACAAATAAAACATGACTTGCTTCTTTATAAAGGAGCAAACAGTGACACAACCCAAGGAGGGAATACTAATTTACCATAATCTCTGTCTTTCATATCTGAATATTATGATCTACATTCTCTGGGCAATATGCCTTATTACATATTTGCACCTACCTATAGACATGCAAACTGAATGTACATCTGAGGTGCATCATCTACTGACACAGAACAACTGTATGTTAGTGCAATTCCCACTAGAGCACTGCAAAGCAAAATAATAGAGTAAAAAAAAATCATGATAAGAGTGGGAAAGAATTAGAGAGAAGGAAAAACAAATCCATCTGTGCTTAGTTGATATAGAGAAAATCTCAATCAGAATGTAAACTCTCTGCAGCAATGCTACCCATATGTATCAATGCACTAAACATGACCCATTCATAAAACAATAATAATATTAACTTTAAATTTCTTGAAATAGCAGTGAATTTACAGTGTTAGCTGCACAGGGCTGAGCATCTGGAGAAGGAGCTCACTTCATTGAGCATTTTCATTTCTGTAAGACAATGGTGAACTCCTTACTGATTCTGGGTTTAGTAATCTGCTAGAGATGATCAGAAACATCTGGTTTCTTCATCCTTCTAGTAAAGTTCCTTGTCCATATTCCATTAAAAAAAATACAATAACATTTAGAGGTATCTTCCTGGGATAAAGACAGCTGAGAATACAGACTAACAGGATGCAGAAAACAGCTAACTCAGATATGCAAAACCTATATGGATTCTCTGCCCAAAACAGATGTTGCACCTGCCCTAGGACAGAGGACTCAATGGAAAGCTGCTTCCCCTGTTTCTCACTAGAGCCACATGGCAGCCATCTGAGGCCATGTCACTGGGTGAAAGATTTCACAGGAAATGCTGGAAGGCATCTTTGCAGACTGTCTAGTTCAGCTCCCTTACTCAGACCTGGGTTAGCTGAAGCAGGGTGCTTAAGACAGTATCCATTTGGGTTTTGAACAACACCAATAACTTTGAATCCCTCTGCTAATACACACCCCTGGTGAAGATATTTTCTTTGGGTTTAAAAACTGAGTAAATCTCTGACAAAAAATCAGATATTCTGCATTAATACTTTTACAGTAAAGCTCAAAACAAGTGCCATAAAATTAATTGTAGGAGTTGGATGTATTTATTTTTAATACAGCTTTTTCACAGTATCAATTCTAAATCTCATCTCAGTTGCTCAGATAAAACAGCATCCTACGAGATGAGCTGTGAATCTTTGACGAGGAGTCTGACACTGAGCTGGAGTTGTCTATATTCATTTTGTGTAAGAAGTGGGTTTCCAGATAATTAAAACTGATGGGACTCTTTAGGGAGCCATCCAGCAGTGTGCTCAGACCAGAGATTGCAGAAAAGTGACATTTGATTAAGCTAGAAATGTCAAGCTATCAAAACTTGGAATAAACAGGGTCAAGGAGGTGTGAGAGTCCAGTTTCTGTATAGGGTTGGCAATGCAGCTATAAACCTGGATTAAAACTCAGAATTCTGTATGTATTAGTTTTAGAATTACTAGTGGAAAGAGTGGCACACAGTGGAGCACAAGAAGTGGTTAATGAAGGTGTGAAAGAATTCAAAAGTTTCTGATTTTACTGTAATAATTAGACTGATATTATGGTACTCTGAAATTGAAACTTTGAGGAACGTGGAAGAGATAACATATTTCAAATAGCTCAAATCAGCAGGGTGATGCAGTGTGAAATACTACAAAAAAGCCAAGAGAGGGAATTTTTCTTTTTGTACTTGAAATAATTATGTCATCAGTTTAACCTTGGATTATTTCAGTCCTCCTTTTTATAGCATGACATATGGTGAAAACTATTGCATGTTGCCCTAAAAATGACAGAAAAGATAATGGGATAGGACAGTTTTTAGGATTGCTAAAATGGCCAAAGACTTGCTTTAAAAAATTAATTTCATCCAGTGTCAAATAAGATATTCTGTTCTCCACACATAAAATGCATCTTAAAAGTATAACTTTTAGCTCAACAAATAGATAGCCAGTGTTTTATAAGTGGCTTTTTATTTGTTTGTTTGTTTGTTTTAAACTTAAGACCAAAACCAATCTGAACTTAATTTTTGTAGTCTGGTGCATATTGGTTCACCTAACAAAGGCTGTAGGAAAATACCAATTATTTGGCACATTATTTCAGTGCGTAGCTATTTAAAGCAAAAGGAAACAGCCACAGTAAAACTACTGTCTGAAATACTATCCATTTTGTGACCAGACAAGATAATGAGCCCTTAAAATACTTGACTGAGATAAATGGCACCAGAAGCTGGAGCTGAGGCCCTTACACCCTGCTGAGAGATAATTTTTCTGCTTCACTACATAAATCACATTCAGACTCTCTGTATTCTAGAGAGTAAATCAAACTGATGAAATTTTAGCTAAGTACTTCCTTCTAGTTCTTGTATCACTACACATGTAAAATATTTGAAATAAAGTGCTTTATAAGGCAATTAACCCAAGTTAATTATAACATAGTCATTCCCTGTAATAACTGGGGGGAGAAAAGGTGGGGCAGCCAAATCTCTCAACATCAGATGGAAAGACCAATACAAGAAACCCACAGTGCTACTGTATCTGTGGTTTTGTCCTCAATAATTGACCAGTCATGGCAAGAGTCTGCAATCCATTGTCCCAGCAGGTATGAAACATGAAGGACTTGGGGCCCTGAGAAAACAGTATTGCTGGGGGTAAGCCAAGATACAGATTCTCTCTTCTGAACTCCTCAAGGGACCCCCATATGGGGGAACAGCCAGTTGCCAGGCTCTACTTATAGTGCTGATGGCTGGAAAGCAGCTCCTGTGGGAGCTGTCACACCTAGAGACAGACAGTTTTTATCAGAGGACAAGGTGTCTATTTGTTTTCCACTTGGTAATTTTTCTGAATTAACTTTGTGGTCTACATCTAGGTTGGGCTTTGATATACTCTCCTAACTCATATTCATCTTGTAACACCTGAATTCTAGAAGCTGATTCCAATGGGATGAGGTTCAACACGGCCAAGTGCCAGGTCCTGCACTTTGGCCACAACAACCCCAAGCAGCGCTACAGGCTGGGGACAGAGTGGCTGAGAGCAGCCAGGCAGAAAGGGACCTGGGAGTCTGGACTGACAGGAAGCTGAACATGAGCCAGCAGTGTGCCCAGGTGGCCAAGAAGACCAATGGCATCCTGGCCTGTATCAGGAACAGTGTGGCCAACAGGTCCAGGGAAGGGATTCTGACCTTTACTCAGCCCTGGTGAGGCCACACGTCAAGTACTGTGTCCAGTTCTGGGCCCCTCAGTTCAGGAAGGATATTGAGGTCCTGGAGCAGGTCCAAAGGAGGGCAACCAGGCTGGTGAAGGGATTCCGCACAGACCCTGTGAGGAAGGGCTGAGGGAGCTGGGGGTGTTCAGCCTGGAGAAGAGGAGGCTCAGAGGAGACCTCATCACTTTCTACAACTCCCTGAAAGGAGGGTGTAGCCAGGTGGGGGTTGGTCTCTTTTCCCAGGCAACTCTCAGCAAGACAAGAGGGCATGGTCTTAAGTTGTGCCAGGGGAGGTGTAGGTTGGATATTAGAAAGAATTTCTTTACAGAGAGGGTAATCAAGCATTGGAATGGGCTGCCCTGGGGAGTAGTGGATTCTCCATCCCTGGAGACATTTAAAAAGAGACTGGATGTGGCACTCAGTGCCATGGTCTGGTAACTGCAGTGGTAGTGGATCAAGGGTTGGACTTGATGATCTCTGAGGTCCCTTCCAACCCAGCCGATTCTATGATTCTATGACAACATGATTAACAGAACACACTCCGTTTCTTCTGAGAACAAACTTCTCTTATGGATAGAAAGACTTGGGTGGATTGTATCTGTCAATCAAACAGTTGCCTACTCAGTTGCCTACTAGCATTGTTATTTACAGTTCTTGTGGAGCATTTTTTTATGTTGGTTTTGTGTTTATTAATCTTTATAATAAAAATTTTGGTTTTATTAATTTTAATTTTATTTTTAAATAAGATCAATGACTCCTTTTATTGCTTTTTCACTGAATGCTTCCTTTTTTTTCTTTTTCTTTTTTTTTTTTAATAAGTAATATTTTACACACTGTTTAAAACTGTATGCATTTTGGTGCATGAGACAACACCATAGAGGTAGAGGAGAAGAGCTACAGTTCATGCTTTAGATAGTCCTTTGGTTTTATGCATTCTAGAAGGATGCCTTTTCTGCATTACCATTTCATTACTGATGCATATTCAGGTCATATACCTATCATATCTCCAAATGCAGTATTTCTTCTGCTTCTTTAATATTACATTTTGCAGAACAGCTTTCAGTTTCCTCAGATGTGGCATTTTCACCTTATCTTTTATCCACTGAATACTTCTGATTGCAGGGTAATTCTTTACTTTCTTAAACTCATCTTGAATTATGAATTAGGTGTCACCTCATAGTAAAGTGTCACCAAGGAATTGAACTAAGTATTTAAAATATCAATTTCTCTTGTACAGGACCCTATTTGAAATTCCCTAAGAAATCTTGGAGCACGGGTCAGCAAATGACTTCTTCACTTCACACTAACTTTATGCTGATTTTATGTAGATTGTTTTTCCTTAGGTCCCTGAAAATATTCAGATGAATGCATACAGAATCTAAGATTCCCCTTATTATATACTAGGGCAGCTATCCCACCAAAGGAAGAAATCAGTCTAGTCAATGTGATTTACCCAAACAGGTGGTGGAGTCATTACCCCTGAATGTATTCAAATAACATTTTGAATGAGACACTTCTAGACATGCTCTAGTGGACATGGTGGTCTATTTTTTGGGTTTTTTTTGATTGAAGGTTGAGCTCAGTGATCCTAGAGGTCTTTTCCAACCATGATGATTCAGAAAAAAATTTATTATTCTGATGTAATGTCCTCACTTAGGACAAGCACTGAATTTCCCTTCTGCAGTAACCTGGGGGCTCACCGTGCGTTCTCAGATTGCCACTTCCTGGGAAATTGTTTTGGTCTGTGCTAGGGTAGGCAAGGGTCTGTCATCATAATAGCAAACATCTCCCAAAGCACCTGGCTGCAGTCACTGTGGTGACACAGAAACTAAAAAGAGATATAGAACATTTTCACAGTGTTCCCTTTGGTGGGACGAAGGTTAACGGGATGTTCAAGTCCCAGAGCAAATAAAGCCATATATATTGACTTCACCTGAAACCCAGCAGGTAACCATGGCAACAGGGAAACAGAAACACATATTATTGCATCAGCAAACACTACATAGCAAGGTTCTCTGGCATTCTTTGTCCCGACATTTGGTGTATTACAAAAGTTTCTCCCCAGTGAAATCATAGTTTGAAATGTACACTGAGGCAGGTCTAGCACTAGCTTATTAGTACAGCATTGTGAATGCCACTCTAAAATCTGTTTCAGAAGTCTCCACTCAGCTCCTGTTTTATCTTTCCTCCACCTAAGATCTGTCAGCCTCTGCTGCTTGTGCTTATGTTACTTTTCAGATGGAATTTTCTGGCTAAGACTCTCTACCTGGGTGACAAGAAGCGCTTCTGCATTCAAAAGGAGCTATGACTTCTACCATTTTAGGAAAACAAACAAAAATACACAACCAAAACCAAACAAAACACAAACAAAACCAACAAAAAACAAACAAAAAAAAAGAAACAAGAAAGCTTGAACCAAACAAAAAAAACCCCACAAATACTCCTGACAATACACTCCTTAGCTGTGGGATTACATTTTTCTGTTATTCTCGGTTGTGATCCAGATTGCTAGAAGGAAGAAGGAAGGGAACAGAAATTACTCAGCCAAGGGACTCTCTAGTAATTGTCCCTGGAGAAAACAATAGCAGGAGACATGTAAATTACCCAGTTCAATACCTATATTCACCTTCATGGTGCATGTCACAAGAAAAATCACTTCAGAAACTGCTCACCTACCTAGAAGTTAGCAAGCTAAGCAAAGCTTAGTAAAAAACCCAACATTTAAAAAGTTTGCAGCACACTTTGAGCCCTCAGAGTGGCACAGTCTGCCCCAAAATCTTTATTCTGAATAGCAGTGCTTTGCTACTTGTTACTCAAAAACATCAGCTTAGTGCAGGCATGTCCTGCTGCCTCTTTGGAAGAGTTAAAGACCTGAATTTGATACCAACTAGTTTACTTAATTCAAGATGAATACTTTTCTATGACAATTGTTTTCAACAGTTGACATGAAACCAGAACAACAACAAAAAAAATCAGTTACTTACTGTACAGCTGTAGTTAAAAGCAGCTGAAAGAAGTATCTTATCATGGACAGTAATGGACAATTTGTCCTTTAGATGGCATTGTCCAGGCTGCTTGTAGTGTCCAGAAATACAAAAAGTTGATGATATCACAGCTTCTGGTCACTGAAGTACACCATCCATCATCCTTAGTATTAGTGAGGTGGCAACATAATGAACACAATCAGGAACCATTGATCATCTGTAAGGCAATGGGTTCTCTGATTGCTGTGCAGTTTGTCCCAGAATGACCGAAGTGCAAAGAAAGTAACTCTTTGCCTACCTACTATATTCATATCTGAATTTTGGGGTCTATATTATAGTCATTTATAGACATTTCTCACTGCATCAAGTAATTTTTTTAGATGAGAATTTACCTCTCTCATTCTCAGATAACATTACTCCTGGGACAAGACCTGCTTCTCCTGAAAATGAGCAATGTATCATACAGTCTCAGGATATCCTAGGTTGAAGATAATCTGGTCCAGTCCCTCACCCAAAGCATAAATGGCTTCAAAGTTGAACTCACAACAGTTTCCTCTGCTTCTACAAAAGTGTTTGGCCCTAGCTGCCCAAGCACAAAAGCTTCAGCATTCTTGCTAGTTTAAAAGGCTGTAACCTCTCTTTCCCTAATTAAGGGATTCTTAACACCAGAACAGGTGTTTCAAACTAACACTACTGATTAGCAAGTTCTCCAGACACACAGGAAAGAGGCAAAACCTCTTGCACTCTTGCATCATAGATGTGATCCACATCTGGGATTTCAGTGCTCTTTGGAAACTGATGATAGCCTTATGAGAAACCATATTTCTGACAGTGTAATTCTCATTTATTTATTTTATGAAATATATGCCGTGCAGCAACATTTTTTTTTCCATCAAAGACATAAAAACCCCTCTGCATTGTAAGTTGGGAGTAAACTAAAACATAGCTTCATTAATTCACTTGGTATCTATTTAGTCCTTTATTTAAATTTTAAATGTGACAGCTAGGGTAGTTTTATATTTTTCCCATTAGATTTTTTTTTTAATATGAAACTAATCCAATTAGAGATATGGATATCTTTATCACAACATAGTTATATTTACAACATACTGTAAAATGTTTTTCCTTCTACTGTAGTTGTTTGTAGCATTCTGCAACATTACATTAACTCCAACAAGATAATTGATTTGTATTTAAAGCATGCTAAGCACACAACTGACATTGTAAAATGCAGTAAAAAATATTCAGATAAATGCAGAGGGCATTTCTATTTCAACACACAATGGTTTGTAAAGTTATCTTTCACAAGAGCATTTTAAATGATGCACTAGATTTCTGTTGAGCATAGATGCCATGGAAATGTATGCTAGGAAGTAAGAGTATACACAGCAGGTGGGGTTTTCACTAGATCCCCTCTGCTTCAATTTACACAATGCCTCACTAGTTGATTTTTCATCCATGATCTTTTCATCTACTTCATTAATACTTCGGTCTCATCGAAATGTTAATATTTGCTTTTCAAGTTACATTCCAGGTTCAGTGGCTCACTCAGGTCTGTAAGCAAGTGACTGTTCATCTGAGACAAGACACAGGTTCCCCATAATCATCTGGAAGTACCTGGTACACTGACAGAGATACTCAGTGGAAACTCCACTGTAAGGAAGTCCAGAAGCAGATTAAACCCTCATTGAGCTCCATACTCTGGCTCTCCACATGGCAAGTTCCTTAAATACTACTAGGTGGGATCTCCATAATTTGATCTCATGCTCTTGTGGAAAAATAAGCCAAAAACTCAGATCTAAACTCTCACATTCTTGCATTCTATTTGTTTCTGTAAACTACTTAAATCCTGCTATCCAGTTAAACCGGAAATATTTCGATGTTACTATAAGCTACACCTACATAATATTGCTTCCTAAGTTCCCATTAGCCATTGGGAAACTATCACATTTTGCATCTCAGAAAGGTCCAGCGGTAGTACTTGCAGTTAAAACTAAATATTTGATGCACCAAAGTACTGCAAACATATTTGAAAAGAGATTAGGTTTTGATTTATCCTGCATGTTGTTTTGTTGGATTATTGATTTGAGTGTTTTTCTTTCATCCTTCATCTCATGTTCCAAGTTATTATTGCATTCCTGGTAACAATATCTTAGCTTTGCTTAAAGCTTAGCAGTCAGCTAAGAAAAACATCTGAAAATCTTTGAGGCTCTGATCAATTCCATCCAAAAGCCACAGCCTCCTGCCTGAATGCTGTGAATTCACCATGACTGTTCTGTATGGAAGACCCATGCACCAATACAGATCTTTCAGCAGGCCTCCCTTCATTTGACTTTTCACTTGTAATACAGCTATTTGTGACACTGTCTTATAAATATTAATTTCTCTGTGTGCTGACATCTGGTGTAAACGAGTTGATAAGCAGCAGTCATCAGATGACAACTTTTCAATTTAAAATTCTCACAGAAGTTACATGAGATAACAGCTGTTTTGAAATACATAGAATTGGATTAAATTTGTAGCTGAACATTGCCAGAAGTTCTGGTCATCTCATCTTGAGGGTGTATCACATAACAATATAAGAATGAAAATAAGAAATTCTGTTGACCTCAAAGAGCTGTGGAAATCAGATGGTAGTTTAAAGTGAGAGCTTAAAAAAAAGCAGGAATCAGTATTTTTTATAATGTGCATAATCACAAAGTAGAATTTATTTTCCCAGATTGTTTTGGCTGTAAAAAATAGAAATAGAGTCAGTAATGGATTTCAAAGACTCAGGGAAGTTCAAGTCATGGACGAAGTATTTGCTAACATCAAGTAAAGTTTATGACAGCACCAAACCTGAGATATTTTTAAGGCCAGCAGCAGCTTTGTGTAATGGTGAAGACCTCAAAGGTTTGCAAACAGATTTTGGAAGCTGAAAACATTTTTTCAGGTACCTGGACTAGGTACCATATAGCTGTCCCTAGTTGCTAACCTAAAGGTAAGTTAATTGAACAGGATCAGCAAAACCATTAAAAATCTGCCACGGCTAAAGGAGAGAAATCTTTTTGTATGATAGTACAGCTGGACCAGAACCAACTTTGTTGTATCAAGCTGAGTATCTGCACAAAGCCGCCTCATCCTGAAACTGCAGTTTTGACTCTGCTCTCAGTGATATCTTATCTTACCCTTGAACTGCGGACTCCAGAGAATGCACCAGTGCTTTCATCTTGGTAACATGGGGTGATCAACATGGAAATAAGAGTTACTTTCCTTTTCAGTGGATAATACATTTTAGCTGCCAAGATACTGGTTTTTACAGTGGCAAAGCTGGCCACCTGCAGGGAACTTACAGAACCCTTTTTCTGATATTTCTAAAGACTGCATCACACAGGCATTGGAGGCAATGAGAATCAAAGAATTCATGCACTCAGAAGTAGTCAGATCCTCCCATGAAGCAAAATCAGATGTCTTCGAAGTATTTAGGGACAGAGCTTTACAAGAGGCAATTGTCTTAAACCCACAGCACTGACACTTGCAGTGTAATACAGAATCAACAAAGCTTCTGCTGAGATTCCCCAGATAAATGTATCAGAACTTCAGCTGAGCGAATATGGTGCTAGATGGCAACCCCTGTAAATAATTGAAATTCCATATAAATACTTATAGGACCTGTAAAAGCTGTAAAAGGTCTAAATCATTATATTTTACTATACAGGTAATGCAAGTCTCATTCCAAGAAACTTCACAAATATAGAAGCATAGTCTGGCCTTTGGAGCAATGCTAATTTGTTCTTAAATTAAACTTCTCAAACCCACAAAACTAAACCTAACTCAAGGTACACATTAAAGTTTTCTGTACCAGTGATGTGAAAATTGTATGTACACAAGTTTTTGAAAATATCACTTTCATTACACCACAAGGGCTATCCTTTTTCTTGTATTAAATGAAGACAAGGTTTGAAATTCCAAAACTATGCAGAAAATGGTAATTCAATTCCAGAAATGAAATTTCAGAATTTGGTTTTATTTGAGATTAGAATAAATAATTTAAATAATTTAAATTATCTGGCTGTACCTCATACCTATTAAGTTTATTGAGACAAAGACCTCTGTATCTACACATCATCACACCTGTTTATAGCAGCAAAATTTGTGATCTCATAACAAACAATACAGGAATAGTTCAACAGCCTTTAAAAACTTTACAAACCCATGAAGGCTGCTGTTAATTGTATGGTATTGATTATCTTTAATTATGAGTTTTCTTCTGATTGAATCTAAATCCTTTCAAGATCTTTCACAAGATCAGTGTGTGCATAAATCTGACATTACCAGGTTTTTTTCTGTTTAATCTCTCCATTAGTATTTGAGTGACACCATTTTCCAGAGCTCTTATGATGCACATATAGGTTTCAAATTCAATGTTTATTATAGAGAATTTTTCCAGTTTTTTAGTACCAGTAGTTGTAAGTTATCTAACTTGTACATTTAGAAATATTTAAGACCTAGTGATTTATACAATCTGTAGTTACTGATATGCTGGCATATAATTAATGCTGTAAAATATTAATGTATCATCTTTACTGCAAAGTAGATAATTTTGCTGGTTCCCAAGAAAGGACAGAGTTTCCAGTAGGGGAAAAAACTGCATTTTTTAAAAGCTTGTGCTTTCCAGAACATCAGTTACAAGGTTAAGATATCAGGTGTTGCTGGTATATAGGAGAAGAAAAAATGTTTCTTCTAGATTTTTCTAGTGGTAACTCTTAAAAATTGTCTGCTGCATTAATGTAGTTTGTGAAAACCATTCCAGCACACTCATCAAACAGATCATCTGAGCCCCAAATCATTAAATGTCTCTACAGGGGGCTGAACTAGTTTTTGATTCTAAGCCTTCTGATACTTGGTCTTCTTTCCATATGTTATGAAAAATAAATTAATTTCGAAGTGAGATGACTAATAACCACAGTAAGTCAAAAGGTCACCGAAGGAAATGTCCCATTTGTGTTAGCTGTACAAACTATCTGATAGTACAGACTAATTCACAGCTAA
Organism: Calypte anna; assembly: GCF_003957555.1. Lineage (NCBI taxonomy): Eukaryota > Metazoa > Chordata > Aves > Apodiformes > Trochilidae > Calypte > Calypte anna. The sequence continues at coordinate 29,632,191 of NC_044246.1, forward strand.
CTATGCTTTTTGCCATTCCAAAAGGAGAAAAAATTAGCTCCAGTCTTTGATCAGATATTCTCTGAGTCAGATTCTTTCAGCTGAGTTCTTATCTTCCCCCTCTTGGAATAATAAATAATAAATACAAGTCACTGCTGCTTTTCAGAGACACTACTTTTAATCAGAAAAGAGATTCTATTTATTTATTTATTTTTACTTTCTAACTTCCTTGCTGTCCTGTGAAGATGAAAGTTGCTATATGAATGCAAATTTTATTCATTTATTCAATCATTTATCCAGCTCCAGCTTTTGATAAATATAATAAGACTCATCTCTTGAACAGAAAAGAGGCTGACTGATTCCATTTCAGAATTAATGGTTACAAAGAACTTCATGCATTCTGCAGGAATAAGCCCTCAAATAGAAAGGAAATGTGACACTTCTGTTTCCAATTATGTTTTAACACTAGGCAATCTTTTTTATAGTTGTATATTAAGCAAAATCAGATTTTCATAAAATTCCTTTTATGAACACCCCAAAAATGTTTCTTTTTATATCTATGGTGAGATTTAGTCACTCCAGAAAAAAATAATTTTAATTTCTTTTAGTGAACAGACATATAGTGAAGATTACTTTTTTTCCATTCAGGAAGATATTTCTTTGTTTCTCTGAGGTATCTATCAGTCAGTCCTCTTTTTCATTTTAACATTTTGACATAAAGCATTACAGGATTCTTCCTTATGTAGCATTTGGAAATTTTATTAAATCTCTCTACTCAGCCACATTTTCTTACTAGAGAATTATTTTACTCCTATTTTACTTTGGTTTTCAAAAATGTACATTACACAATTTGCAAACAGGACAAAGGCATTCTGGTATGTGGAAGATTAAAGGACAAAAAGAGGCTAATCTTGCACTACTTTCATGCTTCAAAAGTGTAACTGAAACAGTGCTTTTTTGGAGTTAGTGAAGTATTACTGGAGATTTAGAAAATACCTTATCCTTATTTAAACAGAAGCACAACACTGTTGAAGCACTTCTTTTCATGAGAATGGTGACCAGCTGAAACCTGCATTTCAATATCCAGGGAGAAAAACAGGGAAAAAACATCTCCAGATCGATTTGAACTCAGACACCCAAGAGAGCATCTTTTTTCTGAAAGCATTTGTGGCTCAATAAGTTGTGAGGTCTCTATAGTGATTGCTGGATGAATAACAGCCTGGGGATTTTCAGGGTGTTGTAGTGTCTCCATCTCAGATTTTAGGAGTTCTGCTTTTATCTTTTCTGTAGTACAAGTCTGAAATTTTTTTGTTAAATGGGATTGTGAGCTACAGCACCCTGTGAAGCTGTTGATTTTATCCAGAATGTTGGGAGGTGTTTGAACGTGTGATTCCTACAAGAGATGCAAAAAGTACCACATAGAGTGATTAGAAATCTCCTTACAATTTTTTTTTTTTTTTTTGTCACACAAGAAAACCATGCAAATAACCATGTAAATGCCATTGTATCTTACCAACTGCCTTCTTATTGCCTAATGCACTCTACACAGGACTAACTTCTTCAGATATTTTCAGTGCACTCAACTGATTCCTCCAACAATTCTTTCTTTATGAAAAAACCTTTTTACTGATTGCATGCCCAGATATCTCACCTAGGTGTGCTTTTGCAGGCAGTAGTTCTAAGGTTCAGAATGGAGGCATAGCTCAAGTAACTTTTTTAAAAACTTAAAAGCACTTACAATTAACTCTCAGCATGGTCATAGGGACAGTGTTCACCTATATGAAGTTTCAGGAAGTTTTAGAAAGACACTGTTTTTGTTGCAGTGTCTGTAGCTGCAACTGTAGAGTATGTAGCATCACCTTCTTATAGAATCATAGAATAGTTTATGTTGGAAAGAACGTTAAAGATCATCAAGTTCCAATCCCTCATACCATGGGCAAGGGCACCTTGCACTAGACCAATTCTTCATCTGATTTCTACTCTTTGCCATTATTCTATCTTCAGGGACAGTGCAATCTCAAGTCCAAAATCCTCAGCTTAAAGTGTGAGAAGACCAGTGAGTCTCACCACTGTGCCAGATACAAACATGGAGCAGATCCTCCTAGCATCTGCACATGGGCACATGAAAACAATGAGGTGACTGGTGACAGCCAACATGACTTCACAAAGGGCAAATTGTGCCTTAGGAATATGGTGTCAACAGAGTTACAGCTCTGGTAGATATGGGAAGAGCAACTGACATGATCTGGACTTCTCCAAGGTGTTTAACACTCATGCACATGACATCCCTGTCTCTAAGATGGGGAGATGCTTTTCATGGATGGACCATTTGATGGACAAGGAGCTGGCTAGAAGGTCACACTCAAATTGTGATCAATGGCTCGATGTCTACCTGAAGACCAGTGACAAGTGGAGTCCCACAGGGGTCTGTTCTGGGTCCAGTGGTGTTTAAGGTCTTTGTTAGCAACATGGACAAAGGCATGGAGTGCACCTCAAAATGGCTAAAAGTTAATATCTTCTTTTTTCCCAGAGCAAACATAGATGAATGAATTAAAATAAATTTACAGGATAATATTTAGAGGATGTGTCAGCTAAGCACTCAAACAAAAACATAAAGTTAGAAGAAGACATGAGTGAAATTCCACAGTGGATGGACATTGTCCCTTCCAGATGATTCAAATAAGAAGTCAGGAAAGAGAATATTTTCTGTGTCCTGATTTATTTCAGTAAATAAATAACTTTAAAAATAACTTAAAATAACTTAAAATTAAGTCAGCTTGAATTATTTTGCCAATATTAGCACAGAAATCATAACAAATTCATAATTAAATAATATAAAAATGTGATCACTACAATTCTGCTGTGTTACCCTTCAAAAGGGTAACTATTCAAGGAAAATTCTGACTAATAAAAAAAAAAGTTATCTGTGTTACTGTTGCACGTTAATTGCCAACATTTTATTTCTTATAAACTTCACCTCTTTATCTTGTTGAATGCATTTTACTTTTATAACTTAGTTCCTCATGCATTAATAGCTTTGTCCAGATAATGTTAGTCTGTTGGAATGGCATTTTCAGTAGAGGACTTCCTTATGTCCCTTTGTAAGTATTTAATCCTGATACAATGATTCACAAAAAGAAGGCACATACCCAGGAGGCCTCATTTGAGCAGTAGTGTTTTTTTGCCTCAGTTCTATTGACTTTGACTGCTGAGGATTATTAGCCAGTCTTGTCTCGAAAACATGATGTTGTTTGTTATGTTTGTTTCACTGAAGTTATACCTGCCTGTTATTAAAAAAGCTGTTTCCACTGCTAAATATTACAGTAATTTCTTCACAAAAAGCATCTCTGGGAACCTTCTCCAAGAGAGAATTCCACAGCTTTAGAACAGTCACTGTTGTTAAATCAGTGACAAAGAAAATTTAAAATTAAATAATATTCTTTTTCAGATATTCCTCTTAAGAAAATATAAGACTATATATATTAATCTGTAATCCTAATGCATGAAGTCACCCAGGAATCTATAACTTCAGGTCTCTGAATAGGAGTGAATTCTGAGTGAGAAAGAACTATTTCCAAGTATTATCTTGGCCCATTCATACTGAATAGATACAGGATTTCACTGGGTTTATTGAAATTTCTGGAAGTCTTCAGAGATCTACAGGCTTGTGATCCCAGCTAAGCACAATAACAGAGGAGAAACAGCTGAAGAGGAAATAAGGTTTTATGAGCTCTTTATAAATCTGCCCTCTGTGCCCACATGCACATCACTGCTCAGCCTGAGTGCTGTGGTCTTCTCTGTTTTCTCTGTCCTACCTAACAACTTTTTGATGAGCAACACAATTTCCTGTCCACAGATTCATTATGAAAGACTAAAAATGTTTTGTTAGAATCCCTCTAGACCAATTCCATGAGCATACCAGTCACTTGTCTCTTCACAGTAATCTTTTAAAAATAAACCATGGCATTCAAGGTGAAGTCAATCTTTTGTCCAAGCTCCCTCACTGTGCACTGATTTTCTTTACTTTCAAGAGAAGTTTTTAAGCTAATATGGATTTCCTTTTGCTCTGGTTCTCCTGAAGTTTTGCACTGACAGTCAGCACCACCAGCAGAAGTGTGGGGTGCACTGTTGTCTGCAGTGCTTAAAAACAGCCCTCTTTTTTGTTTGTGTCACCATTCAACAGCAAGTAACAGGAGTTCAGGTTAAGAAGAGAAGTTCCTGTATCCTGTTTACCATGCACCACTGCTGAAAAGCTTCACGAAGTGTTTAGTGCCATCTGCTCTCACCTGTAACCATCAGGCTCTCAGGTACAGCTTTAACTCCCAGTGTGAGCCCAGAAATACCAGGACATTGCACAAGACAGTCCAGACAGTTCACCACACTGTGGGATGGCCAGAAGAAGCATTCATAAGTGGCACAACCTTCATGCTCAGGCTGCTCACCTGTACCAGGTAAGGCCCTGGAGTCTCCTCATACTGCAGCTTTCTGCTTCTGAAGCCAAGCAGTGTGATGTCCTGTAACCTGTTATATCCCTCCTGCTTCTCACATGCACCCTTAGTTTTAGAGCAACAGACTACCACAGTGATTTGGTGTGTTCATGAAACCAGATGTGATGATCCTGAAAGGGACGAACGGGGACTCTAGAGTTAGTAGAAATGCAGTAGGACAAATCGCAGGCTGCATTGCCAAACCCTACAAATGATTCAAACAGTTCTACTTTATCAGGTTTGCCAGGGTTGTTGGTTCTTTTCAGACTGGATATTTCTAGCTCTGAATCTCTTTCAAGATATTTTCTCCTAATCTACCTATTTAAAAGTAAATTGAAACATGGAAAGTTGCTTCATTTCCAAGCCTCTCCACAAATACATGAACAGCACTAGGCAGACAGTTTAAATTCTCTTTTTTGCTCTATATAGTTCACAGGTAGAATAAGTAAGAATTCATAATAATTATGAAAGACTGAATTTCTTCTTTGGTCTTGGTCAAATTGGTAGATTTTCTTTTTACCATAATCCTTTCTTCATGTAATTCTCTACTGATTTCAATTAAGTTCTCACCAGGTTTACACCTCCAGCTGAGGATTTTTCTTTCCTCTAGCCAATCTGGTTTTTAGACTGTTTTTCAAGGCTTCAAATCCAATGAAAACCCAAGAGAGCAATAGCAAAAAATTGGCTAAGTGTTAGGAAATTAACTACTTATAATCTCTTACTGTGAAATTCCTTTAAATTCCCTTCTTCACAGATGGGCACCAGTGAATCTAAAAAGATGGTTAATGATTCTCATGAAATACATTACACTCAAAATTGTTTTGAAAGGTTAATTAAAAAAGGTGTCTCTCTATAGAAAGTTGACAGAGGGTTATTTATCAGGTTATGGCTAAGGAACAACATCAGGGATGGCTACGTGGGTAACTTTTCAAGACACCCTGTGAAAATTCTGGACAAAGTAACTGCTTAGCCCTTCTCCTATCTTTGAAAGTGTTATAAGGCCTGTCCTATTCTTTGCAGTTTAGGACAAATAAATTTACTACTACAATACTAATGAATGCCAGGATAGGCCTGAAAACAGTCATCTGTGTTCATATTACATAGCTGCCCTGTGTGGTGTTGCAGATTCCCCTGTTTGCTGAGTCATGGTGCAACATCAACATCAAACAACATTTTTCTTGCTTTAGTTACAAATGCAGTGGGCCTAATATTTTTCTTGTTTTGATAAAAAGTGCATCATGCTGATACCATCTGGGACTTTCTGATCTTCCTGATTGAAGCAGCAAGCTTAGATAACTGGGCACCTTTTTGTCTGAGTGCAACCATAGTGATTTTGGATGATAAGGCACTCCCTAACCATACCTCAAATTCTGTTTGCAGGACATACCTGAGACCCCTTTTTGCTAGTAGCACAGGGCCACTTTGAAAGTTGTCAAAAATTACTTAACCCAAATCATAGCTGTCATGGAAAAGTAATGACTAAAACCAATCATCTTGGACCCTACAAATAGTGATCTCAAGAAGGAGGCTCTTGGGAGCCCTCTGGGATTACACTGAGCTGTGGCCACATCACTTGTCTCATGGAGGAAGCTGGTTCATCCAGTTGAAAGAGTGAGTTGCCAACCACTTGTCTTAAGTAGAGGGGGAAATCAAATTATGTAGGACTGCTAGGATTTGACTGAGCTGGATAATCAGTGGGAGAAGAATGAAACTTCTTCGATGATATTAAGTAATAAAATTTACCATCTTAACAGGTTAATACCTTTGTCTGTGTGAGTTCATGAATGATATAATTTAGAAACTCTGCCAGATTTTTACTGAAACCTCTGTATTATAACTGATTATTACTGATTTTTGATTATTGATTAGGCTATTAGAAATTCTTATACTTTAATTTGTGCTTCAATATGTGCACAAATTAAAATCCCTACACTTAAGTCCCTTAGTTGTAAACCTTTGACCAAGTTTGGGATGAGGAGTGGATTCAGCTGCAACTAGAATCCTCTCTGAGAAGGAATTTAGAACACAAGTAGGTCCACTCTGAACCTCATGATTCAACATGAGGGCCTTCTTCATTATTTTCCCTAATTGCCATCCAAATCACTCCAGCCCATCCTCAAGTCACAGAATCATAGAATTATGGAATGTCTTTGGTTGGAAGAGACCTTCAAGATCATCCAGGCCAACCTTCAACTAACACTGTAAGCTCACCAGTGAGCCATGACCACTGAACCATGTCCCTAACAACCCAGTCCACATGTTGTTTATCTGCCTCCAGTGATGGTGACTTCATCACAGTCCTGAGCAGACTATTCCAATGTTTGGCAACCCTTTCAGTGAAAAAATATCCAGGTTAAACCTCCCCTGGTGTAGCATGAAGTCTGTCCCCCGTATCCCTATAACAATAATTTCTCTTGAACCCTGTATAAATCACTCCCATCCTTTTTATAACCCCTACATGACCCTTTCACACAGTAAGTAATAGAGTGAACCTTGACACTGAATTTTGTTACATCACTCTTTCATAAATCCATATTAAAAAATCTCCTTTTCCTGATATCTTTGTCAGTGATCTTTTAAGTGGCCTTAAGACCTTCCACTCTTCCACTCTTATCTTTAACACCTTCTGAATAAGCATCAATACTGAAAATAATCTACAAATTCTTTGTTTACATAATTTGCATCTATTTTCTAAAAAGGAGAGGATTTTTTTATTTTATTTTATGTTTGAGAGTTCATTTTATTGCAAAGTTACATAACCTGAGGCATGTACACCACCTCAGAAATCTTGAAAATAGTGATGTTTAACTCTATAATTATGAAAATCCCATGTTAACACCTGCAACTATGTCATCTGAATATTTAACTCAAATTCAAATATTGTCTTTAATTGGGAGATGACTTCTAGAGAGGAGAACTGAGAAAAGGTCTATTAAAAAGTAATAAAAGATCAAACAGAAGGCTGTTTGATTAGACCAGACAAATGATCTGGGCAGATGATTCATTTGATTAACAAATTCCTGCACAGTTTGAAGTCAAGAGGAGCTCAACTGTTTTATGCAAAATCACATGGAACTATCAATCTTAAATACAATTACAGCTGCATACAACTCAAACAAAAAGCTGCATACAAGTGGACATTTCCCTAGCACACAGCCTTTTATAATCTACAGTCTAGATTATCTGTGACTGCTTTTCATGACTACTTTTAGCATTTTCAAGTAATAAAGGAATAACTCTTTACGGATTTAAAATAAAACTTTAAAAATATGTTGTGATTTTATATACACTTCTCTACCTTTCTACTAGATAAAATCTTCATTTCTATAGTGATTTTGTAATCTATAATTTCTTCAAACATGAACTGAAAAACTCATTAGGGCAATGTAGATCACTGCACTATTGTTCATGAAAATAAGCCTGCAAGGGAAATGAGTAAGTTTCTGAAGAAAAATAATTTAGAGGTTATAAAGACTATTAAAAAAAAAAACACAACACATTTTTTTTGCTCATTCCCTCCAACTCATACTCTCCAAAGGGCAATGTTTTGCTATTATGAACAATTTAAAATGTTATGTGTGCTGTGTGTTCTGTTAGCTGTTGTTCAGAGTGATAATTCACATCTTGGTTTTTTTAACTACAGTCTCAAGGTTTACACAAAGCTCCTTCGGGCAGAAGACTTCATTGTATAACACCTCAACTAAGGAGCTCTGAAAGACATCAAAACTCAGCAACGTTTTACAGTTTACCTTTGTATAAATCCTACCCACCCAGGTAGGAAATCTGCACAATTAATATTCTCTGAAATTTTGAGTTTTGTGACAGCTGTTCAGTTTATGGCTAAGAATCTACTAATATTTCAGTAGTTCCCCCCCTTGCATTATTCTAGCTGTGAGTCACTGAGAGATTTATCAGCTTTACACCTTGCATATGTGCATTGCAAAACTATATAGAAGTAATTTCATAACTTCATGAAATATTAATGGAAGTGAGAACGGGCAGACAAGTGTCATTGATTTATAGACAAAAACCTGCTGCAGTTTGAAGAAGTTTAACTTCTCCATTTGAACCCTGCACACCACATGAATGCCAGATAACCTGAAGTGTTTCAGTAATTTAAAAATATCTGATGTATCAGATGTATCTGAGTACTAATCTCACTTTGCTGAAAAGTGCTATGCTTGTCTTAAATTTCTTAATACGAAGTACAGGAAAAGAAAAGAAAAAATAATGTCAATCTATGGCCTTGTCAAGTTAATTTCCTTCATTGGCATCAACCAGCAGACAGTCTTTGAACTCCTCTTTGTTGACATCTGTCAGCAGATAATCTGCAGATCTCACAAAATCTACATGGAGAGGCATCCCAGCTCAGTGGGTGATACTAGCCCACTGCTATCCTGGAGACTGCCAAGGATCTCACTTAAGATCACTATTTATAAGATTGAGAAATTATTTTCATTTTGGCCACCATTTTTGTTTGATGATTCTGGTATCTCAGCCACCATAGAAATCCCATCATTTACAGATTTCACCGTTCTGGTATCTGCCAGATCAGGCAATGATCCCAGGCATCAGGAGTTTTGAGTACAATATTTGGGCAGCAGGAGTTTCAGGTAAGGTCAACACCATTTGGATACTGAGCCATTGACAGCAACTCTTTGGATGTTGCCAGCCAGCCAATTCCTAAACCATAGGATATCCCATCCATCAAATCCTTATCTTTCCAATTTATCAATAATGATGTTGTGTGGGCCTTACAGAATTCAAGGTAGATGACAACAGTTGACCTTCCCTTATCCATCAATACAGCCACCAGCCATAGAAGGCCACCAGATTAGCAAGGCATGATTTGCCCTTTATGAGGCCATGTTGGCTGTCTTTAATCACCTCTCTGTCACTCATATGTTTTGACATACCTTCCAGGAGGATCTTCTCCACGATCTGACAGGCAGTGTTGAGGCTGACTCATTGGTAGTTCCCAGTTTTGTGAAGGACTCGTCTAAATTTCTTTACAATGTTGTAACTCTACAAGTTCTCCAATCTTCCAAAAACTTCCTGGACAGGAACAGCTGTAACTTGCAAGAATGAAATGACATTTTGGCATATCCAGATCATGACAGGAGAAAAACCCCAGAAACCTGTACCTCTTTCCTTTCTTAAGTCTCCTTTACTTATCTTAGAAACAGACACTTCTTGACACAGACCGTAAACTCCTAGATTCTTTCACGAAAGAACTATGTTCTGAAATATTCCATCCTCTTTTTTTCTTGCAATACCTTAAAGTGTAAATATAAAAGCTTTAAGAGCCCTCTCATGTGTCCATTAGGGAGATTAAAGTTCTTGCAAGCTGGTTGCTTTGAGAGGAAAAAAAAAAAAAAGTCGTTTCATTCAGGTTGTGAATCACCAGTTCCTCTAAAAACCTAATATTTTCAAAAGAAAAGCATGTTGTCTTTTATGCTTAATACATATGTAATGCATTTTAAAAAATTACTTAATATTTTTTCCAGTCATGATTTGCATCAAAATGAAATTATTATATGAAATTAATGTACCAAAACCTTTTTTTAAAGTCATACTTTGTGCAGAATGCTTTTACCTAAAGACAGTAAAATGTACCAAAGAACTACCTAAATACATCAAAATAGGTTGCCTTCTCTCTTTCCTTTATTTTTTTCATTTGAGTTGTAGTCTCAAATGGTTGATTATTAGCAGTTTACCTCTTCAATTTTATCTCCATTATTTGCTTCCTTTGTATGATTGTGATCTCTGCTTTGTAGAGGTCATCATGTTTTCTCCAAATCAGTTATTTTCTCTGCAAGCATTCCTTCTCTCAGGACAGTCTGACCTTCAGTGACAGAGAACCAGGAGAAAATATAATTAACTTATATGCTGCAAGAGTCTTTATTAAGATTCTGGTAATATGATCACAAAGCAGCCTAGGTAGTTAAGCAGAACTTAGTCTTTCTGCAAACTCAAATGAAACCTACAGAGACTCTGACTGGATGCATCAGGAACAAGGTTTAGTGCTAGGAAATTTTGCAAGGGCATCATGACCAAGAAGTAGGATTAAATATCTTCATTTCTGCAGTGTCTCTCACCTGCTACCCAGGTAACCTAATGGCTCACTGCCTCTAAGTCTCAGAGCAAGACAAAACCAGGCTATCAGAGAGAATTTAGATGTCTTTATCTTATTTAGTCCTTCAGGCATTTACGTCATCATAATAGTCTCACTGAATAAAAATCTTACATTTCAAGGACAAGTTGTATCAGAAGGCAGAAAGGCAAACTGAGGGAGCGTCATTAATAGTGTTTAAGAAATGCTGGTTTTGTTGTTTTGGGGTTTTTTTTGTTCATCAGTATATTCTTTAGTGCAAGCTGAAGAAGGAATACTTTCAAGTGAAGAAGAACTGGACAAAACTTCTCTGTAGAACTGCATTATTTTTGACAAATCCAAGAAACACCATTCACTTTCCTCCATCCACCACTAGGTAGTTACACAACCAGTGCTCACTTCTGCTACTGCAAGAGATGCTCCACATTCTTCCTTCCACCTTGGCACATCAGGGTTCTTCTAAATAAATTAGCTAGCAGGAATGTTGGCATCAACCAAGAAACAGTGTGCCTGTTTGTTTGAAACTGAGCTGGATGGGTGTTTTCAAACCACTTAAATGAAGGTCTAGCAGTTTCATAGATGTGTCTTTAGTCATCATCCTGTGAAAAATACATAACTTCAGGAACATAGAAAATGGTGAATTGTTAGTACAAGGAAATGCCATGTCAGAGCTGAGGTAGGAGCTGTACTCATATTGTCACACCCTGGAACTTGTTTCTCACAAGTTTAGCAACAGAGCAAATGGCTAGTTCATATCCCATTTTCTCCTGAAAACCCCTGTCACCTGTTCATCCAGCTATCAGAGAAGCATATTATCACTTTTCCTCCTGAGAAAAGATACTGATAGCTAAGAAGTGGGTGTGTATGAAAACATCTCTAGGTAATTTTCTTTCAACCACCAATTCACTCCTTAAATCTTCCAGATGTAGTTATACAAAATACATCCACAATCCACTGGCATTTGCCTGCAACCTTTCATCTCCATGAATGCTGACCTATTTGCCACTGGCCCAAACTAGTCATTCATTTAGAGTCATGAAATCTAAATAAATCAGCTCCAATTCCTAATTTCAGTTCTCTTTCCCTTACGTACCTGCTAAGGGCTGAAAAACTGAGAGTCACTGCAGCAATTTCTGATTTTTTAATAGAGGTTTCATCGGCTCATAGGTCTCATTATTCAGCATTCGGAACTGCTTCATCCAATTGTTTTCCATACTAGTAAAAACAATAATTTCAAGCACTTGGGTGGAGAAGGCAATACTGTACATCTAAACGTACCCTTCTGCTCACATCAGTTTTTTTCTGAGTGATGGTGACCAGGTCTTGACTGTTGAGTAAAATGGTTAAATCAGTACATTCTAGAAGAAGAACTTGCAGTCATTTTAGCTACTAGAATAATCTAGTGTTTTGGGAGGAAAGCATTGTGCCAGTGAATAAATTTTCTCTTCTTTTTCATTTATTAGTTCAGCACCAATTATTCACTCTTGCTTTTAATAAAGGCACAAATAAAACAAATTTTTAGGGTTCTTTCACGCTGTTACAATGCTCTTGCTAAACCTGAGATTATTTCTTATTTTTTCAATGGCAAATTCTAGATCTTTCTGGAAAAAAACTGGATGTAACTATGAACCTGGAACTGTTTTTCAGTCCCTGCTGGTTCTAAGTGCATGACTCAACCACATCACAACAAAGTATAAAAGTCAGCTCTGATCACAAGCTAGTCTCTGTTATCCTTTCATTTATCATAGTTACTTGAGGTGTTAACCAGTATTTTTGGAAGTTTTTTCTTTTGCAGAAATAATGCATCCGACAGTATAGAGTCTTATTTCTACTTTGACAAAGTTTGACTTATTGTGGTTTCCTCCTAGAACAGGGAGCAAGGAATTTGCCCTAGTATTAGCTACAGGGGTCCTGAGTATGCTCTGAAACTGTCTCAGCAGTGAGTAAAAGGACATAGATCAAGCTCAGTCTTACAATTGTTCCATTCTCAAGCTAAATTTTTTATTAGTAAAAACTCAAACATGTGAAGAGTCTGATTCATCCATTTGGAAACCCTAAATTCCTTACTCTCATCCTGAACACACATGCAGCAGAGAAATAAAGCAAATACACCTGTGGCTTTCCTAAAAAATTTCCTTCTGCTTTAAAATTAAAGTATCCCCATAGCAACTTTGATGTGTCCAGGAAGGGAGAAGGACAGTAGTTTTTGGAAAACATGGAATGGATTTAAACCACATTGTACATGAGGGCCAAATGTTAGGACCTCTTGGTAAGGCTAGGAACATACATCCCGAGCTTGTAATGGCCCAATATCCATTTAAGAAAAATTATTCTCTCAGTGGCTCTGATTGGCAGGGGGGCAGCAGCAACATCAGGGCAGCACATCCAACCAAGGCAGAGCTCAGCTGCAGAAACCAAGTGAGGAGCGTGGATCTGGCTCTGTTCTGGGCAACTCTGCTGGGATGAGGCAGGGGACAGCTCAAGCTGGGAAGTAGGTGAGTAGGTGAAGGACAAGGAGGCACTGACATGGGCACAGGCACACCTGTGACATAGCTCAGGCAATCACCAAAAGCAAGAGCCTCCTTTTAAAAGCAGCTCCCCGGCAAAGGCAACAGCTGAGCTTCTCAAGGCCTGACAACTTTATTATTAAAACTGGCCCTGAGCCTGGGCAGCCAAACCCTGCAGAGGAGAGGGTATAACCTCAGGGCCCTGGCAGTGGCTGCTTATGAAGGCTGAGAAAACATATCTGCAGCTACTTAAATCTTATGGGGGTCAGGGGAGAGATAGTGATGTTTTGTACCTTTGAAAGGAATGTGTCACACTGCCTGCCACTGGGGATGGGCAGTGCTGATGGCTCACAAATAGCATAGTGCCATCTGCTTCAGGGAGGCCACGCTTGCTCCACTGTTGTCATCTGTCACAAGCAGTAAAATGCCCTTCCATCTGGAAGTCTATGTTCTGTTCTACATATGGGAAAGACAACAGATATAAATAATAGCAGGTGCTTCTAAATGAAACATAAAATCTTTAGTGAAATCATTCTAATGGAAACTGTATTTCTGCCCATGATGTCTACGAGACCGTGAATGTCTCCCAGGTGGAAAAGATCAAGTCTAAGTCTGTGACTGCTCTGAAGGGTAGTTTTGTTTCATGAGACCTACCAAGAGTTCACTGTAAGGCCTTAGCAGGCAACAGGCTGACAAGTTTCTTCCTTCACAGAAATGAGTATATCACAGAGAGACCCTGAGCTGGAGGTGGGAACTCATCATGGGCGCAGCTCTCACTGTCACCAGTTCCCAATGAATATGCAAGGTGCAAACAACTGCAGAAACAGACTGGACGAATTTTCCACAGCAGAAGAAGAGGAGTTGGGTAAAATTACCTTTAATATAGTTACAATTATTTATTATGTGTGTCAGTTGAGAAGTAATATTATTCCAGTAGAGTGCACTTATATTGATGCACAGCAGCTCACATCTAGACCAGACTATCAACTTTGTTTCTTATGACTACAAAATTTTCTCCTTTTAATTCTTCTTCTTAACAACTGAGGTGCCACAGGTCAGACTGATGAAAACAGAGTGAACACAATCTGCTCATTTAGAAGCAGCACTGAACCAGCTGATTTACCTCTCTTTTGAGGGTGAGTCTTCATTAGTAAGATAGTAGCCCTTTTCACTGAGTTTTGTTCTGTCTATACCTGGAATTAAGGGTTTCTTTTGTGTAAGTGGACCATTAACCCAGATACCAAGTGTTGCAAAAAAGACAACGAATTCTGAGGGAGGAAAATAACAAAAAAACCAAAAACAAACAAAAAAAGGCAACTGTTGTAAAAGTAAACTATTTTTTTGTTGTTGTTATTGTGCAGTTTTCTTTTTAGCTACTACAATTCAGAGCAGGACAGGTGCCTTTCAGTGGCACTGCCACATCATACATATGTAGGTGAAGTTGCCTGCAGTTTATGAGAAAGGGGCTGGAGTTATTTTTTTACTCCTAATTTCTTGCTCTGTCTTGAGATCTGACATTAAATAACTCACATTCTTTTCTTCCACAAAAGAAAATACACAAAAAAAAATAATAGTAATAATAGTAACTTCTGGAAACACTCAAGGGGCTTCTGTTGGAAGGTGTCATACAATCACATCAGGTGATTGTAAAACAGGGAGAGATACCTGTCTGCTTATATGTAAAATATTGGCAGCCAAACAGAATTAGCATGTACTTTCATAACCAACAGCACTACAGATCTGCCACATTTCTCTTGGTGAAATTTCTTGCTTGTGTGATCCTGGAGACTTCTGATGCAGGGCATGCTTTTGTGCTTTCCCATCATGATCTCATCTTTTTTATTACTTTCTTCCCCTTCAACTAAAAGAAAAAATCCTTTTTTGATAGGTTTTACCCAAGGCAAAATATAAAGTCTTATAATTTTGTTTTTTCTCACAGGCTTTTTTTGTTGTTGTTCATTATCATCATATGATCTGTTTCCCAGAGTTTCAAACAGATCTCAGAAACTTTTATAGCCTAGTATTATGTTCTCTCCTCTTCCCTTCACAGGGACCTTACACAATTCCCACACAGCTCGGTGGAATTTTGAATTGTTCTTCAGAACTGGAAGAATCAAACCACTAAATATTTACCTTTAAGATACATAAGACTAATTTAGACATCAGCATTTCTATATTCATAGTGAAGGAGAAAATTTAGGATTAATGCCATTCTTAATTTAAGCAATCTGGAAACATTTCAGTACTAGACATTGTCCACAGCCTGCCAAAGCAGATGGATGTGTGTCAGGAGGTACATTGCTCCCCAGTGGTGCTGAAGAAGGGGCAGAACTGCAGAGGCAAAGGGTGATCAGGGAAGAGCCAGAGGGTCAGTGGATCTGTTTCCCAGACCTGCTGACTTCTTCCAGAGTAAAGAAAATAAAAGGTTCATATAGGACAAGCAAGTCACCAGCTGAGGACAAAGTCCATGACAGAAGGTCTGAAAAAGATCATGAAGGACAAGTACATCCTCTGACAGGAAGACTTGACATTCCAAAAGCACTGTGGTATTTTGGTGTCTGTAGCACAATCCCAGCTTCCAGTAAGAGCAATCTACAATTGGGCAGCACTAAAACATATGTTTGTGGGTAGCATCTCTACCATATGGATCTCATTTCTGTCTGTGCCTGCCTTCATATTCCCTGAAATCTTTCCTGCCTCCATTCCCCTGTTATGCCTCTACTTTTTTACTCTCTTGCAAATACCCGAGGGGTAGTTTCTGCCCATGAAACACAGTTGTGGGCTCTCTGCTGTGCATCCAGCCAGAGAAGGATCTAGAGGGGGAGCAAACTGAAGGGGCTGCTGGAGGACAGGCAGAGGGTTCAAACAAGGGGATCACGCTGGGTGTGCTTGGGCAGCAGTTCTCAGGATGCAAGAGTCTCTAAGCCTCATTTCATGGTAACCCACAGGCAAAGACACACTGAGTTTCTTTCCTCTACCATTTCTCTTTCCCTCATCCTTCCCCCTCACCTCCTGCAGTTAAGGAAAGACCAAAAAAAAAAAAAAACAAACCTATATTATATGGCCAAAGCAACAGGATAACTGGATATGTGCTAAATAGGTTGGGTTGCTTTGGGAGAAGGAGACAGAAATAGGTAGAGCTGGAAAATGGGAGCAGAGGCACAAGAACAAAAGAATACTGCTAGAAATGAATTTGCCTGTGTGAGAAGATATCATGTGAAGAAAATGTTATGTCTCTTCATATGATTAATGAAAAATAAACCCTCTCTGAAGTAGGAGTATCAGGGCAAGCACAGGATGATTGGGGAGGGAAATAAGGAATAGAACTGACTATGGCACAAGCATCTTTTTTAATCTGCAGGAAAGGGAAAGAGTATTGAGAATATTTAAGTCACTGGATAAGCCAGCTAGAGCTCTCATATAAATATATCTGCTTGACATTCTTTAAATACCACAGACTATTATTTGTTGATATTATTTTTCTCTGAGTTACTGTAATTGAGAATATCAGGACAATAATTTCCTACTAAATAAAACAAAAGGAGGCATTAGGATAAAACGTCCCTTGACAATGTCCATGTGCTATTAGGACTTTCACAGAAAAAGGAAAATAAAAAAAAAAAAGAAAACAGGTATAAATTATTCAAGCTGAAGAAAAAAACATGAAAAAATAAAACCATGAACACTATAGAGCTTCATTCTACTTTTCACTGCTAGGAAGGGACATTTGCATTAGCTGGCACACAGCCTACGGTCAGTAGCCCTTAACGCATCTTGTAGGGTTTCCATTCTCCAATGAGAAAATTTCCTACTTTAAATAAATAAATACATAAATACCTCTGTATTCTATCTGCTTTTGTTTCTGTGGTGTGGGTATCACTTCCTCTTCAGGCAGGTTACAAGGGCACTGTGCTATCCTGAACAAAAGCTTTGATGGTAGGTGTATAGAAATGGGGGTAAAGAGGAGACACCAGGGTTATAATTCAACACACCTGTGTTTTCCTTTTATTAGTGGCTGATTTAGGACAGTGGCAGAAGCAGAAATGCATTTAACTTTAAGTGTACTGGGAAAGATGAGCTTTAAGCAAGTAAATGATAAGCAGTGCTGCCTGCTATCAGCTAGAAAGGGTAAAGGATAAGCCTATGCAGCAAGCAGAGAAGGTGTTCTTTGATGATTACTAATTATTTATCTCAGTCTGAAGTCCATGGTGTGGACTTTCAATGCAAGAAATTTTCTCAGTGCTTTTTAATTTCTGTTAGTTTATTTTAACCATGAAATACGTGTTACAGCACATGAAGACAAACAAAAAGCCTGGGAGTTTCTAAGTCACTCTGGTGTCAGTGTCAGACATTCATTCTTGTGTCAAATGGCACTCATTCTCTGTCTCTTGCTTCTGAAATGCTATTAGTCCCTGTCTAATAGTCCATTAGATTTTCAGCCTTACCTGTTGGCTTTTATTCTGCTATGTCTTCTCTGTTAATCATAAAGATCTGGATAGATATCTCCCTTCTCAAAAGAAATCTTTCAGAATCAAAACAATAAATATTTTCATTAGTACTCATGGACAAGCCACTAGCTCTCAAAATTAAATTTTTCTATAATAGACAGAGGACTGACTCCCAGAAAATAATGCATTGAACCTCAGCAGGTATTTCAGATTTTGAAGGGTAAAGCTGACAGTAAACTCACCAGAAATCTTGGCAGATTCTCCTTTAAATGTCTGAAGTTGTATTTATAAGTCCTAGGCAAGTACTTTCTGAGAAACCATTATGCCAGATAAACGAACTAAAACCATCATGGGACAGAAATGGCTGCAAGATGAGAAAGATTTCTTACAGTCCATTGAAAAGTCACTTTTGATCTATGACAGTATTATATAATATCTTTAATAGTAACAAAATTTAGGGATTCCTAAACCCACTGAAAACCTTGTAAATAAATAAATTAAAAAATAGCACAGCATACAGGTATATAATCACATATCTAAGTTTAGAGTACTAGCCTGGTATCATGTTAAGGTTACTTTTTTTAATTTTTTTTTTTTCTTTTTTTCATTCTTGAGTAGTGGCTTCAAGCTTTTTCCTGCAAAAGGCAGTTTCTACACTTACCTATAATTTTTGAACATTATAGGTTTTATAACATATCAACTAAAGCTCAGGGAAATATTCTGATGAAGCAGAAAAAGCACAGTCTACTATTTCCATGCTTACAGTGAGGTAAATTGCTACAAATCTGTTTATGATGTATCTGTCTGGTGCTATTAAACAAATATGTAACATAAAAACAACAGCAAAAGAACCTACCAACAGTTATAGACAGAAATTAATAAAATCACTTTTACATTCTTCCTTTTTTCCTTTGAAGAAAGGAAAAAATGTATTAGCTGCAAGATGAGGGATTGTGAAATAATTTTTTTTGGTCCTAAATTACTGAAGCAATAAGGAAAACTCTAAGAGAGAGCAGGCAGAGGGTCAGTAGCAATAACAGCAGGAGCAGCCTTGTCCTCTGTCATAGTTATGCAGCCAAATTAGAAAAGTTAAAAGGGCAGGCCAGTCACCCCCTTTCAACACCTTGATATAACTGACTATATCTAGTAGGATAACACTGAAATATTCTTTTAATATCAGTTGTGAGCTAGGCATCATGAGCAGTACTGACTCTTATTTTCAGAAGTATGAGAATTCTCTATTTGGTTGTAGATATTTGATTATTCAGTCTGCAATCAAAAAGACTTCAGGTAGGAGAAAAGACAATAAAAGACACATTTACACTGCATGTAGAATGGCCATGTAATCTTACAGGGTAAAAGCTTTTCTGCCAGGAGATTGCTCTAAAAAACAGACTGAAAAAAAAAATTAAAATTTACTTGTGAAGTTCTTCCTTCCTTCCTTCCTTCCTCCCTCCCTTCTTTCCTTCCTTCCTTCCCTCCTCCCTCCCTTCCTTCCCTTCCTCCTTTCCTCCCTTCCCCACAATCCAGACATCCTCTTCCCTGCCACTTTCTCACAATTTCCATGTCTATTCATGTCTCCAAGTCCTCAGTTTGGGTTCATTGGGGCAGCCTTTTGATCAGCTGCAGCTGATGTCTCAAGCTGTGATCTTGGACAGAATGAGCTGTGTTCCTCATGAACCCCTTAGGGATGCTTCAGGGTAGTAACACCAAACACTTCAAATAAGCATCTGCAAACTACAGAAAAACAGCATCTTAACCAGCTTCAGACTCAGTTTCCCTTTTACAAATAAAACTATTTTATAGTTGATGGGATAAAGGAGGGAACATGTTTCTTCCAACAAAGCAGCAATCATTTGCTGTTCTATTATTTCATTAATGCATCACAAGATCTAGAAGAGTTAGAGCAAGATAATTTGCTAATTTTCTTCCTTAATATTTTCTTCCAACATTGTTCTTTGTCAACCACTGCTACAAAAGATAGGACCTTCTTTCTAAAATTCTCAGGTCTGGGATACAAAACATAAGTATACATCTATGAGGAAAATATTGAGTAATAGTCAGTTCTGCATCATTTTCAAA
Source organism: Calypte anna (assembly GCF_003957555.1). Classification (NCBI taxonomy): domain Eukaryota; kingdom Metazoa; phylum Chordata; class Aves; order Apodiformes; family Trochilidae; genus Calypte; species Calypte anna. Next base: position 29,651,806 of record NC_044246.1, read on the forward strand.
TATAGATGCTAGGAAAAAAAAGTGAAATTTAACTCAAATGAAAGTTTAAACTTTTTGTGAGTAGTAAAGAAGCTGCTGAGCATCCTTTTCAAATAAGGAAGAAAGCACATTACAATATGGAATTCTTGAAGATATTAGGAAGGTAGCATTCTCTGCCTTCCATTAAATAATGTCTGACCTTGCATATGACTCTATACTCTTTCAACACCCTAAATAAAGTCAGATTTTGAAAAGGTGACCACAGCTGTGACTGCAACCAACATATATGAGCACAACAGGATGTCTATAGCAATGCATGCTAAGCTTGTACAATCCTCAGTTTTTCATTAGATACGTTCAAAACTGGATGCATGACAAGCCATAACGTTGAGTTTAGCAATTTTTTTTTCTTATCCTTTAATAACAAGACAGAAACTCCAGAAAAAAAGACTATTTTGACCTTTGCCCACAGTTACAAAATAAATGGTAAAAAAATAGTTTTAAAAAGAACAAGTTGTAGTGCTATGAAATCATCATCATTGTCACTCAATGTTCGTGCTAAGACAGTTGATATCTAATGTGAAGGAAGTTGTATTGTATAACACAGTAATAGTGAAAAAAATTCTTAATATTTTTAATGTATGTTTTGCCTTCTCATGGGTGTGTGGATGGAATTTGCTTCTTGTTTTGATTTTCTTTCTAGTTTAGAATTTTGGAGGTTTCAGTTGGATAATCCTAATGTATAAAGATCTTCACCCAAACACTTCACAGTCTTCAATAACTTTGTTTACAAGAGTCTTGTAGCTGACATCAGTATCTGACTGCATATTTGAGTGAATGTGCAGATGCAGGCATCTAATTAACTGTAGTGTTTACCAGACATTTCTACAGCCAAATCCTTCTCAGAAAGCTCTCAAATGGCAATGTGGGCTTTACTTTGCCAAAGACACAGCATTGCCTGATATTTTTTAAGATATGACTAATCTGTGCAACCCATTCCTCTCTGTGAGGAACAAAGATTCTCCCAGGGAGACTGTGTCCCTCCTACATGTCCAGCCCACAGCTGGACAACCCTGCTGCCCTCAGACTGATCTGTCCACCTTGTCTCAGCCATGACATGTACCAGCAGGAAAAGCTTGTCACTGGTTATTGAAAAAGATGCGCTGCTGTGGAGCCAAATGCCTGGTGGAATCTGGTGAGCTATTCCATGCTTTGAATATAGAAGGCAGTACTCACACAGGAAGGGTGGATGGACAACGTGCTCTGTGATCCTTTGGCCTCCATGCCATTCCAAAGCTTTTGTGTCTGCTGGCCTGCTGGGGCACCCAGGTGTCCTGCCAGGCAAAGGCATGGGGAGATGGAGACCCTCTCCTTAGCCCTAGGGCAGAGCTCAGAACAAAGCTGTGAAAGCACAAGTTGAAACACTTTTGATCATAGGATATTAGAATTATCCAGATCAATGAACAATAGCAGACTTAATTGTAGTGAAATGAGTCAACCAGGTGCCACTAATTGCTTTTATTGGCCCCCTAATCCTGCTCATGCGCAGTTGGGGCCTGCCTTAATCAGGCACAGGTGGGCTTAACACAAGCTCATGCCACTCCCTGGCAATTAGTGGTACCTGGTTGCCTCATTTCACTACACTTAATGGTTTTGATGTTCTGGCAAACAAAAAACTGGGGAACTATATTCCATCTTTTGAAATTCTCCAAGCACTTTGCCCATATAAACCTTTGCTATTTTTCATCATAGCTACATAACATAGCATCATAGTTGTATTGTATGATGCCATGACACATTTCACTGAGGAGGTGACAGAACTTCAACTGTGAACAAAGTAATATGCATTCATATAGTTCTGCTGCTGTGCAATTAGCAGAATAAATAAATAGTGTGCACTCTGCTCACCTCTCATGATGAAAAGACTCACATAGGATTGTTATTCAGTGTTAAATGCACAGATTATTTTTTGACAGGTGTCAACAAACCTGAAAATTCTAGAAAGTTACTGGCCTGCTGAGAATGGCAATGTTATCATTGCGATAATGTTACAGTCATTTTCCTAGACTTCCATCAGTACATGTATGGCTGGTATCCAAGCTAGTCCTTCGGACCCAAGATCATTAGAGTTACCTGCCACAGTAAGTGATAAGAACACAAACAGCTGACCCTGTGCTCATCACCGCCTATATCATTTACACTACTTTATAACTGGTTCATTAAATGACCATAATGCTGCCTGTAGTAATACCTCTGCATATGAGAGGTTTTCTTTTGAAAGAGAAACAGCTCCAGAGTGGAATGGTCTCTGATTTTAGAAGGTTGGTAAGTAGCTTACTGCAATTAACATCAAGTGAATCCAGAGCTTTTCTCAAAAAAATGCGTTGTGCCTGGAGTGATCGGATCCCATGACTGAGGAAATATACATTTGTCATTTTGAAAAGGACATTAAATGAACCTGCAGAGCAGTCACTCTGTTCTCTTTTTCTCCCTTTCCTTCCTTCAACCAAACTGAAGTAAAAGTACATTTCTTAAAATGCTTGATTACTCTTTCTGTCACCTTCAGCTAGGAAGAAAATCTTATCTGCCTTGCCAGAGCTCTTGCTAAAGGACATCTGAAGAAATATATGAAGGTAACATGATAAAAGAAGTGGTCTGCATTTAAGTTTCTCTGTTGCTGTGCTGGACTCAAGCAGAATCTATGTCACTCCCTGAATCTGGTGCAACTTGCTCAGTGATTTGCCTACCACCCACCCTTAGGAGGGACAAAAAGTCTCTAACTTACCTTTGGCCTCTCTCAACAAGGCTAACCAGGTCTTGGCGATATTCTGGTTTAAACTCATTTGCTATGATACTGGAATATAGTGTACCCCAGAGACTGTGTCCAGAGTTGAGGTACTGGAAGACCTCCTGGCTCATTGTAGAGCTGTGAATCTGCCAATCCTTTTTTAGAGGATGTGGAGGAAGGAAATTCAGCCATTCTCAGGTGTTCTGCTGTTGTAGTGCCCATGTGACCATGGGTTCTTGGAAGCAGCTGTGGAGGTTGTAGCCTGGTGGGCGTTTGTCTCTTTTCCCAGACGACTTTCAACGAGACAAGAGGGCATGGTCTTAAGTTGTGCCAGGGGAAGTTTAGGTTAGATATTAGAAAGAATTTCTTTACCGAGAGGGTGATCAGGCATTGGAATGGGCTGCCCAGGGAAGTAGTGGATTCTCCATCCCTGGAGATATTTAAAAAGAGACTGGATGTGGCACTCAGTGCCATAGTCTAGCAACCGCAATGGTGGTAAAAGGGTTGGACTCGATGATCTCTGAGGTCCCTTCCAACCCAGCCAATTCTATGATTCTATGATCTTGTGCATCTAGACAACAAAAGAGATCCTCCTTTCTTCCCTGCTTATTCCTTATAATTACAGGAATTAAAACATCATTTATTTGGATGTCAAAATACCCAATTATTCCTCCACTGCAGTGGGAAAATGTCCTAACACTGTGCCAGGTACTGAACATGTGATAACTTACATTAAAAAGACCAATATGATTTCCTCTCCTCAGTAAGAATGATACAGCCCTTCAAAATTAAAAACTGTAAAACTAGGAGGGCCTTAAATGTCAGTGAAATGCAGGTCTTCCTTTGTTTTTCTTGACCTTTTAGCTACCTGCATCCCATGAAACTCACACAAAAGACTTTATTAAAAACTGACACAGATATGACCTGAAGAAAATTGAGTTAATCTGTTTGGTCTTTTTTTTTCAACAAATGGATCTCAATTGGCAGCAAAAGTGACTCAATGAACTAATAGAATGCATATGGTACGTTCAGAGAAAAAAAAATGTTCTGGGAGAAAAGCAAATAAATTAATCAACCAAGAAATCAGGATGTTTTTCAGAAAGCAATTGTAGCTTCTTTACCAACATCAGAGAACCATGGAAGAAAGGGATAATTTAACTACCAGTTATGAAGACATTAGGACAAAAATTGTGTCAATAGATAGATCTGTCCCCTGGGTTTTCTTACAACCCTCTGTGTTCAACAGTTATCAGCAGCTAATTGAGGTGTGTATCGCTCTGTAGTCTGAAAAAGTTTATAGCACTTCCATCAAATCTGTCCCCTGCTGCTAGATCTCAGATGACCCTCTGTGACTGAACACGTTGCCCTGGAGAAAAAGCTATTTTAGAAAGGACCTAGCACTTCCACTATCACACTTGTAATTATGTGTTCCCAATGTAGAAAATTGCCAAGATAGTTTCTTTAACTCGAGTGTTGTTACCTGCAAATCTGCCAAACTGCTACACTTGTGAAGTAAAGCAAATGAGTATGAAAAGCATTGAATAGTAATACTTTTTCAGGTCACAGGGTCTTTAACAGTGAACTTCCATAGCTTCTTGTCTCAGTAAATGCCTTAGCTGATGTCCTGTCCTATAAATGGAGCCAGCCAGTGCAGTACAGAAAAGCTGAGCTAGGAAATGTAAAACTACTTCAGTAAAGCTGAAAATAATGTGCACTGCAAAACTTAAAATGAGCAACCACTCAAGAATCTGTTCTAGATGAATTTGTGAAAGGTGCTGCAGATATGGGCAAACACCTTGCATTTGTTGGGTAGCTTCTTTGTGAAAAGAGAAGAGCTTATTCTTGTTAACATATTTTAAGGTACACTGGAGTGTTGGAAGAGTTTTTGGAAGAAAACAGATGTGTGAGCAATGCTGACTATTTAGCTTTAGCCATAGTGAGCTAAAGGCCTTGAGGCCCAGCTGCAAGGATACTAAAATATCAGCTACATGCAAGACGAACCTCTCTTAGGGCACAGCACTCTGACGTCCAACAGGTGTTCCAGCAGAAGTGCACAAATAGTGCTCTGAGTCTGTTGCCCTCAGGGTTGATTAGCCTGGCTCGGTGCTACTGCTCCAGATTCAACTGACCTCTCTGCTGGCTTGCTCAGGAATGAGCTGAGCCTGTGCTTCAAGGCTCACTTTTTATTGGCCCCTAATCCTGCTCATGCACAGTTGGGGCCGGCCCTAATCAGGCACAGGTGGGCTTAACACAAGCTCATGCTCACTACCTGGGAATTAGTGGCACCTGGTTGCCTCATTTCACTACACAGCTATGGGAAAAAGCAGAAAAGTTGATAGCAGAAAAGAAGAATAACAGGATGGGAAAGCATCACATAGACAGCACACAAACAGATGTATTTAACCAGTTAGATAGTGCCCTGTGGCATATGAAGAATGTGTTGTACCAATCATCAATATGCTTATGTTATCAGCCTGACTGTGTATAAAAGGGCTACTGCTACTCTTAATAAATGGCAATACTTTGATTATATTAATCTGTGTGTTGTCCACTGCACTCTTCCCGACACTGGTGTTTAACTGAATTTTTTTTTCAGACTATATTACCTATTTACTTCAGTTTTGTTGATAGCAAGAACATTTTCCTAATGTTTTAAGTCCTAGCATGAGCTAATTCATAGCTAGTTTATGAATCTGTTATTTCAACATTCCCTTTCGGATTATAAATATTTTTCCTGCTATTGCATTTCTATTCCCTTCATCCTCACCTCCAGCTGTCATCCCTGAACTAGTCCCTGAAACAGTAATCACAGGTGTACCTCAGCTTCTGTTTCCCTGGGAAAAACATGATTAACTCTTTAAAATTGCTCTTATTAACATATCTTCTTCATTACTGTAGACTTTAGCTGCTTCTGCTGCAGTATTGATTTATTTTTTAATGTGTAGGTCAGTATAATTATTCATCTTTTCCTTGCATAATTCATATAAAATTCATTTAATAAAGAACCAAATGTCTTTTTCTATGTATTATGCTTTGCCTCTTACAGGGCCCTCTTGCCAGCCCACATTTGACCTGCATTTGACTAACATCATCATTCTTGTTCTTGTTTGCAGCTACTCAGCTGCTCAGCAGACTGTTCTACTGAATTGCATTTCTTTTCTTTTACTCTAGTACTTGTGGACATCCAGAGTTTTTTTGCAGGGTTTTTTGATCATCATGTACTGATGTCTTCCACATTTGCATCAACACAGTCCATTAGTGCCTTTCTGGTTTTAATGGGTTACACAAAGCACTTACAGTTAGATAGTTCGTGTAAATGAGTTCATTTTTTCTCTCTTCCTGGACTAAGCAATTCTTACTCTTTACCTCAAATAACATTATATAAAAAGTGATTCAACTACAAGAAAATCAGGGAACCAGGGAAAGGCATGATCTACTTTTAATGATGGTTATGTTGCTCTGCTAAAATATAAGGGACCAGGGTTTCTATTCATGTTTAGAGGTAAGCAAAGAATGGGGTTCTATATCTGTCTTTTTCCAAGCTACTGGAAGAGAGTCCTTTTCCCCTTTTATTCTATTTGTTTCGTGAATAGTAAATTTGTAAATTTTATTTTATATATAAACTTAAATTCACCTGTGGAAATTTGGTTTTTTGAAAAGTCAGGCTCATTTCCTCACTCAGTAACTTTGTGTCTAAATTCCTCTCAAAATTTGTAGTCCAGTAGAAATATATCAGAATATTGTAAGTGAGAGTTTGGATAGTGAAAGTAAAGATATATGCTTCATGATAAATATGTGCCCTTTGTGTCTGTTGAAACAAAGATATGGAAACCATCCACTAAGAATCCAAAGTAAAATCTGACAAACTCTGACAAAATCTGACAAAATCCTTAAAAGGTTTAATCCTAAACAATGACTTGCAAGCTGAGTAATTCACTTACTAACAAGGTCAGAGATTTGCATCCCACCAACATCTATTTTCAGTTATTTAGATATTATACTAAGGCATACTGCATCACCATTACAGCCCATTTCTTTTAATTTCAGCTCATCAGACATGAGATCCAAGAAATTATTTAAGCAAATGACCCCTTAACGTCATTTTATGGTATCCTCTCCTTTAAACTCATTAGTTGGAGCAAACAGCAATACCATCCTCTGCTACAGGAATAGGAATTTCCTGATCAAGGCCGGTACCATGCAGAGGGGCAGATTACCTCTTAAGTGGTTGCCACTGTTTCATTAGTGTGCCTAAAGCCATGAAGATTCATTAGACTAATAGCTGTGCTGAGTGAGACTTTGTAGCATCAATCAGTACATTTGTAAAGGACAATCCACACATCTACAGCTTTCAAGCAGGGTTGGGTGTTTTGTTGTTTGGCACAGGGTTTTTTTCTAAATGCATTGTAGCTGGGAGATGAAGATTTACAAAAGAGTAATTTAAAAGTTTGTTCCAAAAACACATAGCTTGAGAAAAATCTTGACAGTAGGTAAGTTTGAACAAAGAGGGAAAAGCAGAAGAGAAAGATTGTTTTTCATCAGATCTGGGGAAATGTTTTGGAAATTTTTTTCCCAATATTTTTAATAATCAAACTTGGCTTTCCAAACCCCATAAATTAGTTGATTTACAGCTGGTTGGAGCTGAGAGAATGGAACATCATGTACCCTTTGCAATCTCTCATTCCCTAGTCACAAGGGGTACATAACATGCTATTGAAGAAAAAGTAACATTTACTATAATCTCTAGCTGTTTGAATCTCTAGGGTCACATTTTATCATAAACTCTTATGTCTGAATTGGTTCTCTGCATTTGTCAACTCTAGTCTTGCCTCTCTAATTCTTGTCTGTGGCACGCTCTAAAATGTCTCCTTACTTTGCAATGCTTACTGCTTATGTTGTGGAGAGTTCAACATTGTGGGAGAAATAATTATGTTCAGTATATATTTGCATTAATGAGACCGAGCTGTTTCCTCAAATTCCTGTGTCTAGAGAAAGAACAAAAATAAGGAAATTATCTGAACATTTGTAGCTAATTTGCAATCAGAGGACTTACTGGTCTCTCTCTCCTAAGACATTGCAATACCAAGTGCTGAGTAGAAACTGTGAATATCATTTTTCTCTGGTATGGGAAACTTCCCAGGGAAGTGGGGTTTGTTATTCTACCCACTTGTATAAAGAGAAGCAGATGAAGGAGAGATGTTTGAGAGTAGGGGTTTGAGCTACCTTTCAAGGTACTTTGGAAAACTATATTTGAGTAATCTGAAACCCTCAAAAACAGTGTCTGGCTGGGTCAGGGAGTTAATAGTGCCAGCAAACAATGATTTGCCAATTAGGGCTTTAATGTATGCCTTCCCCAAATATGCCATGTGTCCCAGCCCAAGCAAAACAAGTCAGATCTCCCAACTCTAGAATATTGTCAATTTAAAACAAGGATGTTCAGATACTCTGCATTTGCAGTATTAAAGAAAGAGACAGTAAGAGAAAGTAGGCTGCTTGAGCAGGAAATCTGAAATACTAACTAGTTGCCTTGTCCTTCTATGATCATTCTACATTTCAAATAAAAAGAAGGCTATGTATGGAAACTCCTAAAAGTACAATGAGATTGATCTTGTCTTGTAATGAGGTGTGCAGCACTGGTAGCAAAATGGCCAGAAACAGATCTCTGCACATTGGTCTGTGCCCTGCCCACAGAAAGAAAAATTGAGAGCCAGCAGCCAAGCCCAGAGCATAAGACATAGTTCAGTAGCAGAGCAGATACATAGTACACTGTAGTGATCTTCTGCTTTATGGAAAACACAAAGAGAAAACACTAGAATACTCAGTGCAATGCTCTTACTCATACAGAGTGCCCAGAGTCAGCAGCCTCACCTCTACAGAATACAATGAAATAAAAAGTAACTTAAAATCACCTCTGTTCTCCCATTCCTGATTCAAAATTAGTGGTCAAGAAGAATGAGACAAAACCATTGATACTTAACATGACATCTTCTCTTGGCTACCAAGAATCTCCTGGACTTAAATGGTGAGATTGGGAGGTTAAAAAATTGCATGTTTAATGTGTTGTCATGTCATTGTAAATAAATGCCAGCTTTTCCAAGGATGTAGCTCCAGGCATCCATGAATGTCACAGTCTTTATATTGCTTAGTGGAAGTCAGCAGTACCTTATTATTGACTTCTGGCTGACATCTCATGCATGTCAGATCAGTGTTAACTTAGTAATGACTACACAGTTTGATCAGTGAGCACTGTACATGTTTCTGTATCTTCCTTTATAGAATGTATTGTGAATGCAGTTGTTACGATCTACCCTTGCAGACCACTTGGAAACCAGTATCTCTCTGTTTGCCAACTGAGGAAGTTTTAAAAAGATACTGCATTTCTAATATAAAAGCTAAATACAGTTTATTGATCCTAAAATGTGTATTAAAACCCATTGTTCTGAAATTTATCTAGTCCTTTGTTACAGCCTTTTATAATTTTTTGTAATATCTATCTTTAATGGTTGTTTTCCAGAAATAATAACCACAGAAATCCTTTGCAAAAATAACCATATTCCTCACTGGCTTTTTGTGTTAATTGCTTATGATTTCTACTTCTAATTTCTACTTTCTATTCTTTATTATAGTTGTTGGGGTTTTCTTACTACAATAGTCAACCTTTCACCTTTTCCTGTATATCTTACAATCATAACAAATAAACATATGTCATAAAGAGTCTGTGCAGAATGTCTTTTGCCACATATATAACTCCTCACAATAAATTCCTTTCAATGCTGAGTACCTTCATATTTTTATCACAGGCTTCATGTAGATGATGGTTCCTTCTTAAAAATCATGTAAGTCAAACCTCTTTGGGTGTTTTCTTACCATACTCTCTTGAACAGCTGTAACGAGTCTGCATGAAAATGCAAAGAGAAAAGTCAGTATTCTTACAGAAAAAATTGAGCTGAAAAAATGTACAGAAATTCATAGGGGCTTTGTGTTCTATAATCTCAAATCTTGTTGGTACCGTAGCATCTCAGTAGTATTTACACTGAAGAAGACTTGTGCCACTCCTGAGTAGACTAGTTTTAGTTCTACATATTTCTGCTTTAAAACACTGGCAATGATATGTATGGAAGGGACATGGAAAATCTGAGGTTTGGGGACAAAGTGGAAACCTGTTTTTTTCATACATTCATAGTGTTCACATTCAGTGACTGTCTCACAGATATTTGAGTTCATGTTTGACATGTCTCATTTATCTCCATTAACTAATAGCTATTCAACTTCACCACTGAGGAATTCAATTTTTTTTTCAGTGAAGTCACCTATGGAATATCCAAAACTTGGGTTGTTTGGTTGGTTTTAGTGGGGTTTTTGTTGTTGTTGTTTCTTTTCTGTTTAATTAATTAACTAAGCAAAGAAAACAAAAAAGCTTTTACAGAAAAAACTACAACAGAATATTATTTTTTATCTTAAATAACATTTTGAATGCTTCATTGAAGGTATAACCTCAATCTTCTGAGGAATACTGCTGTATTATCAGCAGTTGTATTCTGTCAGGAGCTGTATTAGCATGGCTTTACATACTTCCAGTTTACCCATAAACATCAGCAGTTGCAGTCTCTCTGCTTTGATGGTTCATACCAGCTCATGCCTAATGATTCTCTACTGCCTCAGGCCTCAAAGCTTTCCATTCTCAGAAACAGTGCATTTGTTTTTATATTTTGGGTACTGTAGCTTATCACAACCCTTTTTGTAATAGAAACAGTTCTCTCTCCATCCACATTGGCATGATTTCCATTGCAGAGACAAGTGAGATGATGCCAGGCTTCAGAGAGCAGAAGAAAAGAGAATGCACACTCCTCTAGACAGAGGAGCAGAAATTATCCAAATAAGACACTGCATCTACCAGCAGTTATCCTGGGAGCAGGGGTGGTTATCAATCTATCCATCCTCATGTGTCTATACTATATTGAAACCAATGATGTGCCTGATCCTATTCATTAAAACAAACCAGAAACCATCAACCCCCAAAATTCAAGGCCAGTATAGATGAAGGACAGAGACAATCCTTTTGTTTTCAAACACAGGGCAAGAGAATGAGAGTCTGCTACCACTCCCCCTTGCACAGGCAGTGGGAGCCTGGGCTTCACATTGCTCAGCTGCCCTTCAAGCCTGACTGAACCCCATGTCCCACAAAAATGCCACCAGGACCAGTCTGCGGCTTACTCCAAACTGGGGCAACTGCCAGTTTCTCACCCCAACCCTGTATCAAGTGAAACTCCATAGAACTGCAACAGTCAATACTTTATCTAGTGATGGTCTGATGTGCACTATATATTTGAAGAAATGAGTTTTCTGAAGCCGGACTCTCTTCAGACTCAGCTCATGATGTTGCTTTGGATGCTGCTCATTTCTGGGGACAAGGAGGTGTCCTGATGTGACATTCTAAGCAAAGGAGGTCCTTAGAAGATTTTGAAATCCAAGAAAAAAAGAAAGACAATTTCTAAAAGCTTTGCATTTAGGTAAAAGCCTCTGATGCAATCATGAGTTGCCACACCCATTGTCTGATTACATAAAAAACCTTCTGTAAAGGCAGGAATGGAACTGTAGCTAGCTGATTCAGTTCCAAACTTGGCCTCCAGAGCTTGTAAACATTTATACATGTCTTAATGAAAGTGCTGATAACTTCATGTTTCAGAGTAACTTTGCAACAAATAATTGTACATCTGAAACATAAGATTTTGCTCCTCCAGACTACACAATTAATCATAATAACAGCACATAGAGAGCTAAAAGTGAGCCGGTATCTATATTACCATGACTCATGCTCTCTGCCATCAACTGAGATCTCCTTATCTTTCTTCAAGTACTTCACATTAAGTATGGAGACCTATGTCCTAAAAAAGGTGTGAGATGCCTTTGTTCAGTGTATTGGATTTTTAAAATACAGAAGGCTACTGAATTTCTCCGCACACCATTGTTCCATGCTGAAAAATATTATGTGAAAGAGGTTTAAGCTCTTCTCTCTAGTACAGTGAGTCAGTGAGAATAAAGTATCTTGATATCACTCCATACAAAGGATGCAGCTTTCTACAATGAAAAGCATTACTGCTGGCTTTTGAATAGGTATTTCAGAAAATAATGTCCTGTATTTGTTGAGCAAGTATCAAAAATAGACCTGAAAGAGAGTACTGTACTTCTAGGTGAAGAGTTCAGTTCCCAGCTCTGTAGGAAGTTAAGAAGCCCCAGATCCAAAGGACTATATGTACATCTAAACTAAGTTTAGATAGAATCTTAAAACTAAATTTTAATTTTTAGTGCTCACAACTCTCACAAATCTGATATCTCTATTCTGTGGCACCATCATGCCAGTGCTAAAGTTCCCAGTCACACTTTTGCACCGGAAGTGCTGACATCTTGGTACCTTTTCAAACCCTGTGTCTTACCATGAACCCAGTTCTTCACCCATATTTCTGAAACGTTCAGGTTGAGGAAAGAACTCCTGGGCAACATCTCATTTGGCAAGCACTAAACACATATTCAGCATCTTTCTGCCACTGCAGTGCTGCAGAGATGGATAGGATGGCTGTAAAGATTTGTATTCAACTCCATTCTCAGCTTCAGGGTATCTCACTGTCAAGAAGAGATGGTCAATAGAATTTCTTAATGGTGCATTTGTGTGAGAGATTGGGTAATGGGGAGTTCCTCCTTTGGAATATGTCTTCACATTTATAGCATCCATCAGACCATCACTAGATAAAGTATTTGACTGGTGCAGTTCTATGGAGTTTCCCTTGATACAGGGTTGGGGTGAGAAAATGGCAGTTGCCCCAGTTTGGAGTAAGCCACAGACTGGTTCTTGTGGCATTTTTGTGGGAGATGGGGTTCAGTCAGGCTTGAAGGGCAGCTGAGCAATGTGAAGCCCAGGCTCCCACTGCCTGTGCAAGGGGGAGTGGTAGCAGACTCTCATTCTCTTGCCCTGTGTTTGAAAACAGAAGGATTGTCTCTGTCCTTCATCTATACTGGTCTTGAGTTTTGGGGGTTGATGTTTTTTGTTTTGTTGTAATGAATAGGATCAGGCACATCGTTGTTCTAAATACAGTATAGACACGTGAGTATGGATAGATAGATATCCACCCCTGCTCCCAAGGCTAGGTGCTCAGTTTTCCTAGGATATCTGCAGGGACACATCCCTCAATTGTTTTGACAGGGAGAGGGTGGTGAAGCAGGAAAATACATTTCACTGAGGGAGCTGAAGACTCCCCAAGTCACACCTGGCAGCATATGGTGGACTAGCAGTGCTCTCACCATCTCATTGATGTAGGTCAGAAAGCTGTTCAACATCACATCCCCAGTCAGGGAAAGGTCACTCATGGATTCTGAAATGTTAATCCCTTTTGCTTTTACAGGCCTAGGTTCAGACATCCTGCATCTGTCCACTCTTAAAAAAAAAGGCCCTTGAGAAAGAAGAACCTCAGGATGAAATAGTTAAACAGATAGCATGACATTTTATTTCATCCATGAGTTTCTATGAAGAACTGTATGAAAGCTATAGTGACATTTGTTTCAAAAGAATTATCAACATGATTATACTGACTAGAGAATTAATTAATCACTGAAATTTGTCAAAAAAAAGTCATTGAAATTCTATTACTTCATTATTAGCATAATGAAGAGATCATGTTTGCCGTCTCTGGCAGTCAATCAAGTATCTGAGATGCACTTCAGTGTCAAGGAATTAAACTTTAAACCAGAAGGTATTTGATTTTGAAAACAGGTTAGTTTGCTTGTTTGACAGGTGCCACACACTTATTTTTTAACAGTTCACTATTACTCTGTGTCTGTCAGATGATAAAGGGTAAAAGTCAAAAGACTAAAGATGGGAAAACAAAATGGCTTACCTAAATTAAGAGAGTAACTTGAACTAGAGATATGTAGGCTAAAACTAGTAAATTCCTCCACTAATTTTTATCAGTAGATCTCAGAGTGTTTTATTACAGAGATAGGTACCATTATTCCTGCTTATCCGAGGCAAAAGTGACAAAAGAATTGAAATGGTGTGCCCTTAGATAAGTAGCAAAGCACTGACCTGAAGTCAGCATTCCTGAGCTCACTGCTCTATTGTACAAGTAAGCTGTGTTCTTAAACTGCTCCTGACTTTAGTGCCATTTTCAAAATTAGCACTTTGACCCTCACTGATTACTGAAGCAAGAAGTATCGACTTAATCACAGCATACAGTAATGTTAGCATAGAAACTGGTATCTCATGAGCTTGCTGCTAAACTGCTGGCAAAGCTAAGTACCTGCAGTCAGAAGTAAGGCAGGATCAGCAGGCTCGTTTGTTTGCTTGCTGTCTGGGTGCAGATACAGTTACCATTCACTGCTCTGTGAATCATAACTTCACAGGTACTTAAGGCAGAACCAGTCAGCAAATCCTGCAGCTCAAGGTCAGGAGTTGCTTCACCTGCTGAATAGCAAATGAGTGCCATGGAGCCCTGTTGAACAGCATTCCCTGAACATCCAATTGAAACTGGGTTTGAAATATCAGGGTTTCAGGAGTACCTCATAATTTCTCACACAGCGGTAGCATATGCTTTATATGACATTTTTCTGGTCCCTCAGATGCATGGAAAATCCATGAAAAGTTGAACAGAAAATAACAGCTGGAGCTCCTCTGCTGGGAGTCTCAGGCTAAGAGTGACCAATGGTGTTAGTTACAGGGCTATGGGCTCTGTTTTCAATATACAGGGACTGTGAAATGGCAGTAGAAATTTATATTCTGAATATCTTTTTGGTTCATCTGCTATATTGAGATGTAATTCAGATGGTGGACAGGATGATGAACCTCAGTTTATCAATAAAAGAGGATAAAAAAAGATTAAATTTTAGACCTGGATTGATTTTTTATTAAAGTCAGATAATTTGCGACTCAGCACGACTGGGAAGGGGAAATTCCCAGTCTTCCTTTAGGACATAGAATAACCAGTTTTAGTACTGGCAGGTCCAGAGAATTCAAACTCAAGCTTCAACATATATATATATACATATATATGCATAAATGTATAGGCTCATATTCTGTGTAAGATGTAGTATGCAGAAAGAAAAAACACTGCTACATCATTGAGAGGATTTTTGTTTTTCTTTCTGAGACATACAATTTTGTTTGGATTTTATTTTGGTTTTACATTTTCTCTTAAGACTTTGGCAAAGCTTTCTGGAGCTTTTTGGATATAGACAACATGTATATGGCCTTATGGATGATTTTGAAAAAAAATCATATCTTATTCTTGTTTTGCCCATATAAAAATGAGGGAAATAATACTGTCCTTTTTTGCAAAGTGTGTGTGTGTGTATCTGCTAGGGCAGAAAATGTTTGTATCACTGGAATAACCACATTATTGACTCACAGCTTAACCAGCTCTGGGTAATAGATCCATTCCTGCCTCACACTGGCAAAAGCTCAGCACATTGTGTTAATGCATCTGCACACATGCATTCACATGCCTGCACAAAAATCTATAGGAAGGCATTACTGCAATTGCATGGATAAGCAGACAGTAGCCAGCAAAAGCCACATGATGGCCATACAAGCATTCAAGCAGAAACAGAGCCCAGGCAGCAACCTTCAGGATTTCAAGTTCCATTTCAGTATCTCCTGGTAGTAAAGATCTTCAGTCAGTTTCAGTGGTTGCCAGGGCTGGCTGTCTCTGAGGGGGGATTACAGCTGCTGCAGAAGCCCTGGCTGAGAAGAGCTCCAGATCAGGGCCATGGCCAGCCCTACCATCACTGTGGGCAGCAGGTTCAGCAGCCAATGTGGTGTGTCCCAGAGCAAGGTGTCCAGTTGGGGACAGACTGGTGAATTATGACTGTCAGGAGAACACTACAGAGTAGCCCTCATCACCTTGTGTGGCCTTTCTGCTGATACTCATATTCATTCTGGCTCTAGGTATAGACAAGAGGGCATGGTCTCAAGTTGTGCCAGGGAAGGTTTAGGTTGGACATTAGAAAGAATTTCTTTACCGAGAGGGTGATCAGGCATTGGAATGGGCTGCCCAGGGAAGTAGTGGATTCTCTGTCCCTGAAGATATTTAAAAAGAGACTGGATGTGGCACTCAGTGCCATGGTCTGGTAACTGCAGCAGTAGTGGATCAAGGGTTGGACTTGATGATCTCTGAGGTCCCTTCCAACCCAGCCAATTCTATGATTCTATGATTCTATGATAGTGTCTGGTGAAGGTTGTTCCCTCTCCCCAGGATCTTTTTTTCTTTCTTCTTCCATGAGCACAGGCAGAGTTTAACCCTCGACTGAGTTTCCCAAGTTGCATTAGAATGGCTTTCACTTCTGTGCTTTCAAGAAAAAACATAGATCATTGTAGGCTAGAGAAGAGAGGATTTTCTAATACATTTTACCACTGCACAGTTCCATCAGGAAACACAGGTCTGCACTGCAGAAGCTGAGGTGAGGACAGTATGAGGCAACATATAAATTCATTACATTGCTAGAGTAAATATTATTAAAGTGTTTTATATTTGCTAAACCTTTCCTTTGAACTGAAACTTTGCATTTCAATTTCAAGCCACAGACAGATATTTTTGAAATGTATTCTAAACCAATATGTAAAGAAATAAATTTTGGGGGGTCATATTGAGGCAACAAAGCCAGGAAGAAACAGTCTTTTTATACTTCCAACTTTTCACTGAAAATGGCTCATTTCCTACACAACAGAGTCCAACTTTAAGAGTTTTATTTTTTACAAATTAAAATGCCATTTCTTAAAGGAATATAAAATTCTAATTAATTCTAATGTCATGCTCTTTTAGCTCAGCCCATCACCCTGTCTTTGTTGGTGCCTTACCCAAGCCATGGGTTCCCTGCCTTGCAACCTGCCACGATTCCCTGTGCTCACCAGCCACCTGAGGGACTCAGGTACCAGATAGCTCAGCAGTCAAAGTTGTTTTTTGCAGGCATGATTTCCACACTTAGCTTTGGAAAACTGGTTCTCACACCAGAAATTCCAGAGATGAAGAAGGATGGGAAGGAGGGTTGCATTACATGTTTCTTCCTGCTATTCACTGCTTCTGTTGCCTTGCTGCTTAACCCGGTATCTATTCTTCTTAATTAGGAAGTAAGGAAATTATATTATATTCTGTATTCTATCATCAGTCTTGAAATCATTTCAGGTTACCCAGCTAATGAACACCCCTACTGAGATATTCCTCTGAAGATTGGATAGAGTTGTCCCAAAGCTTATTTCTTCAAAATCTGCACTGTCAGAAAGATGTTCAAATACTCACCTTTACAGAGGGATATCACAAAAAATATTTCTGTTTCTTTTCATTTTTTACTTGTTATTCGGCTTTTTGCCCAGGATGATTCTGCATTATTTTCTTGTGCCCCATTAAACTGTTTCTAAAGCTTTATTTTGCATTGTGAGCAATGACAAATCTGCCAATTCTCCAAGGTGCTGTTCAGAAGCCTCTGCTCTTTAGCTTTCTTCAGCTTTTCTTTTTGTTTATGGCTTGTGGGCTTGTTCACACTTTCATAGAGATCCTAAAAACACTGACCCCATGCTATGCTCTAGAAGTTAACACATCCATAGTTAATTTTATATCAATGCAGCTTTTTTCTTACCTTTAAAGATGTGATCTCTCTGCACAAATGGAGCATCCATTCTGCCATGGAAAAATTTGACAAAAATAACCGTTTACTTAATATATGAAAATTTTCTTTATTCTATGTTCTCTGAAGGATCATTTGTAAAGTCACTGTAAAGCTCCAAATTAGTCTTCATTAAATGGAGCAGATTATTTCAGGATTTTCAAACTGTTCTTTGATGAAGAATATCAGCAATGTTCCTCATTTAGGCTTTGTTCATATATGTGTTATGCTAAGTCTACAATTCAGATCTAGACACAAATAGGAATCATATTACCCACCTGACTTCTGAACTTAGATATCTCTATTTTTCTCCCATGATGAAGAGAAGATGCTTTGGCTATTGCATACTGAGAAGAAAAAAATCCACAACTTTTAGTTAGGATAAGAGTGCAGGTGGCGATTTCCCTCATTTTCTTACATGAGACAGTTAAGTGCTCAGCTCTTACCAAGGTAGATTTTTCCACCAAGAAATGCTTAAAAATATGCCTCCCTGAAGAATTTGATGGCTGAGTGAGCCAGAGAACCAAAACTACTGTTATGATTAACATCTGCTTATGTGCCTGAAAAATAAACAGTAGAAATAAAGCATCTCAGGAGATTACTCATACTAATGCAGGTAATATTACTATGGCTGGAAACACAGAAGTCATTGCTATGTCTTTATTTGGGAAATATCATTTCTGTCTACCATAAGACAAAAGGATCTCAATACTTCTTGAAAAAAAAAATATCCTTTTCTGGAGGTTTTGATTAATCAAAACATAAAATTAAGAAATACAACACAGCAATGTTCTTCAGTAGTGATGTTCTTTGGAAAGACTGCACTGACATATTGCAGCTGTATGTAAAGTCCCATCTGCTCGACACAAATGCACTTATAACTCCTTTTTCACAGAGATGTGTCCAAGGGCTGGTCTCTGGTTAGTCCAATTGATTTATCTGATTTACCAGTTTATGGAGTGGTATGAAAGTCCCAAATCTCCATGCTCCTGTTTCTTTTCCCTCTTACTGAGACAAAGCTTCTTAGAGAAAGAATCATTTCACCTTCCTTTCCTTTGTGGAGAATTCAGTGTATTTATGGATGCTGTAAAGGCCCTAAGACATCAGTCACTTAGAGTAATGATCATCTCTTTGTTCCTTACTAATCTTGTAGAGCAACAATGTATCTGAAGATTAATGTCTAAAATTTATATTTTTGGGGGTTTTTTTGTGGGGTTTGTTTGTTTGTTTGTTTTTTGGTTTTTTGGTTTTTTGTCTTTTGACCTGGACTGGTCCTAAAGTTGTTAGTCTCCTGTTGAAATTTTCTAGATTATCACCTCTTCAGGGTCTATGCAATTACTTGTTTAAGCTGTTGTTGGAAGGGGCATACAAATTGTTCTGTAAACACAGTTTTACCTTTTTTTTTAAACTTCTGCCTCTTCCTTTCTGTTTTTCAACTATATCTTTAAACACAGGAAGTGGACTTCATCTCACAAGCTTCCTAATGATCTTTCAGTAAAAACACTTGCCTTATTTTCTGCCAGAATTCTGATTCTAAAGCACAAGTTAAATGCTGCCTTTTGCTGCACAGATGGTTTCAAGAATGTGAACCCAAAACCAGAGAGCTAAAATACAAACACCAATGATCTTTATAAAAGGTAAATGGAATAAAATACAGAAATGGACACCTAGTGAAACAATAGATATGCTATGGATTCGAACTTGGCATATCCCTTCAGGAGCAAAGTCTCTGCAGATTACAACTATGCTTTATTTCTCTGTCACCCAGTGAAGAAATATATGTCCAAAAGATGGAGTATATATCCAGTTGTAGCCAAGTGTCCCTTTCAGCTTGGTAGAGTAAGGATTGAACTGGACAGCATAAAAAAGTTATTTTGTAGTGGTCTTTTCTCCATGTAACCCTGTGTGGACTAATAACCCAGAATTTTTTTATTCCCTGATAAAGATTTGCAGAACAAAATGAACACATAAAATATGGTCTTTTTTATTTATAGTATTTTGACCCTCATTTATATTTTAATTTATACTTACGTATTTCTTCTTAAGAGTCTTTCAATCTTTACAGCCTTTTGCAGAAGGGAAGTTGGGGGTACTGTTCAATTGCTGGGCAGGCTAAACATCAGATCAAAGAAAAGCTGGAATTTGATGAACATCAACAGAACCTACATCCATCATTTAAGTTTACATGTATTCATGAAAATTCAGAGTCATTTCATGGACTCATTCTTTTTTCTTTTTTTTTCTTTTTTTAATAGATCTAATATACATTTCCCTATTCTAATTACAGAAATCTCATTTCTATTCCTATTGAGTTGAACAGTAATTTCCCCATCAGATTTAATGATGCAGTACAAGAAGAAAGTTCCTCATCTGAATTAAATCCCCTGATTCAATAGCTTTTATAGATTTATGTGGGTCAAGTACGGTAGACACAAAACATACAGGTTGCTGAAGTCACTTATTTTTTCCTAACAATGCTGCATTTTTTGTGCAGTTTTGTGTACTTCTGCTCAAGGTTGTTCTTCATTTAGAGCTGACAAAGGTTCTCTGTGACTACCTTGTGGTATATTTTCAGGGCCTAGACACAGCATATATAACCATTAAATTTACAGTGAATTTAAAAAAAAAACAAAAAAAACCCCAGCACAACTCCCACCTGTGAATTTTAGTACTTATCATATAGCTAAGTATCAAATAATTTGCTTGATATCAGTGAATGTATGTTTTCAATGTGTTTAGTGTGAAACATTAATATCCTCAAGTATTCATTTAGCTCAGTGTTTGAGCTTCATATACACTTTCAAATACAGTCTAGTACTTGGCTTGTATCACCCTGCTGATGGCACCATTGATTTTCACAGAACCTCTGAATTGCAATGACAAATGTTAAGCACATATATTTGCACATACATGAGTACTCTCAATATTATTGGTGACTGTCCATGATAAGAAATACTTGTATATTAAGGGCTTAAAGTCTTCTTTTTAGTCAGAGACAAAGCTGTCACATGTCTGTTTTTCACAGACTTTACTGATATGGTCTTTGTGAACATGATTCTCTAACTTAACAGAAGGCAGAGGAGGAGTAGGTAGAAAGGCATGCAGCATCCAGAAAACATGTGTGTACCTGCAGATATCTAAAGGACACAATGGATTGAACAATTGCTTCAGAAATTCAGGGTTCAGTAGCTAAAGGGTTGCAAATCTTTTTTGGGAAAATCAAAAGACAATTTAATAAAAAACCCTCGAATGTTAAAACATTAAAAATAGTCCTTGAAAGATAGAGCAGTTATCTAGGGAGTATGGAGTTATCCATAAAGAAATACAAATAGAACAAGTTTTGGGAAAGAAGCCCCTGATATTTCATGCTGATACCAAAGGTTAGAAACTGGTAATTCCATCATTCTGTTGTTGTCTGAAGTCAGGATGAACTTTTTTAGGGAAGAGTTTTGTCTGCAGTGAGAAGAAGGGACATATTATCTTCTGTCATCTAGAACATCAGGTACTGTCACCCCTCAGAAAAAGACTGTGAGTACAAGAAACTATCCAATATGATAGTTTCTGATCCGGAATGGGAATTTCAGATTCATACCTAATAGTGCAGTTGCACAATAAATTGACAGCTTAAGGTCCTGTCCTTCCCCTTCTTCTTCCAGTCTTTGATCTCATGTCCTTGCCCCCATTCAACACCCTATCAGTTTTGCAGTCCATAGAGCAAACATCAGATTTCTATGTGATTTTGTTGACAAAATTAATTTATGAGTCTAGTATAACTTTTCAAATTCATAGAATAATTTTTGTTTGAAGGAACATATAGAGTTCTTCTGGCCCAATCTCTAATCATATAAGGCGTTCTAACAAAACTCACACTGATACACATTATCTAGAGAGATGCTGAGCTAAGTACTACTGGGAGCTTCTCTTTGAACAGTTTTCCCTGTCAAGTTCCTGTGGTGGGTCACCTTTTCTTAAACAGATCATGCAGAAACAATCTGGGTCTGAAACAGGTCCAACATGTTAAGAGTGCTTCTTGTGTCTGAAAACTCAGGACTTTGTGAGCAAATTTCCTTTAAAGCTTTCTTGCCACTTGGGACTGAGTGCACTAAATAGAAGATGAGATTGATTTTATCCTCACATCCCTTGAGCACCAGTTTGGTAGCAAGGCACAAGTTAAACCTTTTTTCATAGAATCACACCTCCTATTCCTTCTGAAGCTAATTAGTCTGTATTTCCTCCCTACCTATATATCTGAGTTGATCTCTGAAGACTTGTCATTGTTAATGAGGTTGCTTTGATGGGACCTCATTAGCAACTGCTGCCCTTCCAAGTGAAAGAAGTTGGAAATTGTGGCCCTCAAAACAACACAAAACCACTCTTTCTCCTCTGTCCTGTACCCCTCATATATCAGAGTAAATCAAGTGCAGTATGCAGTCAAGTGTTATCACTGGTTTATCCCCTTAAACTCATGGTGATACATTTTTTCCCTCTTGCTATGCCTCTTCTTGATTTATAGGGATTATAGTAATGTCAGGCTGTGCTTGCTGGAAGAACTAGTATCTCAAGACCTCATGCTTAATTTCTATTTATATAATATTATACAAATAGAAATCCAAATTTATTCTATATTCTGAAATGTGCCTCTTCTTTTGCCTCACTATCTGCAGTTTATTTAATTTTAAAATCTCTTCATAATACTCTTTATAATATATAACAAAAGAAAGACTCAAGTTTGGATTTTTTTACTGAATATGCTTTCCAGGCCTAATACCATTGCTCCAGTTTTCATGGCAGAAGATGCTTTTTTTCTTTTGATCAGATTATCCAACTAGTCTGCTTCATCAGGTAAGGAAGTCCAGGACCAGCTGCCTGAAGCTGGACTTTCCTCAATCTGCATGGAAAACCAGTATTCCAAAACACAGCTAGACTTTGAGAGATGGATGCAGACATGTAAATTAGATCTAAAAGCAGAATTCACTGGGTAATAGTTTAAACAACAGTTTATTATTTGCTGCTGTCAAGTTGTGCAGTGTGTCTTTCTAGAGGAGCACCAGAAGCCTTTTAGACTGATGGATGAAGAACTGCAGTGTTTTAGTGCCTTCCTGTGCTGATGCCTGGAAATGCAGGAAAGAGGAACCTCTGAAGATTAATTTCATTCTGCTCAGGCACAATAAGGGAACAAATTCCTACCACATTTTTTCAGCTCTTTGTTAATAATTTCCAATAACAACCTAAAATTTCGCAGGGAGAAAGATTTTTTTTCTTCAGTGACAGAAAAGCATTTTAACTCAGCAGCCACAGTAACAGCTCAAAAGAAATATCTTTCATATAAAAAAATTCTGTGCTGGGAAAAGATGTTGTCTGGGAAGGAATGATGCTACAGGAACCACTGTTAGTCCCTCAGGACCCACAAGTGTCTCTCTCAGATCTGTGCCTAGACAAAGTTAGTTCTGTAGAAAAGTCTCCCTGTATTGCATGCAGGGCAGTCAGGTCTTGCTGGCAGCTAGGGACCCCTGTTTCCTGAAGAAGGAAGGCAGGAATTGTGCCTACTACCACTTAGAACCATACTTTGCCTGCCCCCTTTCACTCTCAGTACAGTGCTGGCTTTATTGCAAAAGAAAAATGTTAGGATCATGGCAAAGAATGAGGACAGTGAGACTCATTAAAATGTAGACAAACCTTATGCCTAGATAATCATGTCAAGGGAGAAAGCTGGAAGCAAGTTGAAAGGATTAAGCAAAGTGGAGCTGACCTGAATGCATGGTCTCATCACATTACTCCTGAAAGCAGACAGAGGATAGTTCCATTTCCCCTCAGCAGGCTCAGGATGTAGCACATCATTGTCTCTTTTTGGCATAGCAGTGCCAAATGCCAGCCCAGTTCCTGGTTCCCAGAACAAGAGTGCAAAGAAATACAAGGGCAAAGACCCTCTTTTTGGAGCTCTATCTTCTTTTTATCTGTCCTGATAACTGGGAAATAGAGAAGTTAGAGCTTTGCAGACTCACATTTTCATTGCAATGAAATGAACTCACATTTTCATTGCTCCTTTCCTCAAATCTCTACATTTTGGGCCTCACTACTCAGTCAGCTTTTACTACTGGCTGCATAGGAAGGTACATAGTGATGCTTAAGGAATGAAAGGCAAGTAATATTACCAAATTAATTCTTTCACTAAATAATTTTGAATTTTTTTGACTACAGATCAGTAGTGTCACTGAGAATTGATTATAGTCTGCAGAAGTACTTTCTGCCTCTCTTTCTTATTATGGGATTTTTGCTTTTCTCCTGAAATACCTTGCAAGGAGAAACAGTTAAGATGTTAAGATAAGACCCCTTTCTGAGGCATGATACTGCTATATACTGCATGAAATACAATGGCAAAAGTAATTGGCTAAAATTGTAGAAAAGAACATATATACTGGGAACATAGATTAGATGCATGGTCTGTTAATATCTGTAACTTATTCTCCAAGAAAATCTGAGAGTAAATCCCTGTTCTTTAATTATTTTGAGCGCGGTGGCATTTTGAAAAGTAGCCAGGTAACACTGATATGCTGAAGATTGTTGTGACTCAATTATTTCCACACCACAAGCATAAATTCTCAAGTAAGGTGCCCACCCTCCATCGCTGTCAGCCCTGAACACTCAACATGACAGCTAAGGTAGAGGCTAGATTATTTCCACTTTACACATTGTCACCAGCAATAAAAATTATTCTATGTGCAATTATGTCCACAGAGATATCTATGTCCTATATGTAGCTTTGTACAGGTGCAGCTGATGGAGGCATTGGAAATACTTCTTCTGTGGAGCCATGAGACTGAATGGTTCCTACAGCTCCACCTCCCTGCATCCAGACTTCAAGGACTACAAGAAGTAAAAAGCAGGAAACATAGGATTGGGTTTGGTTGTTTAGTTGTTTGGGATTTTATTTCTTTTTCTTTTTTGTTTTTATTTCAGTTGGCCAAGAAAACATTTACCTTTTCATGAAAATTGGTAAAGGGGATGAATTGAGGTTCTGTGTGGTAAAACGGGACTATTTTCACAGACTCACCAAAAATTACATTAAATTAAATATCCTGAAGTACAGCACAAGAAATAGTGAGTCATCTGAGCACAAAAAAACCTTAATACATACTTACAGATCTAATCACTCTTAAGTTTTCTGCCAATTTAGGATGCATTTCAGTATTTCAGATGTTTTTAAGGAAATTGCTTTTAAAGGCTGCATATATTTCTTTGAGAGTATTCTGTCACTAGTCACCAGTCAGGCCACCAGCAAGCTAATCAATTGAGGGCTCTTTGTCACAGCAATAAAACCCAGTCCATTTGGGTCACTGTGTGAAATAAAAATGTCATTAGTGTGGGAGTGCCTTTGTCCAAACCTAGAAATATGCTTCAGCCTGGAGCCAGCTTTCTGTAGGTCAAGGCATAAACTGATGTTAGTTTTGAGCAAGTTATTTTATTTTGCAGTAAAATGGATTGAAGAAACATCATTCCTCTTAATAGAATTATTCTCTTCTTGCTTCAAATAAAGGCCTAGCTACAGCCAGTGCACTTCATTATTAATATTTTTAGCATTTTCTTTAGTTATGTTTTCACTATGATAACAAGTGGTTTCAAAAACAGGCCACAGTCAATCACAGGATTGCCTAGATCCAACTGAAGAATTTAATCTAAAGTTTTGATTCTCTGCACATATTTGGATTACTTTCAAGTTAAAACAAGAAGATAAATCAGGCACTTACTGTTTCAGATTTATGTCTATACCAGATTATAAAACAAGTCAAAAGAGAAATAACATGGCTTCTGTTATTTAGCATTGGCCAAGATCAATCTTAAGAATCACCTGCCATAGCTTGTGTGTGTGTATATATATACATATATATATATAAAGCATATATATATATATATATATATAGGACCAGCTATTAACCAGACCTTGGCATGAGTGCTCTATTCAGTCTCATATCCCAACCCAGTAGAGGGCAATATAAGAATATGATCAAATGGCAATGCATTACCTAAAGCCAGAGATTTCCTACAGCACCATTTGAATTGCTAACTATATAGAAAGAAAAGGCAATGTTCTCCCTCTTATGTGAGAAACAGGCTGGCTATAGGGAGGAGGGGAATGCTCAGTTCTCCCTGTGTTGGGACAAAGCAATGGATTGAAATTTGAGCAATGTGAAGCATTCTTAAGCATAAGAGAAAATTTCTAATTGCAAGGAAAATTCACCATCACATTTCCTGGTTGTGGATCTCTGCCACAGGAGGTATAGGAGAACAAGCTAGGCAGATGTCTGTAAGGAATGCATTTGGGATCTCCCTTGGGGACAGAATGGAATAAGAAAAAGATCCCTGGATTAAGTGGTTCCTCAGACATACCACAAACAGCTCTTAAAAAATAAGTTTTCAAAATTAGGGTACAAAAAGACCATTTAAAAATAACCTCCACCCCTGCTTTTGGAACATGAATACTGTTACTTTATAACTGTATGGCTACTTTTTTATAGAGACATCCTTATCAAGGTGAAAATAGTACCAGTACCAGAAATGGCTGTTGATCTATCTGTTCATTTAGACCAATAGGGTTAGGTGTAAGTTTATTGTTACTTCGAGGCAATAAAGCTCTAATGAAATTTCAAACGTACAGAATCAGAAGATGTATTAAAATTACTTTAATTCAAGGTCTTTTTCTATAAAGTTAAAATTACGGCTGACTGCTTTGTAAATTTTTTCAGAAGGAGAGAAGAAATAGGATCTCTTATACCACTCTTACAATAAAACTACTGTGAAAATAGCATTCAGAATAATGTTTGGGCTATTGCTGTTTCATAGAGGTTTTTTAGTTGGATGATATACATCTAGAATAAAACTCCACCTTCAGATTGGTAGTACATTAGTTATTACCATGTATTACAATCTCCTCTGCAGACACAAATTTATAAGTCAGAGTCCTTCCTCAACATGTCCCACATTTCCCTAAATCTCCTTAGAAATGATAATTTACATATTTTAAGAAATAATAAACTGGGGAAAAAAGAGGTAAATAATATGATACAACCATTCACAATAACCTCAGGTAGTAGATTAGTCTGAAAAAAGCTATACTATACAGAATGGGTTGTTCTTAAAAATCTTCTAGAAGTCTTACCATAAAACAGCCAAAGCAAAAATTAGAAAGGTGGAATATTAATTAAAAGACACTGTATATGCTAAACTTTAATAACAAAGTGAGTCTACACTCTTACAGCAATATTAGAGGGAAGAGAGATAAAATACATTTTCATTTACATCTGGGTATACTATATTCTTTTGTGGTTTTATTGCTGATATTCAGAGGCCACAAATGCAGGCACAGTGGCCAAAAAAAGAACAAGGAGACCGGAAGTACAGAGTGAAAAATAAAAAAAAGCTGAACAAGTGGATAGCAGAAAGTAAAGGGAAAACAAAGAAGGAGAAAACAGCAGGAGATGGAGAGAGAAGGAAAGCATTTGGTCTCCCTTTAATTCACACAATTCTTGAAGGTGTTCAAGCCCCTGAGGGAAACAGTAAAAGGCTTTCATTATAAAAGGTATAGCTTATTAATCTACCCTCGGAAGAAAGATTGATTTTTCTTAAAGAGGAAGAAAAAAGTGGTTTACAGAAACATATCTTGATGGAATACAATCTACTCAGGGAAACTACTGCTGCAGGCTATTCTATTGGAAAACTGTGCACAACAGAAAACAATGCTCTGTAAAAAAGCTTAGATTTGCAGCTTAGTCTGATGTAGATAACACTGCAATTGTTACCTGTGTCATTCTTCATAATGTTTAGTATATAAATAATCACCAGCTACATTTTTAAGAGGATTCTTCTGTGACGCCATGCAATATAATTATACACATAGTTATTTGTGTGCAGCACCTTCACTGTTCAGGCCATTCAGGGGAGTTCATCTGCTCTAATTTTATGCATATATATGTAGATACCTACTCTGTTAGTCCTAACTCTCACACTAGGCAATGGAAAGTGGTAGACAGATGTTCATTCAGTCCTAAAACTTCTGGCTAAAATAAAGGGAATGTCCTTCAGGAGATGCCCTAGTTTCTCCAGTGACATAGGGAAAGCTACAAGTGTTTTAGGCCAGATTATGAACTTTTAAGCAATTAGATGGAGATTAACTATACCCATAAAATCACAGGCCACATCCTTCTCAGTCACTGTATTATCTTTGGGGCAAAATAATATGCCATAATTCTTCTCTTGTAAAATAACTCCAACAATTTTTCCAAATATCTGATCACAAAACTTCTCAAGTTTGAATGAAACTCATTGCTTTTAAAATTGGAAGCCTTTTTGATCTACCTTATTTATATTTGAGGCCAATTGATATCCACATGTTCCCACACTAGAAGTTATATTCCAAATGTTATTTTGATTCAGATAAGCTTCCAGTGTGATTTTCTAGGTATGCACAATTTATCCACTGTGGATAATAAGAGTTATATCAATAGTTTCTCAGGCATTACTTGGTAAAACATTTTTTTTTTAAATTCAGGAACATGTTAAGACTTTAAGTAATAGAGTGTGTGATAATACAGAAGAATATTACTGTGTGTATACTGAGCCCAAACTATCATTAAGATACCATTGTGTTGATTATTGTCCAAGTGCATAATTATAAACAGATCTGCACACCCCCCCCCCCAAAAAAAAAAAAAAAACCAGTCTGGAGAAACAAGTCAAAAGGAAAAAAAAAAAGGCAAGATGAGAAACAGATTCAGGTGGGAGGTGGTTTGTACAGGGTCATGCAGCAGTCTTCTTGGAGAGCCAGATTTACATACTAGATCTTGTGAGTCACAGGCTGATTATAGACACCTAAGAGCATGCTTGTGTTCATGTACACTTGTTTTATTTTCTTCACTTTTTGTATTTTTCATTCTTCTTACTATTTGTGTATACCATTACTTCAGGAGACTGAAGAAGCTGCTAGACGCGTGGATATGATGTGTGTATGTGCTCGCATGCTCAAGGTCTATGCAGAAAACAAGGGGAGACTAAATCATTTATATCTGTGTTCTGATCACTGTGGTTACCAGCAGGAACTTTAATTTACTGTTTTCCATGCAAAGATACTTAGGCATAGATGGTTATTCCCTGATTTTCACCATCACTGTAATAACACTGCAGTGCTAATTAGTATGGGGAACAGAATATTCTGACAGCCAGAATTCATACATACTCTTAGTTTCCAGAACCACCAGTCTAAACATGGTATTTACTTAACAAAGGTGTATTAATAAGAATTTAGATACATGCAATATTTTCCTCACATTTACTCAACAGCAAAAGAGGTTAGATATGTAAGGCCATAAGTAAAGTCCAATTACAGGAAAAGCAGACATAGAACTGAAGAGGAATACACAACTGCACATGACCAGGCAATGGCAACTAAGAGTAATCCCTCTCAACAACAGTAATTTTCTGCTTGTGAAAATAAGGACTCAACATTTGTCATTAAAACTGAAAAAATTCACAACTACAAAGTTGTAGTCTGTATGTAAAAAGACCTATGTAAAAAAGAGTTTCTACAGCTACCTGTTCCTAACACCTTATTTTGCCGCCATCACCACGTCTCTGGCTCAAAAAAAAAAACAAAGATCAAATTGTTCATCATCATCTGAACATAGCTCGAGTAGGATGAAGGTCATGTTTTGTAACAGTTAAAGCAATGTATGTTGGACTCCAGACCTTCCATTTCAAACCTCAGCCAGCTGCTGAAGCTAGAGCTTTAAAGGTCAAAATAATTATGAAAGGTACATGGAATAATGAACTTTTCAGATAATGTCTCTCTAAACGAGTAGTGAGGAATGATAAACAAATGACTCCTCTGTGGTGCTATGTCCTAATGCAGGTAGCAGCTGAGGCATTCAATACATATGGTACTTTCATCAGCTGACCCCACTTCTGCCTGCTCCTGAGTGCTTAAATGGGACCACAGAAACATTTAGCTGCACCTGTGAGCTCAGCTCTCTAAAGAGAGAGAGATAATCAAGCCTACTGCCTATTTCACAGAGCCAAGTCCCATTTGTCAAATCATATAACTAGTCTACTGAAGATGCAGTCTGCAAAGTGGATCCCTGATAGTCTAGGCACTTAGATTACCCTTATTCTACCCAACTCTGAACAAAATGTTCAATGGGATTAATAAATTAGAAAAGGTAGAGGGATGTAGAAAAGGGGGAGAGGAAAAATTTTGACCTTCATGTCCTTTGCAATTTGACCATGGATCAAAACTGATAACTCAAAAAAATAAAAAAATAGATAGATAAAAATATAAATAAATAAAAAAATCAGAAAATACAGAAATATATCAAAATTAAAAACAATAAACACCTTTTTGAGCAGAATAGCCATTGCAACCATGCCTGTCTTTCTATCAGGTGAATCAGAAATGCTATATTGACTGAAATATTTCCTACTTTCTCAAGGATATAATGGACAGGAATCTTCATTGCTTTTTAGCTGAGTAACCAAAGTCCGCTGAAGACAACAAACAAACAAACAAAAAACCCCAACAACAACAACAAAAAACATTCTTTGAAATCCTTAAATCTTTCAGGAATTTGATTTTGCTATGTGGAAGACAACAAAGCATAATGAGAATAGTAGCACCTAAGAGTGCATGGCACCATCAGGAAAGGAGTTCATGTATAGGCAGAATGACATCTAAAGTGGCTTCATCTGAGTCTACTTAACACTCCACTCAAAAGATTGACTTTTAATGTTTTTTGAAAATAATTTTTGCTCAGCTTTACTTGTAACTTTGCTCAGCTTTGTCAGACACTTAAGCAACTAGAGCTAAATTTTATAAGAAATCTGCTTGCCTTGCTTGGAAATATGCTGCTGGTGGTATTTGCAAGAGCCTCTATACACTTAGCTCCTATTCTCTTGAAAATACCAGTAAATACATATCAGAATATTTTCATACTTAGATCATTGTGTGAACCTGCATCAAAACACAATTTTCCCAAGCTGAAGGAAATTGCTTCTAAAAAAGCAAAACTGAATACCAAATGCAAAGCTTAAATAATTTATTATTTTTGTTATCTAATCAGTATCCTCCTATTCTTTTCTGCCTTCTGACTTAAGATTCAAAAATTCCTAAGCAGCTATTGCTGATTTAGAGAAAATCAAACCAGTACGTTACCCATGATCCTTAAGAAGATTTCGTTGTGGATTACTAGGAAAGCTTTAATGCAATGTCTATATCTTTATGTAAATGAAAGTTATACTGAGGTAATTTGTAAATCCCTACAGTATTTTTTCACCTAACTGAAGAGACAACCTGTTCAAGTTCTTGTCATTACAAATAATGATTCTGGAGCCAAGTAAGCATCTTGCTCTTGTTTAATTAAGCTAATTTTAATGGTCTAGCATCTGAGACGATCTTCTGTGTGATCCAGCAGGAAAGGCAACTGGATTGCTGAGATATTCAGAGTATTACAAATGTTACACACCCTATGAAATAATTTTAATTATTACATTCCATTACATAAACACCCTCAGAAGTGACCATGACATCGCTTCTAAGGGATACTTTCTAACTGGACCATTCTTTTTACTTAAAATGTGATACAGAGCTGATCCTATTTGTCATAACATTGGCTAAGAAATGGATGATGGCAAGGTAGGCAGCCTTAATTTCTTGTGGCAGTTGCTAAGGCCTGTGAATAAGTTGTGTTACACTGTTTAGTGTTACATTCTGCATGAATTCTGTCATCATCTTATTTATTTTCTTTTCCATATAAAATCTGCTATCTTTGCTTTTTAACAGATAGATTTTCACTCATTTCTGTGACCAGATGTTTCAGCTATGGAAATACGTCATAATTTTCATTCTATTAAACTAAATTATACTAAAAAATAAACACTGCAAACATTAAATTCATTGAGCTTGATGGATTTATGTTTTAACATATGTGAATAGGTAATTATATCTGGAAGGCAGTGTTTCTAACAATCGTTTGCAGGATCTTGATATTAATGAAATCAACACTTTTATCTGTGAATTGGTAGAAAATATATAACCATTACAACTAAATTTTTCAAGTGAACTCAGTGATATAGTGAATCACCAAGAGTGATCTAGACTGTATCCAGAAGTGGTAAGCAAGCTCAATGTACACTTCGAATGGGGCTAAATTTGACTCAGTCTCACAGAATTGTAGAATTGGCTGGGTTGGAAAGGACTTCTGAGTTCATCAAGTCCAACCCTTGATCCACTACCACCGTGGCTACCAGACCATGGCACTGAGTGCCACATCAGTCTCTTCTTAAAAACCTCCAGGGATGGAGAATCCACCACCTCCCTGGGCAGCCCATTCCAATGTCTGATCACCCTCTCTGTAAAGAATTTTTTCCTAATATCCAATCTAAACCTTCCCTGGCAGAGCTTAAATCCATGCTCTCTTGTCTTACTGGGAGCTGCCTGGGAGAAGAGACCGACCCCCCCTGGCTACACCCTCCTTTCAGAGAGTTGTAGAGAGTGACGAGGTCTCCTCCAGACTGAACACCCCCAGCTCCCTCAGCCCTTCCTCACAGGACTTGTGCTGGATCCCTTCACCAGCCTTGTTGCTCTTCTCTGGACCTGCTCCAGCACCTCAATCTCCTTCCTGAACTGAGGGGCCCAGAACTGGACACAGTACTCAAGCTGTGGCCTCACCAGGGCTGAGTACAGGGGAAGAATCACTTCCCTGGACCTGCTGGCCACACTGTTCCTGATACAGGCCAGGATGCCATTGGCCTTCTTGGCTACCTGGGCACACTTCTGGCTCATGTTCAGCTTCCTGTCAATCCAGACTCCCAGGTCCTGGCTGCTCTCCAACCACTCTGTGCCCAGCCTGGAGCTCCCCATGGGGTTGTTGTGGCCAAAGTGCAGGAGCCAGCACTTGGCCATGTTGAACCTCATCCCGATGGAATCAGCCCAACTCTCCAGTCTGTCCAGGTCCCCCTGCAGAGCCCTCCTGCCTTCCAGCTGATCCACGCTCCCCCCCAACTTGGTGTCATCTGTGAATTTGCTAATGGTGGTCTCAATCCCCTCATCTAAATCATCAACGAAGATATTAAACAGAACTGGGCCCAGCACTGATCCCTGGGGGTCACCACTGGTGGGCGTCTGCCAATTGGATCAGCACCGTTCAGCACCACTCTCTGGGGGCCTCCAGCAGTTCCTAACCCCTCGCAGAGTGCTCCTGTCTGAGCCCTGGGCTGACAGCTTTTCCAGGAGAATGCTATGGGAAATGGTGTCAAAGGCTTTGCTGAAGTCCAGGTAGACTCCATCCACAGCTTTACCCTCATCCACTGCTTGCTGTCATGGCAGCCTGGAAGGTGAGTCAGGAGGAGAGGGAAAGGTGTTGCAGCCATGTGGCTGGCCTCTGGCATTGCATAAACAAAAGATACATAGCACTCCCCTTGCCAGACTTTCTGCTTCTTTTTCTGCAAATTTCTTCATTTCCAAGACGAGTCAAGGTCATTTTCTAAAGCTGTGTTTTAAGGATGTTTTTCTGAAATTATCTCAGATGCAGCCCACAGAACATTAAAGATATCACTTTTTTGTTAATTTCCAGGGAAAGGGGGTAGAACTTGAAAGGTTATAATATCTCTCTGATATGGTTGCACTACACTCTCTGTGCATAATTTGACAGTCACAGTGCAAGGAAAGAATATTTCTGTATAATTGAAAACATTTAGAAGATGCATAAGGATGATTAAAGGACTAAGAAACAAGAGTTTTCATCAGGGACCGAGAAGAGATGGAATTAGGATTTATAATATTAACACAGAGTAAAATTATTTATAGACAATTTATAATTGTGTCATAAATATTTTTGGCAAGAAACATTTGTAGTGGCAGAACAAGTTATAGAAAATATTGGTGACTGAGTGAAGAAGAAATTAGAGAAATTCACAGGTGTGCAAAAAAAGAAGGAATGAAAAAAAATCTCTGAGTAGTTTTAGACTTATTACTCATCACTGAAAATGTACAAATCAAGATCATTTCTCCATAAAAGATATGCTTTCTAGTTCAAAGTGTATTATTTACAATATATACATTGGATTTCATCTTATGGAAGGCAATATTATACTGTGGCTTTTTCAATTAAGTCAACAAGACCTTTGGAATATCTCAGTTAATAATGGTTATGGTCTATTTAGAAAGCACACTGTGTTACAGAAGAAAGGATGGAACCAAATAAAATATGTTTCGGCTTCTAATTTATATACTACACATTAATAGCTTAGCATCTGTCTTCATATCTACAACTGCATGCTAGGACTTGGTGCTTTTACAGAACTTGACACTGAAAACACTGATGTTTGGCTCATTTAGACCCACTAACCACTCCTCTGAAGCTGAATGACTCATTTGGCACAACAGATTGATACAAGCTGCATTGATAAACCACCCACTTGTGCAATAGTCATCATTATTCTGAAGTCATACGGGCCAATTCACTACATTATATCTTCAGATATTAGCAATAAGTATATTTTTATTTTAAATTTACTTGAGCATTATGATTATCATTGCAGGTTATGCCAATTTGGAAAGCTAACTCATATTTTCAAAAATTCTTTACTCCCTCATGCTGAAAGGAATTTAAGTATCTAGCAGGCATCAATCTGACAGGGTTGTAATGGGGTAATAATCACTAGCTGGTAGATGAATTACCATGCGTCACTGTTGAAAACAGGACCTGGTCATCTGAATTGCTCAGGTAACACCAGGTATACAGAAAGTATGATACTAAGTGATTCTGCCCCTATACTCAGCCCTGGTGAGGCCACACCTCGAGTACTGTGTCCAGTTCTGGGCCCCTCAGTTCAGGAAGGATATTGAGGTCTTGGAGCAGGTCCAAAGGAGGGCAACCAGGCTGGTGAAGGGACTTGAGCACAGATCCTATGAGGAGAGGCTGAGGGAGCTGGGGCTGTTCAGCCTGAAGAAGAGGAGGCTCAGGGGAGACCTCATCGCTCTCTACAACTCCCTGAAAGGAGGGTGTAGCCAGGTGGGGGTTGGTCTCTTTTGCCAGACGACTTTCAACAAGACAAGAGGGCATGGTCTTAAGTTGTGCCAGGGAAAGTTTAGGTTAGATATTAGAAAGAATTTCTTTACAGAGAGGGTGATCAAGCATTGGAATGGGCTGCCCAGGGAAGTAGTGGATTCTCCGTCCCTGGAGATATTTAAAAAGAGACTGGATGTGGCACTCAGTGCCATAGTCTAGCAACCGCAATGGTGGTTCAAGGGCTGGACTTCTTGATCTCTGAGGTCCCTTCCAACCCAGCCAATTCTATGTTTCTATGATTCTATGTGCTGTTCAGAACTGAACCCAGTGAATGGTACCAGGTGCCAAACTGTACGGGGTTGGATTCCTTTATCACTGTGAGTGAGCTGAGGGTCCTTTGCTCAATAACCAGTACAACACCCACCTATTTCCATTCCACCCCAGGAGGATACCAGCCATTGCAGATCGGGCCAGTCTTCACTTTTTTGATTTGTGCATGACACTACAGAATCCTCCAGAAAATTATTACCACTGAGTTTTTGGGTTTTGTTTCAAAAACAAGTATACAATTTCTCTTTGCAAAGGCATCTGTGTTTCCTGATCAAACCTTCCTTAGCCCAAGCATAAGTAAATATAAATGGAACCTGAATAAAATGCTCTGAATAAAATGTAATTAAAAGTTACTTAGTAGATCATGAGTGACTGATTTTGCTGAAATCATGGCAAAAAACAGTCAGTCATACTATACAGAAAATATAATTAACCACATTCAACCCTGTATTCCAATGCAAGACTGATGCACAAAGCAATGCCAAATGGCATTCAAGAGATTAGGAAACACATTTTGCTAGTATTTTCTCTCAAGAATATTTGGCTAGAAAGAAAGAGCTGGTGGGTGTCCATGCCAGGAAAAAAGGGTATAAACCTGATAAAAGGATAATCTCCTTTTGGATTTTCTTTGTTCTGAAAATTCAATGCCAGAAATATTAGGTAAAGTGAATTAAATTTTCCCACCAGATTTTTTATTTTTAGAGAAAGAATTTATAATGTATTTCATAGGGGGTATATCACATAATATATACTTCTTTTTTTTTTTAACAAATGATTACTAAATCTTGGGGTGTTAGTAATGAAACTTTTTCTAGCTATCTATCTACAAAATAAATTTTTATTTATAAAATAAATAATTTTATATTGATCTCAAATTATTTTTTTCCACTTTTCAGATCCAAACCAGAGTCCAAAATATTTTTTATTCTTCTTTTGTTTGGTTGTTGGTTTGTTGGTTTTGTTTTGTTTTTTTTAATTCTTCTACTTTGCAAGCTTTTTTTTAAGAACAAAACTTTCATCTAATTAAGTACAAGGTGTTTGCCTACTCTCTTCTTCAGAAGTTAACTTACTTCTTTTTCATTAAGTATAAATATGAACTCAGTTCCTCTGTATTTATCCAGATAGATGAATCAATTTAGAGTTCATCTACCTATATTCATTCCTGTATCTTAAAGTAGTATTTCCTGATTGCCTTAATTGCAATATTTTCCATCACAAATTCAACAGTATGTTTTTCAGCATAATAATAATTGTTTGCATATGCATTGCCTAGTTCTTTGGTAAAAGTAGGTTGTCATTAATCTATTTTTCAGACTGCAGAGAACTTTAGAACTCTATAAGCTTGTGAAATTTATTTACTAAAACTTTCAGATACGGCTGCAAATAAATGTCTGATGTGATGCAGAACCGTATGTTTTATTATCTGTGAGAAATCAGTGTTAATAATTCTCAAATCTCATGTTAAAGAGATGTATGCTACAATATTCCTGTTTCCTCCATCTAGGAATTAAATCCACTTCCAAGTAACTTGTTGGTTTCCTCAGACCTGCTTCTGAATAAAAAAGATAAGGCCACACTGAAATATTTACTCATTAGATTTCCATTTTAAGTGTACTTGATAACATTGTAAAAAAGTGCCTGAGGACCATAGAAGAGTCCTTGTCATTGACATATTCATTAGATCTAGCATTAAACTACATTAATGAACTGTGGAAAAAAAAAAAAAAAGAAAAAAAAAGGAAAAAATTCAAAAGTGCTGTTACTATTGATTGTATTGCTATTGTTATTAGACATACTTTCAGAGAGAGTGAAAAAAACATTGCCAAAAGAGAAATAATTTCACTCTTCACTTTAACTCTTGTGATTTAACACTGTTATTATTCCCTTACAGAGGGCATTGAGGGTCTCTTTACCCATAGCCCTCCACCACAGAACTCTGATCAAGAAACTATCTAAATAATAAAGTAAATTGTTATTCATGTGAAACTGTGCATAGCTCCACTTCACAGAGAAACTCAAAATGCTCAGGTAACCTGACTGACAGTGGTTTTGTCCTTGACTCCATGAACTTCCATATGGGTTTTTGGAGCCAGAATACGTAGAGAGGGCATTCAGTACAGAAATGCTGTTTTGGCATGATAGGATTAATAACAAGTGGTGCCCTGAGACTAACAGCTTCCTTACTGCAAAAATTTTTAGGCTCCAGAAGTTTTCTGCATTCCACAAAAGCATGAAAGTAAAGTCTTTGGAAGATTCAAAAAAAAGAAATTGAAGTGATGGCTCTGTTTATGATCAAAAATATGTCTCTTCCTGTAAGCTTAATTCTTGCCCCTGAGAACATCGTACAGACTGAACACTGAACTGCAAAGAAGTCTCACATTGAATAACTTACCAAAACCAGTAATTCAAAAGACATTTCAGTTTCAATGGAGCAGTATTTCATGATAAAAATAAAAAATTCTGAAAGTATTTCACCACTTTACTTGATAAATTACACAACAGTCCAGGGTAGTTCAGCAGCATAGAACCCTAAATATATCATAACTGCAATAAGCTAAAACCTTGTGCCATTTGTGTGAAATTTGGTTCTGAGATTATGTCTGTAATAACTTCACAGGTAAATCAGTATCAAATGCATCCCTCTTTTTGGACTACCAGTGGTATTCAAACCTGGCTGGCTGTGAGGGACCAGATGGAGGAACCCCCTCCATGAGACCCTCTCAGGCTGCTCCACAGGGAGCTGGTACCAAGTCACATTTTCAAACTCCCCCCTATCCAAATCCTCATTTCCAAAGGGATTGCTGGAGAGGAAGGAGACAGATAAAGTCTGCATATGGCCCAGGGTTTGGTACAGATAAGGACTGGAGAGTGAAGTGGGCAGAGGTCTGCTCCAGTTGCTCAGTCTGATATGTAGATATTTAGGTAGCTCTTGTCTGAACAAGTCAGCCTTCAGAGAAGCTTGATTTTCCAGCAAGAGAAAAGTAAATTTGTTCTGAAATTTCTACTGAGTTAAAATTTTTTTTTCCAATTAATTTTACTCCTTTTTCCCATCTGATGTAATGCCATTACCACAATCTTTTCTATTGAACTGGTAAAATCGTAATAGTAAATTGATAATTTTTCATGCTATTTTGAACAACTATAAAGAATGTGTAATCAAACTTATACTGAATTGTTCAGAAATTCATAATACAAATAATTAGTTTTTAATTAGTTCTTTCAATATTCTGTTACTGTAATTTGTTACAGATAATCAGTTGCTATACTAATATAGCCCAGTAATAATTAACATTCAGCTTTCTGGCACTAATCACCGGAACCACAGCTCACTTCCTAACCATTAGAGCAGCCCTTGGAAATAATGTGATAAAGCACTCAAGAGTGTTCAACAAATTAATGTGCTTGGATGAGTGAGCCTCCCAAGCCATCTGATTTTAAAAGTGGGTGCCTCCTGCTATGGAATATTGTCTCTGCTGAATTTCCAAAAGGCTGTACCATTAAATGATGGGGATGGAGAAGAAAATTGCAATCAGAATGTATTAAGCTGAAATGAAATTATGCTGGTCAGCTAGAGAAAATAGATGTTATAAATAAATAAATAAATTGTCTGTCAGAAAATGGTTTAGTTGTTTAGTTTTAGTTTTTAGTTATTTAGTACTTCTCTTCCCATTCTAAATGCCTGATATACATTCTGTCTACAAACATGTAATGGGTAGGTTAACTGTGATTATGTTATAATCAGTATTAACCTTTCAGAATGTTCTCTTTGAATCAAGCTGTTGGGGTTTTTTAATCCTTAAGTTTTAAAGTAACACAGCATTACATTTTTGTAGTGGATAGAACAAGGGTTGAACTCTCTTATTTTGCTGATAATTTAAAAGATTCAGAAGTCTGAATTTCATGGTCTGTAAAAAGTGTGTTATTAAAGATTCACATTTCAATGAGAAAAATATCCCAAAAGTTTTAGGAAAAGCTTTCAACATATCCACAAGATCTAAATGCAGCTGAAAATTCCTGTTGATTAACACATGTAAATAACTAACTAAATAAATAGCCATTTTTGTGTGTGTCAGTTAAATTTGCATACAGCATTTAAAAAAAAAAACTAAATCCCTGGAGGTATTTAAAAGATATGTAGGCATGGTGCTTAGTGACCTGGTGTAGTTGTGGACTTGGCAGTGTTAACAGTTGGACTTGATGATTGTAAAGGCCTTTTCCAACTAAAACAATTCCATGATTCTGTCTTATGGGACTCACCCTAGAGGTGAGCCCAGAGTGCCCTATAGAGGAGACCCCAGTACTGCCCAATTGCAGACACAAGTGTGGATACTGGCAGCTCTCATTATGGCTATTTTGCCCCAAACTGAACTGAATTAGCCTCACATTTTCCTTTAGAAACAAAAGGTAAAATAGATTTGAAAGAAATTGCTGTAAGGAAGTAGGATGTTAAATGGCTACACGAGGCTCTTTCAATAGATTGGTCACTTCCAGACGTAAGGTTAGTGGTGCAAAAAAGGTCAATTCCAGCTCAGAAAATCTTCACTTGCTACTGTGAAACACAGTATGGATTAAACTGTCAAGGACCTCTGTGAGGAGCTGGAGATCAAGGAAAATCTGCAGAACATTTCTTATGCCCTGGCATCAGATCTCACAAGAAGGCATTACACAAGAAAACGTAGACAGCCATGTGGAGATATATATTTAAAAGGAAAACAAGAACCTCCTTCCAAGAATTATAGAACAAATTCATCACAAGATGCATGAAACTATAAAACCAAAGTTTTCTTCAGTAATTCTAGTTTCCTGGAATTGATCACACACCTTTTCAGTCCAGGATTCCTACCTAGACATACCATGCCCACTCTTCCTGCCTTCATTATGATTCATGTGGCAAGACTTCTGCACTTGAGAAAAGAATCAAATGGTCTGAGGCAGACGTTCTCTTTCCTGAGCCTTTTCTGTATTCACAGTCAGTCTGATGACCAAAGGGGTTAGGCAGTATGAGGCTTCCTCAGTTCCTAAGATTTTGTTTTATTAATTCCTGTGCCTCATGAACACTTGTGCAAAAGAGAAACACATTGGTCTACTTTCCTACTTTAATCATCCCAACTGAAGCATGTCTTTGATCAACATCACAAATCACAGTACGTTGCATATTCTGCAGCAAGTAAGAGCAGGGTGTGCTGTAGATTGATATCCAAATGGCACATAAAAGATCCAGAGCACAGATCAAAGAAGAGAATGTTATTTTTTGGCTGGTTGGTAGTCTTGTGCTGTACTGTATTAACTCCTTTATATCTCTGGCTAACAAGCTTCTGAAAACAGGCAAGCTCAATGGGCTCCTATGGGAAAACTTGTTTTATGTACCATACCAGTTTTATCTACTGGCTATTCAGAATACTATCATGCAAAATTTTATATCCTTTTTTCTAATTTGATCACAAAATATCTGAAGAGGCATGAAACTGTATATACGCACAAGGAATATCTGAAACTATCACTGTGTTTTTGGTTACAGAGCCTATTTTTTCAGCCCATTAATTGCTTATGTATGGCTTTCACTGCTCCCTAGCAGGAAAGTTCTGGCATCCCCTTCATATATTGGAAACTTCAGTATACAGAACTTCAAATCAATGCTGAGGTTATTTTTTAATTTCTCTCTCTGCAAGGTGTGCTGTGCTATGCAAGGATCCTACAAGAGGTATCAAGCCACACTCTAAGCACTCACCTACCAGTGACTCTGATCCTACCACATGGTTGTTAATTAGCAATTAGTCCTTCTGAAAATTCAAGGCATGGGTCTCCTGTGAACAAGTTATCTCCAAAACATTCAAAACCTTCATTTATGCTGGTGAGTTCTGAGTTTTTCAGGTTTGTTTTTGCTTTTTAATTATTAATAGTATTATGGAGGGGATGGCTTTAGCGTTTTTTTGTAGGCTTGTTTTGTTTTCCTTGTTAATCTTGTGCTTCCTTTCTCTTTTGCACATTTTAAATTTTACAGACACAGATGGTCCATACATATATGTAAAATGAAACACATATAATAGACTACTTGAATAAAATGAAGCATAAACATAACTGTTTGCAGAATCATGGCTTCAGTGTGCCCGCCATCAATCCAGAAAGGGCTTGCCTGTGGCTGCTGCTGGGCAGCCATACAAATTGGCACATAAGGAGCTATCAGATGCTCTCCTCTTCTGCTTTTTCTGAGTGGCCCACAATCAAGGTATATTTTTATTCAGTAAAAGAGAAAAGCAGGCACTTCTTCCTGAGCTTCTGTTTCCCAGATTGAGACTAGAGAATGCACGCAGTGGAACAAGTAACTTATGCCAAGTAGCAGTGATTATTTGCACCATGGTCATCTGGGTACAAGGCAGGATTGAATGGTGATTCTAAGAATTAAATACTCTCCTTTTTTGGGGGTACTCATCAGAGAATGAATAGCTAATTAGTAATTTGCCTTGGTGTTGTGTAGTCAATGTGACTAGCCTTGGATTTGTCATTTCATTCAGCTGGGAGGAATTAAGCTAAAATAAAATGCAAAAAGGCCTAATGCTTTTTTTTTTTTTTTCCTCTTTTTCTTTTTCTTAATCCCTTCCAAACCCTTAAACTCTTACCCAGGGCCTGTTGGCACATCTGAATGTCTCTGTCTGGTCTGTCTCAGAGCATGATTTGATGTGGGCATCCTTTTACTGAGGTTCATAGAGACTTCATATACTGGCAGCAAGATGTGTCTTTGTTGGGCTTTGTATTTGCTGATGATTGAGGAAAAAATGCCTCTGAAGATGAAATACCATCATGTTAATCACCTTTTACTGAGCATATTTCCATGTTTCAACAAATCTTTGTAAGTACTTGGTACAGAAACAGCTCTGTTTATTGGAGGTGCTTGTTCCCCAAGCTCCTGGGAGTGTGCCCAGTTGCAATCACAGCAGTGTTATTGCAGTTCCTTCCTGTCCCTTTGATGTAGCATTTGCTTTTTAAATTCCTGCTGCTTTCACTCATTTTTCTCAGTCTGCTTTTTGGCTTGATTTCTGAAGGTACTGGGGCTCTTTCAGGGACAAGGCTTTATTAGGGAGCACATGTTTCTCCCATCTCACTGTTT
The DNA here is from genome assembly GCF_003957555.1 of Calypte anna. Taxonomy (NCBI): domain Eukaryota; kingdom Metazoa; phylum Chordata; class Aves; order Apodiformes; family Trochilidae; genus Calypte; species Calypte anna. Next base: position 29,693,705 of record NC_044246.1, read on the forward strand.
TGCTAATTCAGTGTTAAATCCTGATCAATGTAATAGCAGCCAACAATACTTAAAAGCACAGCAAGGACTACATCAGCAATGGCATCCACTGTATGATGCCTAGAAATCAGCTTTAATAATCAAGAGACTAAACCCTGGTTATTTCTCAGCTTCTCTCCTTACTAGCTCAAATCACAGGAGGAGTTTACAGAGTTTAGGACCCTGGAGGATGCACTTGGTGCCTTGCAGGAGAAAGAAAATATCAAATGCCTTACAGCAAATAGTGTAGGAATATAACTGCTAGCAAAACAGAAGGGACTTTCATATATTCACTTTAAAGGTCTAAGGCCAAGATGAAGATGGCAAATCTGAGAGCAATGATGAACTGAAATGGGTTGTAAAACATTCTGAGTTAGATTGACCAAGGTGCTCTACTTAATAACAAAACTTGATTATAAATTTTTTTATTATAAAGTTGGCAGAGGCCCTGTAGCTCTGCATAGGATTTTTAAAGGCATTGCCATGTCAGAGAGCAATTGAAATTTCTCTGTCTGTATGTGGAAGGAAGATGAGGATATAAAACCCAAACTGGAACAAGACAACATTGAATCTACTATTTTTTCCTAAAGTTAGTGTGGATAAAATCTAGCAAAAGAAGTATTCCAAGTACATCTGGAGGGATTTATTTTGCCTTATACAGGTCTCTTAAATCACTATTTTTCTTCACAAATACAACCTATGAGAGTTCAGTGTTTCACAAACAAATTGGAATTTACTGCAAATAAAGAGGGACACTAAAGGCAAACTGTAAATGTTGCGATTTAATAGACTGAGCACAACAATTATCCTAATGTTTTCAGTGTTACTTCTATATTCTTGGGTAAGAAACTTACCTTAACATTTGTTAAGTGGCAACAGCACTTAGTTAATTACAACACATTCTATGCAGAACTAAGGTCACAGTCTTACTCCAATGAAGTCTAAGAGGAAGAAGATCCAAGTCCATCTTAGGAAATGTCAGACACATTTGACCTGAGTTAGACCCTGTGGACTTCTGTGGGAGTGAGAGAGTGGCACAAGAAGCAGAATTACTCTTTTGTCCTTTTCTATTCATGCTGTGCCAATCATCACAGCATCTGAGCACTTTCCCAAATTAAGACTAAACAGAGAGGACTAATGTCTATCATGTGAAATTTCCTCTCTGTTCCTCCCACCCCTCCAGAGAAAAATTTATGTGAATTCTGTGGGTGGGATGTTGTGATATTTCCATAAACAAAAAAGGTAAATTAATATTAAAAAATAGGCAATAATTTTTTTAAAAGCTCATTTACTGCCTTTTGAGAAAGAAAAGTTTTAATAAATGACCTTTATAATTGAACTTGAAAGGCTTCTAGTTTGTTGACATACTGCTCTTTGAAACAGATTTTCACATCCCAGCTTTCATTCACTGTAAAATTTCAGTAATGAACATTGGGGTTGAGATGAGGGAAGGCTAAAAATGTGGGCTTATTGGTGGAAAGCATCAGTATTATGCACTGGAAAAAAATGATGTGGAGGATATTTTCTAATAATTCAAATTATTTGTACATTCAATTGTACCACTTACAGTGGTAAAATTTATATTTTTTTTTAGTAAAGGGCAAATAATAATCAGTAAACCATAGGATGGGGAAAAGGAAACATCAGTTAATTTGGGGGGCCATCAACAACAATGTGGATACAGATCCTGGTAGCTGCATTTCTAACCATCCACCCCAATATTTAGACTTAAACATAATCAGGTCCAGACCTTTTGCTGATGTTAACTATTATACATCCCCTGATTTAAATATCCCTGGGAGTCCATTAATTGACATGGTGCTCACATAGTTTGGTTGCAGACCTGCAGAAATTTTGTGGGTGCAAGGGCTAAGAAGCCTAACATCCCACAATGAGGAGACAATGTACAGACCAGGAGGACAGACTTCTGGCCAATGCACATTACCATATCATAGAAACAAAACCTCACTGCTGCACTAAAAAATCCCAAGAAGGATGGAACATTTAAACAGGATCTAGGCTAACATCTAACTATACTGCAATGGCTTTGTCTTTGCTGGTCAAAGCAGGGCTGCTACACAGTTCCTAAAGCAAAATAAGACAGTCCATTCCCCACTTACACACCCAGCATTCTTCCTAGTTTCAGTAACCACACTGGCCACTGGACTAGCAAGTGCTGGGTTATCCTGACTTCAGGAAATGCAGCTCTTTCTCTGCAGGACAAGCATGGATGTGCATAGCTATCTGTCCCAATGATCCGTGCTGATAACTCCTTTACACAGAAATGTTAAGCTCTCCTCCAGAAATAAAGCTGTGTTTTGAGCTTCATGTTCCTTTGTTCTGGAGAGAGAGTGGGAAAGTAAAACATCAAGATGTTCAAGGAACATAATGTATTCATTTGGAAATGTGGTTAAGAAATTGCTGAAGAAAATGGTAAGAAATTGTTGATTAAGTTCAAGATCTTTTATAAATGTTACTCTGATTTTCCTCTCCTTTTTTTCTCCTGTGTGTTGGTTATATTGATATTCTCTTAAACTGGATGTTCTCAACACTTCCCTATTTATTTACTTTGAAATGCAAACTCCATTTCTAATTCCAACACAAGTTTTCTAGACCAAAACCCAGGGGAGCTTTGAGTGGGTAAGGAATGAGATTTTGGACTCACTTAACAGTAAAATTAGCTCAATCCACCATTTTATTTTCCATACATATTTTATAAATTAACTGCATTCAGTAGCCTTTGGTTTCATTGTCAGGATTTTCTGATATTCTCCTACATTTGGTCTTACTTTTGGCTCACAGCAAATTGATAGTTAGGGCCAGGGCTTGAGAGCTTTGGTAATTGAAAGCTTCCCTGAATTTTCCTGTATGCACAAGCAGATTATATAGTACTGAATTGTCTCTCACAAATTATATTCTAGCTGCCATCGTGTCCAGGAAAGTCAGACACATTTCCTTGTATTAAGTTACAAACTAGTACATGGTCAAACAGCCTCTAAAAGGTACTGTGGAAGAAGATGGTCACTGACAAGCTCAAGCACAAGATCAAGCAGCTCTCAGGCTCAGAAGCAGATGGATAAAGCAGCTTCTCCAGTCCCAAGGAGCTGAACTGCTTCTTCATCTACCCAGTTGTGAAGAAGATCTGAATTTCGTGACTGACTTCCAGACTGACTTGTATAACTGCAACCACGACTTTATACCAGATCTGAATCTATAAAGGGCCACTAAAAGATTGGCCTGGCCAGTTGCTTGACTCATTTGTTTTCATCAAAATGTTTTCTCAGAAAGCCCACAGCATGAAAGGCATTATATATCTGTGCCTGCACTAGACCATTTGTATTGTTTTCTCCCAAGGCCAGTGGTTACGTGTGCCTTTTAGAGGCTGCTTCTGCATGTAACACTGTGACAAATAGAGCAGAAATTATTTTTAGAATGCACAGGCAATGCATATGGTTCTCTTTCCTTACTATTGGCAATATCACAAATCTACTGCTGACAGACAGAGAAAACATTTTATTTTTTGTTGTTTTTCTTGGGGGTTTTTTATTGCTTGTTTGTTTGGGGGGGAGAGGAGGGTTTGTGTGTGTTCTCATCCACTGAGGGATTTATATGAAAAATAAATATTTACATATTTTTGCCCATGGGGCCTATAATGACCTGTGAGTCCTATCCTGATATAAATTAACACAGCATTTATTTACAGCATTTTAACGGCGATCAAACTGTGACCATGATTTTTATAAAATGGGGAGTTAGAGTGACCAGCTCAAGATGGTTCTAGAAGGCTGATCTTCCAGAAACTTCTGAGCACTCCACTCTTCTTCCCTGCCTTCTCTCTGAAAATTGGGGTGTCTCAGGTGGTTGAGCCAAAATAATAATTTCTGAAAAGTGATTCTTTTGGCAATGCTGGCAACCTTATCTACCTGCCTCTGACAGCACAGCATCCATGAGAATGGCCTGGATCTTGTAAATAACAGTTGCTCAGTGTAAAAGAGGCCTAAAGTTTAAGGTGCTTTATTTCATTTTATTCCCTTTGATTTGATTCATAAAGTGGAATTCTTTGTAGTGTTCCTTAGCATGATTAAATTTCCAGATGCTTTCCCTGCATAATAACTCTGACCATATCTTGGGAAAAGGCATTTTTGTTGGAAGGTGTCATTTTTAAGCATTCATTTTTAAAGCTAAATTTGCTGTAGAGGTTCTGGCCTGCTGCTTTCTGAATTGTGACAGGCATTTAAATGCTCTTAAACCTCAATATTGTTCTTCTCAGAAAGACTGTTTCCTCTCATTTCTCATGTCCAAAGTATTTTAAGAGCTACATGCCATTTATTGAATTAATAGACTTCAGACAGGTTTAGCAAAAAAAGTGATTAATCTTTAAAAGCTGGATTTTTACATATGCAGTGTTGTCCACAGCATGTTTATGCTGTCCTTCTTAGTTTTGAGACAAACTAGAGATGAGAAGATGTTGGGTTTCATGGAGAGAAAGAAGAAGAAAAATGGTGTTCAGATTTTTCCTTCATCCAGATAAATACTTCCTAGCACTTACCAATTATCTTTATTGCAGAGGATACATGAACACCTAGTTTATCATACTATCATTCTGTATTGCACTGAATTAAATAAAGGTTCTCAGGATTTACAGTAATATGCCCTGGATTAGATTCTAACCCACAATTTCAAAAGGGAGAGAGAGTTTGGGCTGATTTTAAAGGAGCTCACAGTGATTCTGCCCAAATGAATAGTGTGAGATCACATTTGTCTATACAATATCATTGTAGTCATGATTATAGACTAGATCCATCAGACAGTAGAGTATTAAACAACAGACACAATGGCAAGGTCTTTCCTTTTTGCTATAGCTCTGTAAGCATAGGCATTAGAAAATTAGAGTCCTGCTTAAGAGAAATGACACGTTAATTCAAAACAAGAAGAGAAGAAGACAGTAAATATGAGAAAATTTTTGAGAGTTGGAGGCTTAAAAGGAAATAATGAGCTTATGTGGCTTTCAGAATATGTCTGGAATAGCTTTATTGTGCGTAAATAAATATAGACTACTCTGACAGTCTTTGAATAAATAAAGACTAATCCAGGAGTCTACTTAGGGAAGTGAATTTTGACAGGTACATAATAACCATATATGAATAGTAACTACATGCAGCCTGTTGGCCCTCAGTCATGTGCTCGGCCCATTAAATCCCAGTGCTCACTCATGTGACAAATTTACAGATCTTTTTATTATTTTGATTGATGTCTCGATTATGACATACTCAATGTAAATGTTTTCCGTTGTGTGAATAAGGCAAATATCCTTCTTTTTTTACCCTTTAAATGAACTATAAGTTTAGGACTTGAAATAGTTATTAGAAAAAAAAAAAAAAAATGAAGAGACTGCTCAGCCTTGTTACAGTTGTCATCCTTGACAGAAGTCCCTTGAATACAGCTAGTGTTACACCTTTGCTTCATGATTTTGGTTACATTTAAAATGATAAATGGCTGAAATAAAGGACCACTACTGCCTCTTGTTATTTGAAGTGCAGTTTCCAGTCTTCTAAAAGGAGTCATAAAGTCCAAGGTCAGTAAGTAAGTCATAACAGAAACAGAAAGCTAACCAAGTCCAAACAGAGCCATAAAAAGCTGTTTTGCAAAAACCAGTGCAGTTTCACATCAGTATTTTTCCAGTCACTGCACCTACAGTCGTTACATGTCTCAAAGCATCAGTGATGTTCTTGGAGCAGATCTGGTTACAGATCTGTGATGCTGGGAGAGGAGAATGTGGCACATGCCACTGCTTTTCAGCTCAGATTTGTCTCTCAAAATGAGTGTGGGGAAAACAAGGAAACAGAACATATCCTACACACCCAAACATCTGCAATTGAGGAAAGAAACTAAATAAGCAAAAAGCAAGCTATGTAAGAGTATTCAGAATTTATGTAAAATTTGAGATGTGTAGAAACACTGCACAGGCACTGGCATGCTTTAAAAAGAAAATAATTTAGATGGTCTCTAATAGGAAAGGTTGAGAAGCAGCATCCTCTGATCAGCTGCATACATTCCTCACAGGTCAACATCATTCTATTGCTCTGTAAGAAGGACGTGGAGGTGACATAGACATGGAAGTCCTGATCTCTCAGCATTTAGAGCAAGCCATTTGCAGACTAAAGGCTAAATTGATCACACAGGATAATCTGTGCAAGATAAACGAGAGAAAAATTCTCTTTAATTTCAGGAGAACATAACAGAAGTTAAGGAACTGCCACTAAATTTTCATTTTGCTGCAGAAAACCCCAATCGATGCAAAATGGAAATTTTAGTGGAGATCCGCCAAAAGCTTGCTTTATATTGTCTTTACTGAAAAAAAAAAAAAAAAAAAAAAAAAGTGAAGGATAACAACCAAAAAAAAACCCAATAAAAAAACAGGCACAGGATTTTTTGAAGGACAGCTGCTGTGAAGGTCAAAGTTCTTGCATGTGGAATATCCCTTCCATGAGAGGGATTAAATTTGCTGGAGATACTATTTCTCACGTAGATGGAAAACAAATTTCTGTTCTACCTGTGAACCTGTTACAAGGTCAAATCCATGCCCATGTACTAAGTCTATTGCTGGCTGGCTAACCTGAGAGCTGTATCTTAACATCATGAAGTCAGTTATCTGTTAGGACTGATGGATTTTGCTCTTGTAACTTTTATTAGGAGGTTATTTTCAAGTAGAAAGTATTACTTCTATTTTATGCAAATTTAAGGCTTTGTGATCAGGGCAATAACTAGTTCATGGCTATTACATCATATATAAATGCTGATGTGAGACTTATTTTCAAATATTCAGACAAATGATCAGATACAGTCAAAAGCAATTAGTTAAGAAAAGTACCTATAAAGGGCCTGAAATTTCCATGTGGAGAACAGAATAAATAATACCTTACATTCTGAGGCCATTTGTTCTGGTTTTGCAAAAAGATGAAGTCACCTTTTTCAAACTTTAAACAAAAACTTTAAACATATTCAGTAACCTAAATGTATTTGTAGAAGAGCTTACTGAAGAGTGACATTCATGTTTCCATTTATTATAGGTTTGAAGAAGAATACCACAAAAGGATGTATTCCAGAATACTTGAGGCACCATTCACAAGGACAATTTAGTGACATTTGCCTATGCTCTTGTTTACATCTGCCAGTGATTACTTACCTGAGTCACCTTGTGAGGACTTTCTGTAACTGTATACCTCTTCTACTTCAGAAAGTTTCAGCTTATACATTGCAAAGAGGAAATATTGAGTACCGACCAGGGTACAGTGCAGTCTATCTGCAAATACAAATATCGGTAGGAAGACAAGACATCCTCTAAAGAGGGGAGTGTGTTTGGGAATAGTGAGCAATCTACTGTGTTGAATCACCCCATTAAATCATTTCCCCCCAACTGGGGGGCTTTAAGCGTCGAGACAGAGCACGGTGGCCTGGCAGTTGAGAGGGAGTGCTCTGCTTCCATCTCTCGGTAAGAGAGAGGAAGAGCAGCCAGATGAGACTCACATGGTTTTTTCATTAATTCAAAAGCCAGATGAGTAGATGCTTTAAGGCGGTGGGGGGACGATGCAGAGCTGTGCCATGACAAACAAGGGAGTATCGATAGAGATTGCTTCTCATAGAATCATAGAATTGGCTGTGTTGGGAGGGACCTCAGAGATCATCGATGCGGTTGAACCACCATTGCGGTTGCTAGACCATGGCACTGACTTTCACATCCAGTCTCTTTTTAAATATCTCCAGGGATGGAGAATCCACTACTTCACTGGGTAGCCCATTCCAATACTTGATCAACCTCTCTGTAAAGAAATTCTTTCTAATATCTAACCTAAACTTCCCCTGAGGGCTGTCCCCACCACTGATCTGACACCATCACTGCAGCTACATGTGAAGTTTGCAGATTGTGGAGCCGATCCAAAAGAGGGGGCAGGTGTCTAGTTTGTATTAAGGACTCTTTCCACATTGCTGTCAGATGCCTAGCCATTAAAAAGTATTAGCTGAAACTTTTGGGACAGGGACTTTCTACAAGGACATGTAGCAATAGGATAAGGGTAATGGCTTTAAACTGGAAGAGAGTGGACTTAGGCTAAGAAGAAATCCTTCACTATGAGGGTGGTGAGATGCTGGCACATGTTGTCCAGGGAGGTTGTGGGTGCCTCCTCCCTGGAAGTGTTTAAGGCCAGGTGAGATGGGGCTTTGACCAACGTGGTCTAGTGGGAGATGTCCTGACCCATGCAGGTTGGAACTAGAGGATCTTTAGCTTTCCAACCCAAACCATTCCATGATTCTGTGAATATCTGTGTGATCTGGGGAGGATTCTTCATTAAGCATGAAACAAGGGAAACAGAGACAATGATAGAAACAAGGACAGAGACCTGCCTTTGCCAGGGATATGGCATTGACTGCTGAGCCAACAAGGCAGCAGAAAGAAAGGACCAATTCAGAATCTCTGCTGGTAGGCTCAGAGATGCAGCAGCAGGTGACAAGCACAGGGCTCTTCCCAGCTGCCTGGAACTGAGGAGACCGCACACGTTTGGGGACTGTAGGAATGTACAAACCTCTGGCAGAGTCAGACAGGAAAGCTGCCACTCATGCTCAAACTGGTAGCCTCTGGGCAGTTACTGAATTCCTGCCACACGCAGTTGGGATGGATGAGAGGGTGACATATCATCCATAGCCCAAGAAGCCACTCACCCTGCTCCTTCAGCTGCAGAATAACATCTTGGAGGCCACAAAATATGCCTCCCAGGGTGATGAGAAAAGGGAGGGTCCCAGCCACAGGTCTGACCCTCACCACCTTGCTGCCAGGTGCCTTGTACAGACTTGACATGACAGATGTATGCAGTATTAAAGCTGCATTAATTTCAAAAGCTACGAGTTAAGAAACTTTTTAAGATATAACATTACCCTTTATTTTCATAACAGAAATCCCTGTTTTGGTATTTCATGTTCTGGTTTGGTTTGGTTTGGTTTTCCCCTAGAAAAAAAGCTCTTGTTTCTTCTTTCAGAAACTCCAGGTGGAAACTCATGTGTGCTTCTAATCTCAACTCTGGTTTCTGCTAACAACTCTGGCAGGATAATTTCATATGTTTTAAAAGTAACAATGAAAAGAAATGGGCTAATTTAATTACTGGACACAAGATTAATTTCTTCACATTATACCGATCACATTGCCTGTACATAATAGAGAACAGATCCTACCCAAACTCTTCCATGAAATAAAATACCCAGATTTATTTCAGCACATCTACCTTTTTCTATACTTAGGTGCAAATCTCCACATCAAATAATAGCCTTTTTGAAGAGATAGGCTTTTATTCACCCATACTGTCTAGTTCCAAATGCTTACCAGTTTTAAGTCAAAGTGTAACTATTTCTTTTTTATTAGTTTTAAAATTTATTTCCACAACGTAAACTTTTATAACCATTGATGTATTATGAGGTGGGAGGGCTTCTTTCTATTATTATTTGCACTCTAACATTTAGTTTCAGCTTAGATGTGATTTTCATAGAAACACAAAATTGACAATCTAGGTAAAACCAGAATATATAAGGCACAAGTCCTTGAGCTTTCATTTTACCTTCAGCAAACTGTATGACACTATAAACAGTAAATGACAGTATGACATAAAAACAGTAGAAACTACAAACTCCCACTTGAGAACACAATGAATACGTGCAATTTTTATGCAACTTCTTAGGTACAGAATTACCTTTCCATCTATGTTTAAGATCCATTTACTGAGAGAAAGTATGTGTTAAAAGTCTTTCTTGACTCAGGATTAAATTTTGAAAGTTTTGTTCATCTTTTTACTGAGACAAAACAAAGTTTTAGGGAAATTGCATTGTTATCTGTCCTCTGACTTTTAAAAGTAGAGATGTCATCAGGAAAGAGAAACATTAAAGATTTTGTGGATCAGCAAGCTAAGTAAAAATTACTATTTAGGTTTTGAACCTTAACCTTGATTTTTTTTTTGTTAACTTCTCAAGACCCTTAGCTTTGAGATTATCATTCGCTAAAAGCAGACGTTTAAAACACCATAATCTTCTTATCATCCAAATGTCATCTCTTGGGAGATATAAGTTGCTTTTATGACTCGTAGCCTTAAAAAATTACTTACCATCTATTAGTCTCTTCTGTTCTCTTCCATGCAAGGGCCAGAAATGTTTCCCTTCAGAGTGCTCAGATCACCTGGTTACTGAAGTGTATCTCCATCTCCCACTTCTGTGCCATGAAACCTCTTAAATCTATTCACTCTGGCTGCTAAAGGAAGGGGATAAAATATATTTAGCTTTAGGAACAGTGACAGGAATCTTAATCTATCTTGTGATGGAAGAATATATTTGGTGAAATGGTAAAATAATAATACTAGTTAATTAAGGAGCTCAGACCAAGGGACCTCCAGGATAGTCCAAGCCCATAGGAAGCTATCTCAAGGACTGGAGCTGTAGTTCAATCTGTTTTTTCAGTTTAGTGCCAGTGACATTTTTCTTCTCATTTGAGTCAACAGACTTTTGGGGTTTGGTGGCTGTTGGCACATAATACCAGTCTTTGAAATACTGATTGCTCAGCCAAAGTTAACAGAAGCAGCTGCAAAACAAGATGTCATTATCTCTGGGTCTTGCTCTGAGTGAGCTATAAGTGCACTGCCATCTGCAAAGAGCAGATCTTTACTAAGGGGACTTCAGAAGACTCTGTTTCTGCATATAAACAAGCCAAATTATAAATGTCACCCGGGAAATCTGAAACTAGACTCTCAGAGATAGACTCTGCATTTGTCCCATTGGTTGCTACTGCAAAAATGAATCCCTGTTAACACTGTGGCACTGTAGCTCTAATCACATTTAGAAGACAGCTTTCCACCCAAATAGCCAACTGAAGATAATCACTTTTTCAACTTACTTCTTACTTCGTGCCAAAAAGGGAGAGTTAGGTTGAGATTTTTGTTTTGTTTTGTTTTTTTAAAAAAAAATAAATTCCTTAAGTTCTTCCTAATGGTGTCAAACAGCATTAGGCAGCCTGAGGGTTATAACCAGACGTGTCTGAAAAAGAACCATGGTGTTGCATGGATGGAGTTAAGAAAGATCCAAAGCAGTATTTTGCATAAAGCAGATAAGAATAATACAGTCATGCCTGTAACTGCAGCATGTTCTTCTAACCTGTATCAACTAGGTTGATACTACAAACATAACCATCTTTAAGCTGTTGTAATACTGCTGCTTACAGAGAAAAATTTATGTGACCAGTGGCTCAAGCACACTTTAGATATTAAATTTTGGATCACAATGAAACTATTTTGGGGACATGAAAGATCATCAGTGACTTTCTGATCAGTTTGAAGTGTTTGGCTATTGATTTTTTTTAATGATAGCCTTAGGTAGAGACTGTTATAAACTGAATGTAACCTTGAGAGTTCATGACCATGGTGAATTTTAAATATCTTGTATTCTACAGGTAAAATATAAAGTTGACTGAACTTAGGCAGCCAACTAGTAATTATGTAGACTTAATACTAGAAGATTAATAATAATAATAAATAACCTACTAATTTGGACTCCTAGTCCAAAAAGCCTTCTCATGTACATGGTAGTCTAGGTTTTTGCAAGCCCTTTTATAATGCAGTGTTCCATCCATGCCTCTTTCCATCCAAGTCAGTGCCAATTCATTAGAAATACAATTACAACAGGTTTTATTGCAAAAACAATGGTTTCATGTTAATAATAAATTTTTTTTAGTTAAGAAATCCAAAGAAGCACAGGACAAGACATATGAACCAGGGAGAGAGGACAGAAAGACCTGGAAGAAAATGTCATTGAATGACAGAACTCTAAAACAGGGTCAAGGATTAGGCAGTGGTCAGGACAGAGTGGCTGAACAGCCATTGAAAGGAAGTGGTATTATAAATAGGAGTTCAAGCAACAATAAGGAGGAATGGCTTCAGTGCAGGAAACTCTGGTAAATAGGACTGGCTGGTAAGTAGAGCCATGGGAAACAATACCAGAGTCATAAAAAGCTCCAGTCTTTTATTCATTTACACATTTTAAGCACAGAAAATTTAATTTTTTTTTTTCTTCTGATAATATTGATAAAAATTACTGCCTTTCATTCGTACTAATTACTCTGTCTCCCTTTCAGGTTGAATATTGGTGTATCCTTATATGGATAAGCTGATGCACACTTAGTAAATCTTTAGGAGAAGACCCTTGCATTGACTGGTTTCATAACTTTTATCAGATAGAACTGACATCATAATATTAAGCAGGAACTGAAGGTTTGTTGCCTTCAGTATGTAGTTAATACATTCCAATATGCAAGCATAAAGTTAAAAAAGGCTTAAGACTGTTTCCTAAACATAGAGTTTCTTCTGAATTGTGGCCTTAGAATAGACCTGTGTTTTTTTAAGATGTAGCAAGATACCCAAGCAATATTTAAACATTGCAATTAACTGATACAAACACTGTTAACACTTCATAAATATATTTCATCCTTTGTAATAGGAAATGTAGCTAAATTTTCATAAAGACTTATGAATAGCTATGCACTCAGATGTTTAACTTGGAGTTCACCTACATTTTATTCAGGTATGTAACTAAAAATGACCTGATTTTCTGAAGGCATTAGGATGCTTGGGATAATTGGGGGAAAAAAACAGTTTTAAAGCCCCCAAGCTCTTCTTCAAGTCTCAAACAGAAAATTAAATACCAGTAGCTCTTAGTTTAATTATTTTAAATTAGCTGAACAATTCAAGGAAAATCAGTTTTTGCCCAAGGAGCAGAGGAGGATGCTTGCTAGGGACAAGGTACGAGTAGCTACAAGACAAAGAGGAAACAGACTGTAAAATTTTGCTTGGACAGAATGTGATATAAAATGTGACACAAAATATCTTAGGTTAGCAAACAGCCTTTAGTATTAAGAGGAATAATGGTTTGCAGTTCTCAAACTTCCTTTCTATGAGGATCAAGACTGGGAAAAAATGGAAGTGATGGTTTAATGAGTGACTTTCAGGGAGGTTTACAATGACTTTGGTCCTTATTCAGAATTTGAAACTATCCCAGAAAAAAGTAAGCCATGCAGCTATGTCTGCTACAGCCTTTTTGTTCAATTAGTTGTGTTTCACATAAAGATTCCTAGGAGCTGGGAAGGTTTCGATGTGCTTATGCTCTTACAGCTCTTATGCAAGTTAGCCCTTCTGTACTGCTTCCAATCCTTTTGCTTTCATCCCTACTAATCTGTGTGGTTTTTCCTTCAGTTTTTTGTACTCTACTTTGGGACCTAGATGGGATACACAGGTGTCTAGAACAGTTTTGTCGAAGAGAACTAATATGGAATTTTGGCAAGGCACAGTACCACCTTAATCCAGCTTTGTGCCTTTTTGTACCATGTTGTCAGATTGTTTTGGCAGAGTGGTAAATACAGCAATGTGTTTTCTCTTGAGATATTACCGTTTCTGGATTCGTGGCATGATCTGGGAGGATCCAGATGCCAAATATGTATTTTTCCAGTGCTGTTGCCTTGAGACATATCAGGCTCCAGATTGTTAAGGTGCAGTAGGGAACCTAAATAATTATCTCTGCTGAGTCAAAATTTGGAAACTGGGGTTTGGAAGGCTGTGACAAACTAACTGGCAAGAGCTGGCTGGATTCAGAGCCAGATTTTCAGAACATCCTGGTCTTGATACGGTTGCAACCAACAGATCCACCCTGGTTCTTTATTTAGGCATCGTTATTTCAGGTGCCCGACATGAAAAAGTTGCTCACCCACTAAAATCCCAGCCTCTCTCTCGGCTACACAGGAACGAGGAGCTAGATAGCGGCTTATACACCTAATGCTTAATTTTTTTATTTTATATATATATATACATGGAAATATCGATGTGGGGAAAAAGAATAAAACCAAGAAGGAGCCCAGCACTGTCAACATGCAACTGTTCCACATTCTACCACGGCATCGTATTGCTTTGGCCCTCACAGACCCCCGAGCCACACGCTCGGATGCCGCCGCTCGCCGCGGATCCGGCCCTGGCTCCAGCCCCCGGGGACCCGCCGCCCGGGAAACCTCCCCACGACCTGCAGCGGAGACCGGGCAAGCATCCCCGGGGCGGGCGAGCGCCGGTGCCGGTTCGGGGCGGGCCGTGACTCACCCGCCACGGCCAAGCGGGGAAACACCCGCCGCTGCCGGGCTCCGCCGCCGGTGGCAGAGCGCATGTGCGGGGGCTCCCTGCCTCCGCGCCGCTCTTCGCAACCCCCCCCCCCTCCCCTCCTTTCCTCCCTCCCTCGCTGCCGCCCTCCCTCCCTCCCTCCCTGCCGGCTGCCTGCCTGCCGCCGTCTCCCTCTCCCTGCCGGCTGGGTGCTGAAGTTGGGCGGATGGCAGCACACCCGCTCCGCTAGGGACGAGCCGCACCAGCCCTTCCCGGGATCGCTCAGCTCCAACAGCACGCAACCGGGCGGGGGTGGGTAAGGCGCTCCGCTTTTATTTAAGCCTGAACCGTGTTAAACGGCATCAAAATGTCCGCTTTATACACTGATGCACTGAGGTGGGGGGGTGGGGGACCAACACGGACACGCACAGCAACCAGACATGGGGGAGGAAGAGGAACGGGAGGGAGGGAGGCAAGAGGGAGGATGGATGGATGGAGGGCGGTGAAGTGCAAGAGAAAATGCATTTACCGGGGGGACCGGCTGCGTGTCAGCGTGTGTGATTCTGCGTGTGCCTGTGTAACAACGGGTGGCTGCAAGGTGTGTGATGGGGGAGAGTTGTGCGGAGTGTGTGTGTGTTTGTGTGTGTCTCCCTGCCCGCGATGCACAAAGGGGTGGGGAGAGAGATACCTCTGGGCTCTGCCCGCGTCCTTCCCCGCTGCCTCCCCCACCCCCCAGCTTCGGTTTGTGTCCGGAGTGCCACGGTTCCAGCGGGCGATGCCGCGGGGCGTCCGCCGCGCCGGGCGATGCTGCCCATCCCGGGGAGGGGGAGGGACTGGGGCGCCCCTGGGGAAGCCGGGGGCATGGGCTGGTGATGTGACAGCCGCCAGCAGCTCGTAGATGAGGCAGCGCTCCTCCTGCCTTTCCTCTTGACCTTCTCCTCCCTGTAACACGGGTCTACTTGACGTGGAGTGGGTAGAAGGTGTTGTACATTATTATTATTATTATTATTATTATTATTATTATTATTATTATTACTATTATTATTATTATTAATTATTCGCGGAGGCGGTGGAAGGTGAGGGTGAACAAACGAGCCGCTACTCTTTAAGATCAGGAGTTGCTTTCCTTTCCCTCCCTCCTCCGGGCCCCCACCGGACCGAACCGGGGAGCCCCCTCCGCGCCGGCGAGGGGAGGTGGCAGGGGGCCACCCACATTTCAGGGACGCGGGCACCAGCAGCACCACCCTGCGCGGCCCCGGGCGGCACCCAGCCTCCCCCGCCCGCCGTACCCTGCGGCACCGCCATCCCTCTGCCCCGGCCTCCTTCCCGCCCCTCCCCTGGAAATGTCGGCGGGATGCGGGCGGGGGCTGCGGGAGGAGCAGGTGGCCGGGCGCGGCCGGCGGGGCAGGGGCTGCTCCCGGTCCGGCTCCGGCCCAGGCCCCGGTGCCGAGCAGCGCGGGAGAGCGCAGCGCAGCGCCGGTATGGCCCGGGCGGCGCGGGGCTTCCCTGCGCCCAGGGAAACACCATCTGCTGCCGCTTCCCGGTGCTGCGGGGGATGCTGTAATGCTGCCCGGCGCCCGGAGCCCGCCGTGTGCTGCTGCTGCTGCTGCTGCCTCTGCTGTTCTTCACCCCTCCGCGGGATGAAACCCCCTGCAATTCCTAGCTTGCTCAGCTGTCAAACCTATATTGCAGAATTCATAGCCACCTCTTCTTGTTGATTTAGAGGGAAACCTTACTGGCGGGGGTAAAATTTAGGATTTTTGGTATTTGGTTTCTTCATTTCCGCATCTGGATTTTCACCAGCGTGTGACATAGGTTTGCAGCCAGATGCTTTCATAAAATGGTTGAATTCTCAAATACCCTGCTAGGTAAATGTAAGTTAGGTATGATCTGCAATAGTATTATGGGTAACAGGTGATATATCTCTTTCAGCAAATGTAGAATTGATGCATTGCAAATGTGGGGAGTTCTGCAAAGGAGATTAATTCTTTTTCACATCAGTGGATCCTGGTATCATCATCCTTACGTAAATCACTATGGAATTTTCCTGTCTCACAAGCCATTTGGGCAAAAAAAAATACTTAACCATTATAAAAAAACAGTGTCACACACTGTTATCACTGTTATTTTTTAATTCGAGTTCATATTCAGAATAAGTAAACTCCTAATAAAAAATACATGTGCCCCACCCCGGTAAGTTTATGGCCTAAGACACAAAGGCTATGATACAAGTCCTCCCCTCCCTAAATAATGTGAGCATTAGACACTTAAATGCCTTCCTCCATCAGGGCCCTAGATCCTTTTAAGTAGCCAAAATAAGAACATAATTTGATTAAAAGCATATGATCAAAAAAATTGCTGTAGTGAGTTGGACATCTAGACCAATATCCTGGCTCTGACTAAAGTCATTAGCAGATGCTGAAGGGAGAAAAATGTAAGAAACAGAATTGGTACAGAGCAAGCTTTTCCTGGTATATCCTTTCAAGTTCCAGCAAACTATACTACAGGGATATCTTAAACTGGGCTTTGCTCCCAGACCATTATTTTTAATAAAACCTTGAATTTCTCTACTGTCTTTATAAAATCCATTTATACTTTGGTATCAACCATATTTTGTGTCAATGAGCACCACAATTTAATTTTGATTTGTGTGAAAAAGTACTTCCTTTTGTTTGTTACCTGTCTGCTGCGTGCTGATTTCATTTAGTGCCCCGTGGCTTTCATATGTGACAAGGACCGGACACTGTGTCTGTACAAGGAGCTAGGAGTGTCCTCTCATTGCAGAGCGGGTACAGTGCTGGCAGATCAAATCTCTTCACATTATCTGTCACTGAGCTGAGAGGTCTGGCTAGGGGACTAAAGCCATATTCAGCCCTTGGTCTTTATGTTGAAATCTACAGAGAACAGTCATTCTTGTTATGCAACATGGACACTTGTGCACAAAGAATTGCCCTAGAACCCCGAACTCATTGCAAGACGGCTACTGAAAAGCTGTCTGTTGAAAATTAATTCCCTGCACTATTGATTTGAATCGACTTCTGACTTACAGCTTGATGAAAAATTCCCTATCCTAATCCTGTTTTCTACCTACCCTGAAAAAGTGAAATCTTTTATTCTCAAAGTGCCATTCTGCAGTTTTAAGAAATATACTGTATGCAAAATGTGTGCTAGATGTCAAAGGAGATGTACCTATGAACTCTGCACATTTGAATTAGCATTACTTCTACTTGTTCTATGTAACGTTCATTGTGAGGATGTACATGTATACTGTCAAAAGTAAATTTTAAACATCCCATAAAATCTTAACTTATTTGGAAGATGCTGTGGCATAAGTTCTCCCCAAGAGCAGTACTGAGTTTGAATCATGCTTGAGGAGCACTAGTATTGCTCAAACCAACATTGCCAACCAAAAGCTTCCCTGATCTCACTGATAACCATGCTTTGATTTCCACACAAGAATAATAAAAGGACTAAGAGACCAGAGAACTACAAAAACACAGCCTGGACCTAAAAACCCAGAAGTTCTCAGTTTGAAGCCAGCATCAGGCAAAACTTGGAGCTACACAATCCACAGGAGAATGTGCACAGGTGGATGAAGGGTAGAAAACTGTAGAAATCGAAGTTAGTTGAGAAATTCTTCACAAAAATGGAAATACTGTCAATCTCAGGTGCTGTAATCCTTGTCTCCCAAAAGACTTAAAGAAGAGACTTGGTGCTTAATGAAGACAAGATAGGAGGGATGTCAGCCAGTGTCAAGCTAAATGGTTTTCCACTTACAAATGGTATCTATGTGTATGTATATACATATATATATATATATATATAAATATATATATATATGTGGCAAACCATATATATATTCATATAAACTTTCCTTCACAGAAAATACATTAGTCTTAATAATTTTTACAATCCTAGTATCTTTTAAATATAAATTTCTTACTTGTATGCTGCTTCAAGTATGAAACATGGATATTCTTATCAATACTCTAGAAGTGTACTAAGTGAAACAGTATTTGCTCCTACATGTTTATCAGCCTCCCTCCTGATCATGCCTCTATGGCATCAGGTAGGGATTTATTTTGCACCTGTGAAAAGGTATCAACTTAATTTTTTAAATGAAAAACATATCCTCAACATACTTGCAGTGCTTTCTTGGTAACTATAGAAGGAGTTTTCTAAGACCAAAAAAATTATGTGTTAATTAGCTAGAGTTAAAATTAGTTACAACCTAAATCCTTCAGGAAATTTGTCATTGCTCTTGACCTATTCTTTGTCCTGAGTCATCTTAATAATGAAATAATGCAATAAAACTTTCCCTACTGTTAATTAAAAGCTTGTGCAGAGGGTGTAAAACAAATTAATAGATTAAATTGTAATTAAGTTTATCTATTGATGGTTATAGCTAATGGCTGTAACTATACAGGCTGTAAGGAAGTTATGTCAGTAGCTTTGCTGCGGATTCCTGGGGGGCCACTGCACCCTCCCAAGGAGCTCAGTCAGCCCTTCAGGTTGGCACACTTTCATAGAATCATAGAATTGGCTGGGTTGGAAGGGACCTCAGAGATCATCAAGTCCAACCCTTGATCCGCTACTGCTACAGTTACCAGACCATGGCACTGAGTGCCACATCCAGTCTCTTTTTAAATATCTCCAGGGACGGAGAATCCACTACTTCCCTGGGCAGCCCATTCCAATGCCTGATCACCCTCTCGGTAAAGAAATTCTTTCTAATGTCCAACCTAAACTTCCCCTGGCACAACTTGAGACCATGCCCTCTTGTCTTGCTGAGAGTTGCCTGGGAAAAGAGACCGACCCCCACCTGGCTACACCCTTCTTTCAGGGAGTTGTAGAGAGTGATGAGGTCTCCCCTGAGCCTCCTCTTCTCCAGGCTGAACACCCCCAGCTCCTTCAGCCTCACCTCAGAGGGTCTGTGCTTGAGTCCTTTCAGCAGCCTAGTTGCCCTCCTAATTCAGGTCTTGGCTACAGTGGGTCTGAGGTAGGGAGTTGCATGCACACCTCACTCCAATTCTTTGGGAGGTGAACGGATTCAAAGAGCTCTTTTGTGCACAGATTTTGTGTCTCGACCTGCAGTCGGGTATCTGCACTCAGAGGGTTTCCCTCAGCGCTGCTGCTGTCTCTGACATGCACAAAGGAAGCAGCCCTGCAGTGTGACTGTGGCAGGGACCTAGGGGAGTGCTAAACACACACGAACAGATGGATGAACTCAAGAGTCTGCACTGCTCCTCCTGCCACCCACCAGGTAGGTAACCTGGGATTTGGCTGAACACGGGTCCTCCAAACCAGTGTAGGGGCTTGATTCCCTAGCGTGCTTTATTTGCTTTGTGCTGCTCCAGTGGTGCAAAATAGATGGAAACTCAGGGTAAATCATGGGTGTGCTCTGGATAATTTGTGCTTTTCTGGTATATGAAGGAATCTGAGCTTATGTTAGAAAAAAAAAGAAAAAAAAGAAAAAAGCATTAAAGTAATTAAATAAATTTAAAATTGATTCTATCATATATTCCTATGTCTTGAGCAATAGCTTTGTCTTTAAGTTTCTTGTTTATAAAATATGAATGAAAAGCTTTTTAGCTTTCATACAATCAAAATTTTCATACATTATTTACTTTATAAGCAAATGGCTGTAAGTTCTTAGAAATACAGATTTCTAGGCAGAACGTATGTGGGGAATTGCAGCAAGGGAGGTAGTACAGAAATAAAAGATTAATAAAATCTTAAATCCTAAAGCCAAGAATCACATACTACTTAAAGACACTATATCAACACTGCATAATCTTTCTCCATGCAAAAATATTATATACCTAGCCTAGTTTCTTCAGCGAGAAGGGGAATAAATTTGTGAGTGATGCATTAACACAGCTATGCAGCTTCTTCTACCCAAGCAGCTGCATTTAAAATAGCGTGGCTGCTCTCTACAGTAATGCCAGCTCTGTCACTATAGCCTCTCTCTGTAGCCCTAATTCTACATGTACAGACTATTAGGCAGTATGCCGGAGTAATACTGCCTTTAAAAGGAGACTGCCACTCTGTCACTTCTCCTTGCTGTAAAAGTTAATTGATATGGTACCTTGCTCTATAATTTTAGTTAAGAGCAGGTCCAAGCAAGACTTGGTTTTAGGAAGGCTGAATATGGTTTGGGCTGTTTTGCTTTGTTGTTTTGCTGTGCTGTGGTATGCTGTAACAATGTCTTCTTCATTTACCAGCAGCTCATGCCAGTTACTCAGTCCTGTGAGATAAGGGAATTAAACTACAGGAATCATGGGTGAAGGCTGTCATGGCATCCTTAGCACAGCGCTTTTATGCCTACTGTAGTTCAGACAGCTTTCAAATGAGAGAACTCAAAACAATGTTGTATTTTGGCAGCATACCTTTTCTAACCCCAGAGCACTCTGAATTTTAACAACACTGCATTCTTGGGCTTTACCAGGGCTTACTCTATGGGAGATGCTTAAATCAGTCTATATCATCATATATGTTATGTATACTTTTATCTATATTATATTTTTTCATTTAGCCTAAGATACTTTGAATACTGCTTAATACAGTGAGAGAACACATCCATGCATCGTGGCATTAGTTAACACCAGTCAATTCCTCCAGTAAACTGGTCATGAAGTATGCTGATGCTCCTAAGTAAATGCAATATAATTTATGTCTTAATGGAAAGAAGTAAGTTATGGAACATCTGTTTAAGGATGCGGAGAAAGATCTCTTGAATTCAAGTAAATATGGTATAAAAGAACTTAAATGTAATAGGATTAAATTTGTCTGAAACTGTGATTTATCTCAGACTCATCTGTCAATAGTACTCAGTGGTTTAAGGTTCATAGGGGTTTTAAGACTACAAATAATTGAATTGCTAATATGTGTAAGGCATTTTTCCATTAACTTGGATGGCCATCTATGGCAGAAGCTTTTCCCACATGCAATGCTAACCATCATTCATATTTCAAACCTATGATTGTAAGGATCTGTTTAGGCTCTGTGATGTAGAAACTGTCCTGCTGAACAGTAAGATCATAGGGAACGAGGGGGCTGAATGCCAGAGACTCCTTGACTTTGCACCCCACGTTCTGAGGAGCTAGCTGGAATCACCTAAAGAAAGTATTTTAAGTTTAAAACCAGTTTTGGTACTGATCATACAGCAGATTTTTTTCTTTTCTTTGTGTATTAAACCCTGAGCTTTGTAGGTGAGAGACTGTTTTAAACTGCTCTACAGACCTCTATCCTCTAAGGTACAGAGTGTATCCAGCAGAGTGCTGAGCAAATCAACTGCTATTGAATGAGGCAGGCAGCGTGTTCTCAGCAGCATTTGGGGTTAGGCATTTCATTAGTATGACCAGTTCCAGCAGGTGGCTTAGCAGTAGTTTTAGGAACATTGGAAAATAAGAACATAGGCTGGAGGGAGCACCCTGGCTAATTGCATCCCTATCTCTGGCTGTTTCCAGCAAGCAGTTTGTACCTTTCGTTCCTTTGCTGGATCAATTTAATACTAAAAGCAATAAAGTGGGTTTTTAATATCTATTCTTATTCAAAGGATGTTCCAGAGCTCCTGTTGAAAACTTTTTTCTCATTTTCAGCCATATTTATTCAAAGACAGCTGATTCCCTAGTTGTTCTTGTGCAGTCATTCATATTAAATTGGTCTTATTCCATTCCATTTGTCCACCTGACACATTCATTTCTCTCCCCTTTAAATGTTTGTTCCAGTAATCCTTTTTAGATCAAACGGATGCCAGAAGGTGGGGGGAACAACCCTCAGAATGCAAAATCTTTGTATCTTGTATAGGAGGGCAGTTCACAGGCAGTGCCAGCACTCTTTCCAATCACAGAACCAGTCCTCCAGCCCTTTCCCTTCGTAACTTCATCTGTGAAGCTCTCTGGTGCAGGAATGCTGTGAGACTGTTCCATGAGCATCCTCTCACTCCCATTTATGTAAGGTGGATCCCTCACTTAGGAGTATTCAAGGTGTTGCTAACACCTAAAGAAATCTTAGAAGCGTGCTGCTTGAGTTTCAGTGCCCTGACACAGTGCGATCCTTGCTGTGAAAGGTGTCAGCAAAACATGAGATCGTGTGTGTAAGAAGACTCACCTACATAAAATTTGAGGGGACCTAGAATTGCCTTTTTTTTTCCTCTGCCACCAAAATAAATTTCCATGCTGATTTGGGTACAAGAAAGGTTCAATGTCATTATAGTTTATCTTCTCAGTCAATGGCTTTTTCAGGAAACTCTTCTTACTTATATGTGCTCATCAATTATAGCATCTTGTAGGACTAGATAAACAAAATATTAACGTAGACACTTAGAGACTGGTCTAGAAGAGCAGGATTCCATGCATGATGGAAATCCTTTGGATCACCTACTTGAGACTGCACACGACAAACAAAAATGTCATCACTTTGGTTTCTTGCTACATGAGTCACCTTCAAAAGAAAAGTCAAATCACAAGAGAAAATTAAACATTTGTCAAGGAAACGAATAATCTGGACCCCTCAGACGAGTTAGCTGATGATTATTCTTCAAGTTCAGTTCTGTTATGAACCAGGTTTTGTTGGTTCACTTGCAGACTTGAATGGAAACAGTGTGGCTTTTTGAGGCTTTTGCACTCACATCTAAAAAGTTGCCTTTACATCCGAGAAGAGGGTTGAACTGACAATAAGCATGCTATACTCTATTTTGCTTGCTGTCCTAGCTGTTACTATGCACTGAGGAAAATACTCAGCCCTACCTTAGGACACAGGCCTCACTAGGAAACAAAATTTGGCTGCACACAAACTTGCAGCATTTGAGCAATGACCAAATGTGTGACATCATCATCAGGAAGCTATGTCCCCCCAAAAGATGCAGTTATTTTTATGTTTCTTAAAAATGTAGTTCAAACAAACAAAGTCATTCACAAACTGTCTAAGCTTGGCTTCCAGATTGTTTCAGACTTTGAGTGCCTTGTCACTTTTTCTGAGTGATATGTAATGGAAATAGAAAGGTACATTGAAAACATTTCCATCCAAATCTCCTTCCTAAGATGTTTCATGGGTGATACACCAGCAGGCAATGTGTCAGATTACATATGTGTGTCAGAAAACTGATCAGAAAAAGCTGCTACCCTGAGGCTGTAGCTATACATTCCACCTTTTTTTAAAGGCCAGTCTGGAATGCAGATACTCCCAACACACTTGTGCTCTAGAGTAGTACTGGGGGCCCAAGCATCTATCTCATGTATGTCCAGTGGATGGTTTACCCATCAGACAACCCATATCCAACCAGGGTCTGAGTGCCTGAGCTTCCCTAGCTCTGCTGCTATTATGATGACAAGGAACCTTGCCATCTTGTTCATGGATGGACCATGAGAACTTGCCATGCTTACAGGGACCTGTGGTTTTTGTTCTGTGGTAAGCAAAGCTTCTCAAAGGCAGAAAGTTTTCACAGCACCTGTTTATTCTTCCTAGGACTAATCTGCAACTCCCAAAATAAAAATTTCAGGTGTGGGTTTAGGTAGAATATTGTTGTTGTTAAGAATATCTAGCTTTTGTCAGTCCTTCTCCAGAAGTCATTGGTTGTAGCACAAGTACAGCAATAAGGCTGTAAGTTAGGGTGAAGCCAGAGATAATTTTCTACAAGTTTTGACACATTTAGATTGTCTTCAAGAAGTATCTGTAACTTTACACAGAATATTAATGAGAATGAGAAGGTTAGAAGTAGATCTAAAGTTGACCCTCTAAAGAGGGTCCGTGGCTGGGGATGGTTTCTGACAGACATGCAGTCAATAAGAGCTGACATACACATTCTTTAGGTGCTTGGTGCTACTCAGTACTGAAAGAGGGAATAA
The DNA here is from genome assembly GCF_003957555.1 of Calypte anna. Classification (NCBI taxonomy): domain Eukaryota; kingdom Metazoa; phylum Chordata; class Aves; order Apodiformes; family Trochilidae; genus Calypte; species Calypte anna. Next base: position 29,717,730 of record NC_044246.1, read on the forward strand.
GAAATATTCCCCACTAAAGTATCCTAGTACTTACCCAGAGGTCTGTCCTACTGAGGAAACATTAATTGATATTGCAAGGCAAAACTCCTTACTGTGTTTCCACACAATTAAATGATGAACATGGACACAGGCATCCACTCTAGATGAAAAATCTGCAAAATCTCACTTTGTGACTAAACATACAGGCAGTTCAATTTAATTCTGACTAGTTCTTTCCACAAAACTATGAAAAATTTGCCTGCAGGAGGAAGTGCTTGAATCAGCTTCACAGAGAACAGAAGTTTATCCTATTCACTAAGGGGGATGAGTCTTCTATTGAGATGCTAAATATTGCCTTCCATACAGCCCTTCCCTAAGTGCTAAAGTTCTTTTTATGCCACATTTATACTAATTGTGATCCTTTTGCCCCTGGCTCTCCAGCTGTTTCCTTGCTTACATCCTGAGGCAAGAACTGCTGAACTCAGGGAACAGGAAAACAGGATTATTGGCAGGGCTAGTCTACAGAAAATTTTTAAAACTATTTACACCTCAGAACTGGCTATTTAGACCTTCTAGGGAAAGGAAAAAATCTCAAAAGCAGAAGTAATAACTGGCTGAGAGAACACCAACATGTTAAAAGGGCCTTCAAAGTGAGAAAGGGCAAGAAACAGGCATAAGATGCTGAAATTGTAATGGTAGATAGTACTGAAGGGTACTGAAGTGAAAACATGAGTCTGGATGCTACTTAGTAAAGAAAAAAAGGAAATGAGTGAATGAATTAAATCACTACAGTGATAGAGTCTTGGAAGTATGGAATAGGAGACGAGGGATGCCAAGGAGTAAAGGTCAGGGGGCAGAGAGAGGCTTTTTTCTATGGAAGTGGGAAGGAGAGAGGTTTTAGAGCTCAAAAATTAACAGCAATATTTAGATGAGATAGATGAATAGATGAGAAGAAGGAGAGAGGAGCTGACAGTGACAAGTTTAAAAGGATGGGAACAAAGTAAGATTTGAAAGATTATGGTAAAGAACAGGGAAGAAAATCTGGAAAGAAGGTAAAGGCATTTCCTCTCTATCCAGTGAATCTAAAATGCCAGTGCAACATCAAGGAGAAGAAGCTACGAAGAGCAAGATCTCAACAACAGTAAACGGACTAGATGGATGCCACTATAGACTTATGGTGGGAGGGGAACATGTGAGAAAAAAGAAATCTAGCATTAAAGAGATAGAAAAAGGATAAGGACATGCTGAAGAACTTTACAGGAAGGTCTGAGGGGAATGGAATAAATGTATGATAGTCATTTTAAAAATAAAAGCTAATTTCTAATATTTTTTTATTGTTAAGAGGTATTTGTATCATCTGAGAAATTCAGTCTTTATAAGAAGGATTGTCCTGAATATTAAGAAAGCTATTACTCATGTCCTGCTTTTAAAAAAGTGTTAAATTTAATTCCTTTGTGTGCATAATGACATAATATGTTATGTCTGTTGTGACACATGGACAACATCAGAATAACAACAAAACAACACCAAAAAAAGTTCAGTTTTCCTTTGCTATTTGCAACTAGAGTTTCCTCTTGAGGCACTGAAAACTCTGTGCCATTCAACTAAATTTCCTTGATCTGGAGATAACAGGACATCAGAACTAACTGGTAACACTTCTATTACATCTTATTCTATTCCATCTTATCCTGTCTGATCCTATTCCACACTCTTAAGTAAGACAGCTCTGGCTAAGTAAGAGCAAAGGAGATCAACTTTTCCCAAGCTGTTTTTTCTTTGGATTTGGAGATCTGCACATGAAGAGGAAGAAAGCAGACAACTTTTTATAGCAACGAAAGCTCATGCACTTCCTAGGTTTGCTTTGTGTAGCAAATCTACCAAAGGCCTTTCTTACTCACAGTATAGTTTCTGTTACAGGACTAAGATGCTAAATAAAAATTTATTACTGAGCCAACAGCAACTGGCTACAATTCAAAATATCATTGTATCCTGATCAATACCCCTAACATTTAAAAACTGGTTTTGTTTATTTTTTCTTTTTTTAAAGTAATTTTCCACCATGCAAAATTTTGGTAGTACTATTTTTCATCAATTCGGATTATGGAAGATATATAAATATTACAGTAGCATAATTACTGGCAACACTGGTATCCTGAGTACCAACCTCCTGGTAAACTAATTTCTGAATATACATTCTGAGATCAACTTCTTGATCTCCATATTTTTAGAGACAGAGGCATTACTTTAATTAATTGTCATTGTTTTTGAGGAAAACATAGTTTTTGTACAGAAAAGAAACAAAAAAAATATTTATTTTAATTATACATTTCCTGCAGCTCCATTTTACATGTAGCCTTCCAGGATAAGGTATTTGTACATAGGTTGAACTGTCCTAGCATAGAGAAGGAAGAGTTTATCTCCTTCACTGAAGCTGTGATGACAGTGGCTGCTGTGTGTACCTTGGCCCCACTCTGCTACAGAGGGTAGGCATCCAAATTAGGATTTACCTGGCTTTCCATTTTCTCTGTCTACAAACCCACACATATCCCATTTCCCTTGCACCCTTAGGTACCCAAATTTCCACAGTCAGGTGCCTCTAGTACCTGTTACTCATGCTTGGGGCAGCTTCCAGCTAAGTCAGAATCCCCTCTCATCAGGACATGTTTTCTGCCTGGTGTCCCAGAGGAGCTCAGTCCAGGAGACATGCTCAGAGTATGCTTCTCATTTTGTAAAAGAGCTGAGCTCATCACAAAATGCAAGACACAAGCAAACTGCCATTCCAAAATACAGCCAGAGATAAAGGCTGGTTAGTAGTAAGTTTTGTGACTGTTTCATCCCTTCTGCCCTCACCAAAACAGATACCATATTCTCCATTTTTCTATCATAAAATAAAGCAGGAGGGAGAGCTCTGGCCAGGATATGAGACTCCTGAGTTTCTCACATGCAAATCTGAGGAAGTTCAGACCTTCCCTTCCCCATCTCAGGAAGTCTGCCCTAATCACCAGTTTTGTGTCCTGAAGATATCCAAAGGGAGAAAAGGGTCTCCACTATTCCTGTTGACACTATGCTGCTTTGCAAAAAAACCCTAACCAAAACCCCATCCAGCAATTGAAGAGTCATTACCCAGAGAGGCAGCCAAGTACCCACCATTAGAGTTCACCTGGGAGCAGGAACACCTTGATTTCTGCCCTGTTCTAAGCACTAAATAGGCTGGGAGCCACATTATTTAATCTTTGCAGTACTGAATAAAAGCAAGAAAGCCCATCCACCTTTTCCTTTTTGAAAACATATCCTTAATGTGTTTTTAAAAGGGATGTCTCAGATTCTAAGTGTAGGAGAGGCCCATGGCTGCAAATCTCAGTCATTCTGTAGTTCAGACTGGCTTTCTCAGTCCCAGGAAGGGAAAGGGTAAAGCACTCTCATGGTCAACAATCCTCTGCTCCTAGTTGTGCAGCAGCCTAAGCCAGAACTACTTCTTCTCTATCCCTGCTCCATGTAAGTGATCAGTGAATAAGTTCAGAGAGTTAATCCCTCTGACAACTAATCATCTCTGCAGGGTCATTTTTCTGCCACAACACCTACTTGATCTGCTTTACAACATGGTAGAAAAGCATCACACAAAAGCAGGAGTCAAAGGAGCAATGGCTTGGACTTAAGTTGACCAAAGCTCTCAAGGAGCACTTGGGGTGCTGCCTTTGGTAATTCATATTGAGGTGTCTCATCCTGTCAAGGCATAGCAGATGCCCAGGTACTTCACACAAGGCTGTTCCCATCTAGGAAGCAAAAAAAAAAAACCAAAACACCTTTGAAAGCAGATAGCTCATTGCTGCTGTGCACGAGAGTTCTCTGATCTGGTACTTGCAAGCGAGCTGAGTGAGGACAGCTTTGGGGAACCCTAAGCTCCCCAAAATGTGCTAGAAACAGAAAGAACATAAGGCTGGCTTTCTCATGTTCTCATTTTGCTAATAGTACTGATGTGGACTATGCATTTTTTTCTTCTAGTTTTATTTGACTCCAGTTTTAACTTCTGAGGTTAAGCTTGTGGTTAGTTTTTTGGTTGGTTTTTTTGTTTTGTTTTGGTTTTTTGTTTGTTTGTTTTTGTATCTTGCAAAAAATATGATTGTATGCAATAGGATTAACATGTAACAACTGAATCAAAATATAAAAATGTTCAACTTACGAGCTATTGTTCCAAGAAATGGAAAAGTGTAATTATTAAAAAAGCTCCACTTAAGTTTCTGAGTTACCTATCAATCCCAGCTCTAGAGACCCATGGAAGAGACAAGAGGCCGTATGTTCCCCAAGTCTATTAAATTATTAGTAGGACTGGAGCCATATATGGGAGATGAAAGGTGTTGTTTAAAATTGATTGTAAGACTGAAGCAAATAATATACAGCACCTAATTTTAGATAGGGCTCCTTCAAGATAGACAAGTCCTTGCACAGTAGCTAGAGAAATGCAAATAGCAAATTTTTACAAGTCAAAGGTTTTCTCTGGTTATCTACATTTCTTATGTATCTCTCATTGTTATCTTGCCTAAATGCTTCAGAATCTTAAATTTTTTAATCTCAAGTCCAAGGTCATCTTTTTTACTGCCCAGTCAAAAAGAAAAGACTTCTTTCTGCTCATCCAACAGTCAAGTACTTGTTCTTCTACCTCAATTTAGAAAGCACAGTTTAACTTCACAATGAGAGGAAAAGAGATTTCCACCTGCATCTCTTGTATCTACTAACAGTTACATCCCCTTTGATGAGACTTCCACACAAGTGAGAAGTCTGGAGTCACTCAATTCAGAACTGGAAAGACTTTAAAATCACAGATATGTTTCATGACATAGAAAAAATATTTTTACACAAATAACTGAAATACACTTTGGCAAAATGTGTAGCCTCCAAAAGGAGAAAGAAATAACTTACTAAAAGAAGATAAGAGACAGTTTAGATTCTTAAATTTTAGGATAGCCTTCAGCTACTGGATCATCTTTCCTCTCCAGTTTGTTGTCTTACCTGTGATCAGTTTGATTTGTTGGCTGATTTGGGCAGAAGTAGAACTTCTTTTATACCCTATTTATTAAAGTTGTGTTGAATGGCTGTTGTAGAATGTTTCAAGCTTATGTTCTCTAGTGGAATCTGAACACTTCCTCTTAAAATGCCTCCTGCTTATCTTACCTACTGATACACTGCCAGATGTGAATCATGGCAGGATAGCCTGCTGCCCCCTAGGTAGAGTTGGGCACACTGGGAGAGTGTCCTCATCTCTGTCACCAGATTTGCTAATTACTTAATGTAAACATTAACTCTGCACTTTTCTTTTTTTCCTGAAAGAAATGTCTCACTTATACACTGTCATATTTTAGGATCTGAGAAAGTAGTGAAGATGAACACTGAAAGACAAATCAAATAAAGAATCAGTGTGGTCTGTTAGTGGAATACAATGACTTACTGTAAGGGAACATTGCTACAACTAACGTGCAGTACAAGAGAGGTTTTTATGCTGCATTAAATTTTAATTATCAGAATTGCACCTGAAGAACATTTCTTCAGTTAAAAAGCATATAAGTGTCTTTCTGTGAGACTATCAGACTGACCAGCTTTTTTTGAGCCTCCCATGAAAGTGACACAAATGCAGAGAAACAGAAATAACTAAATAAATGGGGAAGCAACATGTCTATTCATCGCTGCAATAACTTAAATGGAAAAGGACACACCATTAAAAGAAAAAGGACCTTAAAAGCATATCACTAGACCACTAGGCTTGCCTGGTACTTTGCTGTAAAAGCTAGGGATCATCAGGCTGTGTGCTGAAATCTTCTCCATTCAGCAGGACTCAAAAAACCAGTTCCAACCTTTTGTTATGAGTCTAGCCAGAAAGATGCTTTTTAATGGGCTTTCAGGCTTGATTTTGGAAATATCATAGTGTCACTTATGAGAAAAGTAGAACAAATAATAGCATTTATCTTAAACATAGCCATCTCAGGCTCATTACACCATAGTTGTCATGTGCTGCCTGTCTATTAAGATATCTTCCAAAGTGATGGCATTCTTACCAGGAAAATTTGCCAAGCATGTCTGAAGAATGATTAACTGTTTATATAATATTTCAGTTTCTCTATCTATTGCAGCTTCTGATCTCCTTTAGTTTATGTTTTGAATATCACGTCAAAAAACTACTTTATTGCCCCCATTTGGTAAAAATAGCCGCTGTATCTGCAGAAGGCTAATGTCTAGTTTGCATCTACACTAGTATAATGGCACTTGGGAGATTATGGATTAGTTGCTCCAGATTAAGAGAAATTCATCTTTTCAAGAAGCTATGGGATGTGAGGTTTGTTGTTGGATTAAGGTTTGGGGGTTTTGGTGTGGTTTTGGGGTTTTTTTAGACATTGTCTTCCTGCCTTTCCCAAAGCAAACATACAAATGTAAAGCCTGTGAACTGCAGGTGGGCTCAGAGCTCACCGGGTGATTGATGTCAGCTGTCACTTCACAACATGTTCTAGTGAGCAACAGAGTACACCATTTATCATGGGGTGAAAAACATTGACTTGCTTGCATATAATTTTGGTGACAGAACTTGACTTGGTGCTGAAGACACAAGTAATACCATTCTCTTGACCACAGCTTAGCCTCCATAAACTCACTTGAGCTTGCAGACTCTCAGAGCTAAGGTACTAGAAAAGCTACAGCAGGAAACCAGAATGAGATTATTCATGAAATCTGAGGTCAGTCCCTTAAATGTACATGGTTTCTGAGCCTCACTGACCCAAATCACAGGTTTTTTGGCATGATAGACCATAAACCATCTTTCTTTTTGCTGCGAATTGCCAGCTAGGACTCTGTAGTAGATACCTCTGTGGTTAACACGTAAGCACTCCCTGAGTTGCAGTGAAGCCATGTAAGGGAGGATGGAGCCCAGAGAAAGGAAGCAGAAAAGCTGAGACAGCAGATGGAAGTGCTTTTGGATTGGAAAACAAGGTGCAAACCTGCAAGTTCCTGCATCATGGCATATGTCACCCTCTTGAGCAAGAGGTAGAAAGTAAACTGCCCTCTGCTTCTGCTGAAGAGTAATTCTGACTCATTTAGGAAATACAATGCATCCAAGCTATTGCTCGGCTTTTAATAGGAATTGTCACTTTGCTGCTTCTTGTTCTATACTAATTTCACATCTCAGTTCTCAGTATCGGTCTTCATGACTATCAAGCAAATAATGCAAAAAAATCTCATGCCATCCCATTCCCTCGTTCCTCATAGGGATAAAAAATTCAGGGGCTATCCATTCTGTGTTAAGAACTTTGTCTCTCATTCCTCTCATCATAAAAAGAAAAGAAGGAACAAATAAATAGTAGCCATTTAACTATTTAATAAGAAATATATACAATTCTAACGGGGGATCTCTAGGTTATTCAGCAAAACCTTGTTCTCTCAAGCCTCACTCAGTAGTTTCCTGTATAACTCTGCAAAAAGTCCCACCAAACCCCTGTGCACTCTCTTGTATGTTTATATGGCCAGTTACAGGAAACCATCCTCCTTTCAGTGTTATTTGGAAACCTGATTAATATTTCAGGTGCTTGGAGGCTAATAGAAATTTTGTGCAAATCCATAAAGCTACTTTCTCACTGACCAAACTGACTTTACAAGGGCTAGGGTGAAAATCAACCAGAAATACATCTAGGCAGCCTTATTGGGTCACTTGTTAAAATGATTACTCTTTGATGTATGCTACAGCTGCTCTTTAAATGATGCCCCTGCTCCAACAGCTCGTGTAAGACTTGCTGCTCAAAATTCACTTTCTCATTTTAAAATAACGAGTTTATGTAGCTTTCCAGTAAAAGAGTAAAGGGATGGTAAATCGTGACTTATAATTCCTAGATGTACTTATGATTCAACACCCCTCGAAAGCAGCGATGCAAATAATAGATACCTGTCTTGTGTACCAGGGAAATTTCTTAATCTTTGAAGCAGAGCTTTTCATGTAGCACTCACCATCTATCACACAGTTTTGCATCTGTGATATATTCAGTTGTCCAGACGGTAAACTTTCTAGATATTTTATGTTCTGAGGTGCAGTCAGGACTAAATACCTTATTATAATACTTAGGTAAACTCGATGGTGGTCACTCCATTGCTGTAGGCCTATACAGAGGTAATTATATGAGAGCTTATGTTGGTTTTTTTTTTGCAGAGGCATACCTTAAAGCTCAGATATTAAAAATATTATAATATATTTGAGATATTATAATTCTCTGCATACTAGTTGACTATTTGACACTAAAAGACTGAGTGAACCTATGTCTTTTATTTCCCGTTGTGCCCAGAGGATCCCATTTCTTTACTTCAGTCATATACTTGGCTACCAGTATATTCAAAGGGGGAATGAGCTAATCAGGAGAGGTAGCCTGAATGGCTGTGACAGAAAAGATTAAATTGTCAAAATTTCTGAATATTCTTTCTTTCTTCTCATAGTCAGGTTCTTAGAATAACCAAATTGTTTCTTGCTACTTGGTGACTGCTTTACAGAAAAGAGTACAAGCCAGTGCCTTTGCATGTATTTGCCATGCAAGTATTATTGGTTTATTATGTGGAAAAGCTTTGGCAACCTAAAAAGCTTTTTTTAGTATTTATTGTAAATATTTGCTATGAGGGAAACTGTTTTCTGCTGTAAAATAAGCAGGTATACTCTACTGAACCAGTAGTAATCAGTTAATTAGAGCCAAATTTAAGGTATTTTTTCATATAATAAAAGGCAAGAAAATATGGTTTGATACAAGAAGAACTCACAGTGTATTCTCTAAATATTGGTTGTTTTTTTCCCAACAAACTGTTTACAAATCCTCTAACTTGAGCTCTGATTTATCCTCTGAATTGTTTTCCCATTTTTAGTCATACCACAGCAGTTTTCCCTATTCATGTGGAAGCACTCAGGGCTTTTTCAGCACAACTGCTTGAAAACATGATAAATTTGGTTCCAGAGGAGAATACAAATTTAAATATAGAAAATTAGTGGTTTATATGCAAGTGGGAAATTGATTTTATAATAGAATATTTGTATTCTACTTCTAACATGCCAGGGTCTTTAGGAATGAGTTGGCAGAGTCCTGAGCAGTTCCAGTCTAGAGGCAGTGACAGAATGGTTTGTCGTGTCCCATGAGCACCTTTAACATTTTCAAAAATATTTCTACCTTGAATACTGAAAAAAGTCTCTCAAACATAGTAACCCTTTCTAAATGGAAAATGTAGAAATTTGGTTAAACTAATTAAAACACTGGTGTTTTGAAATTGCTTTATTTTGATTGCCAATATAAAGTGATTAATTTCAATCCAAAGGTTTCTTTAAATGAAAAATTGGCTTCCATTAATACAAAACAAAATAAAACAAACTAAAACCATATCAATGACATATTTGGCAACTTCCAAACTTTCTTGAAAATAATTTTTTAAGAGGAGATACATTACAAATAATTGCTTCAGTAGTCAGTTCAGACCAGCATGGACTTTTCTAAATAATGTTTAATTGAAAAAGTCCTGACCAGGCCTGTTCTAGATTGATGTGGACTTGGCTAACAGTTAGACTTTGTTCAAAATAAATATGATATTTACAGAGTCCAATGAAGAAAAACAAGCTGGGGAGTGAGGGCATAAAACTGAGGTGATGTTATATAAGGCAGCTTCTTTCCCAGAAAAATCTCATAGTGAGCAGAAGGCATTACTGATTCTGTTTGCTGCTGCAGCAAGGGGAACTGGCATGGAATATTGCTTCATGCCCTGGCTGGAAAGCATCTGCACTTATTGATGTGCTCTCTCCAGGACATAACAGTTGTTTATCAACATGCACAGTACCAGTGGTTCAAAAGTTGAAATTTTACAGAAAATGAGAGCCATCAATATCTCATTTTGATGAAAAAAAGATGAAAAGCTGGATTTCTCTTTATGGAATAGCCTTTGTGACAGTGTTGCCTACGAAACAGCTTATGTTCTTCTAATTGAAGGGCTACAGAAAACTATGCACAGAGTTGCAGAGCTTCATGTTCCTGTTGAAATACCTTAACAGAATAATTACTTTGCCAATTACAAATTAGCACTGCTTATAAAGCATCTCCACATTTTCAGACTAAGTTGTCAAGAAAAAAAAAATAATGGGGGTGTTCTCTGCTGCCTCTGTACCTCCCACCACCTTTTTTTACTAGCACAGCTGCCTCGCTAGCAGAGGAGGTGTTAAGGTTCACTAAGACAGCAGCAGCACTTGCAGCTGGGGCTGTAACTGTGGAGGTGGAAAAAGGGCAATGATAAGAGCAGTATCAAAAGAGTTGGGTACATGTAGGATGAGTGGGAATTTCTGCACTCCTGAGGAGAGGAAATGAGATGCTGGAGAGATTTCAAATCCTTTTCATTCCTCAAAATCAACTCTGTGCTAGAGCGCAACAGGACAGTAGTGATTACAGCCTCGCTGTGCAATTCCAGCTTTCTAGTTGGAATTATTTTCACAGCCATTTTGGGGGCAAACATAATTAATCTTTTCCTCACCCACTTGAGAATGCATTGGGATACTCTCCAAGTCTCATATTCAGCAGACACCTTTGCTCCCTGGGGAGGATTTATTCACTGCCACAAATCACTCACTCTGAATATCCTAATCGATATGTTTCAAGAGAGTTTGAAGAAATGATAGAAAGCTACAGTGAATAATTCTTTACTTAGAAAAAAAAATACCAACAAACTCTTTTGAGTTTGTTGCACTATGCATAATTCTGAAGCAGAACTGACAAAATGGACAGAGACCCACTGAATACCTGATTTCCTAAAGCATCCAGTCTTCAGTGGGAATTTTAGGGAACAATAAACCAAAAAAAAATATAGAAGAAACTCAGATTTTTAGTGTAGTGGCAGAAGATTTTATTTCAACCACAACAGTAAAAACAGTCCCCTTTTCATAGGCCTTACTGACACTAAAGCCCTAGATGTACCACATGGACAAGATATCACTGTCCTAGACTGAGCAGGTAAATGAGCACACTGAGTATGACAACCCTCTTTTCCTGAGGACAGAAAGAGGACATGAATATCACTGTTACAGGAATACCTGTATATGACCTGTATATATACCTGTATATACCTGAAATGCCCATATATTTATTAAAATTAGTTTGTCTTTTGTGTATATGGGTCAGTAGGAACTGGCAGGGGAGAGGGAAGAAAGAACACGGGGAGTATCGTGGCTATGAGTTACTTGACCCAGCTGCAGCTCAATTTACTTCATCCTACCAAAAGTCTGATTGACATGGAGACTGTTGTTGAACTGCTGAATGAGAAACAGGCACAGAGAAGGAATCTTTAGAAGTGCTGGGGTGGCTGGCATTCCTGATTTGTGCAAGAAAACACAGGCTCACTGACACCTCTCCAAAGAAAGAACACCTGCAGTAGGGGCAGCCGAGTAGTCGTACTTACCACTAAACAGGGAGATCAGAATTTGGCCTTTTGCTACTAAAGCACCAATTCATGAATACAAATAATACTTTTAGTATAGGCAATTAAAATAATAAGTGATGTGATTAGGAAAGGACCCACTCCAGCAGAATTGTTCTTCTGAATTGATTTGAAATTGAGAAGACCACAAAGCTGATAGAAGTGCCAATAGAGATTTTCAGCCCCTCTTCTGGTTCTAAACCTGGGCAGCAATCACAATATCAGTCCACTGGAAATCTGACTTATTTAAATATTTGCATTCATCTCACATGATTGAAATAATTGCAAAACTTCTGAACTGTGATTTAGAAATACCAAAGGATCATTTGAATAGCTCCGATCACAGTATTCCAGGTGTAGATTAGCAACCTTCCCTTGCATCAAGATCTTCTCTACCACTGTTTCCCATTATGTAATGGGACTTCAGTAACACATAATGGGACTTGGGCAGTGAGAGAAAAACAGTGCATCATAGAAGATAAATCTAGCCAATGCTCCCAGCATTTGAGAAGTTGATGAATCATGGGATCAGTGGCAGAAACAGTCTCATGTTGAATTGACCAAAGTCTGAAAGGGGGGACTGATTCCACCAACCAGAAACATAGAACATATCCAGCAAAATCTTTCCACTGCTACCACACCCCTGGAAACCTGTAATGTTGCAAAAATGTCGTTTTCCAGCAGTCACAGGGAAATTCTGATTAGTCCTTGGCAGAACCAGATTAGATATTGTCTGGTAATTTGCAGCAACACTAAATGATTTTTTCTGCGGAATCTTTTTACATTTTTTAGTTTATATAATTTTAAAATATCTCTGAAAAGTTTTGCTATCATGATCAGCATTTCATTTGAGTCTGTTTTCCTAGGGAAGAAGTGCAGTAATAGTTGTGCATATTATTGAGTAATTCACAAGTGTTCAGGATAGAACAGGTTACTTGGAAGGTGGGGGTTTTTTATGAATAAAGAAGTCACAAGTAGGATACCTGGTGACTTCATGAAAAAGAGTGGCCATCTAGATCACCTGCATAATATTTAATAAGCCAGTTTTTGGTTCAGCCAAATTAGCCTTCATGTTGGAGCACATGGTATCAATGGAGTCCGTGGCTTCTAGGTTCTCATCACTTTCATTAACTATATTCACATTATGTGTAATGATTAATCAACTTGACAAAAATTGCCTGGCAACATGCCTTTAACCACTTCCTGCTTGTGTTTCATTAAAAGTACTGCCTTTACATGGCAGGGAAGGGTGGCAGATGTATTTACATACAAACAGAAAAAACAATCTCCCTCGTGTTGCCATGTTCCCCCTGCAGTAATTGCTAATGGAGTTATCTCAGCCCATACTGGGGGATCTTATTTCCATGCAGAGTGGCTTCCTTAGGAGGGCTTGGTGGGGGATGGAGCTGCACATTTGGCTTGGGGTAGGTAAGTCACGCAACAGCCCTAAAAGGGATTCCCACTGCAGGCAGGGACCCACTCAATGTAGACAAAGTAATGGAAACTTACCCCAGCTTTAGGGGAAGAAAGGAGCAGATCTTCCTCTGATGAGAGCTGAAACTCTGGAAATGGAGGCTAATGGAGAAGTTTCAGAGATTCCTTCATTTTGGCAGGAATTGGTGTTGTCTGAATAAGAAGTGTCTTGGGTTAGTGCAGTGTTTTTTTTTTAAATCGGGGCGGGCCACAGGGGTGGCTCATGTGAGAATCTGCTGGAAGCTGCCCCAGTTCCAATCCTGGCCTCACCTCTGCCCAAAGCAGAGCAGATATTGAAAGCTGATTGCACCTCTCTGAATAACACATTCAAGAAAGGGGAAACTGCAAAAATATTAAAAAAGGACCTGCAGAGCAGAGGAAAGGATGAAATGAGAGAGCAATACCAGAGTCTGTGAAGACCAAAAGTCTGTGAAGAAGGAGGGGGAAAGGTGCCCAAGCACCACAGCCCACAGCGAGATGGCAGCTGTCCCCTGCTTCTTCCCTGAAGAAGCACGGTAAATGTGGATTTGTAGCTCCTGGAGCATCACAGGTGGGCAAACATGCAGTGGCAGCCTGTGCAGGATCATGGAGAGGTATAGATGTGGATCTGCAGCCATGGAGGACCCCGTGCCAGAGGAGATGACTGCTCCCGCAGCAGCCGTAACTCTGTGTGCAGCCCAGGCAGGAGCAGTCTGTGCCTGAGGGACTGCACCTGTGGGAGGGACTCACGTTGGAGAAGTTCATGAGGGGCTCTCTTTCATGAGAGGGACCCTGAGTTGGATCTGGGAAAGGCTGTGAGGAGTCCTCCACCTGAGGAGGGAAGAGAGGCAGAAACACCGTGTGGGGAACTGACCCTAAATCCTGACTCCTCATCCCCCTGTGCCCTGAGGGGGAGGCAGCAGGGAAGTGATCCAGTCTCAGGAAGAAGGGAGGCTGGGGGGAAAGGTATTAAGATCTGGTCATGTTTTCTCTTTGTCCTTGTAGATTAAATTAGTTCCTTTTTTTTTTTCCTTCCCAAGTTGAACCTGTCTGCTTTTTGCCTGTTACCAAAGATGAGGAATGAAAACCTCCCTGTCCTTATCTGGATTACTGAGCCTTTGGGTGGATTTTCTCCTCTCTGTCCCCACAGCAAGCAGTGGGGGCGAGTGACCAGTGGCCTGGTTGGTACCAACTGGGCCTAAGCCACAACAGAAGATGGACAGAAGCATTCATGACTCTGAGAGCAGATGGTGCTGAAAAACCCATTGGGTTTTGTTGGTTTTGCTAATTTGAGTGTAGATGGTTAACTATCAGGCTGTGTTCAAAACATGAGCAATGCACAGAAATGAGCCCCAGAAACAATGTACTTTTTAACAAAAAGATACTACATGCAACTAAAAACGGAGGTAATGACTGGTCTAGCTGTCAAGGGTAATTTTTCAGAAGGTGAGTTCTGATACAAAACCAAACTAGGACTGTGATGTGGGGCAAACCCCTTGGCCTCCTGAAATATCTGGAATTCATAGCAATATGTTTACTGATGGGCAAAGGAAGTGTCCCTGCCTGAAGTTTTGAATAATAAACAACACTTTGAGACTGGAAAATGTGGACAAACACAAAACGCATTTAAAATTAGACCTGACTTTGAAAAGCACTCAGACCTCAAAGTCCACCATAGGCAGCATCCTGCAAACAACAGATGTACAGCTGCCCTGTATGGAATAATTGAAGGAACTGTTTTGAAATATGCCCTTAGGAAGACTTTACAACCTGTCAGTCAACTGAAGAATGCTTCCCAACTGTCTGAGACAGCCCTGGAATAAAAAATGACTGGATTCTTAACACAGATATATGGAATTCTGTTATTCTACGTTGAAAGCTGATGCACAAGTTAGTATAGAGCTGACAGTATCTCAGAAAGGAAAGCAAGAGATAGTAACAGGTAATGAGGAACAGGGTTTTCAAGGTGACACTTCCCCCATGACAGAACAGATAAATAACAGAAAAATTAGTGCCCACGGTGCTGCTGCAGAAAAGCATTCTTGATAGGGCTAATTTCTTTTATATCTTTTCTTCTTTGCATGCTGTCCTTCCCTCAGAAGAGGCTTCAAGTGGCCTCCAGTGGAATAGTAGAATGGGGACTTCTGCCCCTGTGGGTGCCATTGGATGCCTGTGACAACAGCCTCAGTTTTTGCACATCTGTGAGCTCCTCTGTGCAGCACATAGCAGTTTTTTTTCATCACTTATCTCCAAGCATAACCAAGTAATTCTATTGAGATTTCTTCATTCTTCTTGTCTATAATGAGGAATGAAGCCCCCTCAAGAGATGTTTATTGGAACTAGCAAGGACTGGCAGACTGGCATTAGGCATACTGACTTATGTCAAGTGTGCTGGGGAGAACTGAGTGTGCTGAGTTTTGCTTTCTCAGTTGTGTGCTCACTGAATGTGCTTAAACTTTGCAAGAGGCATGAGTCAAATATAAAGCCTAATATGAAAGCATCATTTAGTTTGAGAGTAGTGGTCTCTTTTACTGAGAGATACTGTGTTTAATGTCCCTCTGTGAAGCCTTTGTTATTTATCTTTGCACACCATTCAGGTATCAACAAGGAAAGACATATAGTAGATTTCTGTGGCAGTAGAGTTGTGTTAAATATTCATCTTTCGATGAATACCCCTGTCCTCAATGGGTAATGATTTATTTAGATGTAGGAAGTATGGTTTTTGCTTCCTGAAAGCTAGAATTCCACAGGAATCTCTGATCCACATCGTGCAACCTTAGAAACCACCCATACGATGCAACCTTACATCTAGCACTTTACACACAGGTAGGTTTGTGGAAAAAAATAAAGCAGTTCCATACATTTTTCTGTGATTTATGCATTTTTAAAAAAATTCCATCCCAAAAATCTTTTCTACACAAGAAGCTTTTAAGAGTAAAAAATGTTTCTGAGATGTTCACCTCCTTTGGAGTGAGACCTTCATCTTCATTTTGCTTCAAATTAAAGAAGTTTTTAAGGTTCAGTGGATGACATATTACAACCACTGGATGTTTCTGAAAGTCCTATCATACCTAACATGTTGTGTTTTTCAAAAGAGGAAAGATACGTCTTGGTCCGTAACAAGCTCTGCTTGCTACTAGCATTATGCCTTAATTTCCAGGCTACTCAAAAAGTCTTCATTATTCTTTTATTGTAAAGATTTTTGGAAGAAAGGATACTATAGGTAACTGGTGTAAGGATTTTAGAACAACTGATTCCATATTTATTTCTGACAACATAAATATTATAGAATGACATATTCTACTCTTTGCCTCAGTGGAATCCATTGAGCTGGAATTCCCTTTACCAGGAATGTTTTGAACTTTTTTTCTTATGGGACTAAAGAAAAAATTCTAAAGAAACCTTTTTAATTTTTGCTTTAAAAAAGAAACTGAAGTAGTTTCTAATGTTAGACCTCCTCCTTAACCTGCTGTGAAGCTTGGTAACATCAATTTTTTTTTTTTCTAGTTTTATTGCATAAGTTTTTTTCCCCTCCCCAAAGCACGTGATGAAGCTGCAATTTGGCAGGACTGCATGTAGCCTAAATACATAAAACAAAAACATAGTTTGGTCTGGTTCTGCTTTTCTCAATATAGTAGGACTAGACAGCAACCACTATTCTCCTTCCACAACCTTCATCCTCTGCCTAAATTATATCATTACAGGTATAATTTTTAATTCAGCAAGAAAACTCCCTAAATTTATTTCATTGGTTAGAGGAAACACAGCTCTTTATGCAAAGCCCTCTATTTTATTTATATATATATATTTATGTTATGAAATACTAGCTAAAAGGATGCTGATGAACTTCTCTCATGGAGCTTATGGTCTGTGTAGCAGTAACCAAGGACATCAGACAGGCTGCACTGCCACTGAGCAGAGCTTTTATAGGAAGAGAGGAGACATTCCAGACATGCACATCAAGCTTCACTCAGTGATCTGTGAAGAGAATGCTCCAAGAGGTCTTGTCTTCTGATATTCAGGGATTTATTTGTCTAAATTAAATGGGTTCACCCTATCCCCATGCATACTCAACTGGAAGAGCTACTTTGATACCTTGGTGTACAGTAACACAGGTGGTGATTGTAAATCTATGCTATTGCTCAGCCTAAGAGGAGAGAGCTTGTAAATGTACAGATCTGACTAGACCATACCAAAATCTGCATATTTCCAGAGATTTCACAGTTTTCTTGTTTTCACACCATGTTTTCAGTCCTTTATATATCAGTGGTAGATTTTTTTTTAATCCCAGTACAATAAATACACTTGAATTATGATAAATCATGAAATTTATATTATGAGAAACTATCAAGTTCTATCCCTGAAAGTTTATAAAAATCAGGTGTTGAAAAAAACCTTGTACTCTAGAATTTTTTAAAAATTTACTTACGAGTGGCCTTTGAAAGGTTTTTCTGCCTTTGGCTCTATTTTGCTCTTTTCTGGGCAGCAAAAGATTCACAATTTTTTTTTCATTTCTTAAGCATTGAAGCAAATGCAGAAACACCACAACCTTCACTAAACAACTTATGCTTCAGGTAGTAGTATTTCTGTTCCTTAAGACAAAGAAAGGAGGAAACAAGTTAACTTCTGGAATATTACTTAATATTGATACATGTCCTCCAAATTCAAATATCCCTTCCCAGAGGGGAAAATGGTGGATTCTTTCCATGCATGTTTGCATTTAACATTAGTAAAAATGCTAAAAGAGTAAACTCACATGCTAGGTAGGGTTAAAAAACCAAACAAACAAACCACACAAAAAACCAAACCAACCAACCAAACAGAAACAAAAAAACTGCTGTATTATTTGCAGGAGACATAATTTTTTCTTTTCTTTTGGTGAATATGAGAGAACATAGGCACAGCTTGCAATGAAATTTTTTTGACTGGTGTGTTTGGAAATCTGTGTTTTCAAAACTGACAGAATCATAGTCGGTTTTGTTTGCTTTCTCTGAACCTCCATGCATCCTTTCTAGCACACAATATGCTAATTGATTTTAGGGACTCCTCACACTAGTTTCAAAGCATCTCAAGCCCTGTGCTTTAATGTACTATTTTGAGAATACCTCTGAGCTTAGAGATACCACTTTGACTAAGTTTAAGGGGGAGAGGCTGTGCTGCAGGTGTCCACTACCTGATGTTATAAAGTACCAACAGCCACAAATTTGTGGTAGTCAGAAAGGGGACTGTGAGTAGCTCCAGAGAAACCCATTCTGCCAGGCAAGCTAGCAAACAAGACACTACTGAGGATTCAGGCAGCTGTGGTAGAAGCTTGAGTGATGAGGTAAACAGAGGAGGCTGCAGTTTCTACATGGGAATCCTTCCAACAAGGGAAGTGATAACACAAGGACAAGGGAATGGAAAAAAAAACCATCTTTCTCTCACTGAAATTACAGTAAGTAAGCTCTAGAAAGTTCTCATGATGGCAAGGGGATTTAACCTGGAATTCTGATTTTTCTTTTTCTTCACAAATCTCTATTTCCTGTGCTGCCTAATGGCTTGGACAGATGAGTCATGATGAGTCTTGCTGTAGCAGCGTTAGACAGACACCTGCCTGCTGTATTGCTCTGCAGGTTGCTGGTTTCACAGCAGAGCTCACAGACATCTGAACCAGGGAAAGCCTGAAACCTCAGGAGTGGGAAGGCAGGAAGGCCAAGGAGAGGGAGCTGAACTAAGACACTGGTGGAAATCAAGAGGAGACACATGGTCCTGTGGAAGTCTGTCACTCTGCTGTTGGCTGTAGTGCTGCACTGGGCTGTTGCAGGTGGATACAAATCAAAGCTCCATAAGAAGGTGTCATTTTTAAATCTCCTTTTTGCTGCTATCCAAGAGTCTTAGAAGAAAGCATCTTCAGGGCCCGAACCAGTGGCTTCCACTACCCAGTGGTGTGCCAAGCAGAGGGCATGCCTTGACTTTATGAAATCTAAGCAAAACTTTTGTGGAAAGTAAATGTTATTGCTGAGATGTTTACTTTGTTAACATATATAGACATATATTTCAATGCACCCAGAACTTGAAAGTTGTGTGTGTTTTAAAATTAATTTAAAAAAAGCCTCCCATTAAAATTTCAAAGCTTTGCAAACCACATAGCTTGTCATCTCTCTGACACCCACTCTAATTTCTTGGTCAAAAACCATCCCAAACCAGTATTTAGACTGGTAAATCCATGTCTTCAGTCTTCCATATTTGTTTGTTGTCTTCCTGTTTTCCCACTTGTCAGCTGCCCTTTTTATTTCATTCCTGTTTTTCCTGGTATCTTTCTGAATAGCGGAAAGGGATAAAAGAGCCCTTGATAGTTTTTCCCAATCATTGTCCTGTGCTTGTGGCTGCTCTCACCTCTCTCCACACTGCTGAAGCCCCAACCAGGTCTTAAAACCAGCAGTGAAGCACACAGAGCCTGGGGAGTGGAAAGCAGCAATTACAGAGATGGGATGAAGACTCGAGGAAGCGTGTGGCCGCAGCACTCATTACTGAACCTCCACAAACCATTCTGCTACAAAAGAAAAGGCTCATCTTCATTTTATAAGTAAGGAGCCCTCTCATGTGACACAACACGAAGGGTGTGAAGCTGAGTGGTAACTGCAGATAAAGTGAGAGTTGCTGGATGAGATGTGTGACTAACAGGCAAAGCAGCATCTAACATGAAACAAGCAAATAAAAGAATCAGAACAGTGGAAGTGCAGGATTTCAGACAACAGATCTTCTCCAAGCATGGGAACAACAGATGCTTCTGTAAAAAGAGATGAGGAAATTAATGTAAAGATGTGGTAAGAAGAATGGTGAAATGGGGAGTGGCCAAGACATCAATGTCAAGAATAGTGCCTGAAACACAGAAACAACTGATAACTGAGTAGCAGAAAAAAAGAAGGGTTTACCTTATCATACTTTTTTTTTAACCTAGCATCTAGAACCACAGAGGGAGCAGACTCATGACAAGAAGACTAGCATGAAAACTTAGGAGAGTCCTTGTAATTTTGGAAATTACTGAAGAGTTTGCAATTGTAAAACATACAACTTGGGTAACAGTTTGCTACAATATATAGCAAAGATTTGGGTGCAAGTAGCAGATTTCACGCTTAAGTAACAGTCTAAAATGTTCATGGCACGAGAAATATCCAAGGAATAATAAATTTATCTGCCTAAACTGAAAATTAAAGATCTGTATAGCCCTAATAAAAATATAGCAATTCGATAGAAAGACATACTAAGGGGATTGCAGAGAAACCTGGAAGAAGTCAAGAACCAGCCTATTTCCTTTTAATTAAATGAATAACTGTTAGACCATATCCCAAAACTAAATTGGCAATCTGGAAGATACTTTGGTAAAACTATGGTTACAATTGTGTTCTTTTAAAATTAGTAGATGCTTTATTCTTATACCATATACAACAAGTATTACAGAACCCATGGCATAGCACCAGTCCAGTGAGCATAGATTATCTTTACTGATAGTCAGGAAACAATGGAAAGATCTTGTCAGAAGTAAAGATAACCAAGAAGTTAACAGAGGATAGAGACTTAATGGAAAGGGATCCTTCCTCTGTCATGTTGAATCATCCCTTGTACCTTATCAGGTGCTAATTATAACCCCGCAAAAAGTGGCAGATAAAGACCCACCTATTGGTGTCAAACACAGAGAAATGCTTGACATGACACTATCATTATAGGAATTCTAAGGAATAAAAGTGCCACAAATCTGAATTTGTTATGCAGGTGAGCAGATGGTTGCTCACCAAGCAAGAAATCCAAACTTCAAGCTGCCACAGTCATTTAAAGCAGCTACAGATTTGGGGTGATAGTGGAGGAGAAAGTCATACTCTGACATACAGATCTGGGGAAACTCTTGAAAAGCCTCAATTAAAATTTCATAGAATTTCATAGAATGTCTGGGGTTAAAGGGGGCCTTAAAGATCATCCAGTTCCAACCCCCTGCATGGGCAGGGACACCTGCCACCAGACCAAGTTACTCAAGGCCCCATCCAACCTGGCCTTGAACATTTTTGGGGAGGGGGCAGCCACAACTTCCTTGGAAAACCTTGGCCAGTGTCTCACCACCCTCAAATTAAAGAATTTCTTCCTAATGTCTAACCTAAATCTCTCCTCTTCCAGTCTGAAACCGGTTCCCCTTGTCCTCTCACTTCACACTCATGCAAAAAGCCCTATCCTGGACTTCTTGTGGGGCACTTTCAGACATTGGAAGGTTGCTATGAGGTAACCTCAGAGCCTCCTTTTCTCCAGGATGAACAACCCCAACTTATTTAGCCTGTCTTCACAGAGGAGGTGCTTCAGCCTTCTAATCATTTTAGTGGCTCTCCACTGGACATGTTCCAGGAGCTCTATGTCCTTCTTATCCCGAGGACTGGACACAGTACTCCAGATGGGGTCTCACAAGAGCAGAGGGGGAGAATCACCTCCCTCAACTGCTGTCTGTGCTTCTTTTGATGCAGCCCAGGACCTGTTTGGCTCTCTGAGCTGCAAGCACACATTGATGGCTCATGTTGAGCTTCTGGTCCACCACCACCCTCAAGTTCTTCTCCTCAGGGCTGTCTGCAATCCTGTCTCCTCCTGACCTGTATTTGTGAATGGAATAAAGCTAACAGCAAAGGAAGATGTCAGGAATTATAAGATAAATATAGTGTCTGGAGATAGCAGCAAGGTAAATGATCAGAGAAGGAGCAAGGTGGAAGCAAGAACTTTGCCAGCAGAACAGTGCACAAGGGGCAGTGAAAGCTTTAAACTCACTGCAAAAGCCTACATGGTGGCAAGAGCACGTGCCTTGCACAGAGCAGTCACTAGTCTCTCCCTTCCTCAAACCAGCATGTTGTCCAGGACGCTATGAGAAGCAGTATCAAAAGCTTTCCTGAAGTCCAGAAAGCCAGTAGATTCCCTTGATCAGCTAGGTGGGTTATCTTATCATAGAAGGAAATAAAGTTTGTATAGGATGCAAGTCTTCATTTTACAGTGAAGAATGTAGGTTCTTTTGGTTCAAAAACCTGAACCATGTCCAAAGTGCTTTCAGAGAAGCTGGTCTCACATGAAAAGTATTTTCCTAAAGGCTTCCTTTGTTTTTTTTGCAGCTGAAAATTTGTCAGAATTGTCTTATATGAAGGAAAAGTTGTTCACCAACATAAAAGCTTACTTGATACTTGAATTGCACTTGCAGACCTTTTTAGCCTATTAGCTACAAAATCTTTTGCAGGTCCTATGAGTTTTTAAATTTCTGCTGAGATTTGTACAGAATCTGTGCAGTTCACATAACCCACAAATGACACTTGGCTTTTTACTCTGAGAAATGGCTTTGAGCACAGGGAAACTTATTTAGGAATTACAGTGCTAATGCATGCAGTAAAGCTCTCTATGTTCTCAAGTCTTCCTAGCGTCTTCTCTGTGGGGAATGTCACGGACTTTAACAAGTGTTTCTTTAATTTTCCAGCAATGTGTTGAGATGTGTATTTCCCTCCTGTGCATAAAGTACCTTTCCAGCTTTCTAAAATGTAGTGGCTAAACAAGTCTAAGTCAGCTAGAGCCATGCCAGCCACAGCGAATATGTAGATAAGTGTAGTGTAAATTGGGATTCTCATATGCTTCTCAGATACCTACAAATAAAAACAATATGCTTTAAAAAGATAGAAGGGTTTCCTGATGAGTTCTACATTCTGCTTTTTTAATAAAATATTCCTGAAGACTGTAGAGTGCTCTTAATCACAGTTTTAGCACAGCTCCTTAAAAACCACATGCAGGCATCTCAACCTTTTACATAATGCATTACTTTAAGGCTTAATGGTTTGTTACTGAGCACTAATGTCTGATGTAGAAGTACAAATGCATATCTACTTGATGATGCAGAGATTTAAGTAGGGCTTCCTCAGAATACTAAGTTCACCATAAAACAATAAAAAGAAATCTCATACATCCTATATGAGCACAGAATCTCTCTAGCAAAGTCATAAAAAGAATATTATCATACACAATATACATAGGATTTTATAATCTTCAGCAGTTTGTATTTAAATGAATGTTCATGTAGCACTGTTCTATCCTAATAAAGTGCTTAATATCTAAACACTCTACCAAGTGTCCACACAATTTCTTTTTCTTCCTATTTCATCAATGTGTGGAATGTCCACTTCTCAGGACACCTCTGAAAGACAGTAGAAAGAGTGAAAGATCTCCAGAATAGAAGACCTGACCGGAGAAGGATGTCAGGATGGTAGTGATGTCCATCTTAAAACTCGTTGCTGAGTTGCAGTAACTAATAGAAGAGCAAGGTATTTTGCAGTAGGCACTCAAGTCTTCAGTTCTCCAAAACTGAAATTCAGTGGGTTCAATAACCTGTTTTCTGGCCCAAGAAGTATTAAAAACCTACAATTTCAAAAGCTACTTCCAAAAGGTGATCTGCCATTTTTGCAAGAATAATGACAGAATAAGGTTCATGGGGTGTCTTGGGCACTTCAAGCTACTTAAGAGGAATTAACTCCATAGGTCTGCCACCTTGGTAGAGGACTATCAGAGTTGAAAGCAGTGGTTCATATAGCTTAATGTAGGCAGCCAGGCTTTTAAAATTAAAAACTATAATATATGCATTTCACTACTCAGCTTTCTAAGGAATTTGTGTAGGGAAATCTTTACAACTCAGAAACATCTGATAAAATCTCTTGGTCTGTCTTCATTTTGCCTGCAAGATATTCCTCTAGATGAATGAAGACAGCACACTTTAACAGAGTTGTATTAGGGCTGTCCCTGCACTGAAAGAGTAGCATGTGTATCTGTGAGATTATTTAACTGGCAGGTATATCCAAAGTGTGTTTCACTGTTCACACTATAAAATCTGTCCTCAAAAAAACGTGATTTTAAAACAGAGAGCATATCACAGATCATTAGATGTAGCATATTACAGGATTCTCTGAGGGTTTTTGATGAGCGTTTGGAGTTAAAAATATGTCTTATATATTAAAAATTCAAGAAGGCACCTAACGGCTCTGAAAAAAAAGATAGGTTTTCAAGGATATCTCTGTCACTCTCCCATTGACTGTTTTAGGAAATTAAAATCCAAGCAACTAATCAAAATCATGTCAAGATCACTTCAATATTATGAAAAAAATCAAGGAATTGTTAATGTAACTCATTCCTTATGAATGTTGACCTCTTCCAAATATATGAAAAATGATAGTTGGAAGTCTCTCACTACACAAAGCCTTCCTCAGATTACAAGATTTATTTCTTACAATGAAGCCTGAATGGGGCTTAAATGGAGAGCATTTACCTTAATGCTTAGAGTTTGAAGGCTTTCAACATCCCTAAACTTAAAACCAATACTTATTAGGAATCTATTTAAAAAGTGAATGCCAGAATGCCAGTTAAGAAAGTGAAAACATGAAGTACGGTTAAATCATCAATAGTCACATCTGGGGCTGCTATGAGGTTTGATTTTATGTAAGCTACACAATTCAGGTTCTGGTCTTGTATTGGCAAACGTAAAGGAAGCAAAGCAATGCAGAAGAGCTAATGTGATAGATCACCAAAAAGGAAGTGTTTTAAGGGCTAAATTTCTTGCCAGCAGTGTAAAACACCCTCAATATCCTTAAGTCATTGACTGCCCCTTTCTGATGCAAGATAATCTTTCTTGCCTGTTGAAAGAATATGAGAAAAGACAGATTGCTCTAGCTGATTCTGCTCCAGTTCTGTCCTGAAAGCTAAGCCATTCTGTGTCCTGTCTGCAGCAAAAAAAAAAAAAAAGAAAAAATGCCACTTCCTTGCTGTGTAAGATGATTGTGTGTGATTATCAGCACCATTATATGATACCTCTTGTTCAAAGCAGCCATTAGGGAATGGCTCCAGAAGATGCAATATAAATTATCACTCCTTAATGGAGTTTCATGATGTTTCTATGACTTTTGAGCACATGAGGTTCTCTGCAGAATGCCCTCTCAACCCCGAGAGTGGGGAGAAAATGCTTACAAGAGGGTCATGTGCAAGAGGAATCTCCAACATGAGCAGAGGGGCCTGGATGAGGCAAAAAGTTTAGCTAATTTGCAGGGCCACAATGACAGGCTTTTGAGGCCAGGGAAAAAAACAACCAACCAAACAAAACCCCCCCAAAACAAACAAACCAACCAACCACAAACAAACAAAAAAAAACCCCATCAAATTTGCTCTTGCTTCATCAGAGGATAGGATAGGCAGCCTTTTGTGCCATGTCCAACACCTCGGGAAATTCTGGGGGAAACTCTTAAAATCTTAGCACAAATCCTGCAGGAGGACTTTCCCTGACTCAAGGAAATGCAAGAAATTACCTTCTTTTCATCTTCTGGAGGCATTCTGTGGAATTTGAAGTTACTGTAGTCAGTATTCAGTAGGCCTGTCCAGGTACAAATAAATCAAATGATTTTTCCATCAGTTATTCCTTTCTTGAGCTATCTTCTGAAGATACTGCTCTTTGCACAAGGGGATTTCCATAGTAATTACCCATGAGTACCCAGTGGAATAAGTGGCAGTAACACTGTTCAAACATAGAAATCAATCCTTGTGCCAGTGCTTCCTCGAAATTTCAGAATTTTGTTTTAGTTCTCATATTCCTCTAGCACTGCAAGACTGAAGATACATGCAGGGTTGCACACTTTACTGTGAGCTACCTGTCTCTTAACTTGTAATAAACTTTTGCTGTAGCCTTACTTTCCTTTCCTCAGATGCAGAGAAGGAACAGCAGATATTCTACAAAATGAAGTCCTTTGTGATTATGGGATTGCTCAGAAGGCCATGATACCTACCCACCCCCAAGTTCATGAGTCAATCAAGTGAACTACAATGCTCTTCCTGTTTCCTATCAGCACAAATGGAAATTGTTTGTAAACCATGTCAGTATCGGTTCACAATATTCTGATCCTTCACAGTTATGTATTAACATGCACACTTAATTACAGAAAAATATTTTATTTCATCACACTGCTTTCTGAATTAAAGAATGTAAATTTCTTTTTTGTGCATTGGGCCTAAGTACCAAATATAGCCTTTTGTCTACAATTAAGTCTCTGAATATAGCCAAGACTTAAGATATTCCTGTTCTCCATCCGAAATAATGTAATGAAATCAATTACAGTTTTGCATAGATGACATCTGGTGTTTGCTAGTCATAGAATCATAGAATTGGCTGGGGTTGGAAGGGACCTCAGAGATCATCGAGTCCAACCCTTGAACCACTGTTGCGGTTGCTAGACTATGGCACTGAGTGCCACATCCAGTCTCTTTTTAAATATCTCCAGGGATGGAGAATCCACTACTTCCCTGGGCAGCCCATTCCAATGTCTGATCACCCTCTCCGTAAAGAAATTCTTTCTAATATCTAACCTAAACTTCTCCTGGCACAACTTAAGACCATGCAACATGAAACACAAAATCCAACCAAAATAAGCATGAAACAAAAGTTTCCACCCATCCTACTTCATCCTCAGTAAACTTTACCGGTTTGCATTACCGGGTGGATTTTCTCATACTTCTTTTAGACTTCAGCTTAGAAGCTCCCCAAGAGAATATAACATAAGCAGAAGAATAGGGCCGATAACTTTGGCTTCAGGCAGTGGTTTCAAGCTAGATGAGTGAACATTGCTCATGTATTCACTGAGAAGATTGTCTCATTGCTGGGGCTTTCAGCATAGTGCTTTTGTTGATCATCATGCCAGTTTTGCCAAGCTAAATAACAGTTTGCATTGTCAGATTCAACAAGGTTCAGAGTGAACACCAACACCAGCTGTGGAAAGGACAGGATCTGAAATGGATTAAATACAAGTCTGTCCCACTGCCCCAGTAAGATCTTTGTTGATTACATTTGGAAGCTAAGGATCATCCCACTTCATAGTATCCATGTTATCAACCCATTTCAAAATACACTCCCTTGCAGCACTTACCTGCTGAGGCTATGAGTTCAAACCTCACCTTTGGGTGAGCTCCAGTGGCACAATCAGGTTAGCACAATGCTTATAGAAGCTGTACAAAGGCAAGCAATGCCAAGGTTGTGAGTTCAAGCATGAGCTGAGCCTGTCCTTCAGGCCTCACCTTTTATTGGCCCCCTAATCAGGCACAGGTGGGCTTAACACAAGCTCATGCCACTACCTGGTAATTAGTGGCACCTGGTTGCCTCATTTCACTACACTTACCTTGCATTAAAATTAATGTTTTATCCTCAAGTAGACAAACACGCTGTATCAAGATTAGAATGCAAACTCTCCCTGGATGTAAGCACAAAGGATCTAGGGGAGGTTGTTCTTTTGTTGTTGTTGTTTTCTTATGAAATGCAGCCTAAATAGATAAATATAACTGCACCTGAGATCAAAGACTGCAGGACTGTCCTCTTCCTCCTCTAAAAAATGCATGGTCAGAAAGAGGATGGATCATGTCTCTCCCTGTACTCTAGAGTAAAGTCAGCATAGCAAAGCAAGTACTCCCACTATGGACACTGTCCAGCCTGTGGGCTCTGAGCAGCCCTGGAGGAAAAAGCTCTGACTCATGAAATGCTCTTCAATGAAGATCCATGTTTTTTTCTCCCAACTCCTGTTGCTAGTATGCACTGCCAGACTTGCAGGTCTCTGAAACAGTTGGCCATGGTAATCCATACAGAAAAATGAACACTGGAGAATTTAAAGTTGTAGAGGTTGCTGGGCAGGGTTGAGAACATGAACTATTCGTGTGAAGCCACACTTCTGACTCCACCTTCCCAACAAGCCATGTGCTGTATGTTGGGAATTACAGTTTTAGGTTTTCCCTTTCTGCAGCTGCACAGCTCCCATCCATTCCCCATTGCTTTCTGCCAGCACAAGTGAGGTCAGAAGGAAGCAGTCCCCATACTCCCCTTGCCTGCCTGGTTTTCTGTTTCCTCCTTTGCTCCAACCCAAGTGCTCACATGTAGCAGGAAGAGCCTTTCTTGCTCCTAAGGCTCGACAAGCTGCTGACTTCTCCATTGCCTCTTGCAAGAGTGAGCTGAGCTACCTCTGTGGGTGTGTGTCCCACCTTTATTGGCCCCCTGGTCTTGCTCATGCCCAATAGGGGGCCTGTCCTAATCAGGCACAGGTGGACTCACACCCACTCTTTGGCAACTCGAGGCACCTGGTTTATCTTGTTTCTCTACACTCACATCTTCCCAAGGTGAATGAAACTGAGACTTGAACCAAGATAAAATTTTTTTTCATTTTTTTCTTTCCCCTTTAGATTAATTTTGAGTCATGCCTACTCTTTTATTCAATTTACCAACTACCTGCACACATGCTGCTGCCAGCACAGAGACTGAGATAGCTCAGGTGAGGGAATCAGTGACTATCAGCTGTGCAGAAGAAACGTGAGAGAGACATTTATTTCAGTTGCACTGGCAATTTCTGCTTTGTCAAAGTTATTGTGAAACTACAGCAAAGTGACCATCTGTCACCATCACATCTGAATGGATACCCTTCATCCTGCCCTCTGGTATTTATAGGGAAACAGATCCTTGCCACGGCGTACTTTATATATATAGCTAAAATTGTGTATTAAATTCATGATTTTAGGTACACAGGTAGAATGCATGTGATGTTTTCATTCCAAGATTACATCCCTTTGAATACCTAAATATGAATAATTTCACTTGCCTCTGAAATTAATAAATTTAGTGGTTTTATACAAAGGTTTTTTGAATTTCTCTCTTACTTACAAGAAACAAACATTCCCTGTGAAAATATCTGGGTTTAATTCCTTTAACTAGTCACTGCACTTGCTGAAGCAAGTACCATTCATTATTCTGTGCAATAATTTAACTGCCTCATGTGCAGCCAGCAGAAGTTCAGCAGTGTAGTCTGGAGAAAATTACTCCACTCTGACACTCACTGTCTGAGCTACAGATTGTGCAGCAACCTTTTTCCTTTCCTTTTATCATAAAAATATGGGAGGGCTTTAAATATGTCAAAGTGTCCCTTGTTAAAAGCATGATTCCATTTCATTAAAAAATTGGTGTGTGTTTTCTTAGTATTTCATTGTAGTTTACAATAGTTCAGCAATGTATATTCATAAGAAGTAATATCAATAGCATAAGCAGGAGCCTTCACCACCGGTAGTTAAATGGTACTTCACTGTTTCATTTAGAATCATAGAATCATAGAATTGGCTGGGTTGGAAGGGACCTCAGAGACCAAATACTTCAGAAATTACTTGATTCTACTCAGTGGCAGCCTACGTGGAAACATTTGCTATGAAAGAAGCTGAAATAACCAGCAACCTTGAGTTTTGCAGCCTACGCTCAAGTTCTGAAGCTTTAGTATCCTTGCTACATGTTGTGTGTAAACTGTCTGTAAGGATACTATAACAGCAGAAGAACTTCAGGAGTTATAGCAATGATGTAAATGCAAACTCTCAGAGCATGGATGCATGTAGACAGGGTACTACATCTCTCCATTGTCTGTGCATGATATATCCAGGTGGCAAATCAACCAGAGCCTGCCTTTCCCCAGCCCTCCTGGCTGCAGCAGGATGCCCTGGGGGCCTGCAGCACAGCTCACACCAGGTCAACTTCTGCCCAATTCTGTTTTGAGCTGTGCTCCTCCCCACAGTAATCTGTCTGTACTTTTTGAACGCAAAATTACTGAATTCATTCTAAGTTGTAAATGTTTGTAAGAAGATGTGAGCTATTAAAAGGTTCCAGATATCTAAGCCTTTCTAAATAACATAACTTAGCAATAAATGTTTTGATTTCTCTTGAAAACTAAGTAATGGATGGAATATTATTTCCAGCTGCATATTGTAAATCACTGGAAAGAAAAATATCTTGGCCTAATAAAACCTAGGAAAGACTGACAGTGAGTAAATCTTCTGTGACCTGACAATAGTCCCAAAATTGGAAAAATATTTTGGAAATACATATTTATTATGAATTTTATTTACAGATAATAACGCTCAAGTAGCAAATCTCCCGGTTATGACACCTATAATAATATTGACTTTTAACAGACAGCTATTTGTGCCCATGATATAATTTCAGTGATTCAGCAATGACCAATGAAGTCAAAAAGTAATATCAGTTTCCAGCTCCTTTTTAATGTGAATAACCATCCTGCTGTATTTGGAGTACAATGGAAAGAGCTGTGATAGTCATATGGTAAGGAACAACTCAGTCTCTACCAAGTGCTACACAATCTGTGTTGCTTGCTGTTCAGAAGGGTGATAAACAGTCCTTTTAGTCCAGCCAAAGTGATAAGAATAGACGTGATTCAATGGCACTGTAGCGTAAGCTTGTCACGAAAATGTGGTCTTCTGGAAACTGCTTTTAACACAATAGAACTATTACTTGGCCAGCACAGTTGATGGCCATGGGCTTTTGTTGCCACAAGCTGTGAGAATCAGTAGAATCAGAGACTGCTGTAGAAATGTGAATGTGCTTTATGACGGTCTGTAGTAATTCTGTACATCTCTTATGTCTGTGTTCTTATAGCCACTTGGGCACTGAAGTAGCTGAAATGAGAAAGAGGCAGCAGCCACAAAATGAAGGAACATCAGCTGTGTCCCAAGCACCTGGAAACCAAAGGCCCAACAACACATGTTGCTTTTGTTGGTGCTGTTGCTGCAGCTGTTCATGGTATGTCCTGTAGTATATTTGGTTCTGTATCCACCACAGGTAAATGATGAGAATGGAAAATGCCAAGCACTGGGAACATGCACATTTCTGGGACAGGGTTGCTGCCAAGAGGCACAAGTTATCATTTCACTTAAAAAAATTGATTCAACAATTCCCTGATTCAGTTGGACATCTTTTGAGGGGGAAAGAGGAGACAACAGTAAATATAAGCTATATTTATCCTACTTAAACCATAACAAAAAGAGGAAATTTCATCTCTGAAACTTGTGTATGTGAATTTGAGACTTGATACTGAACATTTTATAATTTGTATTCAAAACATGTTTTTTCAGCTTGTACTGTTATTTCAGTTCTCTGCATTCAGGAGGGTAAAAGGGAGATAGTGATAAATATGAATGTATGTTGACCTGTTTTACTACTTAGTTGTTGACTTATTATGTAAATCTAAAAATTCAGGCCTTAAATTCCACTTTTCCTTTTAAATGGTGTAGTGTATTTTTAGTGGAAAAAAGGCTCAAAAATTGTGGCTGCTTGTCTCTTCCTAAACAGAGTTCACTTAGAAAGTCAAGGAATTAAAGCCAGTTTCAGAAATAAATTTAATTTCTCAGTGTCTTGAAATGCATCAGGTCTTTATTTCTTACTTTTATTAACACAGTGTTGAGATATATGAAGTACTACTCAGAGTATGTGCATCCTGTTGTATACACAATTCAGTCTTTTTGGAGTGACCATTCCTTTGTGTGTCTGTTTTAATTTCCCTCAAATCAGCCATCTGTCCCAAATCTAAAATCTGAGGCTGTTTGCCCCCAATGTATTTGAGAGTACAAACCAGCCTGTATGCAACAAGCATCAAGTGGGACAGCTTTTTCCAATATACCACATCCTGGAGGCAGTACCAGGGTGGACTTGCCTTGGCTAGTACGTCCAGTTGTACCTGGAGGCAGAGGATATTTGAGCAAGGATGAGTGAGAGCTCATGCTTTTATGAAGTTTCTTTGCAATGTGTTCAATCCATACAGCGAAGAGGTGGAAGAAACAGGAAGAAAAGAGAGGATGTTTTGCCAGTGTTATCTCTGCTTTGTGACAAAGACACGATGTAAAATTCGCTATCCTATTCCTGACCAGAGGCTCATGTAGCTCAGTATCAGGAGGTGTCCTGTAGCGGATGCCACAAAGAAAGGATAAAACAAGTGGACATGCACCTCCTCAACCTACCCACAGCAAAACTGTCCACAGTTTCTGGCAATCTGCAACTGAGGGTCTTGCTAGCCCAGAGATTATTTCTGTGTGTTTTATAGCCCTTGCTGGAATTTTCTTTCATTAATTTGTCAAACCATTTTTCTGAAGTGAATTCCTGAAATCATCTAAACTTTTCTCATCCAGAATTTCCCATTTCTACAATGGACTTGTGCACTCTATCAATTATTACTCCTTTTTATTTGCTTTAACATACTTGATGCCCCCTTGTTCTTATGATTGTGAAGAACATTGAATAATTCTTCCCAGGATGATCAACATTTCATAGAGCTCTCTCATATCTCCATGCATCTGCCTTTTCTTCCACGGTCTTCTCTGGTTTAATCTCTGTGATACAGAAACTGCCCAAGGCCATGGCTTATCCTCTCTCTCTTCTATCCACCCACTTACCTCATGTCTCACTATGTGCCTTTCCTAATTTACTGTCTCCTGTCTGAGATGTGTGAATAGCTCTGTTGCAGTAGTCAAGACATGGGTGTATCATGTTTTGTGTTTGCTTTTGATTCCTTATTACCAATTCCTAGAACTCTGCTTGGTTTTTTTAGCAGCTCCTGAGATGATGTTTCCATACAGTTTTCCACTATGGCTACAACATTTCTTTACTGAATGGGTATAAAGCCAATCATTATGTATGTCAAGCTAGGGTTGGCTTTTGCCTGGCATACTGGAATATGAATGGAGAAAAAATTGTCAGTCTGGTTTCTAGAACTTGAAGACACTGTTTTTTTGGTTTTTTTGGTTTTTTGGTTTTCTTTTTTGAGCATTTGGTAGCTCAAGAAGTCTAGTTTGACAACTATATTTTAAAGCTTTCAGAAGCTTTGTGACCCTTGTACTGTCTCCACTGCTTAGAATCAATACCATTATATATTTGAACAGCTTGTACATAGTAAATCTAAATTAAAGCAGCTACTTCTGTAAAATGTAACATGTCCTTTCAGCTACTTTGTTAATTGTTATGGTGTTGTTTGGGTTTTTTAATATGCTGTCTTTCAGGGGTTTTTAGGGCCTGATGTTTTGGGTTTGTTTTAGGTTTTGTTTTTGTTTTTTGGCAAAGTAGACTGAGCAAGGAGAAAGCCTATCAATATAAGATACTTCTCAGGATTTAGTCAAATAATGGAGCAAAGGGGATAGTGACATCACTCAAGTTTTTCAAAGGTAGAACAGGTTATGTAATAAGTCTTTTTCAGATCTATCATCTGTGATTCCATTAGAGCAGAGATGGGCTGAAACTTGGAAAAAAGGCAATATGAAATGTTTCAGAATCTCAGTTCAAATGAAGTAATTGGTTCAGGTGTCCATTTTTTTTTTTGTAAATTTGAACTGTCCAGGTACAGTGCAGATTACTATTCTACCCTCAGCTCTGTACCCTAAAAGCTACAAGAATTATTTTTAAAAGATACAAAACAAATTGTACGAGTCACTTACTGTATAGAGGACTGTAGGTAGATAATTCTGTAGGATAGTTCTCTCTAATAGGGAAGTCTAGTCAATAACTGTAACAGGTTCTCTGGACCTAATGTAATTATGTGCTTTCCCTGGTTCCACAGGTCTTTGTATTTGAGTAATGTTATTTTCTCAGGAGATAGCTTTCTGGAAATGTTGCTGGGTTCATTAGTGGTGATGACAATGCTTTAACTGGCAGTGTCAACATTAGGAGGCTTTTCTTCTGTTTTCCCAGCAGCCTGTGTGACTGAGGACAGCTCTTTCATCACTGCCTTCTTAGTGCCTCAACTTCCTCACCATTCATAGAGATAAGGGGATGGTAGATCAGCTTTTAGTTAGAAGCTTTCATTTTCTTCCGTTGGAAGAGGTAATTCAATAGTTCATATATCCAGAGAAATCATTATCATTCTAAAAATATCTTTTGTGAATCATGTGATGTTTGTTTTCTTCTGTTGCACCCTGTGTTATAAAGAGATAGAGACAGTTTAATAGATAAAGCAAAGCTGTGTGCACAAGTAAACCAAAACAAGGAATTAATTCAGTGTTTACCACTGGCAGGCAGGAGTTCAGCCATTTCTAGGAAAGCAAGGCTTCACCATGCATGCTGGTTACTTGGGAAGATAAATGGCATAACTCTGAACTTCCACTTCTCCTCCTCCTTTTTCTTCATCTTCTATTGCTTTGCACAATGTCATATGATGTGGACTGTTCTTTTGGTGAGTTGGGATCAGCTGTCTCAGCTGTAGAACCTCTGGTGATGTTAGGTGATAGGGCAGAGTGAGGAACAGAGAAATCCTAGATGCTGTTGCAAGCACTGTTCAGAAACAGCTTAAACATTTGTGTGTTATCAACACTCTTTTGGTCACAAAACCAAAACACGGCACCATATGGACTGCAATGAAGAAAATTAACTCCATCCCAGCCAGACCCAGTACATCCATTGGCACTAATAATTGTCAGGAGAGTAAATTGCCCAGTTTACAAGGACAAAACAAGGCTGGTTACCGAGGTATGCTTAGGTTGAAAAAGATGAGGATAAACAGGCTCCTTAAGTTGGCCATTTTATTGCAATAGATACGATCAGGCTGTTTCCCAACTAGCTTAAGCCCTGAACTGACGCCTGGGAATCAATAGTGAAGCAAACAGCCCCCCACAGCGGAGAAAATAAAATGCTGCTAAAGTTCCTAATAGGAAAAGCTTGTCTACTTACCACAATGGTATTTATCTTTCTGGACATTTCCTGTAGGACCTCCTACTCCCCTCTGACCAGGCCTTAGGTACTTGTTTCAGGAAAACTGCCTCCCTAGACTATCTAAGTACCAGTCAGGCACCCAAGGTGCTGGACTGAATTTCACCCTATGTCTTACACTATCACAGACACAATTCCCATAGAGGACAGAAGAAAAGGCTTCCTTACTAGGTGTCATTTCAGTGACTTCGGAAGCCTGAGAGTTGAAAAATTTGCAGTAATACTCCTGACAGGACAGTCTGTAATCTCCTCAATTAGTCTTTCTTCAGAGAGATCTGTGTTTAGTATTTAGTGCTACACCTTTACAGTTTTGAGCTCAGCTTGGCAAGGTAAAGATAGAAACCTGCCATTTCATCTCCCCAACCTTGAACAGTCTCCAGCTTCCTGAGCAGACATTAAGCCAGTCATTCTCTTGCAAACACTCGTATATTACATTCTTAAAAAAACCCTCTCAAGACACTAGCACAGGGAGGTTGGTTTATTTTCCCAGTTTTATATTGTTTCCTCTTTTGTCTTCCACCCAGAGCAGGTTTTGTCTTCCACCCTTTTTATCCTCTCCTTTCATAAGGTGCTCAGTGAGTTCTAAAGCTGGGGGACACTGATGCTTGGTAACCCCTCTCGCTACTTTTACCATGCACTGAAAGCCCAGAAGGCACCTAACAAATGCCCTGCAAGTGGCCTTAGCAGTATGGGAGTCTAGGGGACATGAAAAGGGGAAAAGTGAAGTTGATCACAGCACTTCACTTGCTTCTGCACTTTGATTCAAAGTGTGAGCTGGGAGGCCTTTACCTTAAAAGGAACCAGAAACGCTGAAGACTCTTGTGGAAAAGGGACTGACATGCCCAGCAGCTCTGAGCTCTGCCTTGTATAAAAGCTATGCCTGCCATTTGATTCCTTGTGACCCTTCCATGAAGAGTTTCCCACACCCAAGAGATTCCAAGGAAGATAGGGCATTTGCCAACTTGGCAGTAAACAAGAGTTGCTCTTGGCAAGAAACCTCTCTCCTCCAGCTTATAGCTTGCCTATGACTGCTGTGAGTTACGTCTGAAGCTTCTTCCTGATGGCCTTGTTACACAAATATTTTTCTTTATTAAAGGGAACATTTTCCTTGCATGGGTTTAGCAGTTGACTTGGGCCCGCAAGAAGATATTTCTGCTACTTGTGCTATGAATGTGAGATGGCAGATACAGGACAATTTTAAAGGACAATTAAATTGTATTAATGTCTTTTTTCTATGGAGTTCAATGTTTTCCTCCTCATGACAAAGAGATAGTGAGCATGGTACCTGCCAAAACACTTTTTTTTTTTTTCACTTCCCACCTATCTAGTACTTTGAGATGAATAGGGTTTTTTTCTGGCATTTTCAGTGTTAGCTTGCCATTGAAAATTTTTGTCTAAGCTTTGCACGACTACTCAAGATAATCTCTGGGGTGACAGTCTTAACTGCTTTATTTTATTCAACAAGATTAGAAAATCTGGAGGAGAGGAAAGCAAAGAAAGGATGGAACAAAACCCAATTTAATCCAATAAATAATAGCCATATGTTTTGAAAAATGTGGAAAAAACAAATCCATATTCTGTTTCCCATGCCTGTCTACAACATAACTTTTATATTAAGAGCAGACCAGACATAGACTGGTACAAAAAAAGTCACACAGGCTCCATGATTTTGTTAAAGCTTTCAGCAAGAAAATCTTTGAAACAAAAGTACCACTTTTCAAAACTACCTTTTTGCTTTCCATTTTATTTTTTTTACAAACATAATTTTTAAGTTATTCTTCTGCTCCCTGAACACATAAGACAACTCATCTGAAACAGATGAACTCAACTCTCTACATTTTACCTTTTCAAAACGTCACACATGAGAAAAACAAATATGGGAAAGTGCATCAGGAATTATTGTGCTCTAGTGCAGAATATAGAAGTGCAGGCTACTGTACTCTATTTTACTGAAATAGAGGGTGATATTTTTAAAAAATATTTAATGGGAAAAGATGTTCCATTCTGAGCCTTTTTATACTTTGAAATATCACAGGACTTCCTTATGTTTTTATCATTTGCTGTTGCAGAGGTCAAAGATTAAAACATTCCCACTCTTTCCTGGAGAATAATTTATTCTGAGGGACACTATCATCTCTCTCATAGCACAATGGCCAGCACTGCTGCTTTCTTAGGGAAGAAGCACTATTTCTCCAGATAGGTAGGATTTAAATATGGATGAAATCCATTATATGACCTGTCACACAAGCTGCAAATATGATATTCTAGAAAAATCACCTTGTCTTAAAGTCCCCATATCCTCAGTTAGGCCATGAGAGAAAGTTGCCTGGCAAATGTTTCTGTTGTCACTGGAATGAACCATGGGGTGAATGTGGGGTAAGGATTTAAATACTTTGTCCTTCAGAAATGGCCCTCTCAGTGTTCCCTGAGCTACTTAAAATAAGAAATTTAAATTCTCAGCATTTGGAAAAACAAGCAGAAAACACTCTAAAAATAAATAGCTTGTCAAGTATTTTTTTCATACTTTTGTAAGTTATGTTAACAGTACTTATTAAATAATAACCAAGTAATGCATTTCTGTTTCCCTTAAAGCAAATGAAAGGGATGATCTCTAAAGTAAAAAAAATCAGAGAGGAGAAGCATGTCTTCCTAATGAGTATGAGATTTAATAGGCTCACTCTGGTTTATAATATAGACAGGGCAAGCAATTTTGCTGCAGTTTTATGGAAGTCTTCAGGGCAGGCTGAGGACAGGTGGCTCTGTGCATGCTTGTTTACACAACTCTCCCAGGGCATCACAGCCCAATTTTCCATCCTCTGGGATTGCACCCTGCTGTGACACTGGGACAGATTGTCAGTGTTAGCCTAATAATTCCTGGAAGTTTTCTCTCTTCTTGATCCAGAACACAACTATACCTCGGATGTGCTTCAACACAGAGCCTTATGCTAGAGCTCCAGAGGTGGTCAGCAAAGGCAGCTTTGACCCCTTTCTGCACCACCCTGTGAAGCAGATTTGAAACACTGCCATTCAGAAGAGGAAAGAACATTTCTTCTACATAAGTGATGCCACAAGGTACAAAGATATGCTAGCTGAGGTCTCAGGTATGCTAACTTCAGCAAGCAACTTCTCCATAATTCTTCCTGCATCTACTTATACAGTAAAGTGGGAATGCAGGAAATAATTGCTTCAAACAAAAATAACTATAGAAATGAAGTAGACAAAAAGCAAAAGTTAATGTAAGAAACCACAGAAGGGAGCTTAAAGTTAACCTGTTAGATCTCATGAAAGCCTGTTTTGGTCACTATGGAGTCCTGTTTTAAATTCAACAAATACATGACAAATACATCAATACATCAAATACATTAATCAATTACATACAGTACATGAAGGGGGCCTACAGGAAAGGTGGGATGGGGCTTTTCACTAGAGACAGTAGTAATAGGACAAGGGGTAATGGCTTTAAACTGAAAGAAGGGAGATATAGGTTACATATTAGGAAGAAATTCTTCACCATGAGGGTAGTAAGGTTTCCTAGGGTAGGGTAGGGTAGAATAGGTTTCCTAGGGAGGTTATTGATGCCCCCTCCCTGAAAGTGTTTAAGGCCAGTTTGGGTGAGTCCTTGTGCAATCTGGTCTAGTGGGAGGTGTCCCTGCCCATGCAGGGGGTTGAATCTTAATGATCTTTTAGGTCCCTTCCGACTCTAACCATTCTGTGATTCAATGATTCTACATCTCCTCTCCCC
This sequence comes from Calypte anna, assembly GCF_003957555.1. NCBI lineage: Eukaryota > Metazoa > Chordata > Aves > Apodiformes > Trochilidae > Calypte > Calypte anna. The sequence goes on from NC_044246.1 coordinate 29,755,934, forward strand.
TGCTTAAAAAACAACCCAGAAATCTCTATTTCCAAGCTTGTCCACCACCTTTTTTCTTCTTTCTTTCTTCTCCTCAGCCTCCTGTCACCTGCCTCTGTGGCAGCAGAAGTCTTGCACACCTTGGAGCAGGGACAGGAGCTGTCAGGCCCCAGCTCCCACAGCAGCTTCCATGGGTCATTTGCCATGCAGAAGCAGCTTTGGTGCAGGCCATTGCTTTGTGGGACATGCAGAGTAAACCAAAATCATGCAGTTCTCTAGGAGAAAACTGTGAACTACACACTGGATTTATTTCAGCAAATGTTTCCAAAGACAGTCTGCTACTGCCTTACCTTGAAGCCACTGTGGAAACATGAAGATACACAAGACACTTACACAGATCTTCATCATATAAAAATAATTTTAAATTGATTTTCAGTGAAGAAGTCTGGTTTAGAAAAACCTTAACAACATAAACTGAGTTTAACTCCATGTAAACTGATAAATATTTAAATTTTCCAAGATTAGGAAAATTTATTCCTCCCCATAGTAAAATACAAATTTATTGCAAAGAGTGAAGCAGTAGCTTCTTATGCAGCTGGTCTGATAACTTTGATCACAAGCCAGTGGCAGAATCCCTCATTAACATCAAAACTATCTGTGGGTTCTCTGGGCAATTCTTTCCTAGTATTAGGACTTTATCCTTAATATTTTAAACTTTGAAAATTCATTTAATTTTGATTAAGAGATGGAGGCTCATGTATTAAGTGACATTTTTATCCACCTGTGATTAAAAAAGCAGGTTAGACAACAGGTAGAACATAAAACTAATTTATTAGCAAATTTTCAATAAATGTTTCTGAAGCCACATGCATAGATTCCTATGTGTGTAATGCTACTAAAATAAGAAACCTTCATCAATCTATGTGCAGAAAGTACTCCTGTTTTGAGGGAAAAAATCAGAACTGCATTCCTTCTAAATTGAAGAATAAATACATGCTCAGAGGGGATTTGGGGTTGCACAAGGCTCATTTTAATTCAGCTGTGCATAAGATGCTGACAGTAGCTCCTTAGAAAGAGATAGCAGACTAAATCTGGTTAACTTCAGAAAATTATCTTGATTCTGTCCTGGTTCAGCACACAGTTTATTCAGGGACAGCTGCTCTTGAGACTAGAGGGAGAGAAAGCAATGTCAGAATCAACTCCACTGGGGTAAAGCAGCTTGGTGTGTCCTCTGAGGCTGTTTAAGAGATGGATTGCTTCACACCATCAGCATCTGGGCTCTCCCTTGCCACTTATGCCCATTTACCACCTGCCTGTGCCAAAATGCTATTCTGTTTGATGTCTGTGGAACAGTGGCTGAAGGGAGATTTGTAATGTCATGTCATGACAGATTTTCTGTCACCAGCGCATGGCTTGATTGTTGCCGTGGGGGGGAAAAAAAAAAAAAAAAAAAAAAAAAAATGGTTTTGGGCAGGTTTGGTTTGTTTTGTTTTGTTCCCTTATTGAAAATTTGACAATTTTGTATTCACACAAAGATGCATCAAACTCATGCATAGTAACTTCTGTGAAAAATCCCAAAAATAGAGAATCATGTGAAAGGTCAAAATGGGGCCAAGAGCAATATATAAGCTGATGTTGATAGGGAATGTAACTTTAAAGGCACAAAGATGGCCTTGGAAATCTTCCAAACTTTATTGATCGTGAAGTTATTATAAGAATTTTTATTATAAAAATTTAAGTATTTGACATGTGAAAACAACAATAAGAACATCTAATCCAAATTAAACAATTCACCTGTGCCTATACTAGCTAATCAGGGCCAAGGTCTAATATGGACTTGAGCAATCAGCCATGCAGTTAAATTGTTAGCAAGTGTTAATTAACTCTCTAGAAGAGTTCTGACCAATCCAAAGTGCACAGTCTTAGGCAATGTTCTGGTGCAGGTGCAGATACCCTATTTTGGGTATGGGCTTTATGGTCTGGAGCTACATGGTGTCAATCAGCCTTAGGACCAGAGGACCCTCCCAGCCCATTTTATCTTCAAGAATATATGCAGTCTGTAGTTCCAAACCAAAAGGGCAAAAATTAGGCTACTTAAATCTGTTAGCAGCAAAATTTTCATCTTACAAAGGTTTGGGTTTTAACCATGTATCATTCTAAATAGGTTTAAAATGTCAGTTAGAGAAGGAATAAATGTCTAGTGCTTTTAAGAGAAAAAATGAGGGAATGTATCATGGAAATTAGTTTGCTTCCCTAGTAGATAACACTTTTAAGATGGAGATCCCCTCACTTGAAAACTGGGTCAGCCATTCATTATGTGAGGCAGAAAGGCAAAGGAGATGCAAATCTTGTCTAGCCAGCTTTCATATTTCCATAGCACATATATTTGTCTAGATAGCAATTTTGGCTATCTAATTCTGAAGTAGCTGATTTTGAGGTCCTGATACCAGCAGAAGATGAGCAGCCATTACAGAGCATTGGATATCTTTGGTTTCTTTTGACATGCATGTTGAAGGTTCTTCCTAGTTTGGGACTTTGTCTAACAAAATCTGGAAACCAGCAGTTAGCATCCATCAAAAGGGATGCCTGCAGCATACACAGACTGGCACTTTGGTTCTCAGTCCTGTTCTTAGTTGGACAGATGTGAAGTGGAAGATCCCTTCTCTTACTTGATTGTGTTGTGGATAAGTGTAGACTCATTTGGTCCAGTGTAATTTCATAACATATAGTCTTCATAAACATCATGGTAGAAATTATACTTTACAAATTCATAAAGTCTTCTTTAGCTGAAGAACTTGACTATATCTTACGGGAAGAGAAAAAGTGTATTTAGTATGAATGTTCTCAGGTATCTCTTCTCATTTGGAAAGTACAACTCAATATGTGGAACCAAAGAAGTGACCGTAATCAGACTCCGTTCTTTACTGTTTCTGCTACTTTCATCTCTGCAAACCATGAACAAAAAAAAAAAGCACTATGGAAATTGAATCTAGGCCCATTTATCAGAATTAAGTGACACCATTAGGCTTGCTTGCTAGTGGTTTGGAGTGCTTTCATTCATCCAGTTGCTATTTCAATTAATACAATTTCTATTTCTTTGAACACTAGAAAACTGCCACTTTTAATTGTCTCAAGTATATGAAGGAATTGCTTGCAAAATAGGTGTAGCCAGGATTAAGGACCCTGCAGATTGTCAGTAATTAAATGTATTGATTGTTCAAGATGGAATATGAATGGTGATATTATTCTGAAGGAAGGAATGAGGGTGACAGCCAAACTAATGATCTATTGCATGACTTGACGAGAAATACACACTTGAGTTGAATCTTGCCTAAAGCAGAAACTGGCTCTACAGCTAGACCAACTCCATTAGGAACCATTGGCAAGAAAACTTTGGCAAGCCACAGATGCTTTACCTATGCAGAAATTAAATTCCACGTATGAGAACAGCAGTCTCAATAGATTTACCCTAGGAAGGACTAAAAGTTTCCAAGAGTTGTAATAACTTCTGGTGTGGCTGTCATTATTTTAAAGTAATATAATCTATTTAAAGAGTAGAATCCAGCAGAACGCATATTTTCTTACAGATTTTCAGAAGAACAAGATACATCTGAGAAAAAGAAGAGTCTAGGAAAGCCAAATGTCTTTAAATCACTAGCTCTTTCCTTCCCCACACAGCTACAGCTTTTGCTTAGTGCCAGTCTAGGTTTGAAGGAGATACTGTCCTTTATTTCAGAAGCTCAAGTACAGTGCACAGTGATAGCTTCCATCTGCCTTTGGATGCCTGCGGTCTCTGTACCTGGGTAATTTAGATCAGGCAAACAAGAACAAAGGAGGAAAGCAAGTTCAGCAAGGCTGTCCCTTAAAAGGACCAATGTCCTTTCCCATACCTTTTAGCTTGCACTGATCTTGAGAAAATTTCCCTCATTCACTCTGAAGTCATCCTGAAATGTATATGTCATTACATTTGTTTAAGTAGCCCTTGAAGATATTCTTCAATCACAGTCTGTCTTTTGAGTACATTTGTATTAAATGTGTTGGTTCTGGTACTGGTGGTCACACCTGGTGTACTGTCTCCAGTTCTCGACTCTGTATTCTAAGAGAGCTGAACATATTAGAGAGAATACAGCAAAAAGGCCACTAAAATGAATGGGGGACTGAAGCACCACTCCAATGAGGAAAGACTCAGAAGCTGGACTGTTTGTCCTGGAGAAGATAAGTCTCATGAGGATCTCATAAATATGTATAAATATCTAAAGGGAGGGTGTAGAGAGGATGGAGCCAGGCTCTTCTCAGTGGTGCCCAGTTACAGGACTGGACACAGTGGGCACAAAGTGAAACAGAGAAGGTTCCCTCTGAACATCAGGTAGTCTTTTGTGAGGCTGACCGACTGCTGTCCCAGTAACACAGATAGGTTGTAGAGTTTCCATCATTGAAGATACTCAAAATCCATTTGAGGTGATCCTAGGCACCCTGCTTGAGCAGGTGTGTGGACAAGATGACCTCCAGAGATCTATCCCTTCCAACATCAACCATTCTGTGATTCTGTGTTCAACTTGGGAAAGATTAAACTCAGGTCTTAAATGTCTGCAAAAAAAATCTGAATAAATTTACAGGTATCCTAGAAAAACGTCCTTTTTGTTAGGAGGTTTCCAGAAGGTTAGTTTTTGTACTACCAATCTGTTTCTTAACTTTTTTGAAAAGAAAGAATCAGAATAAAAATTACATCAAAGATCACATTGCAAAGAGCAGTGATTCTACAGGGCTTCACTTCCAAATTCTTCATGAGTTCCAAAAGGAAAATGCAGAGTTTGAACTAATTTGAAAGCTTGCCTGCCGATTGTATATGGAATTCAACTTTTATGGAAAATACAGCAGGAGAATATAACTCATGGCTCTAAAAAGAGACTGGTAGTCAGACTATCCCATATGAACACAAAGGCTTACCAGATTTTAGATATATAGAATTTTAAATGATTACACATACAGGAAAAGAAATAGATTGGAACACTGCAGATTAGCTAAAATCTTTTTAGGTACTTGTTTTACTGAGCACATCTACTGAGCACACACTGACTTACTGTAGCTTAGCATTCATATTTCAGTAAGGATGATCTACCTTCACAGTGGCATGTGGGATGCAATTTAATAACCTTATATAATGATCTTACATAAAGACCAAAATCTTGGCCATGACTTCCCATTAACAAAGAGATAATTATACTCTTAGGTACTAGATCACTTGGATTCAATTCTGCTTTTACTCAAGCTGAGAAGTGCAACATAAGTAGGTCTATCAGAACAGAGCTAAATGGCTTCACTCACTACACCTTAATAGCCTGAGATGCTCCAGATACCTTCACCCTTAATCACCACCAATCTACTTTTTCTTTTGTGGTTTATAGTTTAATCTGTAATGAATTTGACATATTACACTGAATCTGACACAGTATTAAGGAAGTCCTGCATTGAAAAGCAGTAAGAAATTCAGGCTGCTCTCACCCACCTTTGAAGTACAGCAGAAACATACAGTTTCAGATGGTCTGAGAAGTTCCTTGTTTTTCATGGGGAAGTTCACAGGTCTGAACAATGGTGAGCTGGCCTTATCTTAAGCCTTCAAACAAAAGAATTCACAGACCTTGGTCCAGATTTTTGCAATAAGAAAGGTAGGTCCCTGATCATCCATAGTGCTTTTAAGGGTATTTCCTTCTACTCTCTCAAATATCTAGCATGGCTAAAGGCTATTCCTTCACACAGAAAAGTCTAAATAGCACTGCAAGAGCATGCTATGGAACAAAGACAGAGAATTATCAGCTGTTCCCACAGTCAGCTCTCGGCAGTGAACAGGCCAAGATACCTGACTGTATGGAGTTTTGACCCCATCAATGCCTCTTCTAGAAATCTTAAGACAAGTTTAGGCAAGCGAGGATATTTCTAAATAACCCAGAAAACACATGCAGGTTTTGCTGTGCTTTAGGATTTTGATGCTGTAAGGCATTGCTTGTCAACTTTCTCTCCAGAGTTCTCAGTATAAAAGTGACTCTGATTGAAAGGTGAAGCTGCAAACTCCTTTGCAGGACTCTGAGAAATGGGGTTCTAATAAACTCCAGGTATCATGAAGTGAAGAGTTATAGCTGCTGGATTTCCTGATGAACTGTTTTCTTATTAGAAAATCTCTTCTCTTGTAATCAGAAAGCCTGCTGGGAAAAACATGACAGAATGTAATTTTTCTAAAGGGCTTTTTGAAGTTAAGCACGATATTTCATTTAAATCTATTATTTGACTGCATTAACTAGAATTACACTGAAAAGGCTTGTTAGAATAATGGTTGCTAACAGTGAATGACAACCAAGTCAACTGATTATTACATTTAAAAATGTAATGGTAAATCTTTTTTAAACCATCAAAACAAATTATGAAATTTTATTAGTCTTAAGCTTTTCCACAAACACTATTTTCTAAAACATCCAGTTCATAAGTAAATTATTTTAAACTGTCAAATCTGTGTTGAACACAAAGTCAGTTCCAGTCAGCTGCCTTCTCTATAAAACCACAGTGGGATGGCCTGCGAAACATCTTCTGCACCCACACTGGGTAGGAAAAATCAGACTTGAAAATTTCCACCTTTTTTCTCCCCTTTAGCCCAAAGGATTTCTGATATGCAGAAAGGTGCATAGGGAAGCCAGGAGTCTGCCTGCATTTACTATTGCTGGACACTGAGTAGTCAGTACCCTTTTCAGCTGAAAGCACATTCACAGCACACACACAAGTGCCCTCCCGTCTGTTCCAGGCTGGTTCTCAGCTGTATGCTCTTCAAACAAAGAGATGGAAACAAGGGGAAAAAATCTGAAGTACACAACATAGCAGACTGGAAAAAATATCCATGAAGGATAGCTGGAAAGGAAAAAACTCAATGCTTTCCAGACAGAGGAAGAGACAAAGTACATGTTTTTATCATTTGTTTCATTTTTGTTTGACTTATTGTGGTCTATGAGGAAAAAAAAAAAAAAGCCAGTTATCACTAGTACTTTTATGGTTACAGCTCAAAATGATAAGACCAGAGAGTAAGCTGAAAAATGAGCTTGAAGGTTTGTGACCCCATCTGAAGCTGTGAAATACTGGAGAATTACAGCTGTAATGCAATATTTTCAGAATGCTAACTTTGCAAATACTTGAATTATTAAAAAAAAAAAATGTTGTTGTTTCTTTCTTATACTAGGCTTGCAAAATTGGCCATCAAGTTTATAAATTCTTGCAAATACCGTTTTTTTTTTTTTTTTTACTCCAAAACAGCTGATTCCAAGCTGGCGTCTATGCTTGTTTGTTTTTTTGCTTTTAAAATCAATTTGGATTGTACATGTGTCTTGCACCATCTTTTAACCTAAGGCAAATGTAAATCTGGCACTCAGGAGACTTAGCACCACAGGTACCTGGACTTTTTGAAAGGAGTTTATAGTTGCAGTGGACACTGCCAAGTAGGCTGATTGTAGCCTTATGGTGATTGCTGGCTTTTCCCCAACAGACTGCTTTCCTGTGTCAGTCTACTAAACACAGTCTCCATCATTTAGTTTGAAGCACATGACAATTTATTTTTTACTCAGAATGATGTAGCTATTTTTCTTTTAATTTCTAACTTGTTTTCAGTATAATATTTTATATTCTACATTTCCTTACTGAAGATCTGTAAATCTTGCTCATTAAAGAACTAGGATGGTCACTAAGTCGAAAAAAAAAGACCTTCAATTTTTTTACCTGTTTCTTTTTAGCATGTTCTGCTGAGCTAAGTCTAGATTCTGATCACTTTGAGTAAATGAATTTAAAGGGTTTTGACCACTGTTCCACTCCAAAGTTTCTTGCAGGCAACCAATGCAGATATATCAGAATGCTACATTTTTTTTCCAGTTTTTTTCCGTCAATGAAATCACATCCCTTATGCTGTCTGTGCAGACTTTAAGGTGTCCACACAAGCCTCCTCTCTAGGATTCATTTAGTGCCACTAATTTGACTGAAGTTTCCCTCTGCACTTCTGTGCTTTGCATATACTGGTATTATTACAATAGTCTAAGTGCTAAAGTCTGTCTTTCTGTTCTTACAAGGAGATAAATTCTCAGAGGTCAGAAATATGACCTTGATGGCTGATGTATCCTCTTTCTCATACAGCCAGGGGCAAGTTTACCTGAGTCTATAAAAATATCTAGTGCAAGGCATCCTCTTCTTCAAAAAAATAATGATTCTAGCTCAATTTTTCTCAAAATAGTAATTCTGGAAATATTCATTTATTGTAACAAAAAGCAAATTATTTTTCTAACAGAAGAAACAGGTTTTTTTACCCTTTACTCAGCTTAACAACAAAGAAACATATTCAATAATATTGTTTATTTAACATTTCACCCTCATGGATGCCTATTTTTGTCCCATAGAAAAGGACATAGAAGGTAGCATTACTGACAAGACCCTAAGTGCTTTAGAGATTAACATAGCTGCTATTATGGGTCACGATAATATTGCAGTTAACTTTCATTAATATTGCTTTGTACAGCACAGGAAAATCATCATGCTCCTCTGTCCATAAGAAAACACAGCCCTGACTGGTTTTCACTGCTGTCAACCTTAAATATTCCAGCTGTTAGAAAAAGAAGGTGTCACCAAAAAAATTTATCTTTGACTTCATGAAAGAATATACCAAATGCCAGTATAGTTGTCTGTTGCATTGTCATACAGCATGTGGGGATCACATCCATCTCTGACTTCTACCAGAGCTTTCCTCAGCATTTAGGGGTGAAGTTGGGAACAATGCTCTGAGAAAAAGAGATTTTCCAGTGTCTGCTTGTTGGACCACAGCTCTGAAGAAAGCCTGGTCAGATTCAAACGCAATTGGAAATGAAAAAGATACTGGCATGCATTTTTTTCTGCATGCAATTCAAAACCAGAAAAAAAAATATATTCCTATTCATGTAGCATGCTTTAAGCCACTTATAACAGAAGTAAAGGAATCAGAGGATGGAGACAGAGAGGAACACAATGACTTTGTATTTAAAAGTAAGGGGATTTACCCAGCTGGTGAACGATGTAGGGCTGATGGCCACCTTTTTCTCAGGGTTTTCAAAATCACCTTCCCTTCGTTTCAGGAAAATGAACTTATATATATTCTTGTTTTCCATCTCTCACTTCAACGAGGTATAAAATATTGCACTTTGTATAAAATGCTTAAAAGTATTAATTACACACTGATTTGCCATTAAGAGTCTCCTGTTTATACCTTGTGTAATGAGTATTCTATTCTTTTCACCAAAGTGGAACAGCTTCAGAATAGCTTGAAAGACATCTACCCCACAACAGTCCCACAGGAAGTGTTTCAAATCCTGAATGAATGCACTAACCAGTTAGTTTATTGGAGGAGTTTTCTTCCTCTAAACAGCCCTTAAAATCTTTTTTTTATAAATCTATTTGGTAAATTCAATGTTTGTCAAAATGTAAGGGGAATGATCATTTTAGATCTACTAGTGGAATTTTGAAATTGCAACTAAGGCTTGATTTTTTGCATTTTTGGGGGGGAGGGGTGTTTTGTTTTTTTGTTTTTTAAGAAAGTCTCCATTCAATCTAGATTCACTAGATTATCGTTATTTAAGTTATGGCAGTCCTGCCTGTAGCTCACTTACACTGGTAGCTGTACTCGAGCATCGAAAAAATCTCCTTGGCTTTTGGACCTATGACCTAAAAATATTTTGTCTCATGATCTGATGAGAATAAAAATGCCTAGGAACAGTATAGGATGAAGAATGGTGCCAGCGAGACATACTCTTTTGAAGGATAGATCAATGAAAGACACAAGTCAGAATATCTCTTATTCAAAGAATCTTGACTGAATACTGATTTTAATCTAAAAACCAAATCCTGCCTTTAGATGATATAAGTGCAACTGACATAATGTGGCTTTTGGGATGGAATAAGGAAGTTTTTTGTCTTACAATGGTGGCTAGAGAGCTCATGACCCTACTGAGTGACATACACAGGTTCAGTCTAAAATGTGTAACCATTGCTCTGCAGAACCTGGTATCTAAGAAGCCAGGAGGCAGGAACTGAGCACAGATCCTGCATGGCAATCTAATAGCCTACCAACTCGTTCACAGTGTCCCAGTTTGATGTCTATTCCTTATCTTCATGGAAACACAAAAAAAAAAAACCAAAACCAACACTAAGGCAAGAGGCTTTAATCATCATATTGTCTGCAGTGCCAGACATAACTGCAAAATACTGTGGTTATGATATACTCCACATAACTGAGAAAATACCAGAGTGAAAAGTAACTGGTGGTAGCCATGTGTGGGCAGAATATTTTCTTGCCATAGTGATAATAGCAATTTCACTATTTCATCAGATTTAGGCTACTGGTATATGGGAATCTGAGCCTTGGGATGAAATTAAAGACTGTTTGTTTACTGGATTTACAGAGACTGAAAGATCAAGTCAAAGCTCTAAATGATTTTTTTTCTTAACAGCAGTAGAAGGTAAATGCAGCAGTAGTGATGCTAAACAAATTTTAAAAAGGGTTAAAACCACCAGCAGGTAACTCTTGGAGGAAGTCAGTGAGATTTTTGCTTTTTAAATTAATCCAACTAACTCTCTTGATAATTTTATCAAATTAGCTCTGCTTATTTAACATACAGTGCACCAGTGGCCTGCAATACTTATTTAGTTAAGTAATTACTCAGCAGAACAATTATTTAATTGCTGAACATTAATATTAACATGAATATTAACAGCCCAATAATAAGAGATGCATAAATAAATTTTCAGCTAGGTTTCTCAGCTAGGAACTTGGACCAGTTTAACCTTATATGTGATTTGTTCTATTCGTATACTTCAAGTACTTCTGGTCATTAAAATTTTTACTTATAAAGTCTATGAATTTTTAGTAAGGAAATGCACTCGATCCAAACAGAAATTATTTGTAATAATACTGTTGCAGTAGTTTAAGAAACTTTAAATAATTTTTTTTGTATAAGTCAGGAACCCAAGATATATTTGAGAGGTAGATGTGGTTCAGGCCACTTGTGTTTCCTGAAGTACTCCCTCCATAGCAATGAAATCAGCATAAAAATGGGGAGAACAAACCTTCCAAAGGAACAGAAAAGTAGCAGTGCTTTTGTTTTCCACTTAAAGTCTGCCTTTAGACATCCCAAAGTCTCAGTTTTTAAGGCTTTTGTATGTGTGCACTTTTTTGTTTTGTTGTGTTGTGCTTTTATCATAGGTAATTTACATCTTAAAATGTTAAAGATATTTGCTGGATGTACTCCAACTAATAAATAAAAATAGCACAATATATTTTAATTTACATTAGATGTCTTTAGAACACCTCCCTTTCATTTAACTACTTTTTGATAAGGCATATCCTCAGATTCCTCTTCTTCAAGCCTTAACTAAGGTAATTGTGTTAATCTTCATCCTGTTACTTTTACTCTGTTCAGTTTAACACCATCCAGCATAATTCTCCTGGCATAGCCAACTAGCTACCATAATAGAATAATGTAACAAGGACACCAGCTCCAAGTATGCAGTGTGTTTTTGCTGTTGACAGCTGCTTCAGTTCCACAGAGAAATGAGAACAGATAGAATATTTTCAGCTGGAGATAGAAACATAGCAAATAGCAATGCAGTGTTGTCATCTTGAGGTAAAAGGTAGCAATCTGTTATTGTGATCAGAGCTATTTAAAGACTGGTTTCAAATTAGCTTTGCAGTCACAATGTGTAAATATTTAATTTTTTTTCTACATGAACATGAACCAGTTCCTTGAGTGAAAACAGAACATGTCTGAATTGAATATACTTCTGCATAAAAATGATGGTTTCTTTCACAGGAAAAACATATCAAAAGTAATGTATCCGATGGAACTCCAGCCTTGACAAATGTAGGCAAATAGAAGTTGAAATGCTGTGCTAGTGTTTGTCACTGGAAACATAATGCAGAAGCTAGGTCAAGATATATTATAAATTTAGTACAGTTTTAAAAACAATACCCAATCTTGAGAAATTGTTCCAACCAAGTAAGATGCTTTTTTTTTTAAGAGCCTTCTTTGTTTTTCAACTCTGACTAACTTCAGCCTGTGCACTCCAGCTATGAGTGCTGTGATGAAGAAATTAGGAACATGTGTGTACCTCACATCATATAGATATAGATATACCAGATATAGATACCAGAAAGCCACATGCTACATTCATGTAGCCAGCCATCTGAACTTTTTACTGAGATGTAGTCTCATAGAAAATCAAAAGGCACAGGGTCTATCCATTACTCCTTTGATTAAGAAGTACGATTAAGTCGATATGGCTTTCTTGCCCATTTTCCTATTTCTCTTTCTTACTCTCCACTCACTACTTGTATTTACCCTTCATCAGCCCATGTTGGTTTTCCTAAGTTTAGCAGAGATTTTTCATGAAGAAACAAACAAACAGTATTTGATCCCAGACATCAAATTAAATTATCAGTGTAAATAAACTGCTCTCAGATGAGTCACCTTCTACTTCCAGTAAGACTGCATCCAAACTCTGTATGTCTGCTGCCTGACAAGTAAATTATCTCAGTATAGCTTAAATGCTGCTCATGTGGTGAAGGAAAGAAAACGGGCAGCATGGTTCCCTTTTGGACGTACTCAAGTGAACCCTCTGTTACATTTCCATTCTACAGAAGCTGTTTTCACCTTCCCTGGTGTTAGTCCTCCGTGGACTCAAAAGACACTCAGTTCTCTGCACCCAGCAGAGAAGACTAATGCTGCTCTACATAGGGACTGCAGAGGAGGAAGGGAAGAAGGGACGAAGTGAGGGAGGGAGGGAGAGAGAAGCTTTGTGCCTTCCCTGCTTCTTCTCCCTCACCCCAGCTTTGTGCTCCAGCCAGATGAAAGGTGACCCTAAGCAGTTACATGGACGGACTTAAAAATTACAAGACAGAAAGTGGATGGTCCCTCTTTTTTTCTCCTCCTGTATATGGAACTCCCATTGGCTTTCCTGGGTGCTCCCTCTATAGACTGATGAGCAACAGGTCAGAGGAGATGGAAGGGCTTTATTACCTGCCAACCCCAGAGTTCAGGATGTGTTGTTTCTCCTGCAGCAGTTGATGACATCCTAACACCTTAGCAGCACTGGAGCTGCATTCCTACGCTGTAACAGGGGAAGCAGGACCAAGGGCCTGAACTAAGGTCTTGGCAGGTAAGTGAAGGAGCAACCAGTATCAAACAACTTTGTTTGAAAGTGTTCGTCTTTGTAATGTTTAAGTCTTAATATGTGCTCTGCTTTACCTGGAAACTTAAACTTCTTGTTTACAGAGGAGAATTTGAGATCACACATTTACTCAGCCAAATGTTTGGAAAAAAGTGTTGAAGAAACCCATAAATACAGAGGGTCCAGAAAGAAAAGTTATTTGTGCTAAAATTGTCTCGAAGCTGGGATTTTGCCTTAGAGCTCAGGAGAAGTTATTCAGACTAGTGGGGGAAGGAGAAGCCTTATGCCACCAATGCAGCTTTGTATATCACCACTTAGGATGACTGAGAGCATCACTGTATGGTGAATTCTCAACATTCAAAATATGAGCTCTCTTGGGATTGGGAGGGGTTTTTTTGTTTTGGGGGGTTTTTTTGCTTGCTTTTTTTCTCTTAATTGGACATACAAGGAATACCTTATAAAGGGAAATCTCTATCTCTTTATTACATTCCACTTCTTAAGTATAAGAGACAGGTTTCCTATATGAATACTTATATCATTCACAACGTGCTTTATTTCAGTAGTTAGCAGGAATTGTGTTTTCACTGGCAATACCAGAACATTCATACAGAGCACGCACAGAGGAAGTTGCTACCACTAAAGTAAATCTGATTAAAAAGATATTTACAGAAAAATAAGTGATGCTAGTTACCAACTAAAAATAATAATAATAATAGTAACATCCTTAAATAAAGGAAGTCTTTCATTTCCTTGCTTGTGGTAATATGAGGGTAATGGATGCCTTTCTTTTGAGAGAGCCAGTAAGTTCTACTCTTTGAAATTCAGAGCAAACTTAGGTATGAGGAGGAAATCATAAGGAGCTGCCACCCACTAAGTTCTGTATCTGAGCCATCTACTACCACCATATCCTGGAGAGAAAAAAGGGAATGTTCATAAAAAATGAACAACCATCCAGAACTGGAGGGGCACCAAAGCCTCATTGGTGTCCAATTCAGATATTCTTATCCCCACTACCCTTACTACACTTGTTGTTACTAATATTCTCAATTTACTTAGTGAAATCACTCCAAAAGTGACCTCTAAGTTTGTGTCCATCTTTCAGTGGATAAACTGTGAGCCTGTAAAAAATAACATGCTAATAGTAGCTGTTAATTAATATTAATCACAATTAAGGGGAAAAAATTTTATAAAAAATTTCTCTTCCAAATATTAGGAGTAAGATTGGAAAATTACATAGGTTTATATCTTTTTGCATTACTGAAGTCATTGTTCTAAATTGACTTTCTCTAGACAAAATAAAGTGTTGTACTACATTGCAGCCTCACTGTTAGGAATGAAGATAGAGGAGACAATGCAGGAAGGCCGACACATACGACCAAAATGGAGAGTATCCAAGTCATAGAAGAATGGTAAGTTGGTTGAACTCTTGTCTAGTAAATGTTTTTAATTTGCTTATAACTAATATCAAGAAATGCTTTGGGGTTTATGTTTCAGGAATATAGTTTTCTTTTCCTCAAAAAAATATCTGTGCAAAAGGAAGAAACCTGACCATGAAATGCCAGCAGAGACATTCATAAGCCAGGCTTATGAATTTTTTTATTTGAGAGGAGTAACCATCCAGAGGAATGGGAGGTGCATGGATGGTTCCATAGACCTATAGGAATACGTCTCTGCTACCTGTGGGATCACATCCTTCTCTATCCAGACAAGAAAACCAACAGGCACAAGTTTACTTCACAGTGTGATTTTTAACATGGCCACCTCTCATAAAAATTCTTGGACTATGACATCACTGGAATTAACCAAGGAAACACACACCTTGAAAGATGGGATAACATGCACTATGAGTCTGAGCTTCTATTTCTGTCTAAAGCTTGTTTACTGTGTTGTAAAAAATGCTAATACATCTGTTAGTACAGTGGCCTTGAGAGCTCTAATCCCATAAAAAGTAAATCAAAACTTAACTCTAGAGTATATGATTGGTGGTAAAAGAAACCCAAACGACTCATTTCCTCATTTCTACTTATGTCAGTTATAAGAGGACAATGTCAGAAAATTCCACAAAATACTGTAGTGAAGAAACCTTCCCAGTAGACAACAAGAGAGCATAGCTTACTCATCAGCTCCATCCACCTCAGCAGGTTCTTTTCACTCTCATCAGAGAGGACTTTTCATCTTCAAATATGTGTGCTTATACTTTTTTGGTTCCGATTGCAATTATTTTCCTGAGACTTTAAGTGTTAAACAATTTCTCATTTATTTAATGTTTTGGACTGCTGAAAAGCTGTCACAAATAGGTTCCCATCATTCCATCTGCCTTGCATACAGAGTAGAGTTAATAAATGGACTTGAAGAGAAATCATATAGACTAATACCACTTATGCTACATGATTCACAGAAACTATTAGCAACACCTAGTAAAGCTCTTGTGTATCAGGAAGGAGAGGGTGAGCACTCAGAATTAATTTTGAAACTGTATTTAATTGTTGTGAAGTAACTTGGAGTATTATATTCTCAAGCTCTTCATTGGCATATTAATGGATTAGTGATGCAAGTTAGTCTTCTGATCCTTTATCCAGTGCATCCACTGTTACAAGTCACAAATAGTTTCCTTCAGAAAATGGGAAGAAGGACTTTTTCCAGTTTCTTCTCTCTCCAGTTTTCCCAGCAACATCCATCACATCTCATGCCAATAGATCATCATTCAGGTCAATAACACTAAACAGAGGGAAGCTTAGCAACCCCTAGGTACAAGCACAGAGAAATATGCTAATTTAAAAGCTCTCTGAATTACTATTTTGTTGAGCCTCATTAGTATGCTCTTGGCTGCCAAGAGCCTTTGGTTTTTCTTGCCCTTCCTGAAGCAAATCTTCTGGCAGCCAGTGATTGGCCAAACACCATCAGAAGCAGGCAGGGACATCAGATGTCATCTAAACCCCACATGAAACAGTCTGTTATCAGCTCCCTGGAATCACATCTCCTGTAACTGCTGTGAGGTTTTGCCTTTGAGCCTGATAGCTAAGAACACTAGTAGAAAACTTGAAGAAAGCCATGTGCATTGCATGTCCCATAACATTAAACATGCTTAGCGAGTCATCGAGATAATGAATGCACAAGTGAAGAGTTGAAGAGTGAACAAATTTCCCCTGTCATTGCTGAAGCCTTGTTGCTTCCAGTTTTCACTCTGGACTAAAGCACAGTTGAAAGAATTTTTGGATGAATGTATGAAAACATTGTTACAAAAATAGAAGCATATTTGTAATGATACTTTGCTTTTGCAGCCAAAACCCTACTGCAGATGAAATTTTGTCTTGGGCTCAGAATTTTGACAAGATGATGAAAACACCAGCTGGGAGGAACCTTTTCAGAGAGTTTCTTCGAACAGAGTATAGTGAGGAGAACCTGCTTTTCTGGCTTGCATGTGAAGATCTAAAGAAGGAACAGAACAAGAAGGTTATTGAAGAAAAAGCAAGACTTATATATGAAGATTACATTTCTATACTATCGCCAAAAGAGGTAAAGCTAGAAATGTTACATCTTCTGTTATTCCACAGCAGAAATGTTATACCCTTGATTGCCAGATGGGGGTCTGAAAGTCTGCCTGATTTCCCAGATTAAAGTTTTAGTGTGAACATAAAATCAGGAAAGGAAGGGGCAGGAAAGGTAGGGAGACAGGTGCTGGGCCATTTACCTTCACTGGCTACACCACCTCGGAGCTTTTGATAAGACTCAAGAAACTCCACTAAGAGAAGGCTGAGAAATGAGTATGTTTCTTTAGTAATGCTATATGCCTGCCAGAGAGAGGAAGTAAGTAATGCAAACAGATTTCTGAAGAAAAGGCACCACAATCAAGAATTATTACAGATTTATCTGATGCAGCAGCTGCCTGGCAGAAAATCCAAATTTGCACTGATTATTCCTATGTAAGAGTCCAAGAATGGAGACCACATTTTTTCTCTAATGAAAGGTAAGATAATATCTAGGAAGTTAAAAAAGACAAATATAAACACATTCTGAAATTATCTCCACCTGTAATAAAGCATCCACTATCAAACAGTTTTTTGGAATGAAGAGATGAATAAATGAATAGGGACTATAGAAGAGTCTCCTTTAGGCCATGTCATGCACCTTTATCTTCTTTGCCTTGTCTCTGACGTTTTACTTTCTACTCAATGGTGTTATGCTAATTCATGCTCACTGTGGACCTTGCCTCCTATATTTCACTTCTGCACTGCATTTGGTAATAATTTGTAACTTAATTCATATGAAGCTCCACTACTTTCTCTTTTGCCACAGTGTAGGCTTCTGCTTTTGAGTGGGATAGCTGCTGGCACAACAAGCTAATTATAATTGCAATACAATACAATATGATATGATATATGATACAATATGACACACTATAATACAGTATAATAACTCTAGTAAACATATATGTACTTAATGCTCAGGTTTTTTTTTTTTAAGCTAAGATCAACCAACAATTAAAATTCAAACACTAAGTAAGTGTTGTTTGACTTGAAGTTTTTAACAAAACTACTCACATACTTGATGCACTGGATGTATGTGGATATCATTAATGCTGTTGCTCCTGCCCCTACTGGAAACTTAAAGTAAAAGAGAACTTTTTGTAACTTTTTAGATTAGTACAGGAGCTGAAAAGTTCTTATTCATCCAGGCATCCCATTCCAGATGCTGTCTTTTGGTTAAATATTTAGCATCCCCTGTTCAGTGATGAGCTTATTGAGGCAAAAGGTCCTGGTGTTCTAAACAGATA
This sequence comes from Calypte anna, assembly GCF_003957555.1. NCBI lineage: Eukaryota > Metazoa > Chordata > Aves > Apodiformes > Trochilidae > Calypte > Calypte anna. The sequence continues at coordinate 29,773,902 of NC_044246.1, forward strand.
CTTTGTATTCCTCTGTTCAGGGAGGAAATACCTTTAGTAATTCCAACTAGTTTTGCCATCTGACTTTAGTTAAAGTCATTGAAAAACAGCAAGTAAATTAATAGCTCCCTAATTAAGTTTTTTTCATTATTTAAGAGCAATTAACTTAAACTTTGTGCCATATTCAGTGGCACAAAACCCCACCAACTTGCCAAACTTGGGCTTTTTATCCCAGTTGTTATATTTGACAAAGAAGAACCAACTAGGTAGCTGCACCATTTTCACTTCAATATGTTCATGTGTGTCAGGGGAAATGTTGCTTAACTCTTAGCGTGTCACTTCTGTGCTACAGAAATGCAGTGGTCTGGGACTGAAATCTATTCAAATAAATTCTGGAGATGCATGGCTGCAACACTGCTTCTCAAAACTACCATAACACCCACACCCCTGCATGGTCTTGTGTCTAAAAGCTGGCAGTAAAATCCCACCTGTAAGGGCAGCATACAGCAGGGATCCTGCTAAGCCCTAGGGTTCTCTACTCTTGAGTGTGCATCAAGCAGGCTTAAGGGATGTTCTGCAGAGACAGTGTACTTGAATAATAGGTAGAGTTTGCTAACATGAAGAGAAAACAAGCTATCTGGAGTTAGGCTACATTGTAGTTGTGCCTTGTGAGAGATCACCAACTAACTGCAAGTCTTGGAGGAGAAGGTTTGCCAGTTGTGGCAGTAACATACTCCAATATGCCAACAAACCAACAGTGTCAGGTTCTACAGCTGGTATTGAAGATATTATGAAAATGTGTATTTACTCCTCAGTACTGTACCACACTGCACCACACCACTGTCTTTCACCACGTACAAAAATACACAAGCTTACACATCCACTTGTGTTCTGGGTTTTTGTCTCAGTTAAGTGTCCTTCACATCTCTGTGCATGTATCTCTGTACATGGAGCTTTCCAGGATTGAACTCAATCCTTCAGGCAATATGAATATCTGCTTATAAGATTGCAGAGTTGTAGGGTCAGATTGCAACCTAGTATAAATCACAGTAGCTTAACTGATTTCTCAGTTAACTGATTTCTCTATTGAGTTTTCCAGCCTTTTCTTATCTGAGCAAACCATTGCTGGCCACACTGGGCTTCCCTGGTACTGCCTTTATTTTTACTTCAGAAGGCATTATTTTTCCTGGGTTTAGAGCATTTTGTGGATAAGCTGTACAGGCACTCAAATTTCTAAATTATATTCTAAAATCATCTGTGCATTCATCCCAGGCATAATATGCCCTTTTCTGCCTAGGCAGAGGAGTTCATTACAAATGCAGAGTAAGCGAGAAGCTAAAATTAAAACTTGCTAACAACGTGGATGTATGATATCCAGAAAATATAAATTGCCAGATGTTGAAGAGTCTTGAAAAGAAGAAAAAAGTCTGAAATAGTTAATATTAACATGATAAAAATGCAAACAAACTGGGTAAATTGTGAGTAATAATTGTAGTGCCTGGAAAAACAGGAAGAATATCTGTAGGACAAAACAGATGATAATTGTGAATAGAAAGAATTGGAAGATTTAACCACAAATGGTCAGGACATTTTGGCTCTCTGAATGAGAGCCATTCAATATTGATTTCAGAGAAATAATTTTAAATATGTAAATATATATATATATATTTTTAAATGTTAACTAACGGATCTGGGGAAATCCAGGTTGCTGCAGAGCTTTATTTAGTTGCATTGCATTTATTCTGTTCCACATCTGCATTTCATCCTACAGATCTTAAATACTTAAGATCTTACTTCAGTATATCAAAGCTGAAAGAGAGTTAGCAGTCTCAGTCTGCAGCAGTGTAGCAGTTCTGAAAGAACAAGTGGGGTCTGGAGAACAGGCCTTACGAGGAAAGGCTGAAGGAACTGGGTCTGTTAAGCCTGGAGAAGAGGAGGTTGAGCCCTTATTGCTCTCTACAACTACCTGAGAGGAGATTGTAGTGAGGCAGGTGTTGGCCTCCTCCCCCTAGTGACTAGCGATAGGATAAGAGGAAATGGGTTCAAGTTGTGCCAGGGGAGGTTCAGGTTGGATATGGGGAAAAATTTCTTCCCTGAAAGAGTGGTGAAGCCAGGTTGCCCAGGGAGATGGTGGAGTTGCCAGTCCTCGGGGGGGGGGTGTGTTAAAAAAAATAGGTATATGTTGTGCTTTGGGAGCTGACTTAGTGGTTAAGATGGTGTAGGACTGATGGTGGGACTCTGATCTTGAAGGTCCTGTCTAACCACGATGATTCTAAGCACACCTTGTTGCTTGAATAAACTGATAAACTTGTCATGCTCAATAGAGCCCTGAGAAACAAAGATACCTATGGCAGCCTTTCCAGTATTACTGTTTAATATTAGTCTGTTCTCATCTTCTTCAGGTTAGTCTTGACTCCCGGGTGAGAGAAGTGATCAACAGAAACTTGTTGGATCCTAGCCCTCACATGTATGAAGATGCCCAACTCCAGATATACACCCTAATGCACAGAGACTCTTTTCCAAGGTTTTTGAACTCTCAGATTTATAAGTCCCTTGTTGAAAGTATTACAGGCTCTACTTCTGAAACTTAATTTAAATTTTCCAACAAAATAACTTGATTTTTTTTTTTTTTTTTTTTTTTTTCTTTTTTCTTTTTTTCGGTGGGTGGGATGGAAGAAAAGTAGTTTAATAACATCTGGAGCTGGGTTCCTGGAGAACTACAGTTTAGCACTACTCAGGCTACTGTGAAGAAAACAAATACATATGGTCTCTGTCTACATTTTTACCAAGGTCCTCCTTGCTCGAGATGGCGTGGGAGGGGAACAATGGATTTGCCAAAATACATTTGTTTCACACTCCTTTCACCCCACCGCAGACAAGATTGCAATGATGTATTTGTAGTTTTATGAACAGTCTCCTTGTGTATCCTCACACTGCATGTGCAAGGTAAAAACTGCTTCACTTATCACTTAGTTGTTGCAATATTTAATCCAATAACATAAATTAATATCTGTATTTAAGAACTTTTTATGTGCAATACAGTCTTATGGTACATAGAAACAATTGCAGCAAACCAGAAAGAGGCTTGCATTTTTAACATCACTAACTGAAAAAAAAGCCAATTTTTAAGGTGTAGCATTACTCAACATGCTCTACTGAGTACAATACACTGACTTTTTGAAGCCAATATTTCTGTACAGAAAAAAAGAGCTATTTATCACTGTTTATTTAAAATAAATCAAGTGGAGGATTCCTCTGGTTGTTCACTGCCAAAACTGTGGCATTTTCATTACAGTTTGCAATGTCAAAAAAAAAAAGCAAAAAAAAAGCACAAACCACTTAAAGGGATCCATATCTGGGTGACACAACCTATGCGCTGATATTGTTTAATTGTTAAAAGAACAAAGATTTTCAATGTACATTTCAGATGTCAGATACTGTAATTGATTTATTAAAGACTGGCTATCCAGTTCTAACACTGTTGTATAATGTTATGTACTTCAGCAAAAAAACAAAAACAAACAGAAAAAAAAACCGACAAAAAGCTTGATAATTTAGTTTTTTGAATAAAGAAATTTAATAAAAGATTGCCTACATGTAGCATTTTAGAGCATTTTAGAACATTTTGATGAACTGCATCTGTCCTGTAAGATTTTTTCTTGAAAGCTTAATCCAGTACAAAATGTTTTTAAACAAAGTAATGTTTTACAAGGTGGCAGGTCAAAGAAGATTTATCTTAGCTTCTAGCCTCATTGATTTTGAGTAACTCCTTGAAAACAAGGGGTTTGATGATAACTATGAAACCAAACTTCAAGGGCTCCTAAACCTGCAGTCCTTACCCAAGTAAAATGCCTATGGATTCACAATGGGCATCTTGCCTGGGTACTGCACTGAGCCCTTAATCAGAGCTAAGGCAGCACAGAACTCCCATCACTTGGCTGCCATGGTGTTTTTAATAGGTGTTTGCTTGGCCTTTTTATCACAGAATGTCCAATTCTAGGATGCATTTTGATGTTTAAAGAGACAGTGACTGGGAACTTCGAAAAACCCATCTTCACACCTACCATATTCAAGCAAAACGAGCACTAGCATTCCTCGCAAACTGCTAAAGGTTTACCAAGAAATGGCTTTGAGTACTTGTTAAATATATATATATATATGAATGGATGTGTGTGTATATATATATATTTAATACTGACATCTCTGGTCTTATACTAAGACTGAAGAGGCAAAGTTCTTCTCACTTACACCGAGCATAAACCTATTGCTTGTGATGGGAGGGGACAGTCATTGAGCAGAGTCGGCCCCAGCATGCTTGCTCCACCCGCCCGGTTACTCCTCACAGGGGTTACTTATTCCTCACAGGGGTTACTCCTGGCAGGGGTTACTTACTCCTGGCAGGGGTTACTCACTCCTCACAGGGGTTACTCACTCCTCACAGGGGTTACTCACTCCTGGCAGGGGTTACTCCCCGCAGGCATCCTCGGTGCCAGCTCTGGCTGGAGCTGCTGCCGCATTCGAGGCGGGTCTGCTGCTACACTGCTAGGATGCAGGTCTTAGTTTATCTTCTGGGGCTTATTTTTTTCCTTTGTTTTACTACCTCTCATTTTTATTTTTTTTTTTTTTAATTTATTGAACATGCTTCAAATAGCAAGCCTGGGGAATTTTTTAATCATTCTTTTTACTTGAAACCTGTGTGCTTTTTTTGGAGATATATATATATGAACAATTTAAAGAACTGTTTCTAAAACTCATTTGGTTTTGTAATTTATATAGAATTCAGGAGATGATTAAAAGGGCTATTCTCTATTCCCTATGCAAATATTTTAACTGTCGTAGTGTTTGACAAAATGGGATCTAAAAAGAAATTTGCAAAGTGGAAAACAAATCTGTTTACAGTGGCGTTGCTGACTATCCTACCATATTCAGCACTTTTAAATATTGTTATTTATGAAAATGTAGTTTAAAATGCAAGACAAAATATTTATAAATGTTTCTTTTAATAAATACCTGTTTCGTCTGAAAGTGTTATTGTGTTATGACAACTTTATTCATGTTGGTTAGATACTTACCACTATGAATAAAATATTCAATTACTATACTGATAGAATAATATCTATGATGTTTACAAATCCTGAGGGGGCAAAATTCAGTGAGAAAGGACTGCTTCCTTCTACTGTGAAATACTGTTAGAAAAAATGAATTTTTCTGGCTTTTTTCTTAATTGGAATTTAACTATGGTCCTACATATGTCTAGAATAATTTGATTACAGTTGTATTTACTGTAGTACTAAACATACACAGGATCATATTTGTATATATTTACATAGTGTAATTTCTAGTTTGTTGGTGTTTGAGGCACAATACATTTAGTCAACACATCTACACATTGTTATGTGTAAGAGACAAAACTGCATGCATAAGTCTTTAAAAATGTAGACTTGAATATTCTTAATGTTACTATTTGATGGTGACCTGCTAGTCATAAGCTATCTTTATAAGATATTTCACACAGGTAGAAGTCCTTGTCAACACAGACAAGTCATCCTTTCAGTGACAGTTTTAAAGCTAAATGTGTGGGCCCTAAAATCCTATCTTGATTTCTAGCATAAGATTCCAAAATCTGTGTCTGGAAACTGTTACATCATTTTGGAAAATATTACACCATTCTTCAGTGTAATACTGCAATGAAATCACGTTCAAAATTTCTTGTCTTGAATCCTCTATTTGGAGGGATTTAAAAATTGAACATAACTTGAAGTTTCTTTCTTGGAGCAAATGCTCACATTAAAATGTTCAATATACATTGCAAGTAGCAGTTTGGGTTTCCCAATTTTTTTTTTACTGAAAAAAATGGGTACTGTCCTAAAGGACAATTCATAACATGATCTCATTGCCTATCACACAGTTCTTTGAACACAAGCTGTAAAACAGTCAAACTATTAAACTGATTTATTGTGCATGCAGTGTACAATACACTTTGAAAAACTGCCTAAATACACTTATTCTATAGCCTGGAATAAAATAATTATGTATTTAACTTGTATTTCAGTTTTTCATGAGAATGTATATAGCAAGTGCACTACAGAAAATGACTTATGTTTTTGTCACTTTTGCCCAGCGTTTAATCTTTCCTGTCAAATAGAACCTAATGCCAAATAGCCACAAAATAAGCAGAGTGCTTGTGCACACCTCTAACCTCTGCGTTTCGAAGAAACTGCATATATATTGTATTACATGAGTTCAACTCAACTTAGCTGTTAACAGTCAACTTTTGCATAACTGAGCTGAAGGTAGTTTGAGATACCCCAAAAAAAAAAAAACAAAAAAACCCACAAAAAGTATCAAGAGTATTTAAATTAGACTGAAGGCACACATGGTGGGAAGAAGACTAAAGGGATGATGGAGAAAAAACAGGTCGGTGACACAAGTGTCTGGGCTGCATGTTAACCAGCAGAAATCAGACAGCACAGTACTGTGGAAACATGGCCATTTCACTTTCAAGTCCACAGCCTGTCCACAACTCACTAGAGCACCTGTAGAGTACATATAACCTGTTTGGAGGACAAACCAGACTTTAGCTAGTATTAGCTGTTTTAAATTAAAAGCATGCTTAAGTGTCTGCTAGGCTGTAGCCTAAATCAAGGAACTAGGAGAGACCTATGTTCCACCTTAAACAGTCAGGGTTCCAGCTGCTGCCCTGGGCAGAAAATTCAATCACAAGGAGCATCTGCCTGTGGAACCAGTATCTAAAACAGGTGAGGGCTCTTCTGGTGGGAGCAGCTTGCTGGATTTACCACGCCATGAGCCTACTCTGGAACCGGCAGCTTCCGTGTGCAGTAAGAGCTTGCAAAAGCCACTTACCCAAAGTATTCTACAACACCAATAGAAAAGCAATCAAAGCTGATACAAAAAGTCTCTGCGCTACAAGGAGTAAAGCTCACACCACTAAAATATCTGTGAGCCTGCTCCTGGCAAAATTAACCCAGCCACCTGCAGCCTAAGTCATTATCAAATCCAACAAAGCAAAAGCTTAAGGTTGCACAAAGACAAACATCTGCAATGTCTGCTCCAAGTTGATCTGAACTATGTCTAACTACCAACCTCAGAAGATGATTCTTCTCAGCCCACAGAATCATAGAATCATAGAATCTATTTCTGGGTTGGAAGGGACCTCAGAGATCATCAAGTCCAACCCTTGATCCACTCCCGCTGCAGTTCCCAGCCCATGGCACTGAGTGCCACAATGCTGTTAGTTTTGGAGAGACCCAAGACTAGCACTGTAGCACAATCCTGGCTCATTGCTGCAGTGTCAGAGATCCAGTCCTGTTAACAATACCCTGAATATGATTGCTACGACAAAACATCAGCCCCATTCACATTGCTCCTCAATATTCTGCCATCTGTAAAAGTGCCATTTGTGGGGTGAAAGACCACAGCAATGATGGTGCCAAAAACAGCTGGATAAAAACTGACACAAATGTTGTCTGCATATAACTTGAATATACCAAGCACCAGATTTTGCCCCTTCCCTTATTCATAAACTCACTCTGTGGAAATCCATTACTCCAATTTAAAACAGGGAGATAGTTCAGGTGATCCAAAGGCTGATCATCAATACTTTACTCACACTATCATTTTTCTTCTCAAAATTTTTACATTAAATTACCCTCTTACTCTAAATTTCCTGAGCTTTGCATACTTCTCTCAAAAGCAGGTTTCACACAGCCATTAACTCGCATAATTTCTTTCATTGTTACAGAACACCAGAATATCTGGTCTATTAACTTCATTAATTTTGTAATTTTTCCTTTGCCCTTTTGAAAGAAAGCATCAAGAATCTTCATGGGCAGGCAGCAGTGAATACAAGGGAGGCTTCTGCTGGGTAAGCTTTCTTAAGGAATGGATCAGACTGTTTATTAGCACCAGGCTAGCCACATAGACTGTACCTCCTCCACAAAGCTCTTTGAGTATGATTTTACTTATAAATTACTGCTACAGTGTATTTAGCAAATAAACTTCATTCAAAGTGGTCTGTTTACAGTCATAAGAAAACATTTTTATCCAACCATGTATTTTAACGTCTAATATTCTGAATAAGAAATTCTCACATTGAGTGCATTGCCTTTGGATTTCCACAATGGAAGAAAACTTTCAAGTTTTCACTTCTGACTATCAAAATTACTTAGGTCTGCAAGCATTACCCTTGCTTTTGGTTTTAGACTTATTAAAATAATAATACACTAATGTGTCATATGGAAGTTACTGTTATTCCACCTGTGCAATTCAGTTGTAAAGTATGATTACCCACTTCTGTTGAGACATGAAAAAGAACAGAAGAACAGCAAATACCTGACTTTGACTCTTCCAATGATTGTAATATAAAATACTGCCTATTAAAGTTTTATGGATAGTTGCACATTTTTATAATAAAGTATATTCTTCAAACTGGTTTGAGTCTAGCCAAGAATCTCATTGATGATATTATCTAACACAAGATTACTATGCCACCCAGTTTGCATACCAGAGGGGATTCGTCAAGATCCACAATATCCATCACGTTTACTGGCTGCATCTTCACTGCCTTCCAGTTTAAAACCTTGACACAAGACACTGTAGTCAGACCTGTATTGTGTAAACTGATAGTCTTTCTGTCTCAGCATTCATCTCTGACATTAAGGCCCTTTTTTCTTCTTCTGGCAATGCATTTTTTCTCCTCTTAAGTGCTTAATTTTGCACCTTCCTTTGCTAGCAAGGTATCCTTCCACTGTATCTATAGCTACCTCCTGCTCCTCAGGGTACTTCTGAATATTTCCTCTGTAGAACTAATTTCTTCAATAGAAAGGAAAGGGCTTGTAGAATAACTTGTGTGTTAAAATCCCTGACTGAAACTTTTGTGTGTCCCCATCATACGCTGTAGTGGTCACCAATAGTGTCGGGAGGACACTGAACCAGTATAGTGACAGACTCAGCATCCTCCTCAAGAGACCCACTTTAAACCTGATATAGAGGGTTCGGTCAAGTTTGGGTTTGTTTTGGTTTGGTTTGGTTTTTTGTTTTGGGTTTTTTTTTGTCAGAATTCATTAAAGAAAAAAAACCAAAACCAAACAAAAATCAAACGTCACCCCCTGTGCCCATAGGAGCGCCGCGGCCTAAGGGGACCCGTTGCCCCAGGTGCCAAGATGGCGCCCGCTGCCCGAGCCGTGCCGCTCGATCATGGCCGGGACCCGCCCTGCCGGCGCTGCCCAATCACAGCGCGCTCCCCACAAGCGGACAGCTCCGCGAACCGAAGGGAGCCGAACCCCTTCGTCCCTTTCCGCCGGCGGAGCCCCGATTATTTCCGACTGTGACCGAAATCACCATCGAGCTTCTTCGGCAGCTTCCGGAAACCCACGAAAGAGGCGGCGAACGCGTTCGGGTACCTCCGGCAGGGGCAGTGCTGCCCGAGGAAGTGGGGCCGAGCTCCCGCCCCAGTCGGACATGCGGCTGCTGTGCCGCGCCCTACGGGGAGCTCAAGGCTACCGGGCAGCCGCTGTGCTGCCCCCTCACAGCCACCGGACCGCCCCTCCGGTCGGGAGCAGCACGGTGGGACTATGTCCGCCGCAGCCGCTCCGCAATCTGTGCTCCCGGCCCGGTTTGGAGGAGCTGTTCGCCGCCCCTTCTTTACACCGCTTGCTGGAGGCGCGGGCGCAGAGCGCGGTCGGGGCGGGGTCGGAGCTGGCGGCGCGGATCCAGCGGCTGCGCGACAAGGAGCGGGAGCTGCGCGACACCCGGGAGCTGGCGCGGCAAGGTGCGGGGAGGGCAGGGACCCCGGGGGCACGGCAGGGCAGGGCGGGGCGGGGCCGGGCCCGGCGGCTCCTCCTCTTCTTCCTCCCCAGCGGTGGTCGCGGTACGGTGACTGCCTGTTGGGGGGTGGGTGGGAAAGGATCGTCTGGAAGCTTGAGGGGTGGGTGAAGGAAGATGATCGTGATGGCATCTGCTCCATCTTAAATAAATATAATTAATCCGGGATTAATTTTTTTTTCAATCGTTCTCGTGCTGTCAGGGGCAGCCCAGGCTGCCTGCATCCATTTTAGCAGCCGCAGAGCTGAGCAGCGGTCTGTGCTGCCTCCACGCTGTGATTTAACTCTCTGCTGTGTTTGTAGCTGGCTGCACGCTTTTTGGGTTGCCAGATAGTGAATATTTTTCACCCTCAGTCATACTTCGTTTTGATAGCCCTTGGAAAGCAAAATGCAGAAAAGGAGCACTGAAAGATCAGTAAACATTAATTCGTGAAATGTTCTCTAGGTCTTTCAGTACTTGCTATTTAAGAATAAATAGTATAAGTATCACAGAATCCAGACGGGTTTTGAATGTCTCCAGTGAAGGAGACTCCAATCTTGATTAATCAGAAGTGATAACTGTAGGCAGCCATTCTCATGCAGACTAATGGAGGTGACAAGCCTTGTCTTAAAGCTTTTTTTTTTTTATTTCTATTCATTCTCTCCCACCTCAGCCTGAAAAAAATAAATACTTCCTTTCAACAAACTCATCATTGGCCCAAACTAACTAAATTAAATGGAAGATTTTTTTTCTTTCAGAACCTACTGAAGAAGCCAATATCATCAAAACCAGGCTTAGAACTTCTGCAAAGTGTGACATGATGAGAAGGGCTTAGTAACTTTGAACATTTCTTTAGTTATTCCTTAAAAATATTTGTATATATTATTTTAAACTTATTTTAGAGCCTATATTACGTTTGCATTTTAAAGTTTGCAGCTGTTATTAATTGTATCTGGCTTTTTCTGGATTTCGTTCTCAATAGCTGGCTTGATTCTGGATTTGGACTTTCTTAATATCCTTCCTCCTGTTGTCCTTAATGTTCCTGATCAGTCAGTGGATATTGTAAAGCAATATAGATAGCTGGAGATGATCTAGTTGCATGTTTAAAGAGTTACTTAGTCAGAAAGTCAACCATGCGTGCTCTAAGCCAGCAGGTGGTAAAGCATGCTTGTTGTTTAAACCTATTTACACATTATCTTTTTAATTTGCTTCTTACAGAAATGATGTGGATGTGGGTGTAATTCACCAATATTAAACCTAAATTCAGAAGTAAAAAACTTGCATTTCAAACTGTGCTAATGACTAAATGCAGTTACAGTGCTGAAAAGGTGTGGCTTTATTATAAGAGTGTAGCTCCCATCTCATATGAAGGCATTTAAAAGCTTGCTGAACAGAGAAAAAAAAAGTCTAGTATCTATACCAGAAAAAAAAAAGAATGTTTTGACATGTTGAAACTATATGTCAGGAAAACAAGTCTTAATCATAAAGCACTAATATTGATCAGTCAAGTGATACTTCGAAATTGCAAGTGTCTCTTATAATTCCTCCATACTTTTTTTTTTTTTCCTTAAATGATGTGTTAGAAGTTTTATGGATGTTCTGGGATGAATTGACAGAGATAAGATAATTTGAATTATTATTACTGTCTTAAAAATTCTGCAAAAAATTATAGGGATCATTGTCCTTTTAATGAAGAGTCTCATTTGTGAGGCTGCTGTGTTCTCTAAATTCTTAATGTTCCTGTCACCTGCCCCATTGAAATACAGAACATAATTTCTTAAAATCACGGAATGGCTGAGGTGGAAAGGGACCTCTGGATATTGTCCAACCCAATCCTCTCCCCAAACAAGGTCACACACAGCAAGTTGCTCAAGGTTGTGTCCAGCTGGGGTTTGAATATCTCCACAGATGGAGACTCCACGCAGCCTGTGGCACTATTTACCACCAGCACAGAAATTGGGGTTTTGGCTTGGGTTTCTTTTGGGCTTCTCTTGGGTTTCTTTTGGTTTTGTTTTTTTAATGTTTAAATTGAGCTTCTTGTATTTCAGATTTTCCCATGTCACATACCAAAATATCAGAAAATACTCTTAATATGCACTGTATATCTTTGTTACAGATCAAACAATTGATCTCGTTTTCTGTCAGATTTAGTGTATTGAGGGGAATTTTGTGTGGTGGTTTTTTTTTGTTTGTCTGGTTAGGTTTTTGGGTTTTGTTTGTTTTGTTTTGGTAGAGTAAGTTCTACATGTGGTTATTTTTCAGAAGCTTTTCTGAGACTGGCACTGGTATAAGTGTGAGGAATAACCATACTCAAATATTCCAGATGAGAGTGAAGATTTGCGGAAACTTGCAGAAAGAGAAATTGCCTCCTATGAAGAAGAGATATCTGAACTGAAACACCAGGTGAGATTCCCTTTAAAAGTCTCTATTTCCTCAAAGAGGAAAATTGTCTTCTCACTAAAATAAGATCTACATGATAAACTCTTCTTCTCCCATCCCTGCCAATTATACTCTTCAACTAGAGTCTTTTGTTTAGGGAAAATGAAAACTGCAGTTGATATAGAGAGCCTGTAAAGTAAGCACCTACTTGTATCTGGAATTGTTTGAATCAATATGTCTTTTTACGTAGGTGCCATTGGTGTTGTCTGGGTGTACCTTTAGGTATGTCCAACTTTTTAGCTTTGGAAACGTAAAATTTGTATAGTGTTGCATGCACTACTAGTTTTGAGAAAAATACTTTAATACTATGTAACTTAGACTGCTACATGATGCAAGTTCTACATAGTATCTGTGTTATTTAACATAAAACTAAGGATCTTTACATAAGAAACTGTTACATACATATTACTGGTGAAGTATAAGGTGATGTTGTGGCATTCTTTGTTCCCTTGACAAAAATGCAAGTCACTTTATAAATATTTCTGTAAGTACTTTTGATTTTTACCAGAAGAAGAGGTCTGTGGGAAGAAACATCACCAAACACTAGTATAGAAAGACGATTGAAAAGCATTTCCAAATCAGCCAGAGTTTTCATCCAGCCTCATAAACTGATTAATTTTTTTGGTTTTCTCTTTCATCTACAGACCAATATAAGGCTGGCTCTCCTTTTGACATAAATTTGAAATTAGTAATACAGCTGTGTTGTTGTTGGACTGTTGTCCTGAACATCCATACAGTCTTAGCTCTGCAGTTGAGACTGGTTTGAAAGGGAATCTGATGGAAAGGGAGATGCTCAGTTGTCATGCAAGAACCAGCGTGGATCCTTTGTTGTCCAAATGTTGCAGTGCTCCTAATAGGTGAATACCTCTATGAAGTTTTGTCTCGAGAGAAACTTGTGTAGCTCATGTGAATGTGAACAGACCCAGGAAGCATTCCCACAACACAAAATCCCCCTCACATCTTCCTGACTGCTGCTGCCTGAGAAGCCTGTCCTCTGGGCAGCCAAAGAATCAGTGCAGGAGAATGCAGCCTGGATGGATGACAGCCTTACAATCATAGAATAATATGGGGTTGGAAGGGAGCCTTTAAATATCATCTAATCCAGCCCTCCTGCAGTAAACTGGGACATCTTCAGCTAGATCAGGTTGCTCAGTTCCTCACCTTGAATATCTCCAGGAATTAGGCCTCAACTACCTCTCTGGGCAGCCTGTTCCATTTTTCCACTACCCTCATGGTAAAGAACTTGTCTGGTATTTTATTCTTTCTCCATTGGGGAGAGCAGTGTCAGAGGGAAGTCTTAGCTGAGTGTTTTTGTATTCACAGATAGTGTTGCTTTTGATTCCTTCAGAAGAAACAGACGAGAGTGATCTTGTCCTGGAAGTAACTGCTGGAGTTGGAGGGCAGGAAGCCATGCTGTTCACCTCGGAGATATTTGATATGTATCAACGATACGCTGCCTATAAGAAGTGGAAATTTGAAATATTAGAATACTTTCCCAGTGAAATAGGTCAGTAATGAAAATGCTTAATCTTTAACTTTTTAAGTTAGGTTGAAACACTTATTCATATGGTGCTTGAATTTCCTGACTACAGGAAGCTAATTTGCAGCAACTTAATTTTAGAAGTGGAAGATTGTTTAAATGTCTGAGTGCAGTTTTCCTCAGCTTCTGTATTTGAGAATGAAGTTCCATTTTAGAACTACTACTAAAATATTGAAGTGCTAAAGATGAAACAAGTCTTTCAGTGGTTTCAAAAAGGAGAAATGAAACTGCTTAGTGGAAGAAAATTCAGAATCTGACACAGATTCTTTTTTAGTTTTATTTTTTCACAAGTGCAGATTGTTTTTATATATATATATGATTATATGTGCTCCTCTACCTTGTTACTTTTTCCTGTGTTTATAGATCAGTTTGATGGAGGGTTGAAAGTCTCCTTACTATTATGGATCCCTTAGCAGAGAAAACTATTGAAACTATTTTTAAAGTTTAATCTAAAGCATCCTGAATTGATCTGAAATAATCCTCATCTGAGGATTTATATAAAGAAATGGAATGTTTGGGTATAATTTATCTGTAACAGCTAATGGATGAGCAAAGTGATGGAATTGTTGAGGGGAGAGATAAGCTCTAATTATGTATGAAAGCCATCAACTTAAATTTCACAGGTAATCAGTTTAACAGTTTGATGCCAGTAAAAGGAGATGTTTATCCTTTCTCTTTTCTTCCTGACTGTCTGTCCAATCAGTCCTACTTTTTTTCTTTTTTAATCTATTATAATCTTTTAATCTATTTTTAATCTGTCCTTTCATTTAAGCTGTCAAAGACTTCCAGTGACTCAGTTTTTTTCCTAGTAAGTGTGTTGTCTCTTCTCAGGAGCCATAGAGCTGGCATAAGATAAGCAGCAATGTGAGGTTGAATGCAAGGAGGTGGAAAAACTGGATCTTCTAGTGATGATAGTCTGTGAAATTGGTACACTGCATCTCATGGAGTGTTGTGTCTTTACAAAGATGGGATTTACACAACAATCTGAGGCAGAGGCACATGTTAGCTGATTTTAGTTTAATCCAACTTCTATGTAAAGTTGTTTTACAAGATTAGGCTGCTGTTGTCTTCTTTGCATTGGCCAGTAATGATTGGGTGTCTTCACAGAGTCTCACCAAGGTAGTGCAGGTAAAAAAGCAAACAAAACCAGCCCTCCTGATTAGTTTTCAGGTGATCCAGCACAAGAGGAGAAGATGCTCACAGGGGTGGTGGAGGCAGAAATATATTGCTGCTAGTGGTAGCAGTGTTGGAAAACAGGACCTCCTCTCAGGAGTGAGAGTTTCAGTCAGTTTAAGCCACCAGTGAAATTTCAATCCAAAATATTTTTTTTGATTCACGGATTGCTAGCCATGGTTCTCAGTGGAATGGGTTTCCTAAGTCTGTCTGTAACAGATCTGCAGGTGTACTGATATATCCATACTTTTGTCAGCAAAGCTAGCACATTTTGCTTACCAACATTTTGCTGTGGAGTTAGGTTGTGTTTTGTAGTGGGTACAGATCAGCAGATGGGCACTTGTGCAGTTGTTCTCTGCTCCTCACTCAGGTTCTTTCTTAAGCTTCACCCGTATTCATGCTGTATTCACTTCATTGGAAAAACTAGGATATTGGTATGTGCAATTTGTCAGGAAAAACTTTAGTAAGTTTCTGGTCAACAATATAATTGCAGAGATTTTTTGCAAGATTTGACAAATACAGAGCATCTTAGATTCATAGAGTGGTTTGGATTGCAAGGGATCTTAAAGATCATCTGCTTCCGACCCCCCTACCATGGACTGGGACACCTCCCACTAGACCAGATTGCTCAAAGCCTCATCTAACCTTCCCTTGATTACTTTTCAAGGATGGGGCATCCACAAAATATTTCCAGTATCTTCTCACCACCCTCACATGAAATAATTCCTAATATCTTACCTAAATCTTCCCTCTTTCAGCTTGAAATAATTCCCCATCATCCTATCAAAAATATGCCCTTAAAAGTCCCTCTCCAGCTTTCCTGTAGGCCCCTTCAGGTGCTGGAGGGCTGCTATCTTCTAATTCTTCTTCTGTTTACATATGCCTTATTTTGTACTTGGTGGTATTTTCAGGTATCTTGAACATCTGTAGTTTCAACTGTGTAGAAATTAAAAAAAAAGATATCAACAACTTTTCTAATTGCTCTACTTTACCTGCCTAAAGAGGGCCTTTCTGTGCCTTAAAGCCCTTCTTGCATAAGTACTATTTTTTATTTACTGTTAGATATTGAGGGATTTAAAGATAGTTAAAAAATTTGACCCCATGGATGAATGGACATTGTAAGCTTGGAACCTGAGAGTCTAGGTACAGGTTTGATTTGTTCTCTGGATTCATACCTCAAAAAGAAGGGAGACCTGTATCTTCACCTGTCAGATATGCAGGTACAATTTGATTTATTATAGACTTCACTAACCCTTTAGGTTCTTAAAATCTTTAATAGAATTTAATTTTAAAAGTGTTATATTGGTAACATGCTTAAATATTACCAACTTTTTGTATGCAGTTGTTATTGGTGACTTATTTCAAGTTGATGAACATGAACTCAGGTTTTCAGCATTATATTCTCCTGGAACAGCTGCTGTTGATTCACTTAATACACATTTTTTTAATTTCACAAAGCTTTAATTTAGTATTGTCTGTTATCTAAATTTTTTCTTAAATATAAACATTTTTTTAATGTCAAGAGGTCATTTGTCAGGTAAACTGTTTTCACTGTTCAAGTGAAGATAGGGATGAGAGGAAGCTTCATGTTACAGTGCAGCTTGTTGCTGCAAGAGAAAAAGTCATGTTTATTCCCATTCATGATTAGGCAACCTCTTTGCCAGGAGCTCAGCCAGTTCAGCCTTCAAAGCTGAAGTTCAGTAACTTTTCTTTAAAGTAAATTGAATAAATCTGGTGCAGATTAGATGGGTGTAAACAGTGTGGGGGAAGAGTCTGGGTCATTTTGATGTCATGTACCAGGAGGAGAAGAGAGCTGCCCTTTCCATTGAGGAGCCAGGTGGGTGAACCCCTGCAGTCACGTACAACATTGCCTTCAGAGCACTGTTTCACCCTCAGCTTTAACAAGGGCTGTCCCACCAGCCAGACAGCTGCCAGCCATATGTTCCCTCTCTCTCTCTCAATTCTAGCAATTTTGAGGATATAATGGTATTTGGATCAATCCACTGTTTTGGTTTAAGAGCTATCAATTACTAGGCAGTTTTAAGTCAGGTCTGACTCAACTTGCAGTCCCATGATTGCAAAAGAAAGGGAGTTGTAAGTGACTGCCCTTTCAGTGAAAATTCAGTCCTTGGACAAGGAGCCCAAACCCTCAGAGGCATTCTCCTTAATGCCTTAAGTGGGAAACTGAAGTAATATATTAACCTAGCATATATATAGCCATATTCTCATTTAGCATTATAGCATTTAGCATGTAGCATTTTCAGATTCTGTGTTTTCTTCATTTTCTTTTTTTTTAAAGCTATCTTGTCCCTATGGTTGATTTCCTTAGTCTAGACATGGCCTAAAAAAGTCTTTCTGAGAAGTACATGCCCCTTCTTTTCCTTGGCTGTAGTTTTGTGTTGCAAGACTTCAAAAGCAATGCTCTTTCAAGGCTGCTTAGCTCCTCTTTAATCATTCCCTTGGCAAATTCCCTATGCTGAGAATGGGATTTGGGAACTCAGCTGAATTAAAAAACAGGGCAGGTGGAAAGTGACATGCATTTATAGTGTCATTAGTTCCCTGATCCTTCAAACAGTTATGCTGGAATGGCTGAAAGGTTTGCATGCTAGCAAGCAAGGAATAGCAAGAATGCCGTAAAGAAGTACTGCAATAAACTCTGCCTGTAATGAGACCATGAATGTGTTGGACTTTACTTCCAAGATCCACACTGTTCAGTGCTAGTTTACATTACATTACTGTCAAGTGTTTTGCTGGATGTAGGGCTCAGAGAGGCAAGAGTTCTGTTCACTCCAAGGGAACAAAAGATTAGGATGGACTGAAAGAGCCAAGATGAGACTTGGGTAGGATGTATAGAGGGGAATGGATAAGGAGTATGAATAATGCTCATCGTTTAGTTAAAGGGTTGGGTTTTTTCACATTGAATGATAAGACTCTGAACTAGCAATAAAAAATCGGTGCAGTTTCTGAAGGTGGCTTTTAAAATTTGATCTTTATATAAACTTACTACTTGTGTCAGAGTTCTACTGTGGTTTATAATTGTATGTTTGTAGACAGTCTTTTTATGTTTTTCAAAAAAATCAGGTTGGACACTATAAAAAAAGAATTTGACAGTCCTTGACTTGAGATAGTATATGAGTATATATGTCTGTCTCTGTTGCTTTGTTTTTAAGAGCCTTTTGCTTTTTCAGTATAATTCTGCCTAAGTATTTAAATGGGTAATTTATAAATCCAAGAAACAAATTACATTCATGTCTAAATACATTCTTTGAAATACAACAGCATACTACCAACAGTTTTTCATACAGATTTACAGCTGTTTTTCTTCTGGATGTAAGGTGGCCTAAGACATGCAGTTGCAAGTATAGCAGGTCTTGAGGCTTACAAGAACATGAAATTTGAAGGAGGAGTGCATCGTGTTCAGCGGGTGCCCAAGACAGAAAAACAAGGACGCATTCACACCAGCACCATGACTGTTGCAATATTACCCCAACCCACTGAGGTAATGCTTATCTTTTAGTATAACAGGCTTCTACCATCAGCATTGCTTTTACATACCATATTGCTGATACCCTAGTGTTTTCTGTCTTTCCAGTTATTCAGTTTAGTTAACTTCACTATAGCCTGCAAAATCACTGTAACCATGTCTCGCACATTTTATAGAAAACTTTACATTTTCTACAAAGTAACAAAAGAGCAAATTAGTACAGAGAGCTCAGAGATTTCTTTTAGCACCTCTTCTTCCCCATTTTTGTAGTGTCCTCGCTTTCCCCTTCTAAAGTATAATAATTCACTGCCATACTTGCTTGGTTAAAAAAAAATGGCTAAGAATTCAAATTTTCTTTCAATCTCTGTTTTGTGATGTCCTAGCAAGGTGTCAAAGATAATACTTCTTCCCTTTCTCTGCCAAAGTGGTCTTGCTCCTTCCCAGAGACCACTGCCCCACTGCAGGGACAGTAAAGGGAATATCTTCCATTTTATCTGAAAATTATATGGTTTTCAATATTTCAACAAAAAATATTTGTTAACTGTGCTGGAAAAGGGTGTGGAGCTTTCAGAAGAGGGAGAGGATTAATGCTAGGTTATGCCTTAAGCTTAATCCTTAATCAAACCGTTTGTTTGATTTCCCAGCTTCTACCATGTGACATTCCAGTCTGGTTACAAAAATTTGTTAACTTTTTTAAGAGTGGATGTGAACTATCATTCTTAAATTTAATTTTGATCTTGCCTGAATGTGCCTTATAAAGTAAACTGGCTGTGCATATTTGACATGTCTAGAAAAAAAATATCAATGTGTCCTTTTTTTTTTTTTTTTCCTTTTTTTTTGTCTGCCATGACAGATGAGGCTGCAAATTAATCCAAAAGATCTACGGATAGAAACAAAACGATCAAGTGGAGCTGGAGGCCAGCATGTTAATACCACAGACAGTGCTGTTCGGATAGTTCATATTCCAACAGGTGCTTTGTTATTTCCTTAGTAAAAGATCTAAGCTGCATAGCTGCTCTAATGATTTCTTTTGAAACAATGGTCTTATTTTTAAACCTGGAAAACAATAGAGCAGAGTTTCTGTATAATTTTCCTTTGTGCTTATAGTGTTCTGCTTGTGCCCAGACTGATTTGTAATAGCGGGGAGTACGGGCTCCAGTGGGTAAACTAAAGCATCCACACCAGTTTCTAGGAAAAAGTTACAGTTAAGCTTTCAAATAATGGTAAAGAAACAGAAAACTAGAAAAGGTTAAAATCTGATGATTTTCCTTATATTGACTAGTGTCAAAAAAATTTGCCAAATTTCTCTGTTGCTCCTTTCCCATAGATTACAGGCAGAATTAGGAGGCCCATTGACAGGGCTGAGTTTGGGAAACATAGGAGGGATAAGATACACTTCAAATGCTACCTGGTTGTAGCCATTATATCTTTTCTTTATTGCTATTCCTGAGCTTTTTACTTCCTTTTGAGCAATCTCCAATAGCTACCTTGACTTTCATTGCTTTTTAACTTTTCCTCTTCTCTCCACAAACATTACTCAGGCTTTACAGCCTCAGGGTAATCCCAAATGCTCATTATCCTTCACGTAGCCAGATTTCTGCCATGCAATTCTTCATATTTATTGAAGACATTAATCCATTCTATTATTGCTACATCACCTCAGTAAAGCAGAAGGTAAACAGTGGAGGAGGTAGAATGTTGTTCAGTGTATGGGGACAAAAAGGTACTCCGGGTTTAAAAAAGTATTTGATTGCTTGCATATTTGGAAAAAAACCCCACACCACTGACTGAAAAAAACAAATGATCTTGGGCTTTGCTGAAGGCAGCTACTAGTGTTTATTACTGACATCTTAATTTTTTTTTATTGGTATGCACTAGAGATGGTTTATAGGGTTTCTTGTTAGCTCCTGACTTTTTCCTGTTTCACCTTTCCGAACTTCATTTGTTTTGATCTCTTCCCCTGCAGTTGTCCTGTTGCTTTTTCTATTTCTCATGTCCTAACTCTTGTGTATAAATCTTCATTGTTCTTCTAAAAAATTTTTCAATTAAGTAATACTAGAGGTACTTAAAATTGAACACAAGACCTTAGCTTGTGTTGTCTTCTTCCTGTATGTCTTCTTCCTGCTTTTTTCTTGGGCTTTTCACATAACTTGAGTTGTATGTTTTGGGATGAGAAAATGCACAGGTTTTTTTTAAAGAAAATAGTGCCTGCTTTTGTATATTCTGAGGTTCTATATACACACAGTCTCATATATTTTGCTGCTCCTTAACTCCTAAATTTCCTGGAAATTTGGCCAAAAGTTACAGATATTAAAGATGTCTTCTGTGAGCCATATCACATCACATATCTTTATTTCACTGCCTACCTGTTGTCCAACATATTGAACTAAATTTCTTGTCTTATGGCTTAAAGCACCTGTATAATTCAGCCAGCACTTTCCTCCCAAATTGTATCATTAGACTTTAATGAGCCTGGACTTACACATTCCCAGGCCAAGATATGTATCGAAGAAATAAACAGCTTATTGTAACATAATAAAATTCTTCTAGAAATTGCATAACCCTTTTAGTATGTCTTACTGTTAAGTGTTAAATGTCATTATATTTTTGGCAGGAATCGTGTCCGAATGTCAGCAAGAAAGATCTCAGATCAGAAACAAAGAGAAGGCCATGCAAATGCTATGTGCTAAGCTATACAATGCCAAACTGGAAGAAGAAACAAAAAAGAGAAACACTGTTCGAAAGATTCAGGTAAGTTTAATTTAATAAAGATATAATTCTGTACAAAAGTATGTTCTTGGGGTAACTCCTGTGTAGAACTGCAAAGAGCAAATGGGAATACAGAGGAACAGGAGCCCGGGAAGGACTTAGACAAGGCAAAAAAATTAAGTTCTTCTTGAGCAATAAAAGTTGCATATTAGCCAAACATAAAATCTCTGTAGCATGCAGATTCTTGAGATCTAGCTAAATTAACTAGTAGCATTAGAAAAAGATACAGTAAAATTGTTCTCTTATATGTTTGAGAACAATTACTGCACATATTGAACTGTTGTAAGTACAATATAACCATAATAAATTTTGCATAATCATGGAAAGAAGAGCGAGCTTTCACTTTAGATGCTTAATATTGCATGGTTTTTATACAAAGACAATTACGATAAACCAGGTCTTCCCTTTTCTCTTGTTTTGTTTTGTTTATTTAGATTGGGACTAAAGGAAGATCAGAGAAGATCAGAACATACAACTTTCCACAGGACCGAATCACTGACCACAGAATAGGCAGATCAGTGCACCATATTGAGAGTTTCATGCTCGGGGAAGAAATGCTAGATGAAATGATACAAACTCTGAGAGAATATGCTAATTATGAATCCTTAGTGGAAATTATTTCAGAAAATGAAAAAAAATAATCTATCCTGAACACTGTGCTTTGTTAGCCCCTGGCAACAACCATAGACATACGTCTTCAAAGGAGCTTCCTGGACCACCATCCAGAAAACGCAGATAGTGAAGGAGCACTGAAACTTGTTTCCTCATGACTGATACACAGTTTTCTTACTTGCTGAGTAAAACAGTTCATTACCTTCACGTGAGATATTGCTGTTACTGCAATCCACTTAAAAAAGTAAATTTGACTGGGCCACAAGTAATTGCAGTTTTTACTTTTCTCCACTGAGAAGGTCCTGATACACCAGTCTCAAAAGGTATGCATTAAAAAATGCGCACTATTTCTAGTTCCAATTTTCATTTAAACAATAGTTTAAATGTCATTACAGTGTAAAATAGTTTGAGAAAACAAAACAAATCCAATTCTGTCCAAGTGATTGGAAGAAAGTGATAAATAAATTACCTCGCTACTAATCTGCATCTTTGTATCTTTGTTAATCACTTAGATGTGGCATGGGAGAAGGAGTCATATTGCATCTTCTTCATGCTTTCATGTGGCCTTATTAATAAAGACAAAAAAAAATGCTCAGGAATATCCCATGTTAAAAACAAAAAACACACAACTGTGGCAGTCAAAGAAATTATTTCAACTGAAAAGAATGCTTCTGTTCTTAATTTAAAAGTGAAAGAAGTCATTACAGTATTGTTTGCCCGACATTTCAGTCTCTGTTTGGCTTCAGTTCAGTTTCTCCTTTATGTTTTTAGCTGACCGTCCAGGTTATTGATTTCTGTTGATGCTGTATGAGCAGTATCTTACCGGCTTTGTCTTATTTAATAGCAAAACTTTTGCCTTTCTAGTCCATTGATATATGTGCACATGGTTATATGTTTAAAGAAAACCTTTCAGACTGTGTTTTATAATATCAAATACATATAGCAATACAAAACCTTCAGTTTCCATGCCACATTATCCCATCATGCATTGTACCCAGGTATGTGTGTATACACATGCAGAATGTATTTGAAATACAAATACCAGTAAATAAGAAATTGGAACCTAAGGGAAAATGTAGGAGTGTTTACTTTGAGACTTCTAATTAAAATTAGTGAAAGCAATTAGAAAAGGAACAAAATAAGTTTGCTACAGATAGCTTGTAGTTTTATTTAAACATCCCATATAAAAGTCAACTGGTTATTACCAGTTTAATATCACCTTGTATTACATTTGAGACTGCAATTTGGATGAATACATGTCAAAAACCACTAAGAATCATGTAATACCTTTATCAGTTTGCTTTCCAGGAAATACTATGTGGCAATTGTGATTAAGTTCCAAATATTTTAATTAAAGATGCTGCATACATTAACTTAAGATATAGGAGAGCGTGTATCATACACCTGAGGGACACATTTCTTGTTGGTAAGTGTGAGACCTAGGTCTGCATTTACTAGCAAAGTTACAGTTTCCAATTGGCACATAAGAAAGTGAAAATAAACATTGATGCATATTATAACATGATATTGATTGGAGCAGGGCTTACAACTGAGGTTTTTAAACCTACGAGATCAGTACTGTAAATCGGAAGCAGCTGGTGCCCTGGCTGGCCATGAACACACACTAGGTGCTTCATTGCCTTGCATGAAGCCATCCTCCCACCAGTGTCAGAACAGCCAGACACTGGGTGGTCCTGGTAGAAATCTGGCAGAGTTACCTCAAAACTGGCACCAGCCCATGTCATACCGGGTGAACCTCACTGCCCTGCGGGCTACCTCCCGGGCCTGGGATGCTTAGCCACATGAAGAGCTGAAGCACCTCCTGCTCCATAATAATTCTTACTCAACATTTGCTGGCCCACTGCAAGTGAAATGTGTGTGTGTGTGTGTGTGTGTCCGTGTCCCGAGCTGCTAGAAGGTTGTTTCAGGCACTGGTGGGATCTCTGGAAGGGTGTCCAGTCCCCTCAGCTCCCAGTAGCACTCCACCTCACTTTGCCAGCTCCTAGTAACGTTGACTATACTTTAAAATACACATAGCTCTTCCACGGGGAGGAGCACAGACGTAAGATCCACCTCCAGACACTTCACCATCGCTTGTGAAGGGTGGGTGAGATCCCGCGGGTGCCGGCGGAGGTGAGGCGGGGGCGGGAGAGGCGCCGGGCGGGAGAGGCTGCGGCTGCGTCCCCGCCCCTTCCCCGGGCTCTGGCTCCGGCTCCGGCCCCGCCCCCTGCGGAGCGCGCGCGCGCCACCTCCCCACCACTCTCCTCTCTCCTTGCCAGCCGAGGAGGGAAAATGTGAGCCGGGCAGACTCCGCCCCCCGGCGCCTCAGATTGGTCCCCGCCTTCTGCCCGCCTCCCATTGGCCGCGCCGCTCCCGCCGGCGGCTCCCGATTGGCCGGCGCGGTTTTGGATACCAAATTCAAAGTTTTTAAAAGTACCCGGCGAGGGCGGCCGCGCACTCACTGCCCGCGGGCTGCGGCGGAGCAGCCCTACAGGTGAGAGCGGGCGGCGGGGATGGTGGCGCGGGGCCGGTTCGGGGCTGCGGGGCTCAGCCGTGAGGGCTGCGTAACTGGGATGGCTGGGGACAGTGGAGCTCCCCAGCGAGACCTCCGTGGCCGGCGCGGCGAGGGTTCGCCGGCTTACGCGGTGGCGGGACTGGGGGTGCGGGTGGTGCTGCCCGCGCTGTGAGGAGTAGGCAGGCGTACCGGGGACAGGGACCCCCCCCCCCGGTGGATGCTTGGCCCTGCCGCCCTCCCCATCCTTGCCCCTCAGCTATCCCGCCGGCGGGACGGGGTAGAATGGGATGGGATGGAATGGGACGGGACGGGATAGTGTCGCGTGGGCGGCCGTGGGGACTCCGGGTCCCACCACCGAGCTGTGTGTGGGGTGCACCCCATTGTCCGTCTCCACAGATGCGGGCCGGGTCCGATCTGGGGTGTGGGGAGCGCGGCTCCCGCCGGCGGGCAGCGGCTGGCGGGGGGGAGGCGCCGAGCCTCTCTGTCTCCCGCCCGCCCGGCCACGCCGCCCGAGGGGGCATCCCCTGGCGCGCTCCTGCCTGTCCAAACGCCATCATTTTGGGGAAAATCCTCTAAAGCGGGGGGCAAGCGAAGATACCCCCCGGAGATGCAGGGTCGGATCCCCAGGGGCCACGGGGCACACCAAGGCCGGGACCCGTTCTACCTGCCGCCCACCCTGGGCCATATTGAGCACTTGGCGGGAGCAGCTTGTCCCTTTCCATCCGAGGGTCGGGGCCCGCCGTGGCACCCCCAAACAAGAGGTGGGGGCGGACGACATGTCCCGGTTCTGCCGGATTTCGGCCCAAAAGTTCCTCTGCTTGCTTGTGGCGCGCAAGTCGTGGGGGGAAGGGGAGAAGGAGGCTTAGCGAGAGCTTGTATCCCCCCCTATTCACTCACACTGTACAAAGCCATAAGAGTATTTGCGCCTTTCTTCAACCCAACGAAGGTATGAAAAAGGGACTTTTCCTCCCATGCGTTAAAGATATGTATTTCCCTAATATTCCCCCCTCCCCTCCCGAGATACTGGAATGTGCTTAAAATCCCTTGAAATGTCTGCCCAACAAAGGAGACATTATTTTTCACACGAATTTTAAAGCATATTGAAAATTATTTTCTCTGTAGATTTTACTCTACAGAGATAGATTCCTTCTGTCCTTCAGCCTCTGCCCTTCCCCCCGCGACTTAATATCTACAGCACCACACTTTGGGGGGAGGGGAGAGGAAAGAGACAGGGCAAGAAAAGCTATTTCCCTATAACATCTATCAACCTCCCACCCTCTTAAAATCATACTTTTAAAGTAACCTTTCTTTCTTTTTGACCATTGTTTAAGGGTCGCTGATTTCCGTTGGAATTTACACATTAATGGGTGCACTCCAGCTTTTCCGGTGCCACCCACCTTCCTCCTCCTTTAAAAATGCCAGATACCTGGTATGCAAGGCAATGATACAAGATATCATTTGGCTCAGATGCAAACCAGGCTGTTCTGGTGTGGCTGTACTGCTGCACAAGCCTCATTGTCTTCCACTAGTATCCCTAGCAGGCACCCCAAGTGTCCTGAGTATGTCACAGAATCATCCAGGTTGGAAAAGACCCCTGAGCTCATCAAGTCCAATCCTTGATCCACTACCACCGTGGTTACCAGACCATGGCACTGAGTGCCACATCAGTTTCTTCTTAAAAGAAGTCTCTTCTTAAAAAAATCCACCACCTGCCCATTCCAATGCCTGATCAGCTTCTCTGTAATTAATGTTTTCCTAATACCTAACCTAAACTTCCCCTTACAGAGCTTAAGTCCATGCCCTCTTGTCTTACTGGTAGCTGCTTGGGAGAAGAGACCGACCCCCCCTGGTTACCCCCTCCTTTCAGGGAGTTGTGCCTCCTCTTCTCCAGACTGAACACCCTAGCTCCTTCAGCCTCACCTCATAGGACTTGTGCTGGATCCCTTCACAGTCTCCTTGCTCTTCTCTGGACCTGCTCCAGAACCTCAATCTCCTTCCTGAACTGAGGGACCCAGAACTGGACACAGGACTCAAGGTGTGGCCTCACCAGGGCTAAGTACAGGGGCAGAATCCCTTCCCTGGACCTGCTGGCCACACTGTTCAGGATACAGGTCAGGATGCCATTGGCCTTCTTGGCCACCTGGGCACACTGCTGGCTCATGTTCAGCTTCCTGTCAATCCAGACTCCCAGGTCCCTTTCTGCCTGGCTGCTCTCAGCCACTCTGTGCCCAGCCTGGAGCTCCCCATGGGGTTGTTGTGGCCAAAGTGCAGGACCCAGCACTTGGCCATGTTGAACCTCATCCCGTTGGAATCAGCCCAACTCTCCAGTCTGTCCAGGTCCCTCTGCAGAGCCCTCCTGCCTTCCAGCTGATCAACACTCCCCCCCCCCAACTTGGTGTTGTCTGCAAACTTGCTAACAGTGGTCTCAATCCCCTCATCTAAATCATCAATGAAGATATTAAACAGAACTGGGCCCAGCACTGATCCCTGGGGGACACCACGGGTGAGAGGCCACCAGTTGGATCAGCACCGTTCACCACCACTCTCTGGGCCTGGCCATCCATCCACTTCCTAATCCAGCAGAGTGTTCCTGTCATTGCATTTAGGTAGGCATTGGAGAGTCTACAAGGAATCTATACTGTAGAAATGGTGACAAGGTAAATCAGCCAGTCAGTTTTCTCATGCCAATTACATGCATCCTAAGGGTCTAATTTTGAGAAGATCTGGTGGTTGTCTTTTGGACAAGGAGGGTGAGTTAGAGAAAATCTCAAAATTCCTGATTTAGAAGTAAGGAGAGATTGGTTCTGCATAAGAAAAAGAATGTGAGGCAGTTTGTGCTGTGTTGTAATACTGTCCTTGTTTCTTGCAGGATACAAACAGGATAATGAAATCAAACCTTAACCACTCCTTCAAAATGAAACGCGATTTTGATTGTACTTCTCTTCACGCTGGGTTTGCACCATTGAAGTCTACTGTGGAGAACACAAAACTGGAAGAATCGTGTCCCTTGAATTATGAGGAAGGCTCTTGTAAAAGCTGTGCTGAAGAGCATGAGAAAGTGCTCCTTAGTGACTCATACCATGCTGCCACCAGAAATCTAGATATTGAAGAGGAAGGACAACCTGTACATAATAAAGAAAACAAACAACTAACCCAGAGACTTGATGAAGGTATTTATGAAATAGAAGCACTGGAAAACAGTAAATTTAATGAGGACAGTGGTTATTCATCTATGTTAAGTAATCAATATGCTGATGTAATAGAACATGAGGACAGTATACCTTTGGCTGGGAATCTCTGTGGCACACCAAAGCATTGTCTCATGAAGAACCAAAACCAAGCACAGTTTTCAAAGAAGACTTTGTTGCCCATTATCCATTATGAAGAAATGATCTGCTCAACTTTGAAAAAAAGTGGTAAAAGAAATCTCAAATCTTTGGCTGCAGTAGACAGAATTGTTTTTAGGGGAAAAGCTGAATTTTGTAACCTAATTGGAAAGAAAATGGGATTAGATAGAATAGACATCCTTGCTGAGCTTTTCCAAAAGAACCTGAAGCACGTATTAGCCAACATCTTAAGACATCTTGGTGAGATGGATTTAATAAAGTAAGTATATTTACCTGATTGTATTTCATTGGGAAAATAAGCAACCTAATCAGATGGCTTAAGAATGTTTTTGAATATGGCATTTCTGACCTTAACAAAGACAATGGCTACTATTATTCATTTATTAAAACATGAAGTATCTGTGTAACCCACAGTATTTATGGACAATGTCTTTTCTCTAGAAGGCAAATTAAAGGCTAAAACTGTAGACATGTTCCGTCATCTACATGAAAGAGAAAGATTACATAGATTTTTATTCCTACTATTAAATAAAAAGTTGTTCTCTTTCCTAGGAAGTCACTAATAAGATTTATTGTCATTGCAGTTTTGCCAAAGTCAGCACAACGTGGCTGAAGATTCTACAAGAAGATAAATTGATTTTCCAATCATATAGTAAAGCTATGAAAAACTTTTTGGTAAGTTTATGCACTTGTTGGCTATTTCAAGCCTAAACTATCACTCTTTCTATTTCAGGACTCCCTTAGCCTTAAGAGACTGCAGAAGTGTTCCTTGGATTGGAAACATTGTCAGTGGAGTGTTCTAGTTTGTCCTGTTAGGAAGCCCTGGTAGTCACTTCACTAGCTAGTGCATAGACTGTCTTTGGATCCCAATGAAGTTTGAATGGGAAGGTTATCCAAGGAGAGACAGATATTCTTAGAACATTCCACATGTCTTATGCCACAGAGAAAGGCAGGAAGAAGGGTCACTTCCAGCAGTGCCCTCTGCTGAGGCTCTCAGCAAAGGTTTGCCTACTTTGACATTACCACTGATTCAAAGGGGAAGAAAGAGACTGAGTCACAGCTGGCTCCACAAATCCTGTTCTCTGCTTATGCTTTATAGCAATAATCTGAAGTGCAATGTGATGGCTCCAGAAAACTGAACATCTTTTTTAACTATGAGCTACACTTAATGCCTATTTATCCTATGGAAAACAAAAAGAAAAAAAAAGATTCAGCTGCATGGGCCTTACACTTTACCCAGGCAGGATTTTCTTAAAACACTGGTGTGTTTTTTGGGTTGGGTTTTGTTTTGTTTTTTTGACTTGGCAGACAGTGGAACAATGTCTTAAGACCTGCCATGAAATTAGTTTGAATTTTTTGTAGTATATTATGGTGTTAGTCTGTTGGGATTAAACAGTTGGGCATCACTGAACATTAATCCCATAAAGCTTGATTTCCTCCCTGCTATTAATAGCATGTTCTTTTTATCCTGAACTGCAAACTTAGAAAATTGGTAGTAGAGGTTTATGGCTCAGAGAAAAAATTTCCAGCATCCCCTGTTCACTATAAATAATAAAAATATTGCTTTGTGCTTTAAAACGTTGCAGTACCTCGGTTATATTCTTTGCTTGAATAAGTATAATGTGTTCATGTGAAAGCAAGTTGCATTATGTTATAGAAGATGGCTGGGTTTGATGGTCTGAGTTAGGCAGTCTCTTCTACACATTTACTTATAACAGTTACTGAAAAAGCTCTGGTAAATTTAACATGTTTATCATTAGAAACATTTGTGGCCAGGAGAATTGGTCAAAAATAAGTCATTGTTTTCTATGAAACAAAAAATCACTATCAGAAAAGTCTCTTCTCAAATTTTCTTGTTTTTCTTTTCATTAGAATGGCACCAATCTATCAGAACATGCAGCAACAAGGGATTATGTTCTCTACCGAGGGGCTCTAGCTTCCATTCAGAAAGCAATCCTACCAAACAACTTGAGCAAAAAAGGCACCAAATCCAAAGCATCTAAGAATCACAGCAGGCTCATGGAGTTTTCTGAGGTAACCGGTGATTTCCACTAATCTTTGATTTCTCTCATGCTGTCTGGCACACAGTCAACTTCTAAAAATATTTCTAAAAGTAGTAAAGTGGTATCTCCAATTTTGAAGCACTTGGAACTCTTCCTATTACAGCTGGCAGCTTTTGCTTTATTTAAAGACAATGCCAGAAACTAAGTGGAGAAAATTGATGCAGCTGCCACACCACCACCCTCCAGGTGTCTAGTACCCATGGCTGACTGTGGTTCACTCTCCAGAGTTTGATACAACCAGAATTAGGCTGACTTTGTAATTTACCCCTAGAGCAGAAGCTATCGTATGTTTTGTTGTGCTCAGGGATGTGCATTTACCCTCCACTCACCATTTTCTTGATATGCTTTTCCCAACAGGTTGCCAAGACCTTAAAAAACACTGAAAGCCTCAAAGTTTGCCATCGCTGTGGCTCCCCTGCAAAATATGACTCCTATCTAAAAAGAGCAACATGCAGTCGTGAAAGTTGTGGCTTTGACTTTTGCACAAACTGCATGTGCAGCTACCACAGCTCCAGTGACTGTATGAGTGGCAATCCAGTGAAAACCAAACCAAAGATAGGGCCGCTTCCTGGGACTAAAAAAAGCAAACAGAACCTACATCGATTGTGATCTATCCATCTCAGTACAAATTGTCAGATGTTCTGCAAAAGTTGTTTTCAGTATGTGAAGTTATCCACACAGAAAATCAAACGAAAAGTGCTTTCTGGTATTCCATATTTAAAAAGTTAACTTTATTATTCCTCTCTACTATTTGATCATGTTCAAATTCTTAGGGATCATTTCAACGATTATTAAAAAAAAAGGTTTTACTAATCTAGTAAGTTTTACTAATTTGAAAGGATATTCTGGATATAAATTTTAATAACATTTTAAATAGTATCCCAACAATTTGTCTTCCAGTCTTCAAAACACCCCAAGATAATATTGAACAAAACAAAGAAGTATTGTCAAGTAGCCTTTCGTGTGTAGCCCTATCAATTCATGAATACCAGAAGGGGGAAGCATAAACATTTTTTTTTTAATGTTTACTCTTGTTCAAAAGTCTTTTAAAAAGCATTTATAGTGAAATGTCAAGTGAGGTCAGTGAAGTCCTTTTTCATGTCAAATTATGAGGGTGTCTAGATTCTATGTCTGTGTTTCTTTTTTCAAGGCTTTGCCTTATTTTAAAATGTGAGAGCAAATAATACCATTTTCTCTGTTGGTTAACCCAAAGGGAATCTTGGATTGTTGCTCTTCCTTTATTTTCTCATTTAGAAATTGCACGCAAAAAAGGAAAGATACCCTTTCTAGCTTCAAAAAAAAAAAGTACTGTATCTTTGCTGTATGGCTAAAAGAAACCTTTTCTCCAAATCAAGATATATTTTTAATATTTGTATATATTTGTAAATAATACTTTAAATATTATTCATGTTTGTCTTGTAAATGTAAAAATAAATTGCTGTTCTCAACAACTTGGTTGGCAAAACTGGGCTTCCTTTTTATCATTTCAAGAGATAAGTTCTGATGCTCATTTCTCAAGTTTTTCTAGTATGTGCTTAAAAACATCAATTTAACAAAGAGCAAATCTGGTTTTGTGTAAAATGTACCAAGTCTGTTCTGTTCTCATGCTACCTTCCTGCAGCTTACCTAAAGGCTCTCAGCAGTACTGACAGTTTCTGAACTAATGCAGTTAATGGAAAATTTTCAATTGGCTGAATTTATGCTGCTATTGCACTGCTAGCTCATTGCCAGTAAAATCCTTGTGATTCTACTGCAAAGAAAGGCAGCAAGCTTTCAAAAAAAGGACTGATAGTTCTCTGGAACTGTCTGGGGTTTGGGTGTGTTTCTCCCATTAGTAAGTAGTTAACAGTCTGGGAAGGCACCATCTTAAGTCTTGCTCCTTGAACTGGGACAGCAGTTGTAAAATGTGTGGCAGCTTTTCCATCTGTTTTCCATTTGTGACAGCTGTGGTAGAAACAGTTGAGCAGGAGCTGAACTTAATTTTATTTGCTGAACTTAATCTCCTGACCTGAATTTGAGACTTAAGGAGGTTGTTGTTAAGTTTTATCTAGAACTTTCATTCCATATTGGCTTTGTCCATTTCAAGGTACTTACTCAAGATCTGAGGATAAAAGTTGTAAGTTTTCCATCCTGATGTCCTTATGATAATTAGGCCATGCCACCTTTAGTAACCAGCCCTGCAGGCCAGAGTTATTGTGTCCACTAGTGTGCAACTTGAAAAAGGCAATAGTCAGGGCTTTTGATATGCATGCAATCACAGTAAGTCTGCTAGTAAGCTGTAGGTTTAACACATATAAGAAATATAAATAAAAGTTGGTGATAAAGTTTTTGTATATGACTACTGAATTTCCTGTGTCCTGAAGAGCACAGGTATCTTAATGTCAACTGGACAAAACTGTTCTTTTGTACACTGTTTTTGAGAAATATGGTACAGGCATTCACACTCAGATTGGTGATGCAGAATATGGTACATCTTGAATTAAAATCTGTATGTCTGCTTTGGAGCTAAAAGTAGATGTCACAAACTTAACAGGTTTACCCTTTCAGGTTTTGGGCTTTCTAAGCAACTACCCACTCTAGTAGGCCTAAAAAATTGTATACAGAGAGTGAAGAAGACATGCTTTTTTTTTATTCCATGTGTTTCCTTGAGAAACTTATCTGCTCATGCAGAGTTTTGAGGAAAATTCCTTGTTACCTCCACATAAGGGAGAAGAATTGGACTACATGGATATAGTGGTCACAAGTGGAGGTGAACATTGTGAAGAAACAAACCTTTTTAACTGCCTTCTGAGTGATGAGAGGCAAATACCTTCCATCTGAAACCTTGTTGGAAAGCTCAGACTACCTGACTTCTAACAAAACTTTGGCCAGGCTGTAATGGGTCTGCTGCAAAAGACTGTGGCTGCTTATTTCCTCTCCTCCAACCAGTTTTATCATGATCCTCAGACCCTTGCCTACCAGCTGCAGCCTTGATAATCAGAATTGTTATTCAAGATTGCAGCCTTCATCAGGTGGGTGACAACTTCTTAAGGGTCTTGACTGGTTTACTAGTCCTTGCAATTTTCTTATGCAAAAATTTCTGAAGATAATCATAGGGTTTTGTAGTGGCCACATGGCTATTTCTTCCTTTATGGTAGTCTCGTCCAACAGCTGAAACCTTGTTCAACAGTGCTGAACACTGGACCTGTGTAAAAACTATTGCATCCTACTGAAAACCACATGATTGTTGGTCTCCTCACAAGTAGCTTCAGTGAATAGTGTATAGCAGAAAAAAGCAAAGTGGATGATCAGTCCCGACCCAGGCATGCTGACATCCACATCTTGTTATAGAGAGCGAGGTTGCTGGATGTAAGTACTAGCAGATACCCCAGCCAGTGGTGAGAATTTCCGTGCCAAAGCTGGCAACAAAACAATATATACCAGGTATGGTTCAAAGGCAGCCAGGAGGCCATGGGGCCAGCTGGGTGCCAGGGTGACTGCTTGCCGCTTTGTCAGACTCAGAGCCTGCAGGCCCAGGCTTGAGCTCCAGAGCAGGCTGAAGGCTTTGCTGTCCATGGCTGCAGGCAGGTCTCCAGGCCATGTCTCATTCCAGGCATCCCACAGAGCACCCCCAGCCAGGCTCAGCTGCTGCAGGGGCTGCCCAGGGGTTAGCCAGTACAGGCAGTCCTGCTGCCAGTCCAAGAAGAGGTGTTGGATGCTGTTGCGAGCACGGTGTATGATGCGTGGGGACATGTCAGAGGCCGGGGTCACCCCAATGTCCCTTCAGTTACATGCCAGCCAGTACAGGTCCCCTGAGCGGATGTTCACACGGGCAGAGCAGACTGGCAGCCCAGTCACAATGGCTTCTCTCTTGCCAGGGTGCCAGACGACACGCAGCAGAGTCCCGTGGTCATCTGTCCCATAGAGCACTGACCTCTGCCAGTCCACATCTTGCACGTGGAGGGACTCTTGCCACTCCTGCACCCATTTGCTGCGTGCTGCAGGGCCCACCTGCACCAGGGAGATGGACTTCCCCGTCGCATACACGATGGACAGCTCTGCACACTTCCCCGAGGGCAGGAGGAAGAGGCCCTCTGGACACACACGCTTGTAGCCCATTGGGTGCACAGGAGACAGGAGGCAAAGGTGACTGCAGAGGCCTGGAGCACACGCAGCAGTATTCCGGGGAGGCTGCTGGAGTGCATGCAGCACAGTGAAAGCAGAGACAGGGGCACGGAGCAGCACTGCATGCTCCTGGGGAAAGGAGGTTTTTGTTAATGTCTCTGCTCAGCCTATCTTGAACCTGCCTTTGATGTGTAATCAGGGTGAGAGTACCCAGTGCAAGAACATCCCTCTTGCCAAATGGGGTGGGTTGTCCTCAAGTACTACAGTTGTTTTGTTAAAACCATTTTCAGAGTCAGCAGTTAGCAGCCCCAGAGACACGATAAGCTTCTTACCCACATTACATACGCCTTTCAGGTCTACAAAGGGAGATAAATGCCCGCAGGCTGACAGAGTCTCCTGGCTGGCTGGTGCAACATACTACAGATTTCTCCCAGTTACCTCCTTCTCTCCAGGCATGACTGCATGGTGAGGAAGAGGGGAATGTTTCTCTGCTCTGTAAAGTACTGTGACTAGCAGATGTTCTTCTGGCCTTAACCAGATATGAAGCCAGAATACTCCTTAACTTCATCCTGACCTTAACTAGGAGGCAGGCAGAGACAGGGGTTTAGGAGTTTCTGAAATCAATACTGAATACCCACATTTTGCAGCTCTTCTCTCTTGCTCTTACAGTGCTGTCCTGAAAAAAACAAGGACTTGCTGAAGGTGCTTACATCTTCCTGCAAAGCATTAAAGGCACTCTCAGCTGTCCCACCACAGCAACCAAAGAAGCTGGTGAGAAGTGTCAGATAATGATTACTTTGGTTATATAATCACTTGTGAAAACAAGGATGTTTGTATGCACTTAGTACAATTTATCCACTACCATCAGCCTTTGTGCTTTTAGGACAGTGGGACATGGAAGAACCAAATAGAAAAAAACCCCACGTTTACTTCATCTCTGCAACTGCTGGTGCCTTAGCACAGCACAGAGCTTTGCTGGGCACCTCCAAGGCTCTGACTTCTAACAGGCAGCAAAACTGCAGCATGTATCAGATAGCTCTCAGTAGCCAACGGATCCATTGCAAATACATTTCAGCACGCTGAATGCTTTGTTTGAGGGGAAAAAAAAAAAAAAAAAAAAAAAAAAGTTTAAAACTCAGAAAACTTACCGCTAAGGGTTTAAAGGGCTTAAAGTCTGCCCTGATTCACAGTTTAAAAAAATGGAATCTAGATTAAGATGGTGGTAAGAATTTCCTCCTCACTTCCCATAGTAATCTACTATGTCATAAAATATGTCATAAAGGCAAAGACTGATAACCCTCTTGAGGAAATTGTACTGTAGTATAGTGATTTTTAATAATAAGTATGTTCTGAAATGGGGAAACCACAAGATGGTGCTCTTGAATCACTGCAAGAAGCCGGATTCATCCTCCACCCTTGCTGACTGTAGCTATTCATCTAGTTACGACGGTCAGGGGTAATTGAAGTAAATCTGCGACTAAAAGAAAACCGGAATCTTCAATTCAATTACTGATTTTAACATTTGTTTCAAACCTATTTTCGTAGTAAACTTGCATATCTGCTAAACTTAAAAAAAATACTAGTACTTTTCCATGAAATTTTATCCTTCTGCTAAATGCATATGCCCTGTTCAAGGGGTGGGAGGGTGCCCTAAAAGCTTAGTATTTATTTTAACCGCCTTGTGCCCCTGGAGTGACGAGAGCAAAACCACCACTCCAAAGCAGTGGGTACAACTCATCCCACCAAGCCCTCAGCATGGCTTTGGAGCAAGAAGCAAATGAAGCTTTGCCTGGGACATAGTGTTCCTGATTGACTGAGGTTTACTAAACACTGCAGCTGCATGACTGCTGTGGCATGACCTGCACACATCTTCTGGCAGAAGCTAGTAGTGCCAACTTGCAAAATATCTAAAAAGCATTGCATGGATATGTAAGGCAACTTCTCATGCAGTGCTTTTGCTGTGGTTAGGAGGAGCTGGTGTCTTGAGCTGAAATGCCATTACCTGAATGCAAGGATGAACCAGACAATTACTGTCACAGAATCATAGAATCATAGAATCGACTGGGTTGGAAGGGACCTCAGACATCATCAAGTCCAACCCTTGATCCACTACCACTGTGATAGATGTTTGATTCTGGAATAAACTTCCCATGACAGAAAATATTCACCCTCTATACATTTGAACTCTGGAGTAGAGGATGAGGAGTTAGAGAGATGAAAAATGACATGAATGTGAGTCTTTACCTCAGGATTAATAAATTGTGGTGTCAGGTCCACTAATTTTAATGTTGCCTTGTCAGAGAAACCGACTTTGAAGGACTTCAGGGGTACACAAAGAGAGAGAGAAAAACAGTGCTGATACTCCTGGCACAAAATAAAAGCATCAAAGATCTACTTGAGACCACAGGCACATACAGAAATATTTGCAAGGTTCCTGCTAAGGAACAGACATTCTTGTAATGGCCACTGAGATGGTTCAGCAGCTGAGGGTTTTTCCCTCAAGATTTAGTCTTGCTCTGCTCTTTGCATTCAGAACTGACTTCACAGTACCTCATTAAAGCATTCCAACAAGCCAAGGGCTTGGGAGATATTTTGAAAAAGTAATATGTAAAAAAACCAAACCAAAACAAAAAAACCCCCTGCAATTGTATCTGTTTGCTGACTGCTACCTAAGTTTTGGTTTGGTGCTGGAGGGATATTACTAGGCATCCACAGCCCTCAGCCAGCTGCAGTCAAGCCAGCCCATGGCCCCAGGGACTGACTTTGAGGATGCCTCCTTGCTGGTCAAGGTACAGCTGGGGTATGGAGAAGGAACCCTGCCCCTCCTTTATCCTGTTTTTCCACCTACTACTTGTTAGGCTAACTTTTGGGAGGCATTAGAAGCACTGCTGCCCTTGGATGGTACAGCTGCACCTGGCAAGGGGTAGAGGAAGGCTGGTTCTGGAGCAGAAGCTGTGCTGGGACACAGCAGAGAATAGGGGAAGGGCTGGAGAAGTCATTTGGAGTGTCTATAAGGCCTAGAGGGAGTGTTAGTCTTTGTGTAGGACAATGTTCTTTCAGTAGTTAACAGAGCATGTTGCATGTGTGCCCTTTTGCTGAAAATCGAAGGCCTCCGGACATTTGGTGGTACCTTGTAACAAAACCTGTGTAGTCATGGTGCATGCTGGTGGTGTTTTAAGCTTAATCTGGCTTCCTCAGCACATATTCGACCTGCACCAGGAGCATGGTGAAGGTGGATATTGGCTCTAATCAAAAGCATTTGCAGCACATAAACTGCAGGCAGTTCTCAGCAGCTGAGCGGCAGGGCCGGGCTTGGAAGCCTCTCCTGCATGTTTCAGGAGGGGGTGAAGCTTTTCCAGGGCTAACGCGTGGCGTCTACAGCTTCATACGGGAGGGGCTTAGGGTGGCTACAGACACGGTGAAGACCACCTCTTGCCAACCTCCCGAAACTCCCGCTCCCCGCCCGTGCTGCCCAGCAGGGAGCGCAGTGTCCCCGCTCAGCAACAGGGAGGGCTCCGCATGAATCACTGCACAACCACGGTGACACAAGGACCTCAGAGACTTAGCTCTTACGTTCAGTGTCATTTTTATGTGGGCCTGCCTCGGCTCATCGTACAACATTGTACGACCGATTTTCGTCAGTTATATATGGATCTAATTTTCAAGATTGTCCCTGGATACCAAATTAGGAGAGAAGACATCAATAGCAATTTGCTTACAAACATACTTTAAACACCAGCTGCTTGTAAAAATACACATAACGTTTTTAAATTAAAAAGCTCTGTGATGTCTTGAAAACACTTGGATCAGGCAGTGCAATTTATTTACATACCCCCAGATAAAAAATGTGGGTGCCAGGATAACATCTGAAAAGTATCTGAGTTTCTCCATGACTTTCATACCTTATGGCACACAGTGGTTGTGGCATAAGTCATGGTGTTAAAGTGTAGGAGGAAAATCCTACTGACGCAGGGTAATAAAACATGTGGGGTGTCATGTTAAAGGTAGAGTAAATCAGTGACAATATTGCAGGATTCTCCCTGTATACATTTTGGGAAGAGATTCAGAAAAGCAAACAGTTCATATTTGTTCTGGTCTCTTCAACTCTGCTGAATACCAGTTACATTCTCAGTATTTGTATACATGATATACAAATGTAAATACATAAAAGAAGATGTCTTAGTGCCATACACCACTACCACAGTTCCACAACTCTGCTATAAGTTAACCATGAGGTAGATAAGAAGTACACTTTTCAGTATTTCTATTTATATCTCAGCATGTTAATAATCAAAGTACTTATTCCCTTGTCAGTAGCCACGTTATTTTTCAGTGTTCTCAGCACTCTTGTAATCAGATTATACCCTGAAGGGTGACTTTCTTAACAAGATGAAGACAAGTTTTTTGCCATGTTTTGCATATTAGAACAGAGAAAAGGTTCTCTTGACATAGAATTTCTATCAAGAGCAAGTTTTTCCCTTTACAGAACAGCTTTGTCCTCACCATAGCAAGGTTCCCACAAAGCTTCTGGAATAGACATCAGTTCAGTATGTTGTTTTATGCTTACATACCAGATTTGAATATGATTAAAATGCTTTTGGTTTTCCTGCCCATACATACTGACACTGAAGCAAACTGAATGCCTGTATTTTATTTTATTTTTTTTTTCCTTTTTTATATAAATTTCTTAAATTCTGGTGGCCAAAAAGAAAAATGAGTGGTTGTGCATGTTTTAAGAAGTAGAGTGTATGCACTGATCCCTCTGGAAATACTCAAAGGAAAAGAAACTGTTACGATGTATGTAGCTAATGGTAACTCTTGCACTAAAAAAACCCCTTAATTTCCAGCAGGTGCAGCTCTCTGACCTCCAGGCTCCTTTTTTTACAGCTGCATGAAGTGAGAAAAATAGTATTCAGGGACTCCATGATCTTTCCTGAAAGGTGATATCTGGGTCTTATGAAATATTTTCATCCTGAGCAAAACAAGTTCATGACCCTCACAGCATTTTTCAGAAATAGTTTTTAGAATAATTTTGGGTTATTAAAAGATAAACCAGGTATGGAATAGGACATAAAAACACCTAAATCACATGTCATTTTCTTATCTGTCAGCTACAAAGAACACCACAAGTGAGATGAATATTGTTATTCTATTTAAATGTAAATCAATGGAGACACAAAATTCTTGGTTCATGGTCATGCAGTGGTTCAGTTACAAACACAACCTGGCCTTTCTGATTCTAAATTCTGAGACTGTATCTTCTGCTATTGATACTTTTCATTGTAATTAGAGTGGTAAATCAAGAAACAATTGTGATACTTGGTGCTAAAAGAACCAATGAAACTTTTAGGAATGTGAGGGATTGATTCTCCACATAAGAAAGATTGTTGGTTTAATATGGTTACTTATATCGATGAAAAAAGTTTTCTGAAATGATAAAATCAGGCTCTGCTCATGCTTCAAACTCTTAAGAGCAAATGAAGACCAGAGATAGTAAGTAAATATCTTTGGTTTTCTTTCTGAGACAGAACCCACCCTTTGAAGTAACTTCTTACTGAAGTGATGTGTACCTGTACACCTTCCTAAGTCTACATCACGTATATGTTGCTTATGCAGCTGATGAAAACAGAACTTTATGCACCTGTGTAGTTTAGTATGGGGTTACAAGGATTATAAATTGGAAAGAAAAATCCATCAGCTATATTACTATGTACTTCTGTTAATTTGATTTGAATAGAAATATTTTCTCTCAAACAAGTCAATTAATCATTAAATAAAGTTGCAAAATTAAAAAAAAATAGAAATATTTTCATTACCATTTTCACATAAATTACTTCTTATAAACCAGCTAGACCATTGCATTGACAGAATAAGGTTATTCTGTCCCAGGATTTTATGCGTATATAACTATTGTCTTTACCCACAGATAATTTAAGCCTTTTAATACAAAATATATTATGCATAAAATACTAGCTTTTATTCTTCATAAACAATTTTGTAAGAAGATAGTCAAAAGTACGGAGATTATATAAAAATTTTAGTAGTTGTGAGTTTATTTTTCATTTGCATAGCTTTAAAAAGACTTTTCAGATCCATTTCCTATATTAATTCCAATTTATAAAA
The DNA here is from genome assembly GCF_003957555.1 of Calypte anna. NCBI lineage: Eukaryota > Metazoa > Chordata > Aves > Apodiformes > Trochilidae > Calypte > Calypte anna. The sequence continues at coordinate 29,813,872 of NC_044246.1, forward strand.
TAATATTTTTAGTCTATAACCTTATAAAGACATAGTTTTTAAAAAATCCTGATAAATTTTTAACTATGTGAAAAAACGTGAGTGGTAACTAAAAATATATATTTTTAAATTTTTATTGGTTTAATTTTTGAAAGCGATTTTAGCCTCTTTTCCTGCTTTTTGCCTTATCTCAGACCCCTTCAGAGAATGGGTAAGGAGAAACATTATGCCACTCCTGTGTTCAAGCCATCTTCCTTCTTGATTAGAATTTAACAGAAACTTTTTGGGAGCTATGATGAAAGCATATCTGTTGCACAAACTTGGGGCCAGAAAAAGGTGAAAGAATGAAAAATAAAATATGTGTTCCACGTCTTTGTTTCTAAAAAAGAACATACAAACTGGAAATAATATGATTTGTCATTGAGGTTGTAGGCTGAGCTCCTAGTGTTACAGGAGGGATATGCAGTTACTTTTTATGCAGCTTGCAGTTAGCTGGGGAAATGTTTAATCCAGCAAGATAAAAAGTATCTGCTTAAAATATTCATATTTTTAAATGGTGTCTAAGTGAAAGAAATGTTCCCTCTCAGGCAACCACAAATATCACAGTTTGCTGGTAGCAAGCTGTATATCAGTAGTAAAAATTTGAAGGATTAGAATTTAAAAGAAATCAGCATCTGTTACCATTTTTAAGACTTGTTCAAAGCCAGCAAGTTAGCCCACCATCTTAATAATTAACATGGCAAGAAACATGATCCAAAAGGCTTCTCCTTAAGCTCACCCTTAAGGGCATGAAAGAAGCTCAATACAGGACTGTGATACACAGCCTGTGGGCAAGAAATTGATCCATAAATCTTTGCAAATTAAGATAGCATTTTTGTTACTGAAAAATGGATTTCATTTGCTGGTGAACTTGAACACTCACTGGCATTTTATATCCTGTATATGAATTTGGTTTAGAGTTGCTGCTGTACTGCCATAGCAGCTGCTGCAATATTGCTATGAAGAAATAAGCTTCTCTGATTATATTTTCAATGTTCTACTAGTGTGGCTTTTTGTGTTTTTTGGTTGGCTGGTTGTTTTTTTGTTGTTGTTTTGTTTTGGTTTCCCCAGATAATAAGTGTTAAACCTGAGGATGATGAGAAAGCACCATCATAATTTTGTATTAAACCACAGTATCAATGAATTTTGAATTTAGAGTAGTAGTAGCATGTGGCTTTTTTATTTATGATAAAATTAAAATTACATGAAAGGAATACAGAATATATCATCTGGTAGACCTGAGAGATCATAGAATTTAGTTCCAGGAGTAGAGAACACACTTGTAATGAGACTTCCTCATCCCCTTTATGTGCCCTGTATAATTTTTAAATTGTTGTTTTAAAATATTGTGCAATTTTAATTTAAGCCTTCTGCTTAATAATTCTTGATTTCTGTCACTCTATTCCTGCAATACTGATGACAGATTTAAACACTTTCAAGAATATTTCACTATGTTTCAAGCATGACTGAATCAGCAGACGTGACCTCTCGCACAGTCCTCTTGCTCAATGAGCACTGGGGAACAGCTACAAAAGCAAAAAGACTACACCAGCACAGAAAAGTTTCATTAAATGCTTCTGTAACTTAGAAATAAATGAAGAAATGGAACATGAGTTGAAGTCTAGAAGCTAGGTATTTACTACTCTGTGTCTGTCAGTGTCATTTCCAATGTTAAACATGGTTATGACTTGATAGCAATGACAGTCATAGAATCACAGAATCTGCTGGGTTGGAAAGGACCTCTGAGATCATCAAGTCCAAACCTTAATCCACTACCACTGTGGTTACCAGACCATGGCACTGAGTGCCACATCCAGTCTCTCTTTAAATATCTCCAGGGACGGAGAATCCACTACTTCCCTGGGCAGCCCATTCCAATGCTTGATCACCCTCTCTGTAAAGAATTTTTTCCTTATATCCAACCTGAAACTCCCCTGGCAGAGCTTAAGTCCATGCCCTCTTATCTTGCTGATAGTTGCCTGGGAAAAGAGACCAACCCCCCCCTGGCTACACCCTCCCTTCAGAGAGCTGTAGAGAGTGATGAGGTCTCCCCTGAGCCTCCTCTTCTCCAGACTGAACACCCCAGCTCCCTCAGCCTCTCCTCACAGGACTTGTGCTGGATCCCTTCACAGCCTCCTTGCTCTTCTCTGGACCTGCTCCAGAACCTCAATCTCCTTCCTGAACTGAGGGGCCCAGAACTGGACACAGGACTCAACGTGTGGCCTCACCAGGGCTAAGTACAGGGGAAGAATCCCTTCCCTGGACCTGCTGGCCACACTGTTCATGATACAGGCCACGATGCCATTGGCCTTCTTGGCTACCTGGGCACACTGCTGGCTCATGTTCAGCTTCCTGTCAATCCAGACTCCCAGGTCCCTTTCTGCCTGGCTGCTCTCAGCCACTCTGTGCCCAGCCTGGAGCTCCCCATGGGGTTGTTGTGGCCAAAGTGCAGGACCCGGCACTTGGCCGTGTTGAACCTCATCCCGTTGGAATCAGCCCAACTCTCCAGTCTGTCCAGGTCCCTCTGCAGAGCCTTCCTGCCTTCCAGCTGATCAACACTTCCCCTCAACTTGGTGTTGTTTGTGAATTTGCTGATGATGGATTCAATCCCCTCATCTAAATCATCAATGAAGATATTAAACAGAACTGGGCCCAGCACTGATCCCTGGGCCAGGTGGATGCAGCACTGTTCAGCACCACTGTCTGGGCCCTTTTTAAGAAAGTCCAGTTAGTGCTTTACCATCAGAGCAGAGAAGACAGAGACGTCTGCCTCCTGCAGGTGTTTTAACAGACATGAAACCATATGCATGTACAGTTCTTGGTATTTGGCCAGGGCAGAGTTTGAACTTGGCAATTTCAGGCGAGGTTTCTGTAGATCATTCTCGTGAAAATTCCCACTGGTACAACCTCACAGAAACTGTTACACTAACTCAGTGATACTGGAGCTTTTTCTTTTCTGCTGCATGTTTTGCTCTTAAGAAGTATTAGAGTTCATGTAATCTGCCATCTCGCATCATTGGTAAAAACCTTGGCACAGTTCAAATTCCTTAGCATGTTAATGTAACCATCCAGGTTTTGGCTTTGTTCCTCTCTCTGCTCTTTTCATTGAACTGCTATAAGTGCATATAGAATCAGATCTCATCTCAGGAACTGACAGATTTCATGATGCCAACAACAATACCTGTACCCACGCATGCATCTATAGTAAGGGTCCTCTTCTAAAGAGGAGGAAGGCAAAGAAAAGGTCTTGAAATAAAGTAAGTACCAAATATTTTTTAGATTTCACTAAGTATCTGTTGTGCATAAAGATTTGAACTTCTATTTTGCACTAAGTTCCAGCACACTGCTCCTATGTTGTTGATTATCATTAATTTCCAAAATCCACTTGAGAAATATATCAGAGTTCAACATGAGAAAATACAATTGAATGTATCTGTTTCTTGATGTATTAATGAGTTTTTAAAGTCAATGTATAGTCAATGTATTAATGGCTTTTTAAAAACATGTATTTCTTGAATGGCTACCTTGTTTTATAGCCAGTGTGGTTTAGTTTTCAACATTACTGCAGTGAAGTTATTTTTGACAGCTGTTCTGTTTCTAGTTCTCTGTCTTAATAAGAATGTAAAGTCATTGCCTAGTATATAGTCTTGCAAGCATGATGAGCTGGATTCAAAATTAATGAATCTTAGTATTAATTTTAACCCCTGAACATAGCCATGACCTTGTCCTCCTACAGTGTTGAATTACAAGAAGATTGAGGGTGGCTTAATCTATTGATGCAGTTGTCCATGATGGCATTGTTACATTATTAATTGCAGACACAGACTACAGGTGCATACTCATCCATTTACATTAAAAAAATTTAAAGAAATATAAGCTTTATATAACAGAGCCTTACTTGTCCCAGCTTAGACTTTGTAATTAGAGTATGTGCCTAATTTGTCCTGACATACCAGTCACCATAACAGCAGTATACATTGTGCTACAAGGTACTCATAACATAGGCTGTAATTTTAGGGATTAAAGGTATGAGTATGTTACAGGGTTTGGTGGCATTCAGAGTAATTCTTCTGCTTTGCAATATGAGGGTTAAGATCATACACACAGTTTTAAGCCATGTTTAAGCTGGTAAAACACAAGTGTCCAGTAATGTTCACAGTAATTGAGACTGACTAGTATAGAACAACCCATACCTATGCTGATAAAACCCCTGATCTTCCAAAAGAGTTTGGCTATGTGCATGCAACCTCTTGGTGATAATATCCATCCTGTGATACCTTTTGAGCAGTACCCAGGAATTTCTTGGGAAGTTGGTAGAGGCTAATGGCATGACTCTAACAAGGTAAACTGTTCCAGTACCCAGGACACTTCTCAGGTAACTTGTAAATTGTGTAGACATTGCCACACTAGATCAGGTAAACTGCTGTAAGACTGTCAGCTTAGCTTTTAGAGGAGAGAAAGATCTTTACTGAATCTATGACATTTTAAAAGTAATTTTGTCCTGTCTTGGAAGGAGGAAACTCTGCATGTGAAACGGCAGATAGATTCCACATCAGCTTAATCTTCCCAGGGATTTACCTTCCAAATTAAACCTTTAATTTATCTTTGGTGAGATAGATTTTTCAGCTGTTACAAACCAAAGTATCTATGTGATTCACAGCATAGGAGGATCCATTCCAAATTGTTCATAGATAATTTCTAATTTACAAGAAGTAAATTTTGTTTTTCCTGTGATTTATATTAACATAATTTTGGAAGAAGTACAGTGAATATAAAAGTATTTAATCATGAGCAGGAAGTGAATTAACTCCAACATGTGCATTGCAAAGATGTAGATACCAGGTTTTGTTGCATTTCTTGCTTTCATTGTCAGGTTTAAAACCCAGTAAGCATATACTAACATCCAATATAGTCATATTAAATTGAGTCCATCATAATGCTGATCATACAATAGATTTCTGGCTAAATTACCATAAATTATATTGGTTCTGTCTCCCAGAGGAGATCACCAATTATTTCATTTAACTGAGGATGGTAGAACACTGAGAATATTATTGAAAACAATAGGCCTTTTTCAAGCAGAAAAGAAAAGCAGACAAGCACATGTAATATTCTTAAAAATATGCTGAGTTTTTGTTGTTTTGAATAATTCAGCAAAGAGTTGTCATCATATCTGTGGAAGATTTTTATGAAATGGTTCCTTAATGACTGTATTTAGAACTGGTGTCCCTCTGCAGGGTATTTTTTGCAACTAGTGCACTGCTAACAGCTACCATGTCTGCCTGCACAAGCAAGAACATTTCCTAGAGCAGCACAGTACATCTGGTAAAATGTCAAATGGATTTAGTTAGACTCCAGGATACTGCTGTCAGGCTCTTCAACCTCTCATCAAAAGACTGGTTTGTTATTCAAGGAACACATGTAGTCCTAGCAATCCACTCAGAAACTCCCCAGCACAGCAAGGCAACAGGCCAAACATCTGTCACTGTGGGAGGACAGGTAGGAGGAATGGAGGACAGGTGCTGTCCTGTGCCTCCACATGCTCCACCATGTAGATTTGCTTCTGGAGGATGGTGGCCCAGAAATACACCCTGGAGCTGGGATATGGTTTGGGCACTTCAGAATTGCAGGCTACTGTCTGAAATCTAACTCTCCTTAATATGTATAGCTGAGAGCCTGGGAGAAGAAACTTTGAATGTTTCTTTTCAAGATGATTGTGAAGTGCTGGCATGAGAAATCAGGACCAATTAAAAGAAGAGAGAAAAGCTAAAATAGAAGTAATAGCTTCTTATTAGCTATTACGTGGAAAGTGTTGGTCATCTTGTGTTCTAAGTGGTGATAATGATGCAATGTGGTGACTCAGAGCTGACTCTTCTCAGAAGGCTGCAGCTGGCTCTGTGTTTCCAGCAGCCCTGTTTCCCACTGCTCCAAGAAGCTGTGCAGGTGGAGAAGTTGTGGATATGCCCATTCTGCCCCAAACAGAATCCTAGAGACTGGGGAGAAAACTGGGATGTTAGGACTGCCTTCTTATTTCATTCCTCTTTTCCCCTCATGAGAGCAGCTCCCTCCCATGACTGGAGGAACAAAGGTAGAGGGGATGTTTCTATAGGATGCCACCTTTGGTACCAGGGTCTTGTGTAGAGCACTTCCAGGAAATGCTCACCCTTCAGTTACCTGTAACCTAGCAGCTGGTGTCTTGGTCAAGTTTCTCACCTTTCCAAGACAGGCAAACTACAGAGGTCTCAGTAGCTTCAGGGCTTCACAGACAGCAGTAAAATTTGATGCCACAGGATTTTATTTATTTAATAAAAACAGACCCCATCTCATGCTCCTATTGACCATGAGATGGGGGCTGTTTTAAATATTGCAGGCAGCTCTTTCAAAACACCCAGAGGTGGAGAAGGTGGGGGAGTACAAGATGAGCTTCTTTCTTCAACAGGTAGAGAGAGGGAGTGGGAATCTACATGGAATTGAATCATATTTACAATTTTTATAGTGAGAAAAGACTGAAGAGAGTCTCTGGTCATAGCAGAGATCTGCTAGTGGATGGCTGCAGATTCTTAGAGCCTGTGAAACCACCTTGCATGGCTTGCCACAATTAGAGTCCACATGCAAGGTACTTTGTAGTGAAATGAGGCAACCAGGTGCCACTAATTACCAGGTAGTGGGCATGAGCTTATGTTAAGCCCACCTGTGCCTGATTAGGGCAGGCCCCAACTGCGCATGAGCAGGACTGGGGGGCCAATAAAAGGTGAGGCTTGAAGCACAGGCTCAGCTCGGTCCTGAGCAAGCCAGTAGAGAGGTCAGTTGATTTGGGAGCAATAGTACTAAGCTAGGCTAATCAACCCTGAGGGCAACAGACTCAGAGCACTGTTTTTGAGCTTCTGCTGGAGCACCTGTTTAGACCGCAGAGCGCCGTGCCCTAAGAGAGGTTTGTCGTGCAACAGTTTTTCTTCCTAGGTACATCTGTGATACCCTTTTTTGTTTCTTTATTTTGATTTTAGAGATAGTTACGTGTCCAAAAACGTCAACAGATACTTCAGGAGCTCTGCAAAATGGAAGGAATGAAATCACTGATGCCATGCACTGAAGTCGTGCACTTCTTAGCCTTGATTGTGCAATTACCTTTCTTGTTACATTCTTTGATGGACATGTTCAGAGTTTATGTTAACCTGAGGAGTTTTAAAGCGCTGTGTAATCTCTGCTAATTTGCACAAATTTATAATCCACTAACATTTCACAGATAAGGAATCAGAAGAAGGAATTATAACCAGCTAACAGCTCACTTCAAACTGTTTACAGGCCCAGGTTTATAATGCAGGAATGCTCAACTTCTACTGTTTCCTTTGCTCACTATACAGCTCCATTCCCTTTAGTTTTGCATCTCCTTTCCAGAGTCTAAAATCTATTTTAAAAATGCTCTGAAGATTTACCTACAAAGCTTGAATCAAGACACGATTCAACTTCTGATTGTGGAAGAGTTCTTCTCTATGTCCACCAGTTTTCAGTCATTTTAATGATTTAAAGTCTTAGAAATGACTCAGCCAATCTGTTTTAGATATTTAGTGAGAAAGCAGAAACTAAGACAATCTGCAAGAAATGAGATAATTTCCTACTTTGAAACCTTCTCTTTCCGAGTTGCTTTACTGAATCTACTTCAGATTTCCTGAGGAAGGTTTAATCCATTCCATAAACTGAAATTTAGGTAGGTGGAGTAGAAGAAGAGGAAGATTAGGGAAAACTTATTTATATCTGTACTACACAGGAACTACAACAATGGATTTGTGGATAATAAAATATACTCATCCAAATATTTTAAATCAATCAAAATTTCAAAGTGAGAAAATGTTATTTCTCTTTTTTTCCCCCAAAGGACAATTCTGCTGACTTCAGTGGAATTATTCTAATTCATGGTTACCTAAAAGTGGATGTTCCTTTCAAATTCTTAATTCTTTGTTTTCTGATACTTGATTCTCACACTATTTTTCAGTATATGCTGAGGATGAGGGACTTCAGCTACAGTGTTTGAAAAATTTTGTCCAACCTCTGCTGTTTGAAAGCTTGTTGAATACAGTTCTGTAATGTCAAACATCTTTGATTTGATTTAGACTGGACCAGATGTCAACAAATTGTAATTTAATATTGTTGAGAGAAATGACAATGTAGGGATTGTACAGGTATTTATTACAAATTAGAATTAAAGAAAACATTCAGATAAAGTTGTGCAATTTTTATTCACTGCAACTTAGATAATTTAGAGAAAAAATCAGAAATTCTTTTCTTCTCTCATTTATTATGAAGAAATGAATAGGAATTGAAGGCATATCTCAAGGTAGCAGTATGCATTGTTTTTTGGCATTAAGTGTTTTTGTTTGATTGGTTGGTTGGGGTTTTTTGGTTTTTGTTTGTGGTTTTTTTTGGGGGGGGGGGGGGTGTTTTTTTTTTTCATGTAGTTTTGGTTTGCTTTGCTTTTTTGTGTTTTATCTAAACTGTTATTTTTCAAATAACAGTTCATGGTATATATGGTGACATTCTTCCTTGGCCCCTGAAAATATACACATTCTTATTTGCCTGTCAGAAGGTTAGACAGAAACTAAATAAAAGCTCATTTTCTCCAGGATCTCAGTGGTGACACAGAGATTTCTTTCTCCAGCCTTGGCTTAGGAATTTTCTGTGGAGCTGGGACCTCAGAGATACCTTTCCTCTGCCTGACAGCTTCACCCTCAGCTTTTTTTTAGGAGAACGGGTGATCTGCCTCCCAGGGGAATGGTTGTAATGGACTGTGGTATTGACTGGTAAAGTTCAGGAAACTGAAAGGAGTCACAGAGGGACTGGGAACAGTTTTTCTCAGTCCTGAGCAAAGTCACTTCCCCTTTCTGCTGCAGGCAGAGTAGTGGGAACTGGCAGATCTGGATGAAGGAATCAAGAAGAGCCCCATAAGACACAGGTGTATAATTTCCTTCTAGGTAGCACTCTGGTGGGGGTGGAAGAAATGCATCTGGTTCCACCCAACCCCGATTTCCATCTGACAGATCTGATGCAGAGGAGGAGAGGCTCAGCTGGCATGGAAAAGATGTGAGGTTTTGTCCTGGTTTTAGACAGGCAGATGTGACAGTCTTGTCTAAATAAAGACCTGGTTAATCTTAATTAGCAGCTGAAGACTTCACTTGAGGCTCACCTGGAAGATTGCCATTCTTTCAAATATGGCAGAGAATTGCATTTACAAGGTTTGTTTCTGTTTTTTATCATGAAGAAGGAATTTGTCTCTTGTGGCTATTTTCTGCATAATGACTGAAATAGTATTCCCATGAAAAGTTCCATCACTTTTTCTCTCTTGATAAACAATGTTCTTCAGTGAAAAATTACGATTCTTTTTCTGAATGTTATTGGGACTATATACATTGAAGTGTACATTTACAAAAAAATACATAAACATGCAGTGATTTTTGCAGAACAGGGGCTCCACGTGGAAACTGGTTGCTTGTTAGTTTTTTTATTTCTTTCTTTGTTTTCCTGTAAGGCTTTAAACAACTCAAACTGCATCCTGTGTTAGTTGTCCAAGGTTCAATGTGTATTTTTTGTTGAACTGATACTTGAGACCTTTCTGGAATTTGGAGGACCTCAAAAAATTGGGAAGACATGAGATTATGTCTTATGCTGTTCCCCGTTGTTACTGACCAAAGTTATAAGAAATATTACTTGATTTTAAAGAGACCTTTGTAGAGATACTTCTTGATATATCTTTAAGAAAATTATGGTGCTGAAAAATGCACTTAATTCTTTGCCCTTTCTCTTTCAGAGGAGTGAAAAAAGATGGTGTTCAATTATACTCTTGAGCTGCACTCATCTTCTAGTTTTAATGAATTGTCACAAAGTAGCTGATAAACTCTTTAAGACTATTGCCATGAACACAAAAGTATGTCTGAGAATGGTGTTCACCAAGGTTTTACATGAAGCAAAAAAAAAAAAAGTAATATTAAATAGTAAGTACAAATATCCCTCATATCCATATAGTGTCCATTTATCTGGAGAAGGTTTTTCTTTACAGGCATTCTGTCTAGCTCTTTTATCTAGAAATACAAATCTGGCTTGAGACTTATCTTGGAAGTTAATTAGCCCAGTAAAAGCACCTACTAAATGTCTCTGTTCTTGTGGAATCCAATAAAAATTGACTTTATATCAAATGTGATAAAATCAGCATCTCCTGAGATTAAACCTGTTGAAGTGCATGGCTTTATTCAGTGACTTGAATCCTGAGCGTAGGAACTGCAATGCTTACACTTTATATTACAAGAAAGAGCAGTTCTGATGATCCTCAGATTTTTATTCCTCCTTATAATTTGATATTATTCTAAAAATAACAGAAATGTCTATCTCGACATAACTAATTTTACAGGCATTTTTGGAAATTATTTAAAGCTTATTCCATCAGCTCCAAGGTACAAGAGCATCACAATTTTCCTTACCAAGAAAAATAAAATCTTGAATTCTCCTGTCTTTCAGACTGCCTTTTCTGTTCACCCACCCCTTATCACATCTCCAGTATTTTAGAATTAAATAAAAGCTTTTATTATTATTACTATTAACTCAAACACCTGGAGAAACAAATGGGACAGAAAATACCAGAAAGATAACACAAATAAAGAAACTGAAATCAATAAATAAGGCTTTATATGCACTCCAGAATAGAGAATAGCTTAGCAATATCATTTTCTTCTACCTTGACCTGTGCAAAGCGCTCAACACTGCCCAACATGACATTCTGATCTCTGAAGTGGAACAATACAGATTCCACGGATGGGCTACCTGTTGGATAAAGAACTGGCTGGCAGGTCAAACCCAAAATGTTGTGACCACTGGCTCAGTGTCTAAACTGAGATGTGTGATGAGCGGTGTTGCTCCAGGGTTAGTGCTCAGACCAGTGCTGTTTAACATCTTTGTTGATGACAGGGTTCTAAACTTGGGTCAAGGCAATACCATTCACAAATACAGGTCAGGAGGAGACAGGATTGCAGACAGCCCTGAGGAGAAGAACTTGAGGGTGGTGGTGGACCAGAAGCTCAACATGAGCCATCAATGTGTGCTTGCAGCTCAGAGAGCCAAACAGGTCCTGGGCTGCATCAAAAGAAGCACAGACAGCAGTCGAGGGAGGCGATTCTCCCCCTCTGCTCTTGTGAGACCCCATCTGGAGTACTGTGTCCAGTCCTCAGGATAAGAAGGACATAGAGCTCCTGGAACATGTCCAGTGGAGAGCCACTAAAATGATCAGAAGGCTGGAGCACCTCCTCTGTGAAGACAGGCTAAATAAGTTGGGGTTGTTCCTCCTGGAGAAAAAGAGACTCCAAGTTGACCTTACAAAAACCTTCCAGTATCTGAAGGGGACCTATAAGAAAGCTGGGGTTGGGCTTTATACATGGATGTGTAGTGAGAGGACAAGGGGCAATGGTTTCAGACTTGAAGAGGTGAGATTTAGGTTAGAAATTAGGAAGAAATTCTGTGAGGGTGGTGAGACACTGGCCAAGGTTTTCCAAGGAAGTTGTGGCTGCCCCCTCCCCAGAAGTGTTCAAGGCCAGGTTGGATGGGGCCTTGAGAAGGGTGGTGTCCCCTTGAGTGGGAGGTGTCCCTGCCCATGCAGGGGGCTTTGGAACCAGATGATCTTTAAGGTCCCTTCCAACTAAAACCATTCTATGATTCTGTGGTTCTATGAAAAGAGAAGTACATGGAAGTTGGATCTATTGTTACAATTTAAGGCTATTCCTATTCATGACTGAAGCAAAAGGCAGACTATTCCCTTTTTTTCTGCAAGGGTCCTCCAAGTCTGCTGCTCTTCATATATCCCAGGACGATTTACTTCTTCGGCAGCCACAAAACATTGTTAATTTGTGTTATCTGTAACCCTTTGTACTATTGTTTCTTTTCTGGGAAGATAGAGAGTCACAAGGATAAATCAGGCTGGAAAGGAACATTGAGGGGT